>NC_137574.1:1529245-2133080 GCF_963082525.1 Nesoenas mayeri | reverse complement strand
AAAAAAAAAGCATAAAAAAAAATGAAAAACAAGCCATCAGTACAACCATCTATTAGCTAACAAATACTCCTACTGTGTTATTTTTTTTTTTTTCAACAGCAAAAGGATAAGCTTGATGCCCTGACTTGGGAGGACTTCACTCACCTGCAACAGGTAAATTCAGTCCTGCAAAAACCACGCTGCAGACTTAAACCGCCAGACAAGCTACTCTGGGTCCAAGATCGTCTCAGTTACCAAAAATCCTGCTACATTTTGGAGTTTGCAAACCTCAAGTGACAGGGTCACACATTCTAATTCTAAACTAAAGTGTAAAGATTCTAGATGCTTAGAGCAACTGTTACTACATCTATTATTAAACAGCTGCCTACTTGAAAAACATTCGAATTGTGCAAACAAAGCGGAGAAACACATCTGCATGGAAATGCTAAGCTGCTGTATGTCATGTTTTGCCATTATGGAATAAAGGAAAGGAACGGCTTAAGTTGAAGTATGGGGGAGAAAGGGAAGTGTGACTAGAAGATGAGCAGATTTTGGGAGGAAGGAGGGTAAGTCCAGGACAGAGGGCACTGACTACCAACTTGCACAGTGACCTAGGGACAAAAGCCAACATTCAACACAAGTTCACCTCCATTTTGTAGGGTGCTTTGTTTTTTTAAAGCATTTGCCATCTCCAAATAGTGATCAGATAGATGAACGTTATCCAACAACATGCTTTTAAAAAGCCTGCTTCTAGGATGCTAAGTGGTAACAGTGCCAAAGAGCTCTAGGAGGGCAGCGCGAGCGCGGTACCTGCGGCGGGGAGGAGGACTCCTTCTGCGATAGTCGTCTCGAGGACGTCTGCCCCAGGAGGGAGGTGGCCCACGGTTCCGACTGCGCTTCTCACCGTTGGAAAGCTCCACTCTGACACGACACCCACACAGGGTTCTGGGGAAAGAGACTGACAGCGGTTAGCATGGCCAGGGAACAAGTCTGCGTGCAGAAGAAAACCTACGGAATCGAGAGAGGAAAAAGAAAAAATAGGTGAGGGCGAAAACATACAGATTAATCAAAGTACTATTCAAAGTCTAAAAAAGATTCCAGCATAACAGACTAAAGGTTTGGCTACGCTATTAAAGCTGGCAGAGAAGGAACTAAAGAGAGACTCCCTGAGTGGTTCTGCCCCTTTATAGGGGCAAAATCTTTAATTTAACTATCTGTAACTATCTTTAATTTAACTAACATGCACCAAGAAGTCCACGTCATGTCTCACTTGAGAGCCAACTCTAAATGTAAAATCAACTGTCCCAATGCTATTCCTGCACTATCTAGACAGATTACTCCTATACCACCATACAAATAAATAATGCATAACAAATATGTCAAGTTCTTGGCTTTGCCAGCTGAAGCTTCCCAATTTACGCTGTATCTCTACCCACAGCTTCTCCTGTTTTCACCAGGCAAGCCAGACACGCAGGAAACACATTTTACCTTCCATCTAGTTCTCTGACTGCATCAGCTGCATCTCGTGGATCTTCAAATTCCACGAAGGCAAAACCAGGAGGATTTCTCGCCACCCATACACTGCGCAGTGGTCCATAGTAGCCAAAAGCTCGCTCTAATTCAGTTTTGTTGCCATTGTTTCCAAGGTTACCCACATAAACCTTGCAGTCCAGTGGACAAGAGTCACGATGCATCGCTAGGACAAAAAAAAAAAACAAACCTCAGGTATATTTAACATACAGCAAGTGCTTATTCACTTATAAGGGAAAGAACTCTGTTGGTTGCTTTTCCTAGAAACTTTAACACTGATGTTATATGGATGTGACAGAACCATAAACTGTGTGAAAGGAGTGAGGGAGGTAAGCTGTTTAAAACCAAAGAGAAAAGCCAGCTGCTCTAGCATAATCGTGATTAAAATTCACAACTTGAGGGAATTCCGTTGACTCAAGTCCCCCAAGTTTGAAGGGGGATGTTTTTCTGCGCCCCCTCTCCCCTGTTCCGGGGGGGCTGGGCCTGCAGGGGCAGCGCTGGGCGGGAGGAAACTCCATTGTTCTGGGAGCGGGAGAGGCTGCACACGCGGGGGGAAGCAGCGCCATCTCCGGTAGAGGCCACGCCGGGAGCGCCCGGGGAATCCCTCCGGAGCGGCTCCAGAGGCACCAGCACTGCTCGGCGAGAGCGGGAAAGACGCCTCCCCGCCCCCCGGCACCTCCCGCCCGGCCTCACGGAATAAAAAAAAAAAAAAAGAAAAATTAAAAAAAAAAAGAGGGGAAAAAAAAAAGGCGACAAGCGGGCTCTTCAAGGCAACCCGTGGCCTACCCGCCGTCTCCTCGCCCGGCTCTCCTCAGCGCAGCGGCAGCCGCCGCCCGCGGCCCAGCTTTACAAAATGGCGGCTGCTCTTTGTTCGCCGCCACCGGGCCCCGCCGCTTCCATCCGCCCTGCCGGGGAGACCGAGACCGCGGGTGCCGCCTCCCCCCCCGCCCTCTGAGGTGAAGATCCTCACCGATGCTAAGAGGGAGGGCGCCCGAAGGGTGCCCGCGCTAAATTCGTAGCCGACTCGACCCTCAACGAGACTCCCGCTCCGCTTTTCCTCACTGGACAAAATGGCGGCGGGTGCCTACCCCGCCCGCCCTTATATAGGGACAGCCCACTTCCACGTGACTCAACGCGGCAGCAAATCAGAGCGCATCATCCCGCTGATTGACAACTCGCCTCATCCCGCCTCCTCAGCGGCAGCGGCGGGAGCGCTGAGGCGGTTCTGCGGGCCCGGCCGTTCCCCTCCCTTCGCCCCAAATTTCTCTTTATAAACAGAAAATCGAGGGAAGACCCTGAAATCAGGACACGGCAACACACCCAGGGAAGCTGTTTTGCTGGCTAAAAAGAAAAAGAAGGTTTTATTTTCTTGTTGTGTCTCTCTGACCCGGTGGGATACATTCAGGCCACGTTTGCTAAGCATCATCCCCTCAGCATTAAAAGCTTCAATTCACTAATAGCAATTTCTCCCCATGGGCTGGGGGCTTTAAATCAATGTGTTGAGCAAACTGGTGTTAACCCACAGCTTTTAGTAAATGTTACATCTGGGCTCCCACCTCCTGAGGTGAATTTTTTCAGCACTTAATAGCAAATAGCAAAAAAAGATTTGAATTGAGCCATTTTAGTTACAGAGCACAGTCAGTGGTGTTGATTCGCTTTACTGAACTCTCATTCCTGTATCTAGGACGTATAAGCTTTAGATAACAAACCCCTTGGTTTAGGTTATCAGGTAATTAAAAAACCCAGCCAGGGCTGTTGCTGCAATAACTTCTCAAAATGTCACTTTACCTTTTTGACCTGGGCCAGATAAAGATGAATTTATCTGTTACAAGCACAATTAATAATACTTTGAGTAATACTATACATGATAAAGCATTTGAGTACAAATTAATGCACACGCACTGTGTTTTTCAAGCAGGAACTGTGAAAAGGATGGAGCATTCTCAGTCTACCTGAATTGTACCAGCATGTAAAAGAAAAAATACTGGAATTAAAGACAACCAGCTGGTATAACTAATCAGAATTCTCCAAAATTTGCAGCATCTCTCATTTTAAGAGCCTCTTCTCAGTAAAATCCTCCCAAGGGTCAAAATTGGCCAAGGGACAGAAAACCACAGATTTTGATAGAACTGATGCTCCGAAGTGTCTTTATCATGTGTACAGTTACCTGACGGTTACTGGCTTTTAATTAGAGAAATCTAAGGCACTGTAATCTAAATTAGCTGATGGTTTATTTCCTGAGGCAACACAAACAAAGGAAATAATTCGTGCTTTACTTGGGACTGTTCAGCCATCTCCCTTTATGACTTGAGATGATTTCCTGTGCTCAACTCCATTCATGATTGGCATTTGCAACGTTAACTAGATCACATTAGCAAAAATTACTTATTTGCGGGCACGATTCTATCTACAGAAAGGCTTTTTGCTGGGAACTGTTATTCCATGTGCGCGACAGGAGCCGGTGTGAGGGGACAGCCCAAAAGCTGCGGGCACAGTCACACCTCAGCTGCCTGCTGGGCAAGTTCTTGGGGATTCAACCCATTTTCACATCCTGCCAATGGACTAATCTCAATGAAAGGTATTTTCTAAAGAAACAGTGACCTACACTTGTTTGATCTTTAGATAAGCTACAACCAGCTTGTGTAAGCTTATTCCTGCCGTGACTGCTCTGGTGTTTACAGGGTACAGGTTCCAGGGAGGTCCCTGCAGGATTCTCCTCTCCACTGACTTCTCCAGGCACACTGCAACCCCACCGGACCAGGGATCTGCTCCCACAGCCCAGCGGGTGTTCCAAAAGCAGCACAAGGGACCGGAGGCTTTGTCTCAGCTTCACCTGAGTTTGTTTCGCACACAGAACATATTCCATCTGGAGACTGTTTGGGGAAGGAAAAAGAGCCCAGGCTTGGCTCCAGGGTGGGTTTTGCAGGACAATCCATGTACCCTTGCTGCTGCGTTCAGAGCAGTGAGTCTCAGGCGCTTCTGTAAATCTGGCTTGAAGTCAGAAAATGGAAAATTAAAACAGTGAGCCTGACTCACTGCTGCTCAACTCAATTTTAATCCCCTGGAAGACAGGAGCTATCTCTGGGATGATGCAGTACATGGTGGAATACGATTAAAAACTGCCCACGCAGTCCAGATGCTGGGCCTGGATCCTGCCCCCCACAAATGCCGTTACTTCGGCCTCTCCGGATTGCACAAGACTGTCCCCCCAGCAATAAAGTGCTACAGGAAGGGGAAGCCTGGAGCCTGCTCTCTCAAGGACCTGAATTTCATCTGCTTTAAGTGGTCCCAGCGGCGATGTTGCTGGTGATGGCCCGTAGCAATGTGCGTGTGGTGGTGCAAAAGCCTCAGGTTTGCTGTGAGGTGTCATTTGCAGTTTGGGAGGCTGGGGAGGGAGCACAGCCCTTCATGGGCAGCGGCGTCAACAGCAGCACAGGGGAACTATATTTACCATCCAAGTGTGGTCAAACAGTTTCCTCTCAGCAGGGCGGTGTCTTGCTTTCCAAACACCACGCTGAACAGCTCGGATGAATTTTAGTCTGTTAGGCTAAGAGCAGTGAGGGAAAAAAGAAAAATGAAAAAATAAAAACAAGTTGATTTTTACATCAGAGAAGCACGAAGCATTTTGGAGCCCACACTCCTGTTACTGATGAGTAACAGAGAACAGCACATAAAGATTCACCAGATCTGCCCGTCCATCTCCCTACAGACACACGATCCCTTTAGTGCAGCATAGTCTTTGTTTAATTAAGTTTTCAAATCCCAGGCAAAAGGATCCCCCTTTGCCCTAACAAGGCTATTTGCACATTTGCTTTGCTTTCTGTTCCCTCCTCCGGTTCCTGCTCCCCCCTCAGCTGGGCCTCCAGGCTTTCTCTTTCCTCTTTCTTCCCCTCTGCAGCAAGCCAGATTCCCTGCCTCCCCCACCTGGCTCCCTGGGGAAGAGGGCTGGGAAGCAAAACAAAAGAATCACTCACTGGGAAACCGTAATTTGCTCAGCCCTCCTCCCTCCAACGCTCCCACCGCCAAAGGGCTCTGCGGAGTCAGGCCCTAAGAGCAGGAAAAGCCGGAGGGTGGGAGCGAAGGCTTTGAAGCCAAACCAAAAACCTTTGATGGCTCCCGGTGCGCTGGGAGGGAGGCCCCGGGGTAACCGAACCCCGGTCAGCTGGGTTTGCTGGTTCCTTCCCTGGTAAACCGGGATCATCCTCCGCTCTACGCTGCTCAGGGCTCTGCAGGGATGAATCTCCAGCAGCTACAAACACCCTGACAGTGCTGTTTGTACTATTTCTCCTTGTGAAATTAGCAACATTCCCATACTAGTTAGAAATATGAACTAGTACGTGTGTGGCTGTGGTGTAAGCTGTGCAATCAAGACATTTTTGTATTTCCTTTAGAAATACTGCAAACCATGGAAATAACTCCCGTGAGCACGTTAGCGCCAGTAAGTCTTTGCACCGGCCGCTTCTCCAAGACAGATGGTAACTTCAGCGCAGCCTGTCCTCACAGAACGCGTCTCAAGCAGATGGTACAAAGTCACATCCAGAGTTATTCTGACTTCTTCTGAATCCCTGGGTGGAAAGCAATAATCCAGAGGAAGAGCGTGGCCATGGCAATGTGCTTTGGCCCATTTACCGACCCCACGTCAGTGTCTCTCGCCTGCCTGCAGTCACTCGGATTAACACAATATTAGTTCTTTGGGTGGAGATGCCAGTAACTGCAGTCAATGAAAACCCATTATATTACTCAAAAAGTTCAAGGATGAATTAGACCAGATGTTTTGGATATGACTTTGGCCAGTGCTTATTAGTCCTTGAAGATGTAACTAAGAAACCCTGGTTCCACAGGCAGATAATTCAGTGTAGCTGCAGAGTAACTGCTACCCTGGAAACCAAGATGCGAAGCGCACCCCTGTTTTACCAACATTTAACAAATGTCATCTTTAATTGGTGATACACTTTGTTCTCTTTAATGAGTGACACTCTCCTGAACAATTGGAACTCAGGTAATGAAACCAGGAACGCTGCTTTGATTGCTCTGAAATAGTGGGGCTCAAAATTAACTGTCAGGAGGAACAGAATAAAAAGCAATTTGATGTCCATAGAAGCTGCGAGAACAGATGAGGTCAAGTGAGCGCTGCTAACGGGGCCTGTCTGTTCAGAAAACGTGTCCGCGCTCACCTAGACAGGGTTTAACAATGTGTTTGCATTCACCTAAACTGGATTTAACAGGAAGGCACAGCTGTGTCTATGTGGAAGGAATCGGTAGCTTCTGATAATGCAAAGAAAATGATCTTTTCAATCTTTCCAGGGAATTTTTCTTCAGAGATGACACATACATTCACTTTCTTGCACTTTGAAAAATAGGAACTGCTCCTCTGCAGCAGGCCAGTGTTTCAGCTCACAGTCCAGCCACATCCTGAGTATCCAAATTCTATTGAAATTACCTGGTCAGAGACCATAAAGTGAGTGTGAAACCTCGCACGGCATCAACTCAAAGGGTTTTAAAGCATATCAGAGTTTGGCTTTTTGCCGAGCTACTACTCGCATTTTTATTGTTTAGTCAGTGATAAGTCTTCTCCGTATCTCCCCAGTTTCCAAGATTTACAGCAAGTCTGTTTACTGTCCAATCAATGGATTTAACTAAACATTAAAATTTACCAGCTCCTCAGTTGCATTTTCTGTAACGGTTTCATTTTGCTGGGTGTGTGATAACTGGCGTTACAGAGCTCATCGGCGGTGCTGATTTAGACTCTTCCCATCCAACATTAGCATCCCATCTGCAGGTCCATGCAAATAGCAAAGGAGCGAGATCTCTTTTGCACACCAGAGGCATTTTTCTAGATTAACCCTGGTTGGAATATTGCTTTTGCATCATCTTTGGACACTCTGTGTCAGAATAAAAAGTTCTGACAAAACAGGAGAGCAAAGCTATAATGTACTGTCCAGAAATTGTGATATTTTCCTTAGTCACAGTTGAACGGAACATTTTAGAATCCATCTTTTATTATCACTAGAAACAGGGAGCTGTCGCATCTCACTGACATGAGAGGAAAGGTCTTAGTCACAAAGTGCCAGAGAGATCAGCTCTATTGTTTCTGCAGTTCTGGGCAGGTATAAAAGGAGGTGACAGGCACTCGGCGTCACTGCGACTGGAACCTCATGAAAGACTGGCAAGGAGACCCATCTGTGCAGCTCAGAGCTTCACCGGGACCTCCACGAGATCATCAGTGAGTAGATAACGTTACTTTCGTAACTGGAAGATGCTTTTTAACTAATACAGACTTTACTGTTGATTGCAATAGGAAAGTATAGCTTACTCATTATGTACGGGCAGGAGTTCTACATTAGGGTAACCTAAAGTATCATACAGCATGTAAATACATACATATTTCTGTGTATATTACTGTGTTTCATACAGATTTTTTTTAAACTAGAACAAGTACCTGTTTGTTCTTTCATGTCTAGTTTAATTTGACCATATTGTCTAACAAAATTACTTCCAAATTAATGGAGCAGGCTTATTAAGAACAAGCTTAATTTTTGAAGCCAAATGTATAAGTTGCCTTTCTATATATTTCTACATTTCCTTGCTTGGAGTCCTAAATCTCCTTTTCTATTATTGCCTCTCAATATGCTGCTTCCCACTCTTGTACGTTTGCAAGCACAAGAGATTATTTCATTTAGAAATGTCGAGAGACCTGCCTGATGAAAACTTAGCAGAAATTTCACCAAAAGATCAGGATTGCTGCCCAAGAAATCTGTCACAAAACTCACAAAGAGTTTCCAACATACACCAGGAAAAGATGAATAGACTATATCTATTCATCTTTTACCGGAGTATGTTACAAATCCCCGTCTGGTGTTCCGGGAAGCCCTGGGATGATGTACCACAGTACAATGCTCCACTTTCACCAGTGCTTAAAGGCTGAAATTCCTTTTGTCAGGTGAAAGAAAAAAACAAGAAAAAAAGACGTTTGATCCCACTGTCAGCCTCTTGTCCTGTGGAGCAGATCTGAAGAAGAGAGAACATGTTCCTGCCCCAGAGATCTCTGCAGATGGTTACGTTTTTGGCAGTGCTTTTTTTTGCAACATGTAAAGACACTGACAAGTAAGCAATATCATCCTTTTACTTAATACCATTAGAAGAGTGCTTGCCTTTGATTTGAGGGGCTGTATTCTCTGCTGCTGTCCTTTACTTCAGGGCTTGGCAGAAGGAATATTCTATACATTTGAGATAACAACATTTTACATCACTTTCTATGCAGTATAAAATTAGACCAGTTGCATTTTTAGACGTGTGACGGATACCACATTTCAGCTGACGCTTTTAAACACAGCGTAGCAAACCATGTAAGGATGCTCAACGCAAGCCACCAAAATACACATCCTAAAATTCCATATTTAGGTTCCCATTCAGATCCAAACCTCTAGTGGGAGCCCATAGCTGCAGTCAGCTGTTATCTGAACAGCCTGAAATCCAGAAATATTTGCATCCCAGAACTGGCCTGCCCTCCCCAGTCAACATTTGGCTCAAAATTTTTTGGTATTTCTGAAGAAAATAAAGCTTTGTTTTCATTACATGCACACAGCTGATTTCAGTTAAATTACCCCTGACATACAGCTCTGGAAGGAATGAACCAAACCCACAAATCCTAGAACACTAAGGTTATGAAAAGGGAATTTAAACCTCTGAAAAGAACCCAAATTTAGGAAAGCCCAAATCTCTGCAAGAGCTGGGGCTGCCCTCCACATCGTGTCTGGACACCAGCAACACTCCTTCCTCAGCTTAGAGAAGCATCTCAGCTTGACGAAGGCAAATCAGCCATGTTTGAAATAGTTTAGATCCGGCCGTGCATGTTTCCTAACTCGCTCCCTCTTCCCGCTGCAGTAAACGAGCCGTGACAGAGCACCAGTTCATGCACGACAAAGCGAGAGCATTCCAAGGGCTGAAGCGCCTGATGTGGCTCCACAACGCCCTGGGCAGCGTGCACACCGCCAGCAGCCGGGATATTTCGCTTTCAAATGCCATGTGGGATGCGCAGAAGGGCCCAGATCCCTCCACTCTCTACAACAGCATCAGCAGAGACGAGACTTCAAGCTTGATGAAGCAGCTGCTGGAATTGACGGAGAAAAAGCCGGGCTTCCCCCTGCTAAAGCAGCTGTGTTTGCTGCAGGATGTGAAGACGCCAAAGGGTAACTGGAGCCCACAAGACCTTTTTGACCTCCTTCAAATCAAAGAGCTGGGCAGCGAGAGGAATCCCAGCACCGAGGCACAGGACTTTTCCCAGTAGCCGCAATCCAGCTCAGTCCGTCCGTTGCTTTAGCCATGTGATGTTGTAAAGCAAAGCTGAACCGCAAAAGAAATGTCCATTTGTTGCACTAGTTACTCCTAGATGTTAAATAGGGACCCATTAAACAGATTCTCTTCTGTTTCATGCCTGCTTGCAGTTCTGCCCCGTTCTGCAGTAGTAACGATTTTCCTGTTTGTTTTCTTCCTGCTTCTCCTGCACACAGAATGGTTTAAGTCCCTTGACTCTCAGGTTTTCCTTCAGGGTGGCAAACCTCTGCCAGGCCACAGAGGTAGAAATTGGCAGCGATCCCCACCCCTCCCAACCAAAACCTGAGACGTTCACCTTGTTCTGCTGGTGGAAGAGATGAGAATCAGCTTCCAGGGTCCCCACCTGAGCCCCTTTTTTTCCCAAGACTTCCTACCTTTTCCTTGTTGATGCGAGATCCTCTCCAAGAGCTCCCACAGTGCACTTTTCTCAGCAGAAAACCAGTTTCCCAAGGCCGTCTGTGTTTCCTGAAAGAGGCAGCATGTGATTTTGCTATTCACCTTTAATATCAAACTCACCAGCTCTTGTGTAAGCAAAGCAAGGTTCATTTTAATTGCAAAAATCAGTCTTTCAGAAATAAAATCTGTGTCGTGTGTGTTACACATACATCAATATTTCCATCATGTGGGGGACTGTACACGTTTTAAATCCTGAAATCTCTTTGATGCTGACAGACCTCAACTGAATCTGCAGAAAGTATTTCTTGGTGATAAACCCCCAAAACTCCTCGATGTTGTTAATAATAAACACCTTTTTCACCCTCTGTAAATAAAATGAAGCAAAATCTTCCTTTGCTAGTATCTGCACACATTTGGGATGGGCAGAGAACTACATTTCATTCATTGTGTCGTTCCTCAGAGCTCCTTGTTAGATTCCCAAGGCCAATCAAAGTTACTGAAACAGACGGTTCCAGATGCTCCTGAAGAGCAGAAGTTGGCCAAGACGCACACGGGTTATGGTGCCCAGCACAGTTTGCTGAGCTGGGACGCTCAGCCCTTCCTCCCCAAACCTCCGTCCTTCAGAGCTACGGGTGAAACCCAGCGTATCCAACTATGAAAAGCTCAAACCTCTGGGAAATTGCCGTCCCCCCTCAGCATGCTCTGTCCGTCTGTCCTTGCAGACATGGCTTCTGTGTGGACTGAGGGATGCCTCCTGAGCCCTGGGAGCCTGAGGTGACTATTGGTGTCATGTCACCTGTCCCTGGGTACAACTCACTCCTGCAGTCACCACTGACCGACCCAACGCGTGTAACCTGTGTGGGGATGGGGAAAAAGCAACCTCTCCCTCACAGCGGCCGGGCGCTGAGGTGAGGTGTGTGCGGTGAAGGAGCCAAGATAGGGCTCCCCAGGCCTGCCGGTCACTGCGGGCAGCGTGCCACCCCACGGCTTGAAGCGCCGGTAACCCCAGCTTGGCCCAACAGGGGAAAAAAGACAGAATTGAAATAAACTGTGCGCAAGTTACCGCCGCCCGCCTTCGACGCCTCAGGCACTCCCGGCGCACTGCGCATGCACTGCGCCCCGAGCCAGCACCCCGCGCATGCGGGCGGGAGGGGCGGGGTTTAGCAGCCCCGCCCACGGTAGGGGCGGGGCCGGGAGGATGGTGGCGCATGCGCGCTGCGCTAGCGGTCCCGGGGGTGCTTGTCCGGTCCGGGTCGCGGTTGGTGCGGGGGGCGGTGGCGGTGCGGGGGCTGTAGTGACCCCGCTCCCGGTCCCCCACCCGCCAGCTCCGTCCCGCCTCTCGGCAGCTGCTTCGCTTGGTTCGGTGGCGCTGGGACCTCGCCGTCGCGTTCAGCTCCTCGCCGCCCCCCTCCCGGGGGGCTCCGGTAAGCCGCCCCCGCCTCATTGCCATGGCGATCGCCGTGTCCCCCCGCCCGGTGCTCCGCATCCCCTCCCCGCGGGGCCCTCTGCCGCTCCCGGGGGGGCGGAGAGCAGGGGCCCCTCGGTCCAGTGTGGCTGGGGCGGGCCGGGGTCCCCCCTGCCCCGGGGGAGGCGGCGGCGGGGCCATCTCCTCCCCCTCGGCTGGGGGGCTTGGGCCCCTTTTGTTCGCTCCGGGTGATGCTGCCGGGCGCCTCCGCCAGTGCGGCGGGTGGGGCCGCACCAAGGGCCGCGGAGCCCCCGGCCAGCACAGGGGAGCCCCGGTGCCAGGAGCATCCTGCCCGTTCCGTCCCACCGCCGGGGCGGGGGGCTCTGAGCGCCGGTCCCCGTGGGAAGGGCACCCCAACACCAACAGGTGCTTTGGCACTGCCTTCCAGCCCGGTACTTTAGCTTTTCTTCCCTTTTTTTGCACCCCTGTGTAACCTGCTTCTAGCAGATAAATTCCGTATTTGTTCTCTAGGAAATAAAAACCGCGGGCAGGTTTCGCACCCACCTGTGAGAGCGCTCAGGGATGTACCCGCCATCTCCTCGGGGAGATGTGACCCCGCCACTCGCGTGGTGTCACTCGGAGCTGCTCCTTTGTAAAGACATTTTTCCATCTCAAAAAAGAAACACAGCCGGAGGGTCTCAGCGGCTCCCACCTTGTTGTCTTTTCTCTGAACGCACCTGCAAATGCAGCGAACAAAATAGTCGGTGTCTGCAAAAGGTGCGATTTGCGAAGGCACAAGAATGATGCCTTGGAATGATCTGCGAAAAGTAAACAGAAAAGAATAACTCGTAAAATGTTGCCAGCGTTGTAGAAACGGGAAGCGTGTGTCTGACCTCTGCTTGTCTGCAATTTCTAGTAATCGTTGCAAAACTTGGCTACCTGGCTGCGCGTTGCGTTGCGAGCAGAACTAGACTGTTTTACGCTTAAAATCTTGGCGTTTGAATGCGTTTTACAATGCAGAGCTGGGTTGTCAAACGCGCCCTGAAGCCGTGCTGCCGGTTGAAAGTGGTATATTCTGAGATATAATCCCATATGTGGATGTAGGATACTTACACTAGAGGTTTTTTTAAACTACGATTAGTTCAAAGGCCCTCTGGATTTTGCCAGATTTCTGTGTGAAAGCGCCCAGTGAAAGCAAGAGCGCTTAAAAGCAACTAAATGCCTTTTTTCTGTTCTCCTTCCTCAATTGGTGTTATGGGCCGGCTTTCAGGATTTTGATAAGTTCCCCAGCGGACAGCAAGTGACTGGTGGGGTTATTGCTGTAAGGATCAAAGGAAAAGGAACTTCTGCATGAGATGCCTCAGTGTGATGTTTCTGAATTTGTAACGTTTATGAAAGATAAAATACACACCGGGAGAAATAAACGCGGTACTGCCTGAAATTGTGGTTTTTGAGGCATCGTGTTTCTCAAGTTTCCTTCCCTCTTGTTTTCAGATCAAAAATGTTCAAAACAGGAAGTTTGACTTGTACCTTTTATTTTGCAAGACTTTTCCCTCCTTAGACAACCGGGCTGTTCGCGTTGGTTGTGAAAATCTTACCGCTGCCATTCAGCATCGCTTAATTGATTTCAGCTCTCGTTTAAAGGTTGTTTGTGGTGTTAAATGTTTCCTCCCTTTGGCTTTCCTCGCAGCCATGGCGATGACAGGCCCGACACCGTGCTCGTCCATGAGTAATCACACCAAGGAGCGAGTTACGATGACCAAGGTGACGTTAGAGAACTTCTACAGCAACCTCATCGCTCAGCATGAAGAACGAGAGATGAGGTAAAACCCCAACCTTTCTCGCTTCCTTTCCAAACGGGCTGTGAGCCAAAAATACCTGTTCACTGCATTTAGTTTTTCGGAGCCAAAGCGAAAATAGAGCATTTTGGTTGAGCGCGTACCTGAACTCCTGAGATGGGGACCTGGATCCAGAGGCTTCTGCATCCTGTGGGATTTCAGGGTGGAGCTGTGTGAGCTCCTTCCGAAACAAACTGAAACATGTCTGCAAATGCAAAAGTGACAGGAGCGTTACCAAGCTGTAATAAAAGCATCTATTTGATTATACAATTAAGTAGAAATTAACTGTGGGATGTGCTTGGGAGGATTGAGGTACGATTCAAACGGAGAAAGCCAAGGTTTGCAAGTGTTTCTCTGGCCTGTGTGCTGGTGCCTCTTCCCATTTGATGCCCCTGGTTGAAATATTTAAAACTCATGTATATCATTTATAGTTGTTACATGCGGCCATCACATCTTCCTTTCCAAGGTGTTGGATGTGGGTATTTGATTAAGAAACAACGTTAATGATTCAACCTTTATTTTCCAATTTGTCTCTGCTGTAGACAGAAGAAGCTGGAACAAATGATGGAAGAAGAAGGCTTAAAAGATGAAGAGGTAATGAATATGGGGAAAATTATCTTAATGGTTAAATACAGGTGATTTTATGTTATCAATTGGGGTCTTTGCTTGGAATTGCTGGTATCTCTGGAGCCCGCCTGTGGAATTCTCACTGTGTTTTTGGGGTTTTTTGCCTAGAAGAGAATCAGGAGGTCAGCACATGCACAGAAGGAGACAGAGTTTCTTCGCCTAAAGAGAACAAGGCTCGGGTTGGAAGACTTCGAGTCTTTAAAAGTGATCGGCAGAGGAGCATTTGGAGAGGTGAGTTCAGAAAGACCATTAAACGGATTCTCACATAGCATTGGTATCTGTTAAAGACTTGCGTAGTTTATACAAGTGAAAGATACATGTTCTAACAACTGCAAATTGATGTTTAGCTTAACAATCATGTGCATCCATCCTTATAGCTAATAAATGCTGCTTTAAAAACATGACGTGCTTTAAAGAAACACAAATACGCAGAACTTGCTTACCATTACCATGCACTCTGTCACGTTTTTTACCTTTATAATCTGGTGTGGTTTCATTACAGGGAAGCCAAGGGCTTGACACCCGAATTTGCCAAGAGTTGCAGTGATAGTGCTGTTATTTCACTCAGGTTTTTGCACTTCCCAGGTGCGGCTTGTCCAGAAGAAAGATACGGGGCACGTTTATGCCATGAAAATACTACGTAAAGCCGACATGCTTGAGAAAGAGCAGGTGAATAGTCACCTCGAGTAGCGATGCTGCTCCTGTCCGTGGTTTACGTGACTTGGGAGGTAATTGTGACGTGTAGAGAGTAACAGGCATCTGTGGACCAGGTTTACTGGCTAAAAAATCATGGGGTGGTGCTTTTTAATAGAGGAAATAGGTCAGAAAAATCTCATGGGAATTTATAAGGACCTTCTAGCGGGATCTTTCAAGTCCTTTTTTAATGAAAACATTCCTTGTAGCAATGCAGAAGTTTGAGGAGTATCCAGTTTTCATGTCAGGAGGGTCACAGGAGGAGCTACAGGCTGTTGTATGGAACTCAATGCTTAGAACAGGGTTTCAAACGATCTCTAATGCCTTTTGAATTGTATACGATGCCATTTTATTACCCCCAAATATCGAGGAGTGTAACTATTGAAGTTTTGATGGCGTGTCTGACCGCTCTTTTCACTATTTGATGCTTTTCAATATAATACTTGAATTGCCTGTGGAAGAAAAAGGCACGTTATAAACCAGAGAGTTGTATGTAACGGGATGCACACGTGTACCCCCAGGTTGGCCACATCCGAGCGGAGCGGGACATTCTGGTGGAGGCAGACAGCTTGTGGGTGGTGAAGATGTTCTACAGCTTTCAGGACAAGCTGAACCTCTACCTGATCATGGAGTTCCTGCCCGGAGGTAACCTCCCAAAATCCATCCATCCATTTCCTCCTCTTTGGGGATTTCTATCTTAATTTCGAATGAAATGTATCTATAGATCAGAACCAGCTTTTGGGTTTGCTAACCTTTTGCTTTTAGCTGGCTGGCGGCAAGAGGATCTTTGAAGGTCCTTTTTTGCAGAGCGTGATGATGATGATGTTTGTCCTTGAATGATAACGTGGCTGCAATTCGCTTAAGAAGAAAGTTATACTGAAAGCCTGTAATAAATGTGACTAATGAAACCACAAGAATGCTTTCCGCGATGACAGTGCACGCGTGCAATCTGCTTAGTGTAACAGCTCTGGAGCTGAAAGTACCTATTTTAATGTGTGATTCAGATGTTTAGGCAGGAGCGGCAGTCCAGAGCTGATTCTGGTTTAAGGGATGCTTCTATATGTGTACATATTGCATCTCTATGCTATTTACCTGTCCCGGTTGAAAGCAACTACAGTACAAGCGATACAAGGGGAAATAGGAGAGTTGGTCACAGAGGTGCTGGGAAACTCTGTTACTTTATATGAAATCAATTTCAGTTTCCTGAGGTTTTAAATAGGTTAATTATTTTCTTTGCAAGCGTCTTCAAAATGAGCGGGAGTGGAGTTTGCGTATTTACCTTTGCTATTCGCTGGGGGGGTTTCTAGGTGATATGATGACGCTGTTGATGAAGAAAGACACTCTGACGGAAGAAGAGACGCAGTTCTACATAGCTGAGACCGTGCTGGCCATCGATTCCATTCATCAGCTGGGTTTTATCCATCGGGACATAAAACCAGACAACCTTCTTCTGGATAGCAAGGTAGGGACTAAGCACCAGCTGCGGCGTGGTAAAGAGGTCTTGGGATTTCTGATATTGATCTGAATTAGTGTTGAGAAAGATGATCCTATTTCTTTCTTAGCCCTGTTCCTTTTCGCTTTTGAGGGCCAACCAACACCAAAAAGACAAACCAAATCAAACCAAAAACCCAAGCCAGGAAAGTCTTCTCCTCCAGCTCTATTCATGTCTCACTTATGAGCTCTCTTCTGACAGTTGTTGAAGCTATTTTTGGTTATTCCAGCTGCAATTTCAAACACAGTTTCAGTTCTCCCCTCTTGGTCAAAGCTGTTTCCTTTTGGTCTCGCATCTGTGACACTCACCAGCTATGGGGCTGATGATCGTGTCGGATGTGAAGGACGTCGCTGTCCCATTAGCGAGAGCTGTTGTCTCTCGGGATGGGGCCGTGTTCCTGCAGGCTGGCCAGCTCACCCGCTCGCTTATTTAAAGCTTATTTAAAGTTTTGCTTGTTTGGAAAGCGTTTGCCGACAGTACGTTATTACACGTCACCAGTTGCCAGCTATTAATGCACTGTTGGAATTACTAATGTAATTCAACATGTCTACATCTAAATGTAGATAATTTTAGGTCTTTGAAAAGGATATGTAGTTTGATATACATCTAAAAATTGCCTGTAGTCGGTGTGGTCATGTTGTGCACTAGGACAGATCCAATCTGTGAATTTAAATGGTTTATTTTTACCTACAATGCGCAATTCAGGGGCTACAGCTCCCTCTGGAGACATTTCCCTTCCCTGCGAAGGGATAAGAATATGAATAGCTTGATTCTGTGTCCACATCCAGCCTGAGGCGAAACAAGGAATGCAAGGAGAGAGCATCTATTTATTACACAAAATCAAGAGAGGGGAAAAAGGAGGAAAGTGTATTTGCTACGATATCTCATACTGTGCTTGTGTTTTTGTTTCTAGGGCCATGTGAAACTGTCGGATTTTGGTCTGTGCACTGGACTGAAGAAAGCCCACAGAACAGAATTCTATAGAAACTTGAACCAAAGCCTTCCCAGCGACTTCAGTAAGTTCCTTGGCCTCACTCGCTCTTGGTGACTTAACTCATTTCAGCCTGAGGTTACAAGGCTGCCGGGGGATCCAATAATCGACATCATTGCATCTTGAAGCGTGACTTGGAATGAAAACTCCTGTGTTTTGGTGGGTGCTGGCTGTATCTCGTGTGTTCTTGAGCTCAGAAGTGAGCACACGGTCTCTTGGAATATTCAGTAATATTCTCAAGGGGAATAACACTGATCATGGAGTTAAAAAACCCTGGAAGGATGGATCACTAATGAAAGGCTTGATAAACTTTGGCCGTATGGGCCAGCGATGAGCACCGGGGACTGTCACCTCTTAGCAGGACAGCTGAGCCCCTCGTACCTTGATGTCATAAATGTGATCTTTAGGGTCATGGTTTTGGGGTGAAACGTCTGCTGGGCGACCAGTAGCGTTCAGTCACATTTATTCCAATCTCCTTTAGCTTTTCAGAACATGAATTCCAAAAGGAAAGCAGAGACTTGGAAGAGGAATAGACGGCAGTTGGTGAGTGTGTCACCTGCTTGGGGACGTTCTCGGCTGCTGAGCTGTTGCGTTCGAGTAGCACACATTGAAATGGCATGAATCCATTTCAGAGTTCTGAATGATGCTGGAATAAAACATTCCTGCTTTTTCTTTTAAAACAAGGAATGATTGCAGTTTGTCCTTCATCCATGTGTTGAGCAGCTGGTGACATACATGCCAGAGACGGCACTGTTGTAATTATTTATAATTGAAATCTGATGCCTTCCAGCTAAAACTAACGGTTCTTGCCTCTTTTCATATAACAAAGGCTTAACGACCCACTCCCAGGTGTATATAGACAGTGGTACCTTCCCCATTTCTCTGACAGTATTTTAAGACTCCTTCACACAAACACGTTGATTTTGTCTCTATGTTTAATATAAAGACGTTAAAGTCCTATAGCAGAGTTGTTCAGAGACAATCTAGTGTCTCCCTCAAAGTGACCATAGCTGCATGAGTTCCCACTTCCATATCGGGCAGTTTTCCCTAAAGATATGTAACTAGTGGTATTTACTCCAGGCTTTCTCCACCGTGGGTACTCCGGATTACATTGCGCCTGAAGTTTTCATGCAGACGGGATACAACAAGCTCTGTGACTGGTGGTCGCTCGGGGTCATCATGTACGAGATGCTGATCGGTACGAAAGCGCCTGGGCTGTGGTTACGTGCTTGGGGGCGGGTTCTCAAAGCACCCACTCCCTGCTTTGTGAGGTTGGTTTAGACTTCAGTGACTATAGGAACTGCTGTTGCATTAGACAAGACTGTATTTTTCTTTCTTTGCAGGTTATCCACCGTTCTGTTCGGAGACTCCTCAGGAAACGTATAAGAAAGTAATGAATTGGAAGGAGACTCTGACATTTCCTCCAGAAGTTCCGATATCTGATAAAGCAAAGGATCTTATTTTAAGGTGCCAGCCATACGGTTTACCAGCTAATATACTCCTAATTTTCTTGTCTTACAGACTGTCCAACGTACCTCTCATAGGTTGTTTCACATGATAAAACCGTGATGCTTGTGACAGCTACATACTGTTATGCACATGCATCAAATGCTGAACTCCCTCGTCAAACGCATTTGTCTCGGTGGTTCCCTGACCAAGCTCTGCTAAAAGGAGCTCCCGTTTGAGTGCTGGCAAAGTAGAAGTGTTCTTTATTTTGTCTGCGAGCTTCTCATGGAAGTAACTTAAACCTTTTTGCCAGCATGTCTTACAATAGCAATGCTTTTGACACTGTGTGCACTGGAGCATACAGGTGTATGTCAGTGCCTGCTGCCTCTTGCTCTTGTATTTTCAATCACCTCTCTGTTCTCAGGACAGAAGTATAAATGTCTAGCTTTCCAGGCTTTATATGTTGTCCTGCTCTGCATGGTCCTGGAATAGAAAGGGCGCGTTATGCTGTTGCGAAAGAATACCACATCTTATTTGTAGCATTTGACATGACATTCCTGAGCATAATTCTGTGTGTTGGTTTTGTGGTGGGAGTTCTTGCCCTTCTCCATTTATATGTTAAGAAACCGTAGTAGTACCAGTTCAGAAAGCCGTTCCATTTCTGGATGGAATGCTTTCATTTTCATTTTTCCTTCATTTTCATTCTTCCTTCCATCTCAGATTTTGCTGTGAATGGGAGCACAGAATTGGTGCATCTGGTGTGGAGGAAATAAAGAGTAACCCATTCTTTGAAGGGGTTGATTGGGAGCATATCAGGTAAGATGCTTTGCAGAACAGCAGCTGCTCTTCTCTGTGGACTGTTAGAGCCAGAAAGGAGCAGCTTCACTGGCATTTATCATATCGAGGTGTGGGTGAGAGTATTTTGTTCCTTATCTGAAGCTTGCTGAGGTTTAGGTACCTTCAGTCTTCAATTCTGTTAAGCAATGGCAAGTGGCTGAATCCTGCTTGCTTCTGCCTTTGAGATCTTAACGCTGAAACTGCTCTTCTTGGCAGAGAGAGACCTGCTGCAATTTCAATAGAAATTAAAAGCATTGACGATACCTCAAACTTTGATGAATTCCCAGAATCTGATATCCTTAAACCAACAGGTAAATGCTTTGATTCTGCACGTGAACAATCCTTCCTCTTCTCCGATGGAATGGTGTAACTTTCCTGTTAATCAGATAAAAGATGTGAGCGGATGCGAGGTTTTTATTGTGGCCAGGTTCCCAGCTCGGCAGGGTCGTGGTGCGGGGGTGCGGGTGAGGCTGGAATGCGGGTTTGGGGAGGTGGGATGCAGGCTTGTGAACAGTGCCGGAGCTTTTTGAGGAGCAGCATCTCCAAGAGGCAGCAGAGCTCCCAGAGGGAGCCCGACACCGCCGGTACCGCCTGGTACCGTGTCTGCGCTTAGTACAGAGGAGCGAGTGGGTGGCACAGCAGGGATGATACGTTTTAGTGTCAATCTCTCCTGGTATTTACATGGCAAATCATATTCAGACATTTGCTCTACGGGGTTAAAGAACAAAAGTGAATGTGTAGATTTATTTCTTTCTTTAGAGTCATTTTATTTCTATACGTATAGATGAGGTTCTTAGGGATGGTTTAGTGCTAGAGTTGGGTTAGGGTTGGACTCAATGATCTTGAGAGTCTCTTCCAACCAAAATGATTCACTGATCCTCCCCTACTCCACATTCAGTGTTTGGTAAGAAAACCAACTTTGCGGACTTCAAAGGATCATGTTGTTTTCTCTCTGTTATCAGTGGCCACAGGCAACCATCCGGAGACCGACTACAAGAACAAGGACTGGGTTTTTATCAATTACACCTACAAGCGTTTCGAAGGCCTGACAGCCCGAGGAGCGATACCATCCTATATGAAAGGAGGGAAGTAACAGGGAGTAACACACCTGTACCTGGGACAGCTTCTGAGCCGTGCAATTCCGTTCCTGGAGTTCGGGTTTATACCTAGAACTTTCTTTTTTTAAGAAAACTTGAGGGCTATCAATTCTTGGAGACTTCAGGACCCTGTTTGTTACACACAAGGATTTTTTCTTTCTGCACCATTGAAAAATTCCACGAAATGTTTGCGCCATCTCTGCCGCGAGCATGTTTTGCTGCTTCAGGAGCCAGAGTTTCAGTTTCTGTTTAAATTCTTTGCTGGGTTCCGCAGTCCAGCGGGAGAGGGGAGCAAACCTTCCCCCTGGCCTCGCAAAGCATGCCATGCCCAGTCCTGCATTAAATGACAAACTCAACCCACCCGTTCTGCTGTTTCCCGGTGGCTGAGGACTTCAGGACAGAGGAAACAAAGCAATAATTAAAGCTCTAGACAGACAACTCTCCAGTGAACTATCTAGTAGGACACGACTTGGATTGCCTTAAGCTTAGTTTGTAGTGCTGTTTTTAACAACGCCACTTGGAAAGCCTCTTTAATGGCATTTCTCCGCGCTGCCGCCATGGCCTCCAGTTGCGGGGCACCGCACTTGTGGTACTAAGACCCTCAAGCCATCTAATATTTTTTCTAAATTCAAAAAAACACGTGCGACTCTTTCTTTTCTAGCCAGCGACAGCAGGAACAGGCCCCTTCCCACCCCGAGCCAACAGTTTTCGGTTGCCATACGAAAGGATGGAGATGATAAAAACTCCAGCTGCTCGCACAAGCCCACCTGGAATTAAAACAGAGATGGAAATTCATTGAGCCGATCCCTGGTGCTCCTGCTGCTGCCATCTTTTGGCCACTTCTGAGATCTGCTGCATCTCCAGCTGTTTGAAGACAAAACCATGTGTGGCTTTTATCGCTCCTGGTTTGGGCAGAACAGGATGGGATTCCTCCGCGGGTCTCGCTGCTGGAGGCCTCCTGGTGTTTCCTACAGAGCTCCTTGCCCCTCTGGTTTCCACTTTTGGGGCAGCGGAACCCACCTTGTCCACAATTTGATGATCAACCTGGTGTCTTTTCTAGAAGTACATTCAGTTAGGATCAGGATGCTCTCCAGGAGAGCCCCAAAGTGCCTTTCCTCGCCTCGACATCTCTCGCACACGCCTGCGTTTTGGGAAGGAGGATTCTGCCTCCCTTGAGCTTTTGGCAATTCCTTTTTATGATCACGAGCCCGCCTTTGAACCTGGTTTGTAGTTAACTCCCCGCTTCCAGGGGCAGGTGGCATTAACCTTGGGGCCTGCCTGGTCCCAGTCTTGAATTTGCAATTAGATTTTTAAAGAATATCAGTTTAATGAGGTTTCTAAAAGTGTGGATCAATTTGAACCGCCTTGGATTCTCGCAAACTTCTATTGGTGCTGAGCGCGATGTAGCACAGACAAAGCAAAGCCGTTTAAAACCAAGTGTTCCAAAGGAAGGCTTTCAGTTAGATTTAGTCCGAACTTTCTAGATTAAGAAATGACAGCCAATGGATTTGTAGTGCAACTTTTTTAAATAGGTGTTTTTAGGGGATTTTTACCTGGATGTCTTTGAACCGAGTGCCAGCACGAAGGGCTGACTGGGGGACTGACAGGGCCCTGCGTAGCTAAAACTGGGTGATAATTCGTTAACATCCTTTCCCTGGCCACCCCCTGGGGTTTTTGTGTGTGTCCCGGAGTTATTAATGACTTGCCATGAGCTGTTTAGATCCCAATTGGATCCTACAGAGCTGAAATGCAAAAATAGCCTTAATTAGACGTACCCAATCACTGTAGTCAGTAGGGCTTACTCAGATGACCAAGGGCTAACTGATGTAATGAGCTATATAGGATCAGGCTTTTTACCAACTCAGTACTATTACCTCTGCTCCTTTACATTTTTTATGGACTCAAATTGCTCCATCTCCTCATCCCACAGTTTCTGCCAGCCACTTGAAAATGTTGCCTTATAAACCATCGGAAAAACCAAGAGGTATTAAGATCAAAGCATTTTAAAACATTTCTAACAGCTCAGTTATTGCCTTAAAATTAAAAAGCCAACCAACAACAAACAAAACCAAAACCCCAAATTCTCGAAAGCTGCTGTGGATCAGGAATGAATTATTTTGAGTAGCTGCATTATTACCCTTTGCTAAAAGGGACTGGCATTTTTATTTATAAATACCAAAGATGAAGAAGCTGTACAATGATAAGTTGTGATAACTTGCTGTGAACAAACATGGTATGGATTGTGCATTTTGAGTGCATGCGTTTGAAAGTCTTCAGGAACCTCAGCCTGTTCGCTTTTTGAGTTAAGGGAAGTTTTCTGAAGGCACAAGGAGCAGCTCGTACCTCACTCCTCTTGTCTTTCAGTAGAAGGTGGATGTCTCTGAATACCATTGTCCTCCTGGGCACACGTTTTGTATTACACTTGTCACCTTCCTGCCACAGCTGTTTGCCCGCACTAGGATGAAAACACATTGTCCTTCCAGGATCCACACTTGACTTCTATCAAATGGAAGATTTTTTATGCCTGTTCCATCTCTCACCTTAGCCAAACATTTTTCTTACCTGCTGGCTTGTGTATTGAGCTCCTGTGTATCTTTTAGCTCTTTCTTTAAGCTGCAAGCAGTTGCTGGGCTTGTAGGAGTGATTCCAACCTGCATTTCCAGTGAATGGCGTGAGCTGCGCTGCCAGTCCACAAAACTGCACCAAGCGTTCCTCACTGTGCCCTGAGTCTGCCTTAACCTCCACCTTGAAAAAGTGTTGTGTAAATATTTCAGAGCTGTTACTGAATTGCACTGTACAAATCAGGCAAGTCTATTGTGTGTTGTTAGGGGAGCCAACTTTTTATGGAACAATCTTTGCGTTGTGTTGTGTAAATAAAATCCTCTTAGTAAACGTGGTTTTGCCGGCATGTTTTGGTTTCACAAACTGGAAGCTCAGGGTTTGTTTATTAAAGTTTAGACTTAGAATTAAGGGCATTTCCAAAAGATGCTCAGCACCCATGAAAAAATGAGCACCCTCTTAAGGATAGAAGAAGAATGAAGCCTTTCTGGGCTTCAGGTGGCTGCATTGTGTAAATGCAACTCCTGGGCAAGCTGTTTTAAATCTTTTTCTATTTTTAAAAGGGGTAATAAGCAGTGAGCAAAGCTACCACCCTTCCTTTTTTACCACCAGTTTGTAACATGCTAAAATCAACCTGCAGTTCTTATTTCATTGCTTCACGTTTGTGTTGGTGCCACTTGCAAGTTCAAGTTCCTCCGTAATTCCACTAAATTCCAGCTTGTTCACAAACTCTTCACTCCATTCTCAAGCTTCATCAGGAAAACCCTTGAAATACATCCAGCAACGACAACAGAAATAAAAGCCAGACCTGCTCCCAAGCTTTTTTCATACAACGACAGAAGTGGGTAGAAGCCAAGAGCATCTTTAACAGCATATTCACCAAAAATAGCACCAGGGCCTGTTAGAGATGCTGCATAGCTTGTGGGTTAAGTGGAGTTGCCTCATACCTGTGCTATGTGCTGCTTTTAGAACATCAGCGGCAGGAGTTGGTAAACTGGTAGTAACGCCTCCGTACAGCTGCTGCGGCCCTGCCCATTCTACTACTCCACATTTAAACCATTTTTTAAAAGAGCCAAACAAGTCACATATAATTTATACTTTATTACAGAAAAACAATACACCTGTAGTTCATACACACCACGGGTAACACTTCAGCATATCTAGAATAAGACAAAACTTGACCTTGTACCTGAAGTAGGTGACCATGAGAGCAGGAAAAGCAAATGCATCCTTTTTCAAGTTGATTTAGTGTTCCAATGGAACTCTACTGAAAAAAATAAATCCAAAATTCACCTCTAATGACTTGGGAAAGTCAATTAAGTGGAGTGCTGAAAAGTGCCTGGAACTCAGGGAAGCTGGCTGCCTCCACCCCATGCGGAAGGTCCACATTGGTTACACTGGGTACCAACAAAGTTCCTCCGAGATCCCTCGGGGCAAGTGCCGGTTGCAATTAAGTGCTGGGGTCACTATTTCTAATAAACCGAGTCCTTCAAGAGGCTGAGCTGCCGCTGGGCTCTGGAACAGACACTCATGGGGGTTGTTTGAGCTCAATGGGACTTGGCGCTGTGGGTGTGGGATGCCCTGACAGCCCTGCAGGCAGCGCTCAGCAACCCCGACGCGTGTCAACTGCAGTTCCAAGCCAGCTGGCCAACACCACCGCACATTTACTTAAAACTAACGCTGCTGTAAAAATAAATACACACCAAAAAAACTAAAATCCATAGGGACAGTCTCACTCCAACTTCATCTGACTTGTGGGAACGGCTCATCACCAAGGCAGGTAAATGGGTTGGGTCTGGTCCCCAGTAGGGAGGTTAACGGTCCATATGTCTTCCTTTCTCTACTACAAAAATAGATCTTCACCAAGAGCAATAACGGGAAGTGACTGCACAGCATCTCTGTGCAGATACTGAAGGGCACTTCTCTATAATGATCCAATGACACACAGGGAGGATTTTTTAAGAGCCGCCAGGTGGACGTGGGCATCCGAACCCCTGGGACTCTCAGGAGGCCCAAAACACTTTTGGAAATCTTCCCTTAGGCACTTATAAAAGGAAGAAATCTATTTGTTGCATTTAGGAAAGAAGCTAAGAACAGAAATGCTGCCCAGAATGGAACCTGTATCCGTACAAATGGATGTATCTGTAAGTATATGCCTTGGCAGAGATTTTGTTACTCGTAACTAAAATGAGACTCATAAACCTTCAGGGAAATTTGTGCTTGATATTGTCATGCTACTTCCATTGATAAAAACAAACATCCTTAGCAGCAAACTAACAGAAATCTCCAATGCTAAGTCTACCATACACTGTGCAGACAGATGGAGAATAAAAGTTTGCTTGATGACGGAACCCTGACAACAAAGGATTAAACTTTCTAGGATCAGACTGACACTCACCTCTCTTCTGCCAAGTATGACCAGGTAACTCAATGTGTAAGCAGCTCAGGTTTCAACAGCAGCCGATTGCAAGAGCAGAACTAACCTGAATTTAACCACAGAGCTCCTTCCCTGCATTTCTTTTTGAATGGCTTTCAGCTCTTCTTTGCAGCAGCACCACGGTGAAGTACTCCGCGTTGGGTACATCAAACCTTTCCGCAGCCATCGGGAACGATGGCTCTAACGTAACTGAGCTAAAACCAGCCTGGAGTGTGTCTGTACCCACAGTCACAGCTTGGTTGGGCCTCAATCCAAAATGGACAGAGCCTTAACCACAGACTAGGATTATATATTCAGAGTAGCAAAGGAAAGCTGCTCCTAGGAACATGTATTTTTCTCTACTGAAGGCTGGTTTCCTGTTGGTATTTCTTAGCTGCCTGACAGCAAAATGGTCCAGTCAGTTCCAAACTGGGGAGAATGTAGCCGGCCTTTGAACACTGCAAGAGCAGGATGCTCCTGGGACAGGCTAGAGAGTCTGACTCACTAAGGCTGATGAGACCAAGCATTTTACTCAGGTAGTAAACTAACTGTACTGGGAGCTCCTCCACTGGCCTTTTGTCTTAGCAGGGGATGGAGGAAACAACTGGAAGTCTTCAGCATGCACAGTCACTTCTAGAAAGCTTCTTATATCTATCAGGCTACTAAACAGATTTACTTTGTTGGTAAAATATCAACTATAGTCTCTTCTTTTTGGCTTTTTCCTTCAGGATCATCTAAGTGTTTACAGACAACATCCCTAAAACCAGTGATTCCATCTTACAGCGAAATATAGCTGGGAAATTCCTGTGAACAGGCATATGCTTCCTATTGAACTAGTTCATCCTTCCCTAGAACAGCGGAACGACACGCTGGGTGCAAAGCCAGGTGGCAGTGTAAACAGGTTCCTCTGCACCCAGCATTTGTTTTTTGCTTTCATTCCTCCACACTCAGGATTTTGCTGCCACAACTGTGCTACATCTCTGCTGGTTGATGAAAGAGCATCATCCCGCCTGCTTTGATGTTCAGTCCTTTGTAACTGATTATCTCAAAAGCAAAGCTAAATGCCTAACGGTAAAGGAAAGCTTTGTCTTGACAGGCCCAGAATTTCCTCTCTCATGTCAAACAAGACGCTTCTAAATACTTCTGCTCCTCTTTTAGAAGTTCACATAAAATATTCAGCACCCACCAATCTGGAAGCCTTTGTAGTAGAAACAAACAGCATAATTTCTTTTTGTTTGAGGAGACGTTGCGTTTGATTGCACAATTAGACTATGGAGTGTGGCTCTTTAATAACATGCTTGAAATATGACAGCGCAGTAAGAGCATGAAGGAGGATAAAGCACCTTGCAGGAGTCTGTGTTCCATCGTCTGGGATGAAACTACGCTGAGACGTTCCCAGATTAAACAGGACTATCCAACCCTGAGCCACGACTAATCTGGTAGATCATTAACAGCCATTTGGGAGAACGGTGCATTTAGCCTGTCGAGTTCATCTACTTGTGGGGGGTGATGCATTATAACCTCGTGGTCCTCCGAAACATCATCACCCACAGTGACCAGGTTTGTTAGAGATTTGCTCCGAACACACTGGAAATCAACGTGGCGGCTCTTGCCTTCTTCCTTTTCCCATGACATCTGGATGAACGGCCGTTGAACGTAGTTGTATATCACTTCTGACCGGCCGCCAGGCCTCCTCTTCACCTTCTCTTTACAGGTGGGATATCCTGAAAACACAGACAGCCCGTCAGCTGCATTACACACACCTCTGAGTTCCACAAAGGAACGATGGGATCCCAGATCAGCCAGGCAGGAGTGATTACGGGGTTACTTAGCACACAAATGCTCACATTCCACGTTATTGACTTGCGAAAGATGGCTTTCTTTTCCCTCGAAAAGCCAGTGTAGCATTATGTGTAGTCACAGGATTGATGTCTGCACAGTGTTAGCAAACTGTGAGCAAACATCAGCTACTAGAAAACCACATCTCCCAGGACACAGCACGTTCTCCAGGCTCCCTAAGGGGACGCCTGGATCGGCAGGTGGGAGCGTGACCCCCCTTTCCTGTTTGCTTGGTACGTATCTCTCATTTTTCCCCTTAACTTTTAAGCCTCCTGGCCTATTTCAGTGTAACAAGATAGAGGTGAAGATGCCCAGCTTCTGCTAGTTGCATGAAAATAAATTCCCAGTAAAACACAGATCAAACCAGAAAATGCCAAGAGTCTGGAAGAAACCAAGCTTTACTAACTACCAGTCACCTGCTTTAGAATTTCCTTTGCTGAAGAAATACTTTACCTTCAATGCCAATGCGAATGTTTTTTAGGCCCCGTTCCTTTAACACAGCTTTTGCAACGTCACGATTCTCAATGTACTTGAAGAATCTGTACAGCTTGGAACTGTAAAGGACTTGAGAAATAAAACGGGTGATTAGAATCTACAAGGAGGGACCTTCTGCCTGTTTCTGACGCGCTCAGCTGCAGGGGTGCCAAAAACTAGGTCTGGTTTCTAAGAACTACTTCAGGTGGCTGTTTTCAGCCCTGGGATTAGCCACAGCTCCTCGGTGGGAGGGTGGCGATAGACATCACGGCCTGCATAGAATGGGTGGCGATGGGTGTGTAAAGCAAAGAGTACTGACTCTCTAGAGAGCCAGGAAAAGGCCGAGGGGGAGGCAGCGAGCAAAAGGAAGCAGCTCAGCCCAAAGCTATCCTGCTGCTGGCAGCAGCCGCTTCAGAGGAATGTACAAAACAGGACTCCACGTGCCAGCAAATCTTCCTGAAGGAAGACACCTTTTGGGCAACGGGTCCTTTCCTCAGGGCCAGATGTCAGGGTGCGCAGCACAGGCAGCGCCGGGAGCCCAGCGCAGCGCCCTTACTTTGCGAGTACTCCTCTCCCATGGGAGGTGGGTGATCTTCATCCCAGTCCACGGTGTCTTCATCCGTCAGCACCACGATGTGGCATTCGCGTTCCCCTTTCCTCGCGCTGTCCACCATGATGGGCAGGATCAGCTCCTCCAGGTAGCTGTCAAACTGCTTGTGCGCACCATCGTTGGAGAGCTCGTGTAACAGAGCACCTAGTGAGACACAAATTGTACCATGAGCTTTTTTACACAGCATGGAAGTCTCAGCTCTACACTTTCCAGCCACATTGAAGAGCACAGCTCACATTCTTCTTTAGACAAACTCCTTAACAAATGTTCAGATGCATCAACAGTCTCCAGCTTCAGAACTGTATGAGACTGCATTGCCATTAAAATACCCACCAAGGTCCAATCAACACAGCAAAACAGTAAAAAACTGAATAATTAATCCATTATGATACTTAACTTGAATTTCCCACTGTGTTTCTCTCCGTACTTACTTAAATCTTGACATTTGATTGTGTTGAAATCAAAGTTTATGCAGAGGTAATCACATGTGTCTCGAAGGTCTGGGATGGAAATCCCATCAGGGCAGTTAATGATTCCGGTTTTGTAATAATCCTGCAAATAAAAGGAGAGTTTTTGGAGATAAAAATTCAGAACAGCTTGGACTCTCATCATTTTTACTTAGCTCTTTGTTTTATTAACCAACATTGCAGAGTTCCAGAGGCTATATATAGCTGTGTGAACAGTACGAACAGCTCTGCTTGTCTGAGAATCTACGTCTCTTCACAGATCCTCTTGGGTCTGATAAACTGTGAGCTCCAGTTTCTTTCCCATGGCACAGGGTTTCGTAACATCGCATACTACGTATGGATTTATCGCATATGCATGTATATGCAATCATGAGGTCAGGCCATGGCTCAGCAACCACAACGGCATCACACAAGAAAGGTAAATGGCAACACAAGCAAATGTTTGAAATGATTACTCATTCCAAAGTCTATTTGTTTTTTTAATCACAATACAAAACAGTAATAAAGGAATCTGGCCCAGGGGTGTGCAGCTGCCTGGGAGATGGCTCAGTTCTGCACATGTGACAAACAGATTGTTGTTGTTGCCTTATTTTTTCTTCCCTCAATGTGCAAACATCACCTTACCAGCACAGTCCGGAACACGGCTGAGCTAATTCCTTCTGCAATTTCATATTCTCCCTTTTCATTTGGCCTGGTGAAATTATATTCTCTTCCTGGTCCAAACATCCTGATAAAAAGAAACAACATCTATTTAAGTGCACAGGTATAGACACTTTCATTCTAGAGAGCAACAAGTGCTGCCAATACACAAATGAGTGCTGCTTGTTGCATCAATTGGCTCCAACCTTTAAGCTACATTACAGGGAGCTGAGTAATTTCTCTTATGGGAGAGTGTCAGAAGATCAGCAGAAGGAGGACAGAGAGTTATCATTTTCCGCACTCTGGAAGGGAATTTATCAGCTCTGAACAGATGTACAACTTACAAACACAGCAACCACTTGGAGAGAAGGCAAAGGCAGGCTCTGTCTCGCTAGAAGTGTGCATTGTTGGAAGGAAGTGGATCGAAGGGGGAATGTTATCTAGAGAACTACCAACTCCCTCTGCATCTCATCTTCAAGGCCTCACCCACAGCCAAGTTCTGAACAAACTCAATCTTGCTTCACTTGTGCGCACAGATGAGATCACAAAACAAACATCGGGTTTTGTTCCATTTTAGCAAACATTTGACCTTGAGCTACCTTGAAAAGAGTGGAAATCACCCACCTTCCCAGCATAGTATCAGGATGAGCAGTGAAAATCTGGGGGTTCACTGCAAAACGAGTGCCATCGACCACAAGCGTTACTTTCTCCGGAGACGCCGTTTGTGAAGTGTTGCTTGATGACAAGGAGCAGCACCCGTGGCGTTCCTGGGCATTAAAATATTCTGACTGTCTCTTATTTCCATCTTGGAAATGACAGCTGTGCGCGTCGTCAGGAGCAGAGAGCATGCTGCTGATCTGGGGGCTCCCTGGACAAGCAGAGTGTCGGCATTCGGAATCTAAACCTGAGGGAGACAAACAAATATTCTGTGGGTGAAGAGCATGAGCGCAGCAATTAAACAAGGCCAGCAATTCAGATGCACAGACACCAAACACTGGCATGTCCTCTCAGAGGAAAGGTGGCAAGGACGCACACAGGTGCTTTAAGCCTGCGGAGGTCCATGCCCAGTTCCTGGTGAGCATGCAGCTGCAAACTGCCTTGGAATACTGGAATTTCTCCAAAATGTAACACCTCTCGCAAAAAAAATTAAGTATATATCTCCCTTAAAGACCTAAAGTCAAGACATTATCCTCACCCTCAGTCCTGGGAGCTGCAGCAGGGCTGTGGCCTCCGAGCACATCACTCCCATCCGACCCATGGACGGCTACAGTTACGTTTTCCACAGAGCAACTGGACTCGGAATTTCTTGACCAGTCTGTCCCAGCAGCACAGTTCACGTTCATGCTGGGCCTCCGCGATGTGAGGAGCTGGTTGCGTTTCCTAAGAGAAGAGCTAAGAGAGAAAATACCAGGTTGTTAGTTTGGAAAGAAGCTCCCAAGCAATAAAGCTCAAATCTGTGTCTTTTCTCTTCGGCACATCTTTTGTCCTCCTATTGCCTTGGACAAGAAACAGCTCTTCTTTCTTGGCTTCAAGTGTTTTCCTTTTACTCTCTCAAACATAAACCACCAATTTCCTCATTAATGAATTTTCCCAGTTTTCCCCTTGCAGAACAATTGTCCTGTGTCTTTTCTCTTGGCTGAGTGAAGAGCCCAGGGCCTGCGGGTGCCATGTCCAGAGCACGGCAGAACACTGACATCGCTGGACACGAACCAGAGCAAACACAGCACTAATAAAACAACAAAATGCCACACAAGAGCTGGCGAGTTTTCTGCTCAGGCCCTGCTGGGGATGGAGGCCGAATGGGCAGCTCCGTGGAGGGTTTCAAGCCCATCGCTCCTGGCAGCCACAATTCCTTCCTCTTGTTCCACAAAACCAATACTAGGTTGCCAGCATGATCATACCTGTATATTTTTAGAAAATCTGATGCTTACGCATCATGTGGTATTTTTAACATGACAAATATATTGCGATCACGCATACAACCCAGCAGGGAAACCACTGATGACTTCAGAAGGCCACACTCAGGCCTGACCAGCTTACAAATGTCCTGGTTTCCTTTCATGCCTCGGATCAAGGTGAACTACCCGTGGTGAGAATGAACACCTATAAATAATAATTAGCACTATTCATCTTCAAAGCTTTTTTTACTAATATTAACTGCTCGTTGCTTCTAAGAGCCCTGGGAAACACTGCAGGGAAGTCTTTTATGAGACAAAACAGGGACACGCAGAAAAAGAGACCGAATCTTCAGGACCAACCAGAGTCTCAGGCCCAATAACCACCTCGGTGTTACTCTGACTCCCAGCACGTTCACTGCTGCTGCTCCCTGGCCGTGCAGTGGTGACTGCCCCGCGGCCAGCAGGACAAACACCAGCAGGTTACAGCTGCTTGGGAGGTGTTTCCACGCATGTTTTTACCCTCTGGTGAGCACAGAGCTGATCGGGAGCAGTCAATGAGCGCCCTGGCTGCTTCGCTCACATCTCTGTAACTTGTTTGTGTGCCATTCACAAACCGAACGGTGAAGAATGGCGGAGAACGCCGAGCACGTCGAGTGAATCGGATGGTCAGCGATCCTCCCCTCTTCCTAAACCACAGAGTAACCAAGAGGATTTAAATAAGACTCCAAACAACTCATTTTTAGGGTGACAACACTCCTTTAAATCTCCAAAAACATTCCCATGTACAATTATTCTCAGAAATATGAGCAAGCAGGAAACACGCGTACGCAGGGTGTGCCTGACCTAATTCTGCAGTCGATTACTTTAGAACAAGATGGATTTCTAATATAATTGTACGCCTTTCAAAACAGTTTAGCCTTGCTTTAACTTCTTAAAAGATATCCTCGGAACATGCCTAAAGTTTCTCGAAACATAAAAGCAGAAAAACAAATTAGCAACTTTAATTTCCATTAGAACTATTTCCTTGCCATGGTCAGGTGTACTGTCCCTGAGGATTTCAAAAACTGAACTGCAGAAAGTGTGGCAAGGAACCAGCAGAGAAGGGCACTGGCAAAAACCTGGGCCTGCCCTGGTCCCAAAAGCTTCTGGTCTTATGCTCCACTTTGTTCCCATCTGCATTCCCAGTGAGAGGGAAACACAGCACCATTAGGACACTGGAACAGACAAAAATCAGTATAAAACCTGCCTGTCAAAACACATCTTAAGTGTAAACCATACAAAGCTCACCTAGAGTTTAAAATGCAAGAATCTGCCTTTCCTTTTACAAGTTGCTTGGAGTAAACACATGCCTATCGATTCTTTATCTACCAGAAATTCAAAGTGAGCTGATGAGCCCACACTGTCAGTATCGCACAGTTTACACTAGAATAAAGGCACTTGCAAAGCAATGACATCCTGAGGTTAAATCCTGCTCCCTGCTTTCGCTCAAGTTGTACAGCCTCTAAACATCTGAAGATTCAGAGGGTCTCTCATTCATTAGCAGGTGTTTTATATATACTCTGTACCGCAGGAGAACAACATTAAAGTGCATTGACCCAAATTGCATCAGACAGAAAATCTACCTGGAGCCTCTAAATGTGCTTTTCTCACACCTACTAATGATCCTCTTTTCATTTGCTGCTCTAGACAGGAGCAGAACCAGACAATAAAAGGGTGATTTATAGGTTGAACGAGCACAGGCACATTACAAAAGGCTTTTCCCTTGTTATGAAATAACTCTATCAATATACAGTGGATTCCTTTTCCATCTGGCTTCGAAACATAGATGGAAAATCATGTCCAGCAGGACTGATGCAACGCAGGACAGCCTGCAAACGCTGGCAGGAGACAGCAAGAGGGCTGATGAAACGCTCAATTGTTTTCTCCTATTCTGTGCATAGTGCTTCACTGTTCGCAAAGTCTACAGACTTACTCGTTGACTCGAGTCTTAACAAAAAATGCACTATTTCTACAAATGCAATTCAAAACTACAGCCTGCAAGATGGTTTTGATGGTTTGACACTGCACATCCACACTGTGCTTTAAGACCCAGGGTTCACCGGCTCCTCCCGCTGCAAAATCACATCGGACCCAGGCGGGGGCCCCGCTCCCACCACAGCTTTGCTTTTGCCAATCTCTAATCACCAAGGTTAATACATGCAGAAAACTCCTTGAGATTTATTAACTTGAAGTGAGTTTTCCAAAATAGGAAAGTTATATACCGTGCCAGCCGCATCAACTGGAACAGATGAAGTGCATCCAATGCTGTCCTACCACTGGGTGTCTCAGAAGGGAAGGAAATTTCTGAATAAGGCAACAGGTTAATGCTGCTTCCCTCCCCATGAAGCTCACAGGTACTACTGTTAAACAGCACAATCAAGCAACATGGAAAGGCTGTTTCCACAATTCACACTATCGGGTTAAAGACAGTCATCTGCAAATCACAGTTCTTATATTTGATCCTCATAAAGAGCTTCTTAACACTACAGTCATGGCAGCTTCGCTAGTGCTGGTTAAATTTGGTCAGTGATTCCCATAAAGCTGGCCTTTCCCATGGGGAATATCCACCTCCTAGGCAGAAGGATGGAATACGCAGATCTGATCAGTTTAAGGGGGAAAACTCCGGTGAAAAATGAGCTGTTGCAAATATAAGAATGATCTTCTGCTCTAGACACACGAAAAACAAATGTCCACCTGCCAAAATACAGAATACTGATCTAAATCAAGTTTTAAGTACAAGTTACACTTTGTCTTCACCTGTGCTGGATTAAGCTACAAATACTTATGCAAAAATCTTCAACAGGAGCAACAGCAGCAGTTTTGCCCTGTATTCTCTGTTCCACCATTTGCTGCAGAACTACTTACAAAAGCGTCAGAGAAAAAACATGTTTTAACAAAACATAAAAGCAAGAGCTACCTTAACCATTTAGGTTTTAAAATGCTGTTTTCTTTCTCAATTTTTCTTCTCCTAGGCAGCTAAATCTAACTTGGTCTCAAATTCATGACAATTCCTACATCTACACTACAAGAAGTCAAGCTTCTCAGTTATAAACTATAGCAAAAAAGCATAAGGAAAACAGCACTTCTGAGAAGGCTCCAAGCCCAAGTCTGGTACACCTGCAGCCATCAGAACTTCTGAACACAAATTATAACCCACATTTCCTACTTTAACTCCGGAGCAAACCCTGTGCCGAGACCCCTCTATACAACACAGCTCCTTACTTACTGGCGGCTCATATGTTCTCAGTGCAGCCAGCACCAGTGTCTTGAAATCCTTCGTTAACAGAGGGAAGCACCAAGTCACGGCAAAGCTTCAGAGTTTAAACTGTTTGGAAAGCAATGGTCACTCCCCCAAAGCCCAGATGTCTGATTCATGTAAATATTTCAGTTTAAGAGTCCCACCCCCCCAGCTGATTCATGAAAAGTTGGAACAGAAAGATCTACAGGGTAACAAATAGCTGTATTGTAAGCCTCCTATTTTCAGCAAAAGCCCCCCAAAATCCCTCCTCCTGGTTCAGGATGGCTTTGCACAAATGGTGTGGTAGAAAAGGCACAGTTTTATTAAACCCTCGACGCCGTGTGGTTAAATACGCTCGTGCCACCCATCCCTCACACAGGCACAACGGAATTAACTACCGGAATTTCTGAATATATACAGACCCACGTTCATACACATCCCCGAGTTCAGAAGCCCTTGGACTCAGGCCCAAACAAATCTATGGTAACTGGGGATAAAATGAGTTATTTTGATATGAGATGCATTGCTAACAAGCCCCAATGAAAAGCAGCACCTTCTCTTAATGCTTACCCCTCAGATGTATCTGCATTGCTCAGAGACTGCTGCAAACACCATTTCCCAGAAGAGAACTAAATATATCACAAATCATCAATAATATGTATTTTTTAATGCAAATAGAGCCTGAAGAAGTCCAAGAGTATTTTTACCCTGGCTCATGGCAGTGATAAAGCACGTCTGTGTGCTGACATGTTCTAAAGTCTGATCATTACATAGCACCTGATTAATGGAAGAGATATCTTATTAAAAACAAACCAATCAATCCAACCTAATATAAGTTGTCACTAATTTACTAACTCATCTTTGTACTGTACATATGTGCAACATATTGCAAGCACACACTATTACACTCAGTTTGGGGGCATGCCGTTCATTAAAGCCCAATTATCTCACCTGTCCAGCTCCAGGTAAAATAAAGCCCCTGTGTAAGGAGGTTGGGGGGATGTAAAGAAAAGCAGCAGCCTCCAATCACTGGCTCACCCAATGTGGGGCAGGTTGCCACTGTTCAGGACCCCAAAAATCCCCAGAAAGCACATAGTGCTTGAGATCACCCACAATTCTGACCCGCAACACAGGCTCCCAACACCAGCACCATAAACCACCCCCTTTGCTTTTGGTGCAGCAACCAACCAGTGCGGGTCCTCTATTAAACATCGGCGTGCACCACCATACACCACAGTTTTAATAGGAGTGGGTTATTTTACAGCAGGACATTTGCTGAGAGAATATTCAGACTAAAACAAAACTCCTCACTTACTGAGCTTTGAGTTTCCTACACAGTCGATATTTCACGCATTGCAAAAAGCACCTACTTGCCTTGACTCTTATTTTAGAAAGGCTGCGAGCGGCTTCAACTCCACCTTCCTTCCCTGGAAGGGATCCCAACAAGTAACTGCTCGCTCATTCCCAGCTCCCCTGCTACCGCTCCAACTGCCATTCATTTTTAACCAATTCCATGGCGAAAAACTAACAACAGATAGCAGATTTTTCAAAGTTCAACGCAGTTACAGTAACTATTCGTCAAAGAGATTTCAGAACAAGAGAGCATACGGGATAAAAAACCAAAATACAACCAGGAAAACAGTATAGTGATTGAAGAAATGCAGTTCTATTTGAAAGTAAATAGAAAAAGCAGTTCATGTGTACTCCAGTCAGGAGGAGCCCAGTGCTTACAGATGGACCTGCCCAAGCTCTGGTTGGCAGAAACAACGAGGCTCTCCCAATCAATCACATTCTTTAATTCCCATTAAGATATAGACAATAACAAAAAGCAAAACAAACACGAGGCCATGAGTGCAGCCGCATTAGTCAACTCTGCAACTAACACTCGAGTAATCCAAAACCAAAACAAACACGAGCGTTTTATTTAGCACAATCGCAGCTCTTCAGGAAAGCACATCTTGATTTATTTTGAGGGAGGCAAGAGCAGGGGCTAAAATTCCAGCTGGGTAAAGCCAATCATTAGCACTCTGTCAACTGATGTCAGCAGAGAACTCGATACCTTATTTTCAAGAACTGAAAAACATCTTGCTCAAGATTTCAAAATACCCGAGGTTTACGATGGTACATTGGCAAGACACCTCTTGCTTTGTCTACATGTCTGGATAAATATTTTACATGTCACATACAGTTATAACACTTTCTAAGAATATTCCATTACATTCTTTCTTATGTGACTAATAATTCTTTCACAAAAATATTTGGCTAGTGTCGTGTTTCAGCAAAGTTAGCCAGGAACTGTAGCCATAGTTTGTGGGAGTTTAAAAAAAGGGGCAAATACCACTAAGAAAAATACAAAATTGAAAAAGCAGAGACGATGCCTATTTCAACACACATAATGAGGTGTTGGTGCAGAGGAAAGGTGCCCATGTGGGCACTGAATAAGGTCACTCTTGAAAGTGGAAAGTTCTAAAATTGACGTGTATTCCAGAACAGTCCACTCCAGCTCATTTTTAATTTGACAGGCAAGCAAGCCATCAATACTGTAGCCAAAATTGCAGTTGGCTTTGCGAGTGTTTATCTCAAAGACAACAAGCAGAAGAAAGGCTAGCATTTAAAAACCAATATTTATTCAAGGAAACAGTCTTTAAAGTCTGTCCTTGTGAGGAATATTCAGCTCCTCTGCTGAATAATCCAAGAGATTCACAAATAAATCAGCATATTCCAGCAGTAGAGCTTATGCATGATTTTAATAAATCCTTAACAAGAAGATAGGTCTTACTGTGGAGCCTGCTAATTAAAGGGTACATTAATGTACAAAGAAGCTCTCTCTAACCCTAGGATTTCAACTCAATCCCGACCAGACGCGACCAAAGCCACGGCATTTCAGAGCTTTTAACGTGCGCTGCATGAAATGAGCTCGCTGTTTGCAACCTGGCTGTCAACTAGAGGAACCACTTACAAGAAACCACCACCACTACATAAAGCTCTTGGTGGTAAATCGGGACCCAAAGTCCCATGGGCAGAAGTCTCAGCACACTCAACACCAGCGGGTGAACGTTTCTTCCAGCCCCGTCTGTGCTCGGCTCCTTGTTGGGGCTCCAGCTGCTCTGTGGGTCAGTAAAGCCTTTAAATCTCACGGCTGTCAATCTGGCTGGCTCAAGTTCACAGGAGGTTTTGGTTTGAATTGTTATTTTTAATTCAGCTGTGACTGTCTCCTAATTCAAGATAAGATGCTAAGTGTCTGCAACACAGGGTGAGAGACCAGAGAAAAGTCTATTTTCTGCATTAGTAATAGTTTCATCTCTCAGAAATGCAATAATTCCACTCTACAAGGGGTGAAATGGCATTTCCCGTGGTTGCACGCAACACCTTTAAAATAGGACTTAACAGCGCCATGTGAAGACAGATACACATGCCACAGCCATGGCACATTAACCAATTTTCTGAAAACAATTGAGATTAAAAAACAGCTTTTAAAAGGAGAGGCTAACCCCATGATCTTGGCAAAGAACATTTTGTAATAGGGACGTTTGACAGACAGGGCCCCATTTAAATATAGCGCAGCCCTACTGCACTAAGCTCTCCGCAGCTTTATAATTACCCGTAAACAGAAATCCAGTTTCCCCCTTGCTTGGCCCACGCTAGGTAACGCCACTATGAGGCTGGTTTCACTTCAGTATCTTGCACAGCACATAACCATCTCAAACCCAGCTGTTTATCACTGCTCCTCACGTCTGACAGCAAAACCCCACGTAAGTAAAGGCATTTCCTCACCATCAAATATGTACTTCTAGGTCTTTCTGAGCGCTGCACATCACACAGCCCCGCGAGGGAACTACCATCGCCAGCACTGACGTGGAGCTGAGTCACAGCTACATTTTCATCCCATTTAACAGCAGCCAGAACAGCACGTCTAAGCACAGCTTCACCCCAACATCTGACAAGGGACAGGCTGTGACAGACACACGCTCGGGCCCCGTTACAGGATCTGAAACAGGGGACTATTCTGGGAAGTGATAAGGAGAAAGCTCCTCTCCCACCTGCTGCTCACACATGCCCAAGAAATGCACACGATCAATATTTTTCTCCATTAGTGTAACATCCCAATTGATGGCTTTTGATCATACTCAAAAAGGAGGTTTTGAATTGCTGTGCAGTACAGCTTAATCCAGAGATAAGCAGCACTAAGGGGAAAAGCTAAAACCTGTCCAGTCCAAAATGACTCAAATATTTGCTAATTTACACACCATAAGAACAGATCTCTTCGAAACTGTAGATACAAGCAAAACCTTAATCTTTCGAGGGACTTTATTTTAAAACTAAACCACAGCACAAATACAGCTGAACCACCTGATTTGAAGATCACTGACAAATCCTATGATTTTTCATATTTACCACCTGGCCTGCCTGAAAGGAAAAAGAACAAAGTAGATCCTATAGGAAACAGCCTGGAGAAAAAAGATTGTGCTCATATACATTAGAGAAACTCCACAGATTTCACATATAAAATTGTAACAGCAAATCAACACTTCCTGAAATTTAAATAGTCTATATTCCTTTCCTATTCCTTAGTTGGTCTCCTGAACAAAGTTACAAGAAATAAGGCAACCTTTTTTAAAAACCTCCAAAGACTCCTTTGCCAACACATTTTTCTAAAAATGGTACTTGTAAAAAAAGCCTTTGCTATCGCAAACTTCCATCTCCCGAGCCTGGATCGGTCGCCAGCACCTCAGGAAGGGCTGACTTCTCACAAAACATTCAGCTACAAGGAGCTTTGCAAGCGCCTGCCAGAACATTTATGTCAATGGATGAGGGAACTCATTCATAACCACCAGCTGCTCCAGCAGATAACATTCCAGGCAGATGGAACCTTTTCCACGGCTACAGATTATGCAGCTCCATCGTTTTTAATCCACTCACCCAGAGGAAGAAGAAATTAGCCAGCTTTCACATCTGCTAAAGCTTCCTTATTCTGGTTTCCACTGTTATTTATTACAGTTATGTTGAACTAGCAGATGATATTAATCACACATGAACTGGAAGAACCGTAAAATCTACCCAGATAATTTCCAGTCCTACTAGAAACTCTGATGCTGCTGCATCAGAGAACAGGTTCTCTCTTCCTGCTTTTTCCCTACTCGCCTCCTTTGTGGACCTTTCACTCCAGTTTCTCCTGCAGTCATTCAAGCTATAAACCAGCTACCACTTAGAGAAAAATGATGTCAATGATTATTAAACTCAGAAAATCACTAACTTTAGGACACATGCTTAACCAGGAGAGCTAAGAGAACATCCTGCAGTGACACATGGAATCACAGATTAATTTCAGGAAATGTCACCTGCTTTTTTCCCCCAGTGGAAAGAGATCCAGCTACACTTTCTAGACCCAGAATTATATTTACTGAGGAAACCCTTCTTTTATGAAATATGGCCTTGCTATTTTTGCCTGCCTAATGTGTTTTTCAAAGCTACGTCACCAAAACTTTACATACAAGAAGCATTATCTGGCAGCAGCTATCACTAATTATTATAAACTATTTCTTATTACTGTCACAAGAGCAGCTGCCACCAGACTTGCACGTTGTCAAACTGCTCCGTTGTGATGAGCATGAGGTACAAGGTTCAGTTCTGCTACTTTTATGGCTGCCAAGCTCTACTTCCTTCTGAAAACCCTGATTCAATGGACTATAAATCACTACATCCCAAGGCACGAGTCAGATGCGTAGTGCTAATTTATGATCACTAGCTGGTATCGTATTCATTTCCCAGTTCTTGTAATACATGCTGCTGCCACGGAAGGTATGACTAATAAATTTCACTCTGTATTATTTGTCAACAAGTTGCAAAGGCAGACCTGACACACACAAAGCTGCGCTCACATTTTTCTATCTTTATTTAATCTCCCTCATCCCTTTTTGCTTCTTTTACGTATTTCAGTATTGGATCCCAAGCGGTTCTTTATTCTCAGAGCCAAGTGCTAACTAGTTTTCCAGTCACTCTGACAGTGGGATACATACAACCTGTTCTAATTTACAATTCAACTACCTGTTCTAATTTACAGTTCACAACGGTATTGCTGTATTTGTGTGTTCAGTAGCAAACTGATGCAACTACTGAACATTCCCCCATTCAGGAGCAATCAGTGGATTGAAATCATCTTTAATAGCTGCAAATAACGCATCTGAGGGCAAAAGTCAGGGGAAGAACAATCTCAGCTATAACAGACAAAATTACTGAATGCTGAACAATTCACATGGCAAGGGTGTCCAAAAAGCTAAGAATCCAAAATTGTACCAACCTTGGCAAAAGATGGTCCACGAGCTCTAGCGAACCAGCATGTTGGAGTCAGAGGGGATGTTGGGATCAGAAACCTGAAATCAGAGGGACTTACATCAGCGGTTTGGCCAAGACCACCCAAAAACCAGATATTGCAGTCACATTGCTTCTAAAGAAAATGTTAATTTTACCAAATCGATAATTCCTGAAGTCATCATTAAGTCTGGTTATGTTATTTATGAATAAAGTGGAAGAAAAGTGGTGGTGGCTCCCCATTCCTTTACATTTCCCCACAGAAAAGTATTTATTATGCTGCTTGTCTGGATAACAGCTAAAGCAGCCAGCAGTTCATTTGAAAATCAGGAGATCCTTTAGACAGCTGAAGCTGCCTTTATCAGCACACACTAATTCAGCATTTTTCTTGTGAAGAAAGAACTCATTGTCCACACACTCCTCTGGATCTCCCAGCACAACGAAGCAGTCCCAGAGTCTGTTTCCAAGTTACAGTTTTAGGGACACTTGCTTAGCATTTATTAAACAGGATTTCACCCAGAGAAAGAGCTTCCGACAGAGTCTTTGGCAAGAACATGTACCCAAGAGAGACTGCACAGGTACGTGCTATTTCAGGTAGCTCTGTAAGCCTCCTTTCAAAAGTTATTTGGCTGCTGAGTCCATCTGTCATCAGGCAGTGACTTTCATCACAGGACTGTGACTTTGTAATGTAATTATTAATACAGTACCACTACTACCTACTGTTTGGCCAATATTCCTTTATGACCACAGCTTTTGGCAAAAGCAGACAAAGGTATTGTTAATTGGTACACAGCACTGAAGTCTTACAGCAAATTCATTACAAAGGGTTGAGTATTATTTACCTTTCTCTACACCCAAATATTCTACTTATGGCTTTTAAGGTATTTAAAGTGGAGTTAATAGCGTTACTTTTAACAATATTATACTCTGCTTCCTTTGATGCTCACATCATTGAAAATGTTTCTATGAACTGAGGGCATAAGTATTTATATCCCTTAAATCTAGGTGACTGTCAGCAGTGCAGTCTCACAGTCCAGGCACCAGGGTGAACAAGGACACACCTCACAAGGGAGAGCTGTGCCTTTCTCTTAATTCCCCAGACACAACCTCCTCCTGATTAACAGTCTGTGACTGCTGCTAATGCCAGCAGGAAGGATTGTGACTTTGTGGGGAGGATAACAGAGGCAGAGGGAGCACAGGAAAATTTTCTGCCTTAAAGCCATAACCTACTGCTACAACAGGATTTGAGTTTGCAGCAAACCTGGCAAAGTAATTCAAAATTCGTTCCCTTCAGAGGTGTGTTCTCAGCCTGCCAGGTTTATGTCCAATATTGCTGGTGTTATTATTACCCCTTCGCTGAAAAGCCCAAGGTCAATGAGAAGGTGGTTCAGAGAAAGCAGGATCTGACAGGGAAAGTCACAATGCAAAAGGTGCCTAATGAGCAGACGCAGGCTGAGGTCTCACCTCCTGCACCCATTCAGGAGAAAACCTCTTAGAAACTTCTGCTCTCTTTCAAAGCTCCAAAGGCCAGGAAGCATAAAGGAAAGAGCAACTCAAGCCTAAAAACACGCTTAAAAATAACAATGCACCAGCCTCCAACCCCAGAATGTGCATAGGAGGGCAGCACCAACCAGCACCTGGGGGAGGGAAAGGGGCAATGGGTCAAAGATGCGGCACTGACTCAAGGGGTAACAGTCCCAGCCTCCTGTCGTAGACACGAGTGGATGCGAGGCCCCAAAGGTCCCTCCCCCCAGCAGCCTCGGGCCAGGGGGAGGCAAACCCAGCCCCACGGGTGTCCCTCCCCAGTGCACACAAAGGAGGCCCCACACCCACACAGCAAGGGCAGCCCCTCGGCCCCGCAGAGAACAATGGAGCCCACTGTGACCCGCACGTTCCCTCGGCCCGCACACCCTCCTCAACACCCGCGGGGCGCAGCAAAGGCCTCCTCGACCATCCCCTTCCCCTGAGAGCACAGCTACACTGGGCGCCCCCAGGCCCGTCAGTCGCCCTCAAAGCCCGGAGAGGCCCCCGAAGCCTCATTAAAGGGCTGGAAAGGACTCCAAAAGGGACACGGAGGGCCAGCAAGGCCACACAGGTCAGCCCAGGCCCCGCTCAGGGGGATAAAAAGGTCCCGGCCGCCTCCGCCGCTTTTAGGCCGCACTCACCGCGTCCCGCCGAGGCCGCTCCCTCAGGCGGGCGGAGGGCGGAGTTCCGCCGCCACGCCCCGCCCCAGCCCCCACCGCCACCTGATTGGTCCCGCGCGCAAGCCGGCTGACCAATGGGGACCGAGCGAGCGGGAGGGGCGGGGCATAGCGGTCCGTAGCGGTGCGCCGCTGCAGGTGCGTGTCCTCCGGTGCGCATGCGCCGTATCGCAGCTCCTGGTGCTCACGGACCGGTGTCCGTCCGTCCTCCCGGACCGGTGTCCGTCCTTCCCTGTATCTCTGGGCTCCCCCTCCCCGTGCTCACCCCGGTTTCAGCGGCGCTGTCCCGTTCCAGCCGCCCCCGGTTGAGAAAAAGTCATAAACCCAGATATTGGAGCTGTGCCCCGTGCGCCCCGTGATTCCTCCCTCCCCCAGCAGCGTTTCCCCCCCGGGACCGCGGCGGGATGGGACCCCCGGGAGAACGGTGTCTCCCGGTGCTGTCCTGGTGCCGGCAGCGGCGGCCGTGCAGGGGGAGACGCGGGATCACGGCAGCGGGAGCGGGGCGGGTGGGAAGCACAGAGCCCCGGGCGCTGCCCCCCGCAGCTCTCCAGTCTCCCGGGGCTCGTTTCGGTTTCGTTTCCCGGAAGGATCGCGCCGCCGCGGCCGCAGGGACGGGACCCACCCGTGCCGGGCACCGGGACAGCGCCGAGCGGCGGGAGCGGCCACCCAGCGCCACCGGGGATGCAGGTAAGAACCGGCCCCCTCCTCAATTAGGGGCTGGCAGTTGATGCCCCCGGGGGAGGGTGACCCCCCTATCCAAACGGCCTCACGGAGCCCCGAGCAGCTGGGGGGCTCCATCCTTCCCTTTTGGTACTGAGCCAAAAGCTGCTCTCACACATCTGGGGGTTCATTTTCACCCCCCTTTTCTCACTTTCCCACTCAAACCCCTCCAAGGACAATATTTCCTCTTGAAGCAAGGAAATGCCTTCTCAGATATGTGTGAAAGCAGCTAAACAGGACCAAAAAGCAAGAACACAAACCAGTACAAAGTAGTAAAAATTAAGAATGCATCTCTTATGCCCTAGAAATCTATAGGAGCGAGAAAAATATCACACATTTGGTCTGATTTTACTGGCAATCTTCTTGTAAGAGAATCACACCAATGGGAGAAAACTGAAATACCTTTTAGAGGAGTTCTAGGCAAAATATACTGCTAATTTCTTTCACTTTTATTTTTCCCGAAGCTTATTGCTTAGAATGAATCCGAAAGAGAGTTTGTGTTGCTGTCAAGCCTGTCCAGAGTTTATACGGGAGTTTCTCCATTTTCCTCACACAAAGTTATGCAGCTACTTGCAGAGATTCATCTCAGTGCTGGTAAAGCATCTAGAACTAGCATGGAAGAGCTGCAGATGGCACATGGTACCAGTTAGAAGCTCCATGAGCAGCATTTACCATGATGGAGGTGTCTCCAAAGCGAAGGCAACACCAAAGCTGGGCATTTTTGCCCCTGACACGGCTGATCTCGTTTCCCCAGGGTAAAGCGGCAGACGGCTCTTCCAGCCCCGTTGTTGCAGCTTCATTACCCACCCCGTCCCAGACTCGACGTGCACCCACCGGCGAGGGGGAGATCTTCAGGCTTCCAGGCAGGCTGAGTGAGTACATGTTGAGCAAATCAATGTATTTATGAAAAATGGAGTCTCCACAGTGTGAGACATGGTGTGTACAGACATGTTGACCCACTGAGGGATCATTCTCTGCTGTCTAGATTAGGGGGACAAGATGGACCAGTCATCAGGGTTCATTTTCTCACTTTGGGGCATTTCTGACATGTGAGCGCTTAATACAGAGGGGAAGTTTGGTGATGGAGCAGAGCAGCATCCTGCTCTGCCTCTCAGCAGCTGTGGAGTTGAAGACTGACTGGTTTCAGAGGCTGCCCCTGGTTGCAGGAATCCAGCCCTCCCTGTGGAGCAAGGACGACGTGATCCACTGGCTCCGGTGGGCTGAGAAGGAGTATTCGCTTCCGCAGACGGACAAAAGCAGGTTCGAAATGAACGGCAAAGCCCTGTGTATCCTCACCAAGGATGACTTCAGATACCGAGCTCCGAGCTCAGGTTAGACCCAGTGCGAGGGGGTTTCTGGGGATCATCCAAGTGAAGCTCTGCTCTGTTGAGTGGGACTGGATGGGTCCCAACAGATCAGGCTTGAGCTCTGCCTGGTCACTTGGGTGCTGGAGACAAGGATAAGCCTCCTCCTTTAGTCCATCTGGACTGCAAATGCCTTGGGATGGGGAATAACCTCTTACTCTGCAGCTCAGAAATCTAAGCAAAAACCTGAACTGAGTCTCTACTATAACACAAAATCATCCCTTCCCGGCAGGGGATGTGTTATATGAAATCCTCCAGTACATTAAGACTCAAAGAAGAGCTCTGGTGTGCAGCCCTTTGCTCAGCTCACCATTTGGAGAAGCCAGGAGCCCCCAGGAAGGTACGATGGACAACGGCAGCTGTCCGTCAGGCTGTCCTGTTGCACACATCTGGGGGTGACGCTCAGTCAGTTCAGCACTTGCCTCCTATGGTTGGGCTGGAGCTGTGCTGACAACCAGCCTGGGCTGTCCCTCCCCACCTGCTTCAGGGCTTCGGAAGATCTGGACCCTGCCATACTGCACCATAGGGGTTTTGTTTTATTTCAGGAACAGACTGTAGTGCTGAAGCTGCCTCAGTTTCTCTTTCCTCCTGCCTGGGTTATGTGGAACAGCCCGTGTCCCACAGCCACGCAGAGCTGCTGAACCTCTCCCATCACAGCTCGGAGGGCAGCTGCAGCTCAGGTGCCGTCTGCTCCGCTCCTACAGCCCCAGTGGATGGGAAAATTGCAGGTAAATAGGAATTTATAGCTTGGTTCCCTGGGGAAATGAGATTGTGCCTTGTCCTGTCTGCCCATCTGTTTCCCTTCTATTTATTCCCCATATCAGTGTCTGCTTCCCTGCCTCAGTTTCCACACCTGAAAAATTGTAGTTCCCTCAAGGATTTTAAGATCTAACAACAACAGTGGTGTACGTGAGCTCTGGGCTCTTCTTACATTTATTAGTGTTGCTAACATGTGCAGTCTTGTTGCTGACTGATCCTCCCTGGAGCGCGGGTGCCTTAGTGGGAGCTCTATGACTCTCTATTCCCCCTCAACGCTCAGACTGCAGGTTGCTGTGGGATTACGTGTACCAGCTCCTCTCCGACAGCCGCTATGAGCCCTACATCAAGTGGGAAGACAAGGAAGCCAAAGTCTTCCGGGTCATTAACCCAAACGGGCTTGCCCAGCTCTGGGGAAACCACAAGGTAAAAGCAGTTGGGAACAAATTTATTGTTCCTACGATGCACAATGCAAATGTCCCACATGTGGCCCGGCCGCAGACAGACCCAAACCAACTGTTGGAACTTGCTTGTACTCCAGCCCCCCACCCTCAATTCTTTTCTTCTTCCAGAACCGAATGAACATGACATATGAGAAGATGTCACGAGCACTCAGACATTACTATAAACTCAACATTATCAAAAAGGAGCCGGGGCAGAAGCTGTTGTTCAGGTGAGATGAAGCAGATCGGAAAACAGCACGGATGGGGCACGGGAAGGTGGTGAGCTCCAGATGTTGGCAGCTGCTCCGTCTCACTGGGTCCTTGATAGTCCAGGCTGAGCTGAAGTTGCAGCATCTTTGCTGTATGTTGAGTTAACGTATGGGAATGTGGTCTGTCCTGTGGCTTTCTGGTGCTGTAAGGGAGATCGAGGGCTGGTCCCAGGTCCCTCCTGTTCCCCAGTGACACCGGGTCTGAAGTTTACCTCTGGACAGGAGAAGGGGTGGAAATAAGTTGGGAGCCTCCTGTTTTCCGTGCTGGCTGCTTCCCTGGGACCAGTTTGGACTGATGCTAGTGCTGGGCTGATGAGTCCTGTGGTGCTCAGCTGCTGAGGGCAAGGGCTCCAGCGTTTACAGCCTGTGTGGGGCTGCATTTGGACACTTAAAGCCATTAAACAATGTATTGCAGGTTTTTGAAGACTCCTGGGGAGATCATCCATGAGAAATCCAGCAAACTGGAGCAGCTGGAGAACGAGGACCATGGGCATTTGAAAGAAGACCCAGTGGACGTTTCACCGTAGGAAACCTTGGAAGGCGGCATCTTCAGCACATCGCAGACAGATTTGCTCCACTGGGAAGTGCTGGCATCCCTTGCATCTCCTGGACGGACGGCACAAAGCTGGTCCTGGATTTCAAATCCTGTCCTGAGCCAAAGCTGTGAAATCTCTGGGGCTTCATTACCAAAACACACCCAGAAATTGCCCCCCAGCTCTGAAAGCCATCATGTGAGCGGGTCTTCTGCTCGCTTCTCTTCTCTCCTCCGCGAGGGAATGTGATGGTTTTGCTCTGTACGTTTTGATGCTTGCCTTCATGGTTTGCACTTGCTGGTAAAGATGTCACCGTTGTCACAGCAAGATGTGCGGAGCAGGGACCCCGGAGCACGTGCTCCTGGTCAAACAGCTGCCGAAGTGCTTGCAGAGAGCAGCGGTCCTGAGCCTGAACGTGTTGCGCTGAATCTGAGCCATTTGCCCCATTCCAGATGGACCTAGAGCGTAGATACCCTGTGTGTTTTAACTTTGCTGTCTCCTGCGGGGTTGCTCCCGTCATTAAGGATGTGAACAGATGAAATATCTACCTGAATCAGGCCTGGCCTGAGCTTCAGGTTGCCCTAAGCTGGGTCTTAACTCCTTCCCCACAATGTAATGCTTTTTGTAATTAGCTGGCTAAATAATGTGGAAAGAAACACAGGCGGTAATGAACACGAGCATACTCGTCGTCAGAGACAGGATTATTTGCTTGGAATTCGAAGCAGAAATCCCGGCAACCCCAGGCACTGTCAGTGACCTGGAAGGAACAATGCGTGTGTGGTTTTTTAAATATGAAAATATCCACTATTTCATTAAAGAAATAAAACCCTGTGGCTGTGTATGCTTAAAAATCCCACGTCTTGTGGCTGAAGGTCTGAAACGGGGAAATCCAAGCTTTCCTCATTTAAAACCAGTTCCTGTGGGGACCCAGATCTTGTTCCCAAGCTCACAACCCCTAAACCAGAACACGCCAGTCCCAGCAGCTCAGCAGGTGGGTGGATGCAGAACAAACACAGTGATTTGTAGCTACGTGGACACGCACAGATCCAGGTCGTGAAGCAGCATCGTGTTTCACGGCTGATAAGAAAAGGTGAGTTAACCCCAACCTTCGCACCACTGCAGAAATTCCCCTGCCTCAGGTCTTTGCCCTGGACCCTTGCCCAAGCCCAAGTTGCTGTGTCAGAGCTGCATCAGCACCGCTTTTGGGGTAAAAATGCTGTGAATGGGTCCAGGAACTGTCAGTCTTGTGAAAAACTTTGGTAGAGGTTTTGTGACTGAGGTTTCAATCAAAATTGGTGGTTGCCAACCTGAACCCACAGCCCCTCTCTCTGTAACTGGTGTTGCTCCTCCAAAACTCTTTTGCACCCATGAAGTGGAGATGCGGGTGGGCTGCAGCCGCCAAGAGATGGTGGTGGGACACGTGGCAGCTGGTTGGCAGAACGTCAACAGTACGACACCTCCGGAAATGTGGGCTGAGAAGTTTCACTTCCAGAAACATCACCAGCTCCTTGGCAAAATGCAAATGCTCAACAAGTCAAGTGGCGGAGGAGAAGTAAATGAGAAGTTCTGGTGGGGTAAATGAGCACAGCCTCACTGTGTCACAGCATTTGGGGGGTCCTAGCTAGGAAAGGAGATCAAAATCTCTGCTAGGAGAGGGCTGGAGGTCGCCCAGCACCCAGACAAGCTGCAGCCTGGGGATGCACCACACTGGGGTGGAATCGTGAAGCATCCAGACCTCACCCTTCCTTCTACAAAGGCTGCTTTTTGCCCCAGAGAAGGCTAAAACCAGATCTTTCTTGGGGTGAATGGAGTCACTAAGTCCTGCCCAGCCCTGAGGAACAGCTTTGGTGGGGACACAGAGCTCCTTCCTTGGCAACTGTCCCATCCTGGCCCCGCATCACTCCCAGGATACACACCCATGGGGGCGTTTTTCCTGACCTTCTCCGAAAACAACATCCCACCTGCTTTCTTGCCATGGGAAGAGCCCTGGTGACCTCTGAGCAGCCCATCGCTTCCCCAGCCTACGTGGTTTGTGTTGTCGGAGCAGGTGCCCGTCGGTGACCCCCGTTTGCTCCATGCCCGCAGGGACCGTGCCACATGCCCTCTGTTTCTTCCAGTGATGAGTAAGGATCCCGCTGGGCTCGGACGGGGATTTCCTCTCCTGCTTGGGAAGCTGCCAAATGCCCTCAACCCTCCTCGTGCCGCGGATCTTGGAGGGTGAAAATCGGGGGGCACGTTTGCAAGGACGGGCTGCAATGACGAGCTCCTTCCATGCCCTCAGGAAGCCTTCGTGTCCTTCCTGGGCGATGTGTCTCTTTCCCTGTGGTAAATAGAGGTGAGCGAGCTGAATATCTGCTGCTTTCCCGGAACAAGGACCCATCCCTTTCGGTAAACAGCCGAGTAACCGCTGCGTGTGCCGGGGTGTTTGGTGTGGGTGTGTGGGAGGGAGAGCACGCAGCCATCGTGATGTTTGCCACGGCCCAAAGTCACAACTTGGGTCAAGATTTGGGTCACTTGGGGTATCCCATCTTCAGGCTGTGTCTAGAAATGCTCCTACAAAGAGGAAAAGCCCAAAAGAAGCTGTAAGTCAATGCTGCTTCCCAGTGTGATCATGAAAATCCCCCATGAACAGGGGTGGTGCAAGGGCTCCAAACTGGAGATGGCCAAACTGCACCCCATGGCCAGGGCAGATGTGGGGATTTTGTTATATGGATGTTGCAGAGAGAAAACCAAACAAAATTGATTGTGAAACTCCTCGCCCACTGGAATCGACCTGCTTATGAAAGGACGCGGTCAGATGCTCATTAGCAGCGGGGAGCTCTTGATGGGTGGTTCAATTATTTATCAGAAGATGTGGATGCTGAAAAACAAAGCCAGGTGATTCCTAATCAATACCAGACTCTGATTCATCACCGTAAGCTCAGGAGAAACAGAGGGAAGTGGACTGGACCTCTCCTAATTATTGAAAATGATGGCACAAAAAGTTCATAGAAACAGAAAATAATCCTGGACTGTTTGAACTACCAGCTGAACCCGTTATCAGGAAAAGACTGTTTTTATCTATGAGGGACCTGAGCAGCACATAATTGCAGCTGAACACTAGGGAAAATGCAGCCCTGCTCAGGTGGAAATCTTGCCAAGGGGTTTTCCGAAGTCTGTGTAAATGCATCCGCATCCAGCCCCGTCCCTGCAAGGTGCAATGTGAAATATTGCCATCAGATGGCAAAATAGCCATGAGGATGGTGGGCAGAAGCCGGTGGGAAGGTGCAGGAAGCCCAGGGCACGATGGGGATACCTGTGGGGCCAAATGGGTCGCTGGTGCCAGAAGAAAGGCTGAAGATTTGTTTGGCCCAGGGGCAGATTGTAGATGTCAAGGTTTTTGCCCCCGGGGAGACGCACTGCCCGTGGGCCATGTGGGTATGAAGGACTCGAGTCATGGAGCTGGTCCTGTTTTGTGTTTTAGAGGGTCTAAGGGCTGTCTGAAGCACCCAGGGTGGGTTTTGGAAACATTGCAGCCCAGCCGTGCTCAGGGTTGGGTGACACCCCAATAGCCCCGTGTCCCAGAGCATCCGGGGTCCCAAAACAGCCGCGACATCCACTTTCCTGGAAGGTCCTGGGACATGATCAGGGTGATTTCTTTGCTGCATTGAAACCCTGTTTTTCTGAGAAAGTGACGACTTCTCCTTACAAAAACAACCCAGAGGAGCCCACGCATGGCATCACAACCATCAAAAACCCAACCAGACAAAAAACCCAAACAAAAACCAAACCGAAGGGCAAACAGCTGCCTTAGATAACTGGTATCACAGGGCAGCGCCTACACCAGGTAACAGGTGATTTTTATGTTGTTTTTTTTCTGCTGTTTGTCATAAGGAAATAGTTTTCTCCTCCAGCGAAACTCACGCCCACTGGTTTTCCACCACGAGGGAGGCGATAGTGGGGAACCCAGGCGGAAGCGCTGGGCGCGCTCCTGCCTGAATGGCTGCTATAAATAGGGATTAACTCAGCCCCGGGTATAAAAACAGCACCCCCAGGAGAGTCTCATAGTCCTTAGTGCCCGTGGCCAAGGAGGTTGTCTTGACATACCCAGAAGGCAGAAATACTGATGGAAAGGTAAATACCAAAAGAGCAATTAGATAATTATTTGCCCAATGTACTGGGATCAGTTGAGGCAGGATGGGGGTTGTTGCTGTGCTGTGATTACATTGGGTAGAACGATTCATTATTTGGTGGTTGGGTGGATTTTGTGTTGGCTTGGGTGAAGGAAAGTTGCCTTTTTGACCCAAAAAACAGGCAGTTTGGGGTGGCTCCAGGGCGGTTTGTACAGCTGAGATTTCGGTGTTGGCTTCCCGGGTGCTGTTCAGTGGTGGAGAAAGTCTGGTTCGGGTCTGGTTTTCTGAGGGGTGAAACTGGTTTTGGAAGCAGAACTGGCACAAAAGGCACGGGCACGGCGCTCTGCTTTTTCAGTAGTAACATCTCCTGTTTAATTTTGCTTCTACATGTGGAGGAAAAGGGCACCAGGAAAGGACCGAGGGGTCTGAGCTGGTGACAACTCCTGGAGGGGCTGCATCGCTGCAGGGTGTTCGGCCAATATTGTGGCGACTGAGGGTATTAACAAGAGCCCATGTTGCCCTTGGCTTCTCCAAGGGCTAGAAATGCCTTGCCTTTTTTAGCAGCCAATAAATACTTCAACAGGAGAAAATGAAACAATCTGGGTTGTATGATTCATCACGGGGATGGTGCTCCCGGCATGGAGTACATCGCGGGGATACATTGCAATAGGTAGATACAGGGTGTTGGACTGAATGACCGTTGAAGGTCCATTCCAACCCAAACTATTCTGTGATTCTATGACACAGCATCACGGTGTCTGGATGATGCCCACTGGCTGATACCGGGCTCTCCCCATCAGACGTGCCCGGCTTGTCTCTCCCCGGTCCATAGTTTCACTTCCTTAATTAGCGATGTCTATAGCCCGTCGTAAAACCCCAGGCGTGCAGTCTGCATAAGCAACACTCAGATAACAGCTATAAAAGGGGTTGATCATTCACCAAGAACATAAACAGTCGCAGACACCCAAGGCACCCTTGGGTTCCAGCATTAGCCAAAGTAGGGGTGATTTCTACCATGCCCAACCTGACCTTGCAGCATCCTAGGCAAAGCAAAAACCAGGCTGAAAATGTTGTTTTCCCCCACAGCAACATGCAGGCTCCGGCTGCGGTGAAGCCGCAGTGGGATGCGGGGATGCAGCCGTCGGGCAAGATCCTCTCTCTGGACAGGCAAGGGGCCAAGAAAGTGCTGGAGATCTATGTCAGGCGCTCGCTGAGCTGCTGCGAAAACACGCTGGCGAGCAAGAGAACTCTCCGGGAGAGACCCCGGGGCCGAGGGAAGAAGGCAGATGGGCTCCAGCGGTCGAAAAGCGACTTCTGCAAGTATTCCTGTGCCAAACTCAGCCCCAACAAGGACCAGGAGGAGCGACCCAAAGCACCGGACCTGGCTGAGGCTCTGGATGATGAGAGCAAAACTCCTGGGGAGGTCTCGAAAGAGGAGCTGGAACCCGAAAGGAAAAGCACAAAAAACTCTTCCCAGGGCAAAACCCAACGCACCTGGTTCAAAAGTTTATTTAATTTCCTCTTCAAGAAGAGCCATGAGGAGCAGAAGGAAAACACAGGGACAAAAGTAAAGGAGAAAGATGCCAAGGCTCCTCTCGACTCCAAACCAGAAGGGGCTAAAAGACCCGGAGGGGACGCGAGCACATCCCCACCACTGGGCAGAGCCCCGAGGAGGAGACCCAGCCTCAAGAGGGTTTTCTCCTTCAAGAAGCACGTGGAGGAGGAGCGGGGAGAGGCGGCAGCCGGGGCCAGGGCCAAGCGGCCCAGCTGCCTCCCCCTGCGGCAGGTCCAGGCGCCGGCCACGGGTGAGACCACCGCCCAACCACCCCAACCACCCCAACCACCCCAGCCACCCCAACCACCCCAACCCAACCCCAGCGCCAACAGCACCTCCGCTGGGCACCTTTTCGGAAAGCAATAGTGCTGGTTCCTAACCCCAAGCATCACCCTCCTGCTGCTTTCCAGGCTGTGGTGGAGGTTTTGAGGACTCTGATCTCAACCTGCTGCCCCAGGGAAGGGTTGATCTGCCGGTGCTTTGAGCTCATGTCATCGCTCTGACTCCTGAGCACAGCAAGTGACTGCCAGCACCAGAGGTTTTTCCCCCTCTAGGGGAATGCTTTAGTTTAAACCTGCATTCAAGTGCTGAGATTAAACTTTAAGCCACTCTAGGGCCAATGTTAAGCCGCTTTCGATTTGCCGCGGGGAAGGGTGCGGACAGCCAGCTGCTGTTGCATGGTGGGGAGAGCCCATGGGACACCCCCGTCCCCACCCCAGCCCTTCCCCTGCCCAAAAATGCATTTCTGCAAAGCTTCTACAGATTCAGGACAAGTTGCAGCCACTCGGTTGTGGTTCAGAGAGCGCAGCCCCATCGTTCACAGTGACACGCACTAATCGGGGGTGGGATGCAGTCACTGCTGTGGCTGCTTTTCTTTTCAATTGATGGCCAAAAAGAAAATAACCCTCACTTCCGAATATGTGTTTTGTTTTGTTTTTCTCCAGCAGACGTGGAGCAGCCCGACGGTTACTACACACGGGTGTCGGAAGAGATCGGGCTGATCGTGCAGGGCAGCGAGGGCCAGGGGAGCAGAGCCCGGGGCTGCGTGGAGCCGCCGCGGCCAGCCGGTGCCGACGGGGTCGGTGAGTGTCGCCCTGGTGAGCGCTTCATCACCGCCACGTATAGAAAACATATATGCATGGGACTTACCCCCATGCAAAGCCTGGATGGGACCCAAACCCCGCTTCAGCCTGCCCCAGGGGTTTGAGTGATCCAAAGAGTCGTATGAAGCCTTTGGGGGGAGGTTTTCAGCATCAGGGTTGGAAGAGAGAAATTCAAAGGCAGGAGGATGTTTTTCCTGGCTAAAGGATAATAAGATACATGGCAATAGGCTGAAATGGGTTTTGGAGGGATGGAGATGGATAGACTTTGCTGAGGGAATTTTTCCTGGGGACTGAATGGTGCAGGGCTTGGAGGAAGCGCTGGAGGTGACGTGGGATCTCTCTCTGCAGATGAAGCCATCAGGAGAATCGTCGCCCTGCTCCAGAGCGCCGGAGACGAGCTGGACAAGCAGGTGAGAGCAGAGCTGCGGCGGAAGCAAGGGAATTCGGGCTGAGCTCTGCGATGCTATAAACCAGCAACACCACTGATTTCCCTGGAGCGGGGAAATGCTCTGTATAATCAAGGAAATGGCATCTTTTAATTCCCCAACTGGGTGTGATTGTGGCTGTCTGTCTGTCCTCCCTCAACTGCAATCCTCGTTCAGAGTGAAGGCATCAACGCGAGTATGACACATGGAGTTATTCATTTGTAATGTGCGTATTTGCTTCTTGACCAGGTAAAGGAAGATGCACGGCTACGGATGTTCTTCCGAGACATGTCCTACAGCTCCTTCAAGAACCTGGCTGATGCCTACGTCAACAAGGAAATGACGGCCAGCAGACCTGACGCCAGCCCCCAGGAGATCCAGTTTGCCTTCACGGTGCATCTCACCGCCAAGGTGGCCGGGATCTGCAGCCAGGCTGTGAACAGGATCATGGGCTTCGGCACCCGCTACCTGGAGGATTCATTTGCACCCTTGTCCTACAGCAAAATTCTCCAGGTAAGGAGGAGAACTGAGTGTGGGGCTGAGCTTCCAGCAGCGAGTGAGGGCATGAGGAAGGAATTGTTGGCCCTGAGGGTGCAACCTGGCCCAGGTTGTCCAGAGAGGTGGTGGATGAACCATCCCTGGAGACATCCCAGGCCAGGCTGGATGGGGTCTGAGCACCCTGAGCTGGTGAAGATGTCCCTGCTCATGGCAGGGGGGGCACTGGGGGAGCTGGGAAGGTCCCTCCAACCCAAACTGTTCTGTGACTCTAAGTGGTGTAATTTTAGGGTGATTGACTGACCTAGGTGGGTAGCAGTCATACTGGTTTATACTGGGGGCGTGACCAGGTGCTGGATCTTGCCCTGTGCTGTTGGGCTGCTTCTTTCTCCAACACAAGCATGGTCCATGTACACACAAGGAGCGGGTGGTCCATGCACACACAAGGAGCGGGACTTGCTTTGCCTGCAGACATGCAGACAGGAGCTGCCCTGTAGTGCACAGCATTGCTGCAACCTGGTGGAATTCTCCCCTTCCTTGGAGAGAATTTCCTCCTAAACCCATCTAGGAGACCAATAGCACCAGCTCATGTTGGGAAAGGGACCTGATGGATGTCTTCTCCTGTCTCAGCAGAACAGAGAGCAGTTCAGCACAGACAACTGCGAGAGCCCCGACTGACACCGGCTGCTCCGACGGGCCCGCGGTGCCTGGAACCCAAGGACGCAGATTCACTGATGGGGGGACCGTCCCTGTTGGTGACTTGGATGTGGGATGATTTTCTGAGCTGTGGATTTAAAATCTTGTGAGGAAAACCCAGTGACATCCGCAGCAGCGTGAAATGCTTCAAACCAGCTGGCTGAGGGCAACGAGTCTGTAAATCACACACAGGCCAAATTTCAGAGGTTGCCTTGTGTTTGTATTTTAGTTTTCACCAAGTGCACGTGTTGAACCTTGTGGTTTGTTTGCGTTCGTGTATGTGTATTTATTTACTTGCTTTTCTATACATATCTGTGAATGTACAACATAATTTTGTAGCTTCTGCTGTCAGCCCAGCATTCAGTTCAGGAAAAAAATAACCCTAAAACCCAAATAAATGGATCCCTAAATGATAGCCAGGCTTCTTTAATGGGTGATGTGTGCAGATGTTATACACGGAATAACGTTTGCTTTGCTCCAGCTGTTGTGGGCTGCTCTTTCCAAGCCAGATATAAAGTGGCACAAAGGGAGTTTTACAGCAGATATACTGTGCCGTGCTTCTATTTTTTATAGTTTATAGCCATTCCCTTTCCAGCAGAAGGGGATATATTATCCAAAGCAGCTTGATCTGACACAAAGAAGTGGGTAAAGCTGGTTCCTGAGCTGCCCTTGCTGTCGGTCCCTCGAGGGCCGAGGGGATTTACAGCTGCTGGGGTCTCACCTATGAGGTCTAAGAAGATGTGAAATGTCAAAGCGATTAAATCCTAATCGCTGGGAATGTTCCCAGCTAAGCTTTGCCCGGACCCCTAAGTCAGGCCATGGATTAAGGCAGTTTGGGGCCAGGGGGATTCCCGGCGCTCAGCGCGGTGCCACCAGCAGGAGCATCTCCCTTGCCAGGGTTGGACCCAGCCTGGGGTGAAGGGGACAAGATTTTGGGGCTTGCAAGAGGTGGGACAATCTAATGAGCTGAAGGCAACGATGGTGGCAAACAAACCCGCAGGTCTGGGTCAGTGCCACGCGTGGGGTGGCAGTCCCCTGGGCCACCGCTGGCAGCCTGTGTTTGCCCAGCACCTCCTCTCCTGAAGGACTTGAGCTTTTCAGTCCTTTCAAAACCCTAATTAAAAAAGAGAGGGAAGCAGAGCCCTGGTAAGAAGGAAACAGCCCTTCCCCGTGCAGATCAACGTCACTCTTTGCAAAACCTTTAAGGAAGCTTTTGACAGAGCTGCAGAACCACCAGCTGCTGAAAAGCCCCAGGGAGCGGGGACACCTGGCAGGGGCTCCATGTAGTTTAGCCCAGGGTAATGAAGACTAAGAAACACATTAAGTCCCAGTCCTGAGCCCTGCCCAGATGCCAACGAGTGCAGCGCCAGCATTGTGTTCCCTTTTGGCCAGGAACCAAGCCGTGGGAGTTTTACTGCAGGAGACACCGAAACCACTCATGCTTGTTTGCACACCCTGGTGACGTCCCTGTCCCCTGCGCAGGTGACTGCTGAGGATGGGGACACGGTGGAGACCTGGCGGAAGGATCACGCGATGCTCCTGTTTGTTTTGCATGGGAGCTCACGCGGTGCTGGGTGTGGGTTGGGATTTGCATGGAGTAGAAGATGGTTTTGTCTCCTTGCTGAGCTCCTGGAGGACATTGTCATCCCTCGGCACGTGGGACGTGTCTGCCAGGCAAAACACCAGAGGGGAAACACCGTTCCCTCCTCCTGTGCTTTTCCTGGTATCACGGTGGAACCAAATATCCTCCTTCTGCTGTCACTGGAACTTTCCCCACCCAGTGCTGGGGAAACAAGGAGCAAAACCCACAGAGTCACAAGGGCCTCCTGGTCTCAAATAACCCGACCCAAAGCAGAGACGCTGCTCCAGCCCAGCAAAGGGGGACAAGAACAGGAGCAGTGACAGTGCCATCAGTGCAGCACCCCAGGGCTGGCGGCTCTCAGAGCCCCGGTCCCTTCTCCTGAGCGACTCCAGCATCTTGACTTAATCTCTTGGTTATAATATTGAGACCCCGATTGCCTGTGGCCACTGAAGATATTAAGTAGGTATTAAAGAAGGGCAAGTTATTAGCCCCGGGGTTTTGATCGCTTTCCAACTCTCAGTATTACCTTCATCCTTCCCTAAACACCCTGTCATGGCTTCAACCAGCAAAAGCAGTCGCCCTGCTCTGAAAATCGCTGGGATCATGGACACCATCTGGGCATCCATCCTGCAGCCCCCTGCCCGCCTGGTGCTCAGGGTGAGCTGGGGGGCTTCTCCCCAAAGCACTTCAGGCTGCTTCTGGGATCTTGCATCCCCAAAGTCCTTAGTCCCCACTAATCCTGCTTTGCCGAGCACCAGGTGGGGGAGGACGGCTTAGAATATCAGCCTGGCACTTAATGGGCTAATTAATGCAAAATTCGCTGTCACTAAGAGGATGATGACACGGTCTCATCTCACGGGAGTGTGGCACCGGGTCAGGAGGGTGCTGTCTCTTGGGGTGCTGTCCCAGGACAGCAGTAGGACAGGGTGTGGGGCAGCTTTTGTGTGCCCCCCTGCCTAGAGAAGCCCCCCATAATTCCCTGCAGGACAGGGCAAATTTGGGAAATGCTGCGATGTGGATGTGTCCCCCCTTGGCTGATGGACCCCTGTGGTGTGTCCCCAAAGCCCGCGATGTGTCCCCAAAGCCCAGCTCTTCCTGGGTGTCAAGGATCCCAAGGGGTGTCTGAGCATGAAGTCCTCGCAGGTCTGAGCCGCTGTTTTTTGGGGTGCTGCCAGGTCAGACATCTCCTGTCCTTCCCCATGCATGGACACTCGTCCTCTTGTCCGTCCTGCCGTGCCTCCCCTGTCCCTCTCCTGGGGCTGTGCTGTCTGCTGGGCTTTCTCCTCCTCAAGGAACATCTTGCATTCACCATGCATCTCCCCATGGAGCTACTCACTTGTCTTCTTCCAGGGATAACAGCGTCTTCATGGCCACCGCACGCTCCCTCGTCATCCGGTTCTGGGAATGGAAAAGACCATTGAACACGTTACTTCATGGCAGCTTCAAGGGAAGAAACAAGATGCCCAAAGAAGAGCTGGGGAAAGAACATTTGGCTGAGTTTGGCTGGGGTTCGCACTCACGAGGTATTCCTGGAGCACCATGGTTTGCACTCACGAGGTATTCTTGGAGCACCATGGTTTGTAGCAATCCCATCTCCTTCAGGGAAACCATCCTCGTGCCATGCACAGGATGGAGAAGCATGTTCACGCAGGTCTCACGGCATTATTTACAGCTTTCCAAAGCTCGGCAGCCAGGGCTGGGCTCAGCCGAGGAGGTGGAAGTGTTGAGCAAAGCAGGAGCATCCTGCGTCTCTTCCGTGCAGAACCTGTTGAGTTCCCTGGGGGCCTGACACATAATTGGCAGAGTTAATTCACAGGGAACATGGAAATGGTACCTGCCCACATGCAAACACTCAGGCGCTTCCGATGCGCTTGTACATCTGGATCCTTGTTCTATCTGCAGATGTTTGCCAGCGCTGGAAGAAAGGCCTTGAAATGACAGAATTTGCTTTCCAAAGGGCTGGAGGAGACAATGGAGTGAATCACTCTTCTGATTTTGTTAAAAACAAGACCATTTCTCTTTTGGTGATTTTTCCTTTCAACCGAGTCCTTCTAAGTAACCGTACTTTTCCGAGTTTTTGCCCGCATGTTTTTCTCGGACACGGTGCTTGGTGCTGATATCGCCAAGGTCAGAACCAACAGAATGCTGAAGAAGCTGATGTTTAGGTTTATTGCTATGACAGCCAAGAAAGACCGATAAGATTTCCCACGAGGGGTGTGTTTGTTGGGAGGCGCGGACGGAACAGGTGACTAAAACTGACCAACTGAGTATTCCATTCCATAATCGTCATACGCCATATATAAAAGGGTGATCACGAGCGTCTTGCCACTCTTCAACCATGGTTGGCATCTAAAGAGGAACATCTCTGTCTGCGTATGGTCTATAGGCCTGAGGTCCTGCAATCCCTGCATCCAGTTTCCTGTTTGCTGTCAAGCTTTGCATCATGACTTCTGGGTACCTGCCCTATAGCTGCTGGACCCACACCAGCTCATAGCTCCACCACCGCTGGAGTGACGTTGACTCCACATTGAGCGTTCAAGAGTGGGTTTGTATATTTTGTATATTTTTTCTATTTATTAGTAGCATCAGTAAAGCCTTTTCCAACTTGAAGCCTAAGTCTCTCTTCCTTCTTATCTTCCCTATCTTTTCAATCTAAGGAAAGGGTGGAGGGAGGGTAAGGGGGTAACAGGGAGCATCTGCCATGGTTTATTGTCACCTTGTTTAAACCTTGACAATCACACAGATCAAAGCTCAGATATCACCAGGATGGTAGAAAGGCTGGAACGTGTGGGGAGACTCACTCATCAAGGGGATAACGTAAGAACGACATCAAACACTGGAAAGACCAGAAATGAGAAGACCAAATCCACTAAGGCTGGAAATGGTCACATGAAAATACTCTAATTCAAGGAGTTATTCACCTCCAGGATGGTCCAGATGATGGTTCAATATACCTTTGAGTTCACAAACTTGCTCTTGCTTGTCCTGTTGTCCAGGCAGCAGCCAGTGAGGACGGCCCTGGCCATGTCAAGTGGCATCTATGTACACATGCCAATGCTATGTATGTGTATACAACCTTGAATTTAATATATGTCATATTCATAATATTGCGTGCACGGTGTAGGTATTTGGACAACATAAGCAACACAGTATTTTGTAATATTTAATAAATACATCTGCTTAAAATGCCACTTTTTATTCTGCATGTTGGCAGCACTATTAGGTTATTAAGGCTGTAAAGATACTAAAAATCTACTGAATTTCTCTGTATTTTTTTTAATTATCATACAGCCAATGAAGATAGCCCAAAGGCAGCTGGATTTTGGTTCGATAACTCCGGATTTGGGAAACACGGTGTTGCTGTGGGTGTCCTTCTGTGGCCTTACAGTGCAGGCTGGGGGAAGAGAAAAGAAAATCCATCTCCTTGGTTTATTTTTTCCCCCAAGAATATCCAAGAGTCAGCTAAGGATAAAACCCTTCCAACAGGGAGCAAGTATAGGCAACATTTCCAAACCTACCCCAGCGTAACGCCCTGCATCCACTCCTTGTGTAACACCCTCTGGCTTTAAGTGTCTTACACAAGCCTTTACTCACTCTGTGCTGAGCTGTGCCTAAGCCAGGATTGACGGAGAATCCTATTTAGGAAAACACCCTTGATGAAGAGAGCACGGAGCAAACAGGAAATTTTGCAGGGATGTTTCCAAGTGTGACGGGCACAGTGACACAGGGACCATCGTGGGTAGGGCTCCCGTGGCGCTTCCCATCACTTGGGATAAAAGAGGAGCCTTAATTTGGTGCCAAGCATCTGAGCTGGCTGCGGTCAAGGATTACAAGAGCTGTTTTGATCAGGGAAAAATTCTGTTTTTAGCACAGGCGGCAATTAAAATAGCTCGTGAATCTAAACACCTCGGGGAGCTGCCACAAAAGGAGGCAGAAAACCCATCTTCTGGTCTCCTCTGCAGCCAGCGATGAGCCTGGAGAAAGCCCAGGAGACAAGAGCTTGAGGTTCACCTGGTGAAAAAGGACAACCCGAGGCATCGAGCTGGAGACGCCGATTTGACCTGAAGATGGCTGCGGAGGAGCTGCGGGGCTCCAGCGCCCCGTTCTCGCTCTCCTTTTCGGGCAGCGGCTTCTTGGCGCTGTACCAGGTCGGGGTGGTGCAGTCCCTCCTGGAGCTGGCTCCCAAACTGCTCCAGTCGGCCGGGAAGGTCTACGGCTCGTCCGCCGGCTCCCTTATCGCTGCCGCCGTGGTGTGCGGCATCAGCCTCGGTAAGACTTATCGCCTGGGTTTCCTTACTGTAGATCTTTTTATTTCAAAATTAGAAGTAGAGGAGCTGATGCCTTAAAGCACTGGTGGGGATGTGATACTGGTGAAATTCCTATCCCTCACAATGCACAAGAAATTTGCAGGTGTTGCCGCTTTTGGCAGCCACCCTGGAGCAATTTTGGGTAGTGTAAGCTTGAAAAGCCCCTTGTTACTGTCTGAATGTTATCTCAGATGGTCAGGTAGATGCTGCATGGATAAATATGGACATATCTATATTTTATTGGCTCATTTTCCTGCTCCTGCTGAAGGACCAGATCTCCTTGTCTTCTGCTCCAAGGTCTAAGGAGTGCTGAGATGTGGCCCAAAGCAAGTCTAGGTGGATATAACCCACCTAAAGACCCTTTGTCCCCTGCGGGTCAGACCCCTTGGCATCCTTAACTATGAAGGGACACAAGTGACATCCATATGGGTATCTATGGAGCTGGGTTATCTCGCTCAGCCTCCCCAGCAAAAAGGGAAGATGTGGGCAATTCCCATTTCCAGATGGTGGAGAACCTGCCAAAAGTTCAAGGGCTTGTCAGTGGGACGTGCAGGGGGATAGACTGGTCACCACTCCAGCCCGGGGCTGGGGTTTCTCTTATTGCTGCAAAAGAGGTTTTATTCTGAATATCCCTAGACAGTGTGGAAACAGGACCTCCTAGCAATATGGTCATCTATGTGTAGAATTAATTCAGAGCAGTTAATCCACTTTTAATAATCACATCCTCCTATATTTCCAATGAGTGTCCTTGTGTAAACAAGCGTACACAGGACTTAAGACTTGGAAGGCTGATCCAAGCCCCAATTCAAGCAATGGGGACCTTTAGGAGGAATGGGGGGTTTTAGGGTCCAAATAATGATGGAGGATGCAGGGAGGAAACACACAGTGCTTGAAACCTCTGGTGGATGCTAAAACTGCTCTGCTGGAGCTACAAATAATGCAAAACTTCAGGAAATATATTTAGACATGGCAGAAAGGAACCTTTCTGCCCATATGGGGATGAACATCCCTACAAATCAGCAAGGGCCCCAAAACTTCCCTCTCTGACTTCTCGTATTGGTGTAACTGGATGGAGCTGGGGTTGTCCAGCTGGTATCGATTGGCTTGGGAACTGGTCTTGCTGTGGGGACCAATGTTGAACTGGGGGTTGGCATCACTTGGGGGGAGGCACCATCCACTTAGGGGTGCCAAGATGATCTAGTGCCCAAAACATCTGCCCCAAGGGAAGGAAAGACCCTCTGCCCAGCAGCCTGTGGGCAGTTTTTCCAGGTTTCCCCCCATTTCCAGGACACAGAGCAGCCAGACAGTGCCCAGCGAGTGCATCCCCCGCCTGGGGTGTCTCTGGCTCTTTTGGCATCCCCGGGGACCCCGCGTGAACCCGCCGAGCGTTAATCATCACGCCACATGGCCTGAACATCCGCTCAAACATTTATAACCCCTCCTAATACCTGTGTTGCTCCAGTTGCCTTCAGGGCACTCCATCTAATCCCTCTGTCTGTCCGTGTTTCTAAAGCAATCTCACGAGACAGAACAGAAACCTTTGCCCCTGCAAAGCCCCAGCACTAAGACCAGCCCATGGCTTTGTGCCAGTGCGGGGGCCCGGGGGCCCACCCGCCTGCAAGGACGGCTCTTTGCAGCATCGGGGAGCTGGAAAAGCTTTTGACAAAACAGTTTAACCACCCAAGGTGGGAGATTTTCCGAAGCGACCTCTCCCTTTCGGCAAAGGGACCCCTCCCTGGCATCGGGGTGACTATGGGGTTTGCTGCACCCCTCTCTCCGCCCTCCCCATCACTTTGCAGCCTCTCCTGAGCCTTCAGCATTTCTACTCCTTTAATCCAGCTGCTGGGGTGTGCAGATGTGTGTAATGACTATTAACAGTGGCCAGGAGGTCACTGGGGGAGCTCGGCTGAGCGGGGAGTCCTGGCACGATGGAGCTGGGGTGCCTGGCTGGCAGCACAATCCCTTTCCTGGGGCTCTTTGGAGCCTTTCCTCCATTCCCGGCCAGTTCCCCTGGTGCAGACAGGGGTTTCACCAGTGGGGCCACACTGAGCCTTATATTGTCCTTTGAGGACATCATGGGGGTGACCTCCCCCTTTCTGCCCCACCACTATGTCCCCCGTTATAGCAGCATTGTCATCCTGGGGTCATACACAGAGCTGCAAGAGGCTTTATGTGTGGGAAGTGTTAAAATCAGGATTAAATACATAGCTGTTAGGGCAGCACGGAATTGACTTTCTCTCTGCTTTTCCCCCCGTTGTCTCAGATGACCTGAAGGAATTTTTCTTCTCCACGGTAAAAGAAGTCAGGAACACCATCCTGGGCCCTTTCTCTCCCAAGTGCAGCTTGCTGGCCAATATCAAGGCGGTTTTGCAGCAGATGCTCCCAGAGGACTCGTACCAGCTGGCGTCGGGGCGGCTGCACATCTCGCTCACGCGCGTGGTGGACGGACAGAATGTCATGGCCTCCGAGTTCAGCTCCAAGGAGGAGCTCATTCAGGTACAGGACCTTCCTCTGATGCCCATACCCACTGCCTGGGGTGGGGTACCTAAGGATCGATCACTTTAACTGCACTGTTTTCTACTTGAGATGGGGAGAGCGTCAGGAAGCTTTGCCAGAGCCGTGATCACACCAGTGAGCTCCATCAGGAGGGAGGAAGATGTTGTTAGGTCCAGGAAGGAATAAATCATGATAAAAAAGCAGAATGTTTGTTTGCAGCTTCAAAGAGCTGATGCCGGCACATTGGCCAGGCCTAATAAGTGCTAATGACTCTTTGCAAAGAGCTGTGGTAATGCTAACACGACCTTTTAGCTTTCTGGCCATGTCTCTTCTCGGCCAAGTCCTATTTGCGGTAATTTTCCTCGTTGCCTCAGCACATTTCTGGGGGGAAAGAGCTGGACAAAGTGTCTGTGGTGCTGAACAACAAGGATTAACCAGTAAATTAGACGCTGGGCAAAGAATCCCCAGGTAAAACGGAGCTGACCAGGAGGTCGTGGGCTTGCTTGTCCCAGGGACATGGTAGAAGATGGCAGGTCCATGGAGGTGCCAACCCAGGCGCCTGGGATGCTTGTTCCCAGCTGATGAGATTGGTGGAAAACAGTTGCAAACCGCCCAGCAGTGGTTTTGCCATTGACAAATCCCAGCAGGATGAAATACATTGTGAGGCAGTCTTGGTTTTTGACCCAAACCCTGCAAATATGAAAAAGGACCCCAAAGCTGCACCTTGCTGCTATCAAAGGACAGTGTTTGGACAGTGATTTACAGATATACAACTCTACCTTTGCTGGCAGCTATAAAAATAAAACACGAAGTGTTTTATGCCCTTATCAAGAGAAGGGTTTCGACTTTATGGCAATGAGATATTTTCCACTTTTTGAAACATTTCTTGTTGACACAGTCAAGTGTAAAGTCCAGGTGGTATCGCCTGGCTCCAGAACGTTTGTCAAGCCTGAATTCACAGATAACCAGCCGACAGGAGAACTTTGACAGGAGCATTTACATTTACAACCCTTTCTTCTCCCAGGCTCTCCTCTGCAGCTGCTTTCTTCCTGTCTACTGTGGATTCATCCCTCCATCCTACCGAGGTGTGGTGAGTGATATTTCCAATAAACCACATGCTCCCAGCAGTATGATCTTGGGTTTAAACATCACATTGCCTTGAGCAGAGAGGGATATGTATGTCTAGGCTTCTTCTTTAGTTAATGGAGGATGATAAAGCCTCTTAGCTTGTTCTTCATCCCATCCAAAGATTATAGCTGGGTGGAATTGCCATCTGGAGAACCCTCTCTTTCTTTGCCTACAGACAGAGCCTGGATGACTAGATCTTGCCTTGGAGATCTCCAAAGCGAGATGACAGGACACCCACACTTGGGACTTGGGCACACAACCCAGTTATCCTGGGCAGGATCTGTCTGCAGTGCAGATGCCATGGGATGATTTGGGTTAGAGGGACGTTCCCAGCTCCCCCAGTGCCACCTGTACCATGAGCAGGGACATCTTCACCAGCTCAGGTTGCTTGGAGCCCCATCCAGCCTGATGCAAACCCTCCCCTGCTCTTCCCAGCGATACGTGGATGGAGGCTTCACCGGCCTGCAGCCCGTCTCCAGCCTGGAGGAAGCCGTGATCACCGTGTCCCCGTTCACGGGAGAGCTCGATATCTGCCCGCGGGACTGTCCCGCCACCTTCTTCTGCTTCCAGATCTTCAACGGCAGCATCCAGATCTCAATGGAAAACCTCCTGCGGATCAGCTACGCTCTCTTCCCACCCAGCACCATGGTATGTCCACCAGGTCTTCTTCCCAGCTTCCTTTTGGTTAAAACAAATCAATGCTGGACCTGCCTTCCCAAGCTTTAAGGTTCAGCTCACTCTCCATTGTTAATTAATCAGATTTCAAGGGGAGGGGACGGTCTCTAACCAAGCTCTATAAGAAGCAGTATACCAAATAATTCAACAAGCTTAGGCAGCCTATTCCCCAACATCAGTCACCTCAAGTGTTTCTCCTGCAGGTCCTGAATGACTTTTTCTCCCAGGGGTACCAGGACACAGCCCTTTTCCTGTATAGGAACAGTAAGTGTCACCCCAAAACCCGACGAGCAGCCCCAAAGTGTGACGCACAGGCAAACATCAGCCCTTTCTGCGTCTCACAGATGCCTTTGGCTTCAACTACTGTGACGGCAATTTCCGCTTCGCCAGCATGTGCGGCAGGAACGACTTTGCACAGTCCAACAGGACGGTCACCAGCCTCTGCAAGATGGTCCCGCAGTGCCTGAGCGCCTGTGTCCTGGCAGGTAGGGCATTCGGGGGATGGATCGGCAGTTTTAGGGGTGGCTGGGGCTGCTGCAGCCTTTGAGAGGTGCAGCATTATATTTAAGACATTATCGAGTTATTTATTACAGTAAATATTTCTCATATTTCATTAGCTGTTTGCAAAGATACTTTGTAAGAGCAGCTCAAGCTGGATTCTGGCCTGGGCTTCAGCACCGATGGGCTGAGCTGCAGCAAGTGTTGCTGGACAAGAGGAATTATTGCGTTTATTGGGTTGTTTATTTACTTCTGTGTTGTCGTTCGCGGGCACAGGGTTGGCTGTGTGGAGGAAGCAGCAGGTGGCTGGACTGCAGGATCCGCTCTCAAAGGTCCTGCTGCAGCCACACAGGCTGCCGGCTCCCGTCAGGAAGGGGTAAGAACAGCTCGGTAGAGGCATCGGAGCTGAGAGCGATGCAGAAACCAGCGGTTGTGCCTTCGGGGACACGGTGCAGGGTTAGCGCGAGGCAGGTGTCCCTGTGAGCCCAGCGGTGGCTCCGTGGGAAGCTCGTGGGGTTGTCTCTGGCACAGCGTGGGCTGGCAGTGAGTCCCTGCTTTTGTACAGAATGGGGCAAACTGAGGCACATCTGCTGCATAAATAGGCTTAGTGGTATTCCCGTCCTCTGCAGGGGGATTTGGTATATGCAAGCTCTTGGGGAGAGTGGGTATCACCAGCAGGAACACTCCAGGACTGCTGGAGGTGGTGGATGAACCATCCCTGGAGACATCCCAGGCCAGGCTGAACGGGGCTCTGAGCACCCTGAGCTGGTGCAGATGTCCCTGTCATGGCAGGGGGGGCACTGGGGGAGCTGGGAAGGTCCCTCCAGCTCACACCATTCTATAACTCTTCTACACCTCGTTACAAAAAATAGTATTATTACAGCATGCGTTTACCATTAACACCTTCCCTTTTCTGCTGCATTTACCAGTCGTTAAAATCTGCCTGTTCATTTTGATTTTGCAGGCTGAAGAAGCTGCGGGGGCTGCTGGAAGGTATCAGCTCCACGGTAAAATGGTTCCAGAAGTTTCTCCAAACCGTGGTGCCTGGGTTGCCCAAAAGAGCCGTGGCCAGGAGGTGAGTGGCTTGGGGGCTGCAAACCCTCAGCAGAGGGAGGGCAGGGCAGGGACATCCCTGGGGACATCGCTCATGGGTCACTGATGCTGAGCTTGCCTAAAAATTACAAATCTGGGGTACTACGCATTGAAAGTAGCTATATTTTTTTTCCTCCATATTATTTATTTAGCAACATCTCAACCGTGCTAAGAACCAGCATAGTGCTGCTTCATAACAACAACATATTCTTGTTCCAGAGCATTTATCTGCTGGGCTCTGTCCTAGCAGGACATCAGGCACATTCCCCCAGGCCTTGAGAGGTGTTTCGATACTAAACTCTCAAGGATTCAAGGCATTTAACTTGTCACATAGACAGCATTTAAGCCAAACCTCCCCAAAACCTGCTTGTAAGTCGCTTCACGTGTAGCTGGTGGAGAGGCTGGCACAGAATGATTTCACACCGCAGGCAGCGACACAATCCCTCAGCCATGGAAAAGCCTTTCAGCAGCAATGTCCCTGGGGTTCATTGGCCCCTGTTGGTTCGTCAACTCTGATTCAACTAATTGCCAGCTTGTTCCCTTAGGTAACCGTCCTGGATGGGCCCTGGGGGTCTTGGACACCACGCGATTCCGGAGCTCACGTCGCACAGCCCCACAGCTGCTGTTCCTTTAGGAAATTGTTTGTTTGTTTGTTTGCCACTTGGGGAAAATGGCTGATTTTATTCGCATTGCTGCTGCAGTTTCCCTGCCCAGGCCTGAGCTGCTCTAACACGACAGCCGAGGAAAAGCACCGCGGTGCTGCATCTGCAACTGACCTGCAGCCCGTGCTGGGGCCACTGGGCACCTTCACCTGCACGCGCACACAGACCAGCTGCTCCGCTTGCTCATCTCCCCCTGCTTTAATGCAGATTGCAGGGCAGATATTTGCTGGGAAATGCCACATTTTAAGTGTTTGCCTCCCACTCAAAAACTTTCAGAGAGATGCATCAAACAGAGGGAAAAGCCCCAGCGAGCATCACACTGGGCAGGAACTCATTTTCTCCAGTTTCCTGAAGTCATTTTACCAATTATCTATTCCTGAGCCTCACAGACGCTCGGATGCCTGCTTCTCCTGCCAGTGGAGGTAGGTGCACGTTTGGACCCCTCTGAACTTGCAGCTGTGGAGAAGAATGAAGAAACTTAAAGATAAACCTCCCTGTCCTTCAAAATGCCGCAGTCTTGCAGACCGCACCTCCTATTGCACCAGGAGAGCCGACATTTCACAAATACATTGGTTCTTTCTGTAAATCACTGCTATGAACACCGTATGGTCCAGGCAAACACGCCTCATGTTGCTGGTCTGTACGTAGAATTAATTGGCAGCACTTAACATCCTAAATACACTTTGCACATCATGGGTTGATGGACTGGTTGTACTCCACTGTCTCCCCTGTTGGTTCTCGATGGGCACAAAATGGATCTCAACAGCACAAGCTGTTTATTTGAATAAACCATTTGAATAACCATTGAGACATCGCTCCTTCCCTCACCCTTAACGAAATGATGTGTGGGCAGAACCTGTTATTACCTTGCAAGTTGAGTAAATTATTTTCTTCATAGAAAGAGCTACTTCTCCAAAGAGCCTTTCCGATCTGGTCACAGCCTAAAGCCTCAAACCCAAACCAGGTTCCGCATGAGGCTTTACTAACAACCACCAACCCAGGAGTGGACTCTCCTGTTCCTGCACAAACTCAGCCGGCCTCTTTCGGCAGTGGGCAACTGTTAATTAGCTAATGAAAGCTGATGGGGTGAAGGAAGAGCTGGTCCTCTACCTTTCTGCTGGTGGAGAAGGCAGCGTGGGGCTTCCTCTTCCACTTCATCTGCTGCCTGGATGGTCCCTGCGTTCTCTTTGGTGACATCCTCAGGGCTGGGGGCTCTGCAGCGGAGTATTCCTGCTTCTGGTTTCCCGTGCAGGGTCCCTTCACCTTTCCGACACGAATCATTAGCCAATGAAGGCATAAAGCCCTCATTAAGGTAATTTATACCAAATTCACCTGTTGGGAAGAGAATCCAGCTCTCACTGCTTGTTGCTCAACTACCAGCTCGCCAGCAATGTGAGACATGACCAGGGTTGACTGGAAAATGGGGCGACTGGTGAGCGTGGCACAGGGCTAATCGGAGCTGGCTTTCTGGGCCAGGGACCACCACATATTGCTGCTTTGTGCCTCAGTGGCTTATCAGTCTAACATCACACAAGCCTACACTTCTGTGTAGGTTCTGGGACCTGCATTCCTGGAAAGCTCTACCAGTGTGGCAGAGAAGAGGGGACCTGACATCGTCAGTGGGAAAGGGGTGGACAGGGAGCTTCAGGAGAGGCCACAGAGACGATGGGACTCAAATAATCCTGACAGGGATGCAGAGACCGCTGCCCCAGTCACTAGATGCATTGGCAGCATCTCTCACCAGCGTAGGAAGAGAAGCACCCGACCTACCTGCTCCTCACTCCCAGTCACTTACTCAGTCTTTTTAAGAAGGAGACTGTGTCCTGGTAGCCATGGGTATAAAACTGCTCCAGAACCTAAAGGGAGGAGGGGGCAGTCAGGGCAGGTGGACCAGCCATAGGGGCCTCATGGCTCTGAGTACCTGTTATAGCAGCTCACTTGACATGTAGGAAGCTGAAAAATACACTGGAGGCGGGAGATGTTCCTTTTTGATATCTGTAAAATATAATTAAATAGCTGGAAAGTGAAAAAGGCAGCCGGGCTCTCTTTGGGACAGATGTTGTACTCCCCAGCAAAAGCAGAAATGGTGACTGTGGTCCGGGACACAAAGTCGTTCTGCCACATGCTGAGTTCCCCATCGACGTAACGCTAGGAGAGAAAACAAGGAACCCTGAGCGTTCCTCTTTTTGGACAGAAGAGTGATATGTCACACGTGCATGCATTTGGGGTTTATTTCCCACCCAATCCCAAACTCAACTGAGGAACCGGCGCTACAGAGATGCTCTCGCAGGGAACAGCCCTGCCCCCTGTCCCATGCGCTGCAGGTGCCCACCCACCGCCTCCTCCCTTCCAGCCGAAAAACTGCTCTTTAATGAAATTGGGAGCAAGTGCAGGAGAAAGGAGTTGAGCAGCCCATGGATGCTTCTGAACACAGCACCAACTTTGGTGGTAACCACAGATATAAACATACTCAATGCCACCACTGCGGAAAGGACACAGGCTGGGGGCCCTTGGCTTGACCCGGGACAAGGTCTCCAGAGCACAAGGCTACTCACCACCCCGCGGAACGCAGGAGGTAAAAACCCAAAGTACAGAGGGATAAAGCAGCTGCACATCACGGCCTGTGGGTGAGATGGAAACACGGAGGTGTCAGGGCACAGACCAGCTGAGCTTATCGAGTCATCAGCTATGCTGCTGCTTACAGAGCTTCGTTAGACTCCTATAAAACTCACTTAGCAAAAGAAGTTCACTTAGCATGACTTCTGCAAGATGAGAACCTTTGAACCTTCTGCTTCAGTCAATAAAGCCTTGGAGTCTTCAAGCTGGGAGGTAAGGGGAGCTGCGGGATGCATGCGGGAGATAAGGACCAGGACAGAACAACATTTTTGTTTGCCAAGAACTTATTTTCTGCAGCTGCAGGTGTAAAACGGCAACTGAGGGTCAGGACTTTGATTGATGCCTGGCTGACAAAAATGGAGAGATCTGATGAAGAACGGGGAGACCCCAGACTCTGATTCTGCAGTTGGCCCCGGGTGTCACACGGGGGGTGGGAACTGGGGCTGTGGAGGTAGAATTGTCCAAGTGTTTTTTCTGCTGAGCGTCCTTGTTCAGAAGGTACCAGCTCGAGCTGCTCTACGCTCTACCTTGGAAATGAATGATATAAGGATTTCCAGGACCATGCCTGGTCCCTGCTGCGGGGAATCCAGAGAAGATGAACATCCCCAACAGAGCTGAGAAAATGCCCACGAAAACCTGTTGCTTTAGGATGGAGGCTCATCTGCGAATGCCAAAATGGGGACCCACGGCTGGGTTATCAGCGCCACTGACTATTGTGGACCAGACTGCGTCTGGTACCCACAGCCAGGGTTGGAGAAGCAGGAAGGAATCCTGTGAAATGCCTCATTTTGCTCCCTGCATCCTCAGGCCCTGTAGGTAATTCAGTCAAGGGCTGATTTTTTAATTCTTTTCAGCGTGAGACCCTGCGTGGCTTCAGAAGGCGGTAAGGAGGTGTTGGAAAGACACGCAGATGACGTTCTCAGGGACAGGGTTGAGAGGTGCACTTGGCAGTGCTGGGTTAACAGTTGGACTCGATGATCTTAAAGCTCTTTTCCACCCAAAACGACTTCACGCTCCGGTGAAATCGCAGCGGGGGCTGCGAGGGCCCCCGGTTTATCCCACCTGGATGAGATCGTCCCGCGAGGAAAACCGCGACACCACCACGCTGCTCCAGTCGCGCACGCGCGTCAGGACCACGTGCAGCCGCCCCGACGCCAGCTCGTGGGCGTGCGGGGGCAGGTGCTGCTGCAGGAGGTCCTTGAGCATTTTCAGTATTTTGCCTCCAGGAAAACATCTCGGCAAAGAGGTTTTCACCGCACGGAGGTAGGAGAGCTTCATCTCCTCTAGGGAAGAGCAAAGCCATCAGTCCGCATCCCCTGTGTTATTATTTATGTACATTCTGGGCTGTTCTACATGCTAAAGGGACATTTTACCGTCCTGGTAAATGCTCATAAAGAGCCGCTATTTTCCTCAGGGCTGAAACTCTCATGAATAGACCCAGATTTTCCAAGGAGCTTCAATACTGCAGGACACAGAACTTTTCGTTTTCTTTTCCGATTTCTCTCCATTTCCTCCACAAGATATCTTAACATTTTATTTTGAGATACAGGCAAAAATTGACAGGAAGCGTTTGCACAACATTTCACCCTATTGCACCTGTGTCCCCTGATGTATTTCTCAGGTCCGTGACAATACCTTTCTTTTTATTTCATGCAGAAGCAATAGTGATCCTCTCCATATTCAATATTCAGCAATAGTGATCCTCTCCATAGCCAATATTCAGCAATAGTGATCCTCTCCATAGCCAATATTCAGCAATAGTGATCCACTCCATATTCAATATTTTCTTTCCCCTCTGTGTTTTGGGAATCTACCAACAACCCCAAATGCCTTATTAGGGAGGGAAATTCTGTTCCTTACCTAAATATGCTTACTGTTAATTCAAATTACTAAGATGCGATGGCTTATTTAATAATGATACCTAGTCTGTTTTCTCCACGTTGGTTAATTTACCCATGTTTCCCACTCTTAAAGAAGTTACGTAAAAACCTGAGGAACTGACCACTGACCAAGGACAACTGAAATAAACGGTCTTGCACAACGTCAAAACTTCCAGGCACTCCACCTCTTTAGACACAGAACAAACGGAGCGCGTCGTCCTTACCTATATCACACTCACACAACACCAGTGTAGCTACAACCGCTCCTGACGATGCCCCGTAGATCCTGGATGCAGATTTCAGTATGCCGGGTGCCAACTCCCGCAAAGCAGCGACCACTCCGGCTTCATACACTATCAAGAAACTGCAGCCTCTGAACAGGATAGAGAAGGGTCTTCCCTCATTTCCACTTTCCTCCATCCCCTCTGCGAACAACAAGCACTCAACCACAACAAAGCGACTGCCCGGGACAAATTCAGTGGTTTTCTGTTTCCTACAGCCCGGCAAAGCTTCGCTGTGGCTGTTCGCAACCTGCTGCTGCTTCTGACCCCACTCGTGCTGTCTTATAGCTCCTCTCTAAGCCAAACAGCCCGTGAAAGAACAGCAGTGGGCGGAGGTGAGTGATGCGATGTCTTAATGCCTAAGGCCGCCCATTAAAATGAAATTATGACATTGCAGTGTGTTTCTAAGGCGTGCGCTGGGTGACAGCCCTGCTGATGCAGGGTGCTCCGTGTCCCCCCGATGCGTTGGGGAAGCAGCCCAGGGCTGTGTGTGAGTCCTCCAGAGAGAAAAGCTCCTTCTTGGAGCTGGTGGGTGCTCCAGCAGCACCCTGGGGTCCCAGCCTGATTTTCCAGCCTCTTGGGATGTCAGGATCAAGAAACATTCCCTGGTAAACAAAGAGCTTTGCAAGATATTGCTCAAAAGTGCCTTGCCCCGTTTGTACCAAACCCCACCCAGGGAGTGGAGAAGGTGGTTGGATTATTGAATAAATCACAGCCCAAGCTGCTCTCTGGATTTCACAAGGTCAGGGCTTGAGTTTGCTTACAAAAGGGTGAAAATGCAGAGTCCAGGTAACAACTTGTGGCTTAATCCACCTCCTAAATGGTTGGGGGCTCAGTAGAGCAACAAAGAAGTAAAGAGGGGGGTAAAAAAGTCTGACAAACACAGTGATGTGTTTGCCAAATGGGGACCCATGGCTGGGTCTCATGGGATTGCCCATCCAGAAATGCAAAGCCGCCTTCGTCTTGCAGTGGGTGAGACATCGGGAAAGCGCTATGAGGGAAAACAGCACTGAAAGCTGGGCAGGAGCAGAAGCAGCTGCCCAACACAAACTTGGATAGATTTCTCTGAGATACATGGAAATCTACCCAGTGTCCCAGGTAAGGAGGCTTCCAAAAGCGCCCAGGAGATGTTTCCCTCTCTCTTGCTGTGTGCTGGGTGAGTTTTGGGGCTGGATGGAGCCCCGATCAATGCAATCCCACACTGACGGTCACGCAGCGCCTGTGCTGGACACGCTGGTGCTAACAGGGCTGTGGTCTCCACTGAAACCCCAACTCCCGCTGTCCCAGCACCGTGGGCGCAGCGTTAATCCAGTTGACACCCCAGCTCCTTGCACACACCGTGTGGAGTGTTGCAGATCCCGCTGCTGACCTGCAGAGGGGAAAGAACTGTTGCCAGACCCAAACATTTCTTTCCACATCTTCTGCAACACCAAAACCATGACTCCAGGGCTGCACCGTTCTGGCATCCTCACCCACATACTGGTGTGCAAGTCATCCCAAGAGAAAGACTTTGAGGAACTGATTTGTGTGGGACAACGAAACAACCTCACGTCTTCTAATCAGATGTGCGGTTTGTCAGACTTCGGGCACCAGCACATACACCGACAGACACATTAAATGTGCAGCGGATGAGCCGGTGCTGCCGTGCCCTGCGGAGTTTAACCCGCTGTGGGTGTGTTGCTTCCCACGCAGCCCACTGGGTGTCCAGATATAACATCTCCTGGGGGTGAGAAATAAAGGAAAAGGAAAAGGAAAAGCCTTTTTCACTCATTTATAGCACAAACTATAATAATTCCCCTTAGACGGCAGCGTCTGGCTGCTCTAAGCGCACCACCCTGGATGGGGAAGGTTTTAGAGGCAGGATGGGGCGGGAGGCAGCAGTCAGGCGGGGCTGAGCTCATCCCAGCTGAGTCACCTCCCGAAATCTCCTCATTCTGATTGTAGCAGAGCCCAACGTTGATCTAAACACCCCGTGACAGCTGGAAGAACCCTGGCAGGGCCAAACCCCGCGCAGGACCAGGAAGGATTTCCAGAACTGAGATATTGTCACTTGCTGTTCAGAGTCCGTTTCCGATCTTGGGGTGAGCAGGGATTAAACCCTGGCTGTGTCCTCGTCCTGGAACAGAACGGTGCAAGTTCTGGCTTCTTGTTCACATCCATAAGAGTGTCCTCAAACCAAAGGATTCCTCAGCCTAGAGCCTGTGTCCTGCTGCCCCACACAACCCTGGCTCTCTGCCCTGCTGTTTCTGTGAATAATCTGATAATAAACCTGCGATACTGCAGAGTTCAAACCAGGGAAATGGGGCATTTCCTACAGTGAGAGACCAAGGATTGAGACGGAGAAAGGAATCGCTGTAGAAATTCAACATAACAGTTTTACTTTGGGTCGAGATCTTCCCATGTAAGAGTCTAATCTTGGCAAAACCAATTTATGTTTCTCTTTATCACCTTCATGCAAGCTGAATGCTTTTTTAATTTGTGTCTAAGTCCATAACGTGATTAATTAAGGAGTTTCCTGGGCGTCTCCCCAGCCCAGTGCACCCAACCAGGAGCATGAACAGAGGTGCGGCTCGGAGGGGTCTGAACTTGCCCACGCCGGGGGAATGCTGGCCATGCTCACCCCGCACCGCTCGCCCAGCATCCAGCACCCACCCAGGAACCAAATCCCTCGCTGCCTCCCACAATCAACGTTTTTGCCACTGATTTCACTGAGAACCTTTATTATAAGTAGGGGGAAAAAAAGATTAATGATCGATCTTAGACTTTGCCTTAAAAATTGGTGTTTCTGTGACTTTGGCAGCTCCCAGAATGTGACCCAACACACTTTTTCCCCCCCTTTTTTGCAACAGGAATGTAGCACCCGACCCCCCAGCCCACATTGTGTTTAAAATCCGAAAATCCCTTCCCTGCTCATGTGACAAGTGTCTCACCCAGGCACGTGACATGACGTCACTGTCTCCGGCAGCCAGGTGAACCGTCCTAACGACGGTGAAAAGCAGTGACTTCACAGGTGGCCTGTCACCTCACAGAGAGAATTAAATGTGACACTAAAAAATCCGTTTACTGCAAAAACAAACAAAAAAAAACCAAACAAAAAACCCCACCAAACCAAATACACCCTTGCACCTATTTTTCAAGGCTGCCGGCGGGCGCATGCGCAAAGCCCCTGTCTGGCGTGTCCGCCATCTTGGAGAAGGGCAAGAGTGAGGTCAGGAGGCCCCGCCCCCTCGGCTATAAAAGGCGGGCGGGGGGCCGCGGCCCCTCAGTGCGGCGCTGCGCTGTGGCGGGCATGCGTTGGTACGGAGCGGGCATTGGGCCTTTTCTCCTCGTTTCTTTCTGTATATTTTTTTTTCCCCTCCCTTGTACGTTAGACCTCACTCTTAAGTTGCTCTGTGTGCGATTTTGGTGCGATGAAATCTTAAGTCTCATGTTCACCAGCTCTTGGGGCTCCCAGAGCCACCAAGAGGCCTCCAGAGGGGCCTGGGGGAGTGAGGGAGGCTTTGCCTGAGGTTTCTCTGCACATGGCCGTTGTCTGTGTATTATAGTTGCTTTCCTTGATGGTGAGTGAACAAACAAGACTTACAGGCCAGAAATGGATTCTTAGAATTGTTCCTATTTAGAGTTAGGAATAGCAGCCCAAAAATTGAGGTTGAGCGAGCTCAGAAGAAGGTCATATAGTCCAGTGCTCCTGTTGAAAGTGGTGTCAGCCAGGAGGTCAAACCGGGAGGCTCAGGCTGTGGTTCAGGTGTGGGAGTGCTGGGTTTCGAAAAGAAAGGTCTCTTTGATTGCAGAAGGGATTAATAAGTGTGAGTGGATGGGCCTGTGTGTCTCAGGGCTCCCCCAAACACTTGGCAGCAGTTGCAGGCTCTGAAATGCAGCTGCTGGCGATGAAAGGCACCAGCTGCTTTGCTCTGGGAAGGGATGGAAGCTGCAGGGAGATTTCAAAATATTTTAGCAATAAGGGCTTCAGAAGCTTAAATAATGAAAAATAAATGAGTCTTTTCCCAGTTCTGAGTATACAGACAGGCCTGGCTCAGTCTTGGGGCGCAATGCTTTGCTGAGGGAGTGACAGTTTGATGAGGATGAATGTCCTGCTGCTCTTTGTAGGTGTCAGGTGCTTTGCTGGTTCTGTTCTGGCCATTCAGCTCCAGCATCCAAAGCAATTGCAAGCTCCCGCAGACACAACAGAAGCAAGACTAAAGCAATTACCGGCAAGTCTAAGGTCAGCTTTGCAGCCTTTAAACTATTTGTACTTAAATATGGCACTGAGCTCTCGGCAAACAGATGGTTTGACCTTCCTCCTGTCTGGCTTGTCGGAGCGGGTTGGGCTGCGAGTCACTGAGTGTTTGTCTGGGAAGGGAGCAGGGTGGCTGAGCCATCTGGCTCGTGGCTCTGAACGTGCTGGATCACTCCAATTGTCACATTTTGGGATGGGTCCGGCATCGATATAAGCAGCTCCCTGGCAGCACCTGCGTGGTTCAGAGCCCAAGTGATGAAAAGTGGCTTTTGGAAGGGAAAAGGCTCAACATGGTGTTGTTGTGCTGTCGGATGCAATCACGCAATCCAGAATAAAGCCCTACATTTTAAGGAACAATCCTGCAATGGCTGTGACAAATGTTTGGAGGAGACCAAATGGAATGAGTTTGTCCTTATGTCCGTGGCATTTGAAAGCTGTGCAGCCTGCGTTCTGTGTTGCGTCATCACGCCAAAGTCAAGTAATTGATGGGCCTAGTAACAATCTATATGAGAGTATTAAATGCCTCGGGAAGATGAAAGAGACCCCAGGGAGCTTTTGGCATCTGTCACTGACACTTTTGGGAAGGAGAATAATGCCAGTTGCTATGCGGAATTTGACCCGGGCTGGCTTTTGCAGCTGGGGCATGTGGATGAATCCTCTGGTCTCTAACAGGGTTGGGTATTTTCAGCTCACAGCCCGTTTTGTGCCTCAGTTTCCCTGTTGTAAAGGAGGGATGCTGGAGGTTGTAGGCGCAGGGGGAATTGCGACTGTGGATTTATGGAGGGACCCATGTGGCTGGGCTGGGTTGGCACAAGATGGACCATTCTCTCTGAAAGAGAAAATGACTTGTTGATCAGATGGTGGAGTTAGGGGTGAGGGGAGGGGGTGTGCTCAGAGCATGATGTGCCCAGGCAGCCAACCTCCCCTTCTGTCCCTGCTCTGTCCCCCTTTCTGGATGAGTCATGTCCCTTCTGTCCCTTCATGTGGCCAACAGGAGAGACACAGGATTGAAGTGGAAATTTGGGCCATGCTGGCACCAAAAGCCGGTTAGAGCCAAAGGTTCCTGCTCCTTCTGGACAAATACCTTTTGTCTTCAGCAGGCAGGAACACGCTGAGCCCCAGGCTGCTCCATGCATCCCTGTCCTTTCCCAGCCATATCCCTCAGATAAACCACCAAATCCTGGTGTCCTGTGCAGGCAACACTAAAAATAAGGTTATGAAAAGGGGAGGGAGGCTTGAACCCTGCAGTGTGCTGGCTGATTGGAAGAGCACACAGACACGCTTGGGCTTTTTCTAATCTATAGATTGATCAGTTTTTAATTCCATGGGATCCCAGGAAAGCCCTGACTGGATAGAGGGAGTGACAGCTTTGTCTCAGCCCAGGCCAGCCGTGCACAGGGGAATCTCCTGGCTCAGGGCTTTAAAAAGTGATTGATTGCAGGATAAAACAGTCGAGCCTGGTGTGGGTTGTTGCAGAACTGGTAGCAATGCTCTTTTTTTTGGGGTGATGGTACTTAAAACCTTTAATTCGTGTGCAGGAAATGTTCAGCGATGTGGCTTGGCGACAGTCGTTATCTCTTCAGGGCTCTGCAGGGGAAACAAGCTGGAGTGGTTGGATTTCTGCAGAGCTTCACAAGAGGGCAGAAAACGGCTGCGGAAGCGTCTGTGGCTCTGGAAGCCTGACAGTGGCTTTCTGATGGGAGATTCTTAGGGATGCTCTGCTCTGCTCAGAGGCAGAAGTGTATTGTGGCTTTGCTGGGCGAGCTGGTGTGTAAACGTGCAGTAAGAGAGTAAAACCAAGAGAAGCATCCCTGCTGTGAGCACCCTGGGCATAGGTTGTGAGCAGAGGCACAGGGGCTGTCATTCCTCTGCCTGCTGGGGAGGGCAAAGGGGGATTTATTCCAGATACAAGTCTGGGGAAAGTGGGAAAGAGACATGAAGGGATGGGAGGGTGTTTACTTGGGGTTATTGGAGGCTGGAGAAGGGATGGTTGGATGTGGTTGTGTGGCTGGTTGTTCCCTCGTTCAGCTGAAGTTCAGCCCCTTTTGTCAAACACGCTGCTTCTCCTGTTTCCAGCAGTTGCCAAGCAGAAATTGTGGTTCAGACTAATGCACTGGCCTGATTTTCCACCTCTGCTCTTTTCCTAGTGAGCTCATTGCACCTTGGGCTCTAACTACTCAATAACCAGTTTCTCTGGGGCGAGTGTTTCACGTTGTTTTCCTTTTCCCCACTTTTAAAGCAGAAAGGGTGACCTCTGGCTATTTGTGCTCTCTCCGTTGATTTGTCTATAGGAACAGAGCCCAGGACTCGCATCCTCCTCACCATCCGGAACCCCAGACAACACCCAGCCCCTCGCTGCGGGAGCAGATGGAGCCACGCGGAGCAGACGGCCGCCCCAGACGAGCTTATGGTGTAACCTCAGGTGGGAAACGCGCTGGGCTGCGAGCTGGCACAACGGGAGCGCTGCAAAGATGTAGCCGGGCTGCCAAGAATTAATCTTACCCCACTTCAGTGCAGCAAGAGCTGCGTCAGTGGGGTCTGGGGGTGGTATCAGCAGGATTGGCCGTGCTGCTGTGGGAGGGGGTGTGACAAAAAGGGGTCTGGAGCCTGGGGTGGCCCAAGGATAGGCATGCTGACGTCTTTTTAGGAGTAGACAGTAATGGAGACCCAAATAATCCACCTGTGGCGTTTTTGATTCCCCTTGTGATATATAAACTCAAAAGTCTCCCTGAAATTGGTGCTGTGTTGGTGTAAGCGTCGCGTTCTTTGTGTGCGTATGGCCTGTTGGGGAAAGGCAGGAGGGCTCTTGGCATGAACTAAACAAAAGCAAAGTCCTATCTCTTCAACCCTCGTCTGTGAGGTGGGATTTGCCAGGGGGGTGTCCAGGGAAAGTGCAGAGCAGAGTTCAGGGCTGGTGGCGACTCTGGCCTGGAGTTAAGACTTGCTCACATGGATCTGCTTTAGGAAATTGGTGCCCAAGCCTTTAAAATAATTTACAGGCCAGCTTCTCTTTTCAGTCTTGTTTTTTTTTAAGGAACTAAAAATAAATCTTTAGTTGTAAAGCAAAATAAAAACACTGCCATCTTTCATTCCAGTTATTATACAGTAGCTGACATTCTTTAGACAAAGCTTAAAATAACCATGAACATACCAGTGAAAATAAATGGGTGAGTCATGTTTGTTAATGCAGGATTAGAAGTATCGCTCTTGGCTCTCCTACTGTGTAACATCGCGTGCTCTCTCAGGCAAACACAAGGTTTTGGCAAAAGAAAATTTAGGATCCATCAATTTCAGGACCTCCTGAATGGAACCTGTGTAAGGAGCTTTTAAACAAGAGACTATTATTTGTTGATTTGTACAATTGCTTGCACTGTGGTGTCATAAGCGCTGTGTAGTGTGACCTGTTGGTAGGAGTGAGGCTTATGCCTTGCCCTTTGGCTGTGCAAGCCTGATTTTGGGGATTAAATGGGACAGCTTGCTCAAATACTCACCTGTAAAACTGCTGTGACTGGTCCTGCTCCTGCCGTCCTCTCTCCTCCCTCGTGCAGGAGTTGAGAGAGGAGGAGGATGGTGATTTCAGAAGGTGCTCATGGGCTTCAGGCTGCACAGGGTCCATCATCGACTCTCTGACTAAAAAGACCCCGAATTTCTCCTCTTTGTAAGTCTTTAAATATCCTTGTTCAAATGTAGGCCAGCAAGAGGGACTGCTCATACTTCTAGTCAAGAAAACAAGACAACCCAACCCACCAGGGATGGGTAGCACTGCCTGGTGCAGCAGCATTGCTCCTGTATTGCTAGTGTGATGCTCTTTCCTACATATTGTGGCTCTGGGTCCTGGTGTTGTGCTGGTGGGGACAGACACAGGCTGAGAACTACCACCCTGGGGGAGAATCAGGAAAAAAATGACTGAAAGGTAATCTCAGAGTGCTACTGCGTGTTGCTGACAGAACGCATTAGTGTTTGGTTCCTGGGACAGAGCTTGGCTTTGTTAAATGAGTTAGTAGTGATGCATATTAATTGAGAAGGAACATTTTTTTGTTATTTATGAGGGAGAGTAATGCTTTTTCACATGAATATTTAATCAAGCACACTTCTCCCCCTGTTTAGTTTCTCCTCCTTGTTTCGGTTGAGTTCAAGTACGTGGAGCAGTTTGGATCCACGCGCAGAGTTCCCACTTTCCCCCTCGCTTAACCCTGCGAAGTTAACAGGAGCCGGCACCTTGTGGTGAGCAGCGTCTCGCAGAACAGGAATTTATCCTCTTACTGCAATAAACTGTGATTGCGTCCCCTCTGCTGTGCAACAGCCCAGAAGTCACCCGAGCTGTCTCACCAGCCAGCCTGGCGTCCCCAGCCCTGCCGGAGCCTCGGGTGACTGTCAGCACGCAGTGGGCAAGGTTATTATGGGTGACAGCACTGTCACCCCTCTGAGACATCACGCACCAGGGCTTACATTCACTGGAGACAATAAATGACCCACCTCTCTATTTTTTTAATAGAGAGAATGGTCTTGCTGTTTAAAAACCCTGCCTTGGCTCTACCAGGAGCCAAGGATTTTTGGGCAGTTTCCGCTCACTTTTCTGGCAGCACATTTTCCTTGTGCCCTGGAGCCGCGGTGGGGCTGGTGGGCGCCTGTGTGCGGTGCTGCACGGAGGTGGCTCTGATGGGCTTTGGCAGCGCAGAAGAGCAGCCTCTGACTCCTTGCCAAATGTTTGCTTTCTGTTTCACGTGGTTTGGCTCAGTTGTAAACCCCAGAGCTGGGAGCAGCCTGAAAAGACTTTCAGAGAAGGGAGTGTGTGTGTGTGGGGAGAGTCTGGGTGTCCCTTCACTCCTGTTTCTTCTTTGGGGCTGTGCTAGGGTTTAAGTTGTCCCCGGACCCCCCTCCCAGGTGGTATTTGCCATTTACTCCTGACATGTGTTTTGGGAACAGATTCCCATAAAGCATGGAAGCCCCTGAAATCCAGGGAAAATGGTGAAGCTGTCTTGGCTGACAGAGCTGCAAGCGTCTCTGCATTGCGTTGACCTCTTTGTGGTTTGCAGACTGGGGTACCGTATGACTGAGTCTCAGGAGGACTGTGAGGTAGAAGGCTGAGATCACACCCAAATCCCACAAAAACCATCAGCACTTTTCCTGCAGACTCTGCAAGGCAGGTGATACAGTTTCGTCCCATTTTATAGCAAAGTCTAACAGTGAAAACACTCCACTGGGAAGCAGAGGTTGGACCCCAGCCAGGAAGAAGTTTTTGCCCTGAGGGTGGTGAGAGCTTGGCCCAGGTTGCCCAGATTGGTGGTGGATGAACCACCCCTGGAGACATCCCAGGCCAGGCTGGACGGGGCTCTGAGCAACCTGAGCTGGTGAAGATGTCCCTGCTCATGGCACGGGGGGTACTGGGGGAGCTGGGAAAGTCCCTCCAACCCGAACCATTCTGTGATTCTGTGTTTTATGGTATCATAGCTTAAACACCAACCTGCTTGCTGCTCATTGACTGGTCGTGTTAGCACTAGCTGTGGGACACGGGAACCCCCTCCTCCCTCCCTACCCCTGCGAGCGTGCACCGCGAAGGGTTTCATGTAGGAAATAGAGCAGAAGGAATCGTGCATAGCATGTGTTCCTTCTAAAGATAGCACGCTGTGCCTTGCATCAAGGATCCTGCCACACTCGGCATCCACAACAACTCCATCGTGCTCCCTTTGCGACGGGTCTCCTGGCGCGCTGGGAGGACGCCAGACCTGGAGTTCCTGGGACTTTTCCATCCTGCTGCAGTGGACTAGAAAATGTATACATGGAGCATGAAAACGTGGGCAGTGATGGTGGCTCGTGTGCTTGCTGGCACTGCAGGTTTGTTTTGAGGGGTCTGCAGTACACTGCTGTAAAGTGAGGTGCATAGAATGGGGCAATTTTGGCCTTATCTGAGCCCAGTTGTGTCACCAGCACCAATATGCAGCCTCTGCCAGAGCGGAGCAGCAACCTAGCCCTGTTTTATGGCTTTGACGTTGGCTGGTGTCCCCATGTGTCACTTAACCCAGCTCCAAGGCTGTGATAGCATGTCCCCAACGTGCTTTTACAGGAATAGCTTGATTTCCCGGCCTGAGCCCTGTTTTTTCTCGCCACCCTGGATATCAGTGTCGTGCTGGGGATTCCCTACATGCAGGGAACTCCATGGAGTCTGGCTGCAGGCGCTGTCGGGCAGCCGGAGCAGATGTAGGATCTGGGCCCAGGACTTTGACGGGATTGTTCAGCACATTAAATGCAACCACGCTTGCTCGCCCCAAGGTCCACCATCTGGCACGCCGAGCCTGAGCTCGCTGGGCTGTTGCTGTTGAGAAGGGCCGTGGCAAAGGGGACGGGAGCTGAGGAAGGTGTTTGTCTTCAAAATAAGTCTCAAGCCATACTGGTCGTGAGTCTTGGGTTACCGTGTGTAACCCTTCATCTTTACCCCAGCAGCAGCGGAGGGTCACAGGGTGTCTCTTGCTATTCAGCACCCTAGGTCTGGATTTTTTGGGGACTTTACTGTGATTTGTGGTGTCCTTGTGCAAGGTGCTGTGGAAATATGATGTCCCTGTGAAAAGCTGTCCCTGTGGGAAAGAAGGGAGCAGGAGCTAACCCCGCTTTGGCAACTAAAGGGAAGAAAATATCTCATAGTTCTTCCTATGAAAATCCCCCATATGCCCTGATATTGCAGAGCTCTGCCTTCTCCTGTGGAGCAGGATGAGACTGACAGCTTTGCAGCGATCAAGAAACCAGAGGGAGAGAGGAAAAGACAGACAGTGTACATGGGGGAGAAAAAAGTCATGTCAAGTCGCATTAAAGCAAGAAAATCAGTTGCTGCAGACCTGAAAGGAAAGCACTGTCTGAGGTGAGCTCTCGTGGGGTTTGAAATGCGTCCAGCCGTGCTGGCAGAAGGGATTTGCATTCTTCATGTGGCCTCGGGTGTGCTGGATGGTGTCACGCTCTGTGCGTTTTGAGAGCCTGGCTGTCGAGGTGGGAAAGGAGCATCACCCGCTGTGGGATTCCTTACGGGGGGGCGTGCAGGCTGGGGTACAGCAGAGAGCAGGAGGTGTTGGAGCACATGGGTGGACTGGGGATATCCCAGGGTGTCTGGTCCATCAGCAGAGTTATTAACTTAGTTCTGCCCAGCAGCAGTGCTGCACTGGGCATTACTGGGGTTCCCCATTGGGGTTTACCTGCATCTACCATAAATTCTCCCCTAGGCTCCATTTTTAATTGATTTCTGGATTTTAGTGTTTACCATCACCTGCTCTCCCAGCCTCTCCCTGCTGCCATCTGAACACCAGCACTGCTGCTCTTTGTCCTGTTTTTTTAATGCTTGGTTGTTTTCTGAATCCAAACGTGGTGCCACAAAACTGCATTTACCAGAGATTATCTGAGCTGATCCCATAAATGTGGGTTTACCTGGTTATCAGAGGCAGGTCGGTGTTTAGGGCTTTCTCCTTTGCTCTCTCAGATCTGCCAAGGGTTTGTGGGACCCCCAAATGAAAGGATGGGCTGCTGGGGAGACAAGGGCTTTCTTGTTTTTAGGATTATTTTGGTGAGGATAGGGAAAACCATGGAGGCCCCTGCCTGGGCTTCCAGATTCAATAGCCCTTCTTTTCACTTTCCTGTCTCTACAACCCCCAATCACTGCATATTTAGTAGAATCATTATTAAAAACAAACACAACCATGCTCACCAGAACAGGGTTAACCACCACTGGGCTGAAGTCCCTGTTGACAGGATTTTTAAGTTTCCTGAAACAACATGTGCTGCTGCTCTAGCACTGTGGGTTTATTGTCTGCTTAGTTTTGCTTCTGCGTTAATAAACCTCCCAAATGCCAGAAGACAAATAACTCCTGGCCAGGAGGGAGCTCAGCACAATGTGCCTTCTCATGACAGGGCTGGTGGGGCACAAACCTTCCCTCTCTGAGTTCAGCTGCGTGTCCAGGTGGGTAGAAAGCAAAACAGAGCTGCTGGAATCGGGACGGGAGCAGCAAACTGGGCACAGAGTTTCATGAGCGGTTTCGGGTGGTGGTCTCCAAGTAGAAGTGGTTGAAGATCTAGGTGAAGATGTCCCTGCTCATTGCAGGGGGCTTGGAGTAGATGAGCTTTCAAAGTCCCTTCCAACCCAAACTGTTCTATGATTTTAAGATGTTGTCATAAGGCACCGGTGACACCACGGGGTGATGGAGGTTTGTACATTACTGGGAACTTGGGATGGAATGGCTGCTTTCTCCATGGCTCGGTGAGGACTCAGCTTGACAATGTGAGCGTTGTTCCTGTTGCAGGGCTGAACGTGTGACTGCACTGTGGTGGAGCGCCCGTCTCCAGCTTCTCCCCAGCACTGTGTTCACACCACTGCACATTTGGAAAAAGCAGAACACCTCTCCAGCCGTCACACGGCAGCACCTTAAAATAGAGGCGTGCTGGTGCGTCACACACACCTGGGGAGGTGATGTTGGCCAGGCGCTTGGGTCGGGAATAGATCCTGCTGCAGCGTGAGCTCTGGAAATGGGGAGAATTCAGCCATCTTCATGCAAACACAACTGAAAGAAGCTGCTGTTCAGCTCCCCAGCAGCTGTGTGCGCCTTGCTGGGCAAAGAGGTACATGTGGTTTAGTGGCCCGGACGCCGAGGTCAGGTGTGAGAGATCTGCTTGTGGTTCCTGATGTAAGGCTGCTGGAGGAAATCTTGTGCCTCAGTTTCCTCTCTCTGAAGCAAGTTTAACGTTTTCAACTGCAGCTTTTTGGAACAAAAGTGGTCTTTCAGTAGTTGTGTAGGGTTTGGGTGCAAGTTCTGCCACAGCCAGGCTGCCTGATACTGCGTGGCTGTCATAGACATCCCATTGAGGCGGAGGCCAAATGGAAGGTTTGGCCCCAGGTTTCTGTGTTGGGACAATTCAGCCGTGTCGCAGAACTTTGCAGAAAGGTTTTTTCTCAAAGATCTCTCAGGCTTTGGGGAGTGTCGGTTTGAGGCAAGCAGGGCTGGCAACAGTGCTTCGGTTTGTCTCCACTTGCTTAATGGAGTTTATAATCAATTTTCTTAACAGCCTTGGGTCTGAATGGCCTCCTAAGGACTTGAGTTCTGGAAGTGCCAATTCTCCGAGCGCCCTAGGAAGAACAAAGGCTTGTCATTCTGCTAGCAGCTTCCTTTGCAAAGCAAAAAAAACAAACCTCCTTCTCCCAGCTGTGCCTGTAAAATGAACAAAAACCCAAGGTGCAAAACATTTTGTCCCAAATCTTCTCGTTAACGATGTTGGTAGAAATGACAGGCTTTGAATAGGTCTCAAAGTGGGCTGTTAGGGCCCGGAAGGATGCAGCTGGTGCCTTATACAATGGAAAATAAGCCGGCTGGCAGCAGGCGAGCCGTGGGGTTACTGATGAGAAATGAAAGATGGTATCGGCTTCCTTCAGTGTTTCCCTATCAGCTGCTGCAGATGGACATATGGAGTTTCACCACCTCCAGATAATGTGGAGGTTAAATAGACATTTCTCTTAGAGGAGAGCATTCTTCAAATTGCAATTATGCCTGGGAGGGAACAAAGGCTTGTATCTGTCAGATATTTCTGCAGTGGGGAGATTTGCATCTGATTTTAATGCACACGGCTGTGTAAGAGTCTGGCTGGGAGCTGGAGACGTCTGGGGGAAGACTTGGGGACATCAGTGAGGTTTTCTGCTTTCTGGAAAACATCTCCGTGCTCGTCACACACACACACGCACCCCCAGGCACCTGAGCAGAATTTGAGGGGCCTTGGGGCTCAACATGTGTGTTGGGAGGTGGCTAAATGTGCAGGTCAAGGGACCAGGTGGGGTGTCTGTGTGTCTTCACAGCCTCCCCGAGGACAGACATCCTGTCCTATGAAGCAGAGAGCCGTGTCCTATGGCATCTGTATTAAAGTAGCACTGATAACCAGGGGCAGCAGGTTTTCTGGATGAACCCGTTACGCTCGGCTGAGCTCCAGTCCCTGGGCCTGCAAAGGTTGGTCTTGGAGCCTCAGAAGTGAACCTTCCCGTCCACCTAGTGATGGTTAAAAATAGCCTTTATTTTCCTCTTACATATTTATGGTTGGGTCAGTGTGAGATGAGGCGTGAAAAGGCCACCCAGGGGATCCTCAGCTCTTTGTCCTTGGCATCGCTCCTGGGTGCCAAGTGTTGCAGATGAGGCTGGGAGCTGCTGGCGTGGTTTTGTCCCCCAAACCCCACAGCTCACACTGTTTTCAGTCTCCAGAAACAGGAGAGGGAAAAAAAAAAGGGAACAGATTGTGAATCTGAAGCCAGAATTTGTAACACATCACCTGGGTATATGCCTGAATGACTGAAAAATTCACAAGCCTAATCCCTGGCTTTCCTAGACGGGCAGTGCAGGGGAGCCTGTGTAGCTGGAGGCCAGCAGAGCAGTCTAAATAGAGCAATGCAGAGATTATTAGGTAAAATGGAGAGAGTGGGGATTAATGCAAGAAGCAGAAAGGATTTGGTCACTGCTGAGCTTGCTCTGGTTGGATAACACACAGAAGCGCTTCCTGAGAAGAGCGGTGCAGCATCTTCGTGGGATGTATCAAAAGTAATAGCTTCAGCATTGAAAAAATTGAAGGAGACAAACAAATCAGCAGCTTTGACTGGCTGCACTTGTTCTGTCTTTCCACCATCTGGGCCCAGTTGGTGTTAAAATAGGGTAAGAAACAAGCTCCTTGACCTTGGATGGCTGTGATCGCTGTGTTTGCTGTGGGATAGTGCTGAGGGCTGTGGCATGTAAAGTGAACTTAAAGTTTTCTTCTGAAGCAAAATTGCTTTTTTCATTCAAAAATCTGCATCTCAAAAAATAAATCAATCAGAAGGTGGGCTAAGCCGTGTGTCTGGATCTGGTAGGCTCAAGCACCTTGCAGGATGCTCTAATGAAGCCCAAGGCACCAGCTCATATGCTGCAAGGCACAGCTGGATCTCCAAGCTGCGTCACCTTCCCAGGTTGTGCTGGAGGGGACAGCTGGAATTAAGGTCATCTCCTCTCCACAGCAAGGGGCCATCGATCTGTGAGGGGGTGGAAGGGGAAGCTTCTCCTTAGGAAAAGGTTTATAATCATTTGTGCTCCTAAGCTGAACACGTGCAGCTGGGACTTGGCTCTTCTCAAGATCTGGGCTTTGGGGAGAATTCAGGATAAATGCTCAGTATAACAAGCAGGAGCTGAAATCTGTCTTGACCCATTCTTTAACTTAAAACAACCACCCCCATGCTAGGGAGCTGATGAACATCCCCCCTTCATCCTTTTCCTTCTGCCTGAGGTAGGGACACACTCCTTGTCACCCTGAGAGGGATGTCCCCGCCATCCCTGTGCCAGGACAGCTTGCTGGGGACACATGGGACACGGTTCCGGTAGCTGCACACAGACCCCTGGTTCACACCGCCTGTGTCACTTGGCAAAATGAGAAAGCTCAGTGAAGTCATCGAGAGATGTGTTGGGTATCCCCGAGTGCGGGATTTGGCCCGGATAATCCATCTGCCAACGAACGTGTCGCAGCACAAACCGCAGTGATGGAGATGCTGTATCAGCATTGGAGCCTCCCCGGGGGCTGCGTGTCCTACATAAGCCACCAAATGGCAGGAGGAGGTTACGTGACAACCTACAAACCTGCTCTGGTTCTGGGTGACACCCGGGGACTTGCTGGAACCACAGAGGATGCCCCAATCCTATGCTGTCTGGGCATTGTGACCCCGAAACCAGCTGTGCACGTCCACAGAGGACCTGGCTCCTTGGACCTGGTTACAGCTTGCAGGATACCAGTGAAGAACCACCACTGGAGCACATTAATTTCTATGCAACACACCATCCACCCTCCGCCGTGTCCCAGTTATCCTCTGTGAACCCGCATGTCCACGCACACAGCTGCTCCATTGCTGGCTGAGGTAACCAACTTCATTTTCCATCCAAAAACCTCTGTAATCTCACTCAAGATGCTCTAAATCCCGTGTTTTCGCTGGAGAAGGACTCTGTGTTTGCAGCACATCCCTTAGAGCTGGATGTAAACCAAGTTTTCCATTTCCCATTATTTCCACCTTTGATTTTTTTTTTTTTTCCCCTCCCAATCTTTTCTGGGGGTTTCTAAATCAATTTGTAAGGATGGACCCAACTTGGATGCAATCAGAATATTTCATTCTGGTTTTCATTCCTACGAAGTATTTTACGTAGCATTAGAGTTCCCAGCCCTCCCATCTGGGTGAATATTGGGGACCCCTTCAGAGGAACAGGAGGAAGCGGGTGCTCCCAGCTCAGCAAACTCATCTTTTACCCATGATATTAGAGCAAAGCAGCGTGTTTGGAGCCTCTGAATGAAGAGAGGCTGTGAAGTGGGAGCAGCGATACCCCCGAAACCCCAGCTGCCCTGTGCTCTGGATACAACAGGATTGATCAGCCAGGGTCTGCATCCTGACACGAGTCTCTTCTGCGCTTTCCCACAGTACATCCTATTAGTCATCCTTAATTATTCAGCTCTAGTTGAGCAAAGCCTTGTCTCTGTCTTTTTTTTTTTTTGCTAGCCTGAAAACCTATATTTAAATATGAAGGAGTGGGAGGTATTTTTAATCCCAGCTGGATAATTCCTAAAACGCACAGAGGTAAAGCCTTAGCAGACAGCTGCTATGAGGACGCGCTGTTATGTTTCTCTGCTGCATTCTGTGCGTAAAGCCGGACTTCAGCACATCTTAGGCCGGGCTTTGCCCTGCTCTGTGCCTCCTGGACAGCAGCTGGGTCCTTCCTGCAAAGTTTTGCCGCTGCGTGCTGGATTTGTTGCGTGTGTAGGGATGTTGGTGAAGCCTTTTGGGATGTATGTGCCTCGTCTCCACGTTGCTGCTGCCATGGGTGCCCGGTCTCGCCCACGCAGCTCATCTGATGCCTCTTCCCCATCTCACTGTTTTAAGCTTGTTAAACTGCATGATGTTTGGGAGGCAGGGATGTGTTGTGGCTCAGCAGAGAGGGACGACAGAGCTGCAGCCACTTCTATGTCATGGTGGCAAAGGGGCTTTTATGGGGTAAATTCAGGAGAAGAAACTTGTTTGTTTTGGGGCTGTTTCTTGAATAGCAAGAGAGAAGATGTGACACAGCTGGGGACACCCAGCAGTGACCACAGAGCTTTGTGAAAGGAGCCAGACATGAAATACTCTCTGGGACTGAAGTGTCACATGTGCCACTTAGATACGAGGGTCCCGAGCTCCGGGAGGGTTAAATGACTGAGCCAAGGGCAGGCGGGAGGCGGTGGCAGAGGCTCGAGCCTTTCTTAGCCTCCTCCCCACCCTCATCTTCATCACCGGCTGCCTCTCCATCCCATCACTTTGAGCTGGGGAAGCTTAGTCTTGCCTTGTAATCTTGATTTGAAGTTTCATTATGAATTACTTGAGTCTCATGTGCCGTTTTAAATTGATTCGTTATGCTAAGTACTTGCCAAATGCATAATGAGGGTCTAAATCGGTCCGTATGTAACAAGGCAGCGATTCAATTATTCCAACACTCATGCTCTGACAAAAGCCTCAATTATTGCTGTCACTTGCATTTTGGGACCTTCCCGCACACATACGTACAAACACACACACAAAATCCATTGGAGGCACTTCATGCTTTCTGGCATCCACCCCATTATTTATTATTATTATCATAAACATTGCTATTTTCGGCTTCCTCGCACACGAGCGCGGGGCTGGGAGTTCGCCCTGTGGGGATTTGTGTTCATGAGAACGGGAGCAGCTTTGGGGGAGTTGCTGCTCTGTCTCTTCCAATCCATTCACAAAGTCTGTGTGGCAGCTCTTAAAGACCGATGGCAGAAATGAAAATGAATCAAATGAAGGGGCTATTAGCCACAGCACATCAAAGGCAGCCTGAAAGCCTTCAGACCATCCAGCAGAAAAAGCTTTTATCTCTTTCTAACAAATGTTAGAAATCCAGCCACAACCATGATGGGCTCTGAGACGCCATTAGGGTGCTGTAAATAATTATCATTGCCATGCTAATCATGTCTTCCCCAGATTTCAGGTGCTTCACGAAGGAAGGTCAATACCTGCGACCCATTTTACAGATGGAGAGATGGAGGCACTGTCACCTGAGGGCATTTCAGAGCCTCAGCAGCAGGGATGAGACCCTTTTTCCCAAAAATGTTGAGCATCACTTTGGGAAATAGTCCCCAAATAATCTGTTTAATGAAATAATGAATGATGGGCTGAACCAGCCCCAGATGCGGGTGGTGAGTTGAGCCTCCCGGCTTTTCCGTGACCCTGATTTGCAGGGCTGAACATGGGGGCGCGTGTTGCAGAAATGAGAGGTTTTTGAAATATGATAATAATAATAATACCTTGTGTGGGGTTTTTGCAATTAAAAAAATCACCAAGGTCCCTGTTTTTTAGGAGGGGTGTCCATAGCTTTGCTCCCAAGGGGGAGCTGCAGAATTGTGTCCCCAAGCTCTGTCCCCGGGATGCTGGAACCTGCCCCAGGTCCCGCTCCCACCAGCATCTCCCTGTGTTCCCATCGCTCCCCGGCCAAAACGACCTTATCAGGAGCCAGAGCTGTGAGAAAAAGGCAAAGTCAACTATTTCCTCTCTCTCTTGCCTGTTCTGGGTCTCATTTTGTGCTTCCCCAAGAGAAGAAGGGGAACAAAGTGGAGAAAGCACAAGATTTGCGGTAAAAAAAGAAATAGAAAGCGAGTGGCAGACAAAGAAATAAGGTCAAAGGAGAGAAGGGACTTTCAGTCATTTTGGGGAGAATTCTTCTTTTAAGAAGGTCTTCTCGAGTTTTCTCCCCTTTCTTGCCATCTCCAGGCTATTAATAATTCAGTGATTTATATTTGCAGCACAACCTTCCATCTCAGGAGTCATTTCTGTTTGCAATGACCTCGGTGAATTGATGCTGGGCGCTGCCTTTTGAACCGAAATTAATTCCTTTGTGGAATGAAACTTTTCCTGGATATTCACTGATACTTTTTTTTTGATGTGTTCGTTTATAATGGAGATTTCTTACTTTATTTTTTAGGGGAAGAAAGGAGTAGCGAGACTCTTGCAGCGCAGCATTTTCTGCAGGGTGAGCTGTGGAAGCGAAGCAGCCGTGAGTCAGCATCCTCCTGCCTCTGCCACAGCCGAGCTGTTGCTGGGGTTACTGTCACAGGTGACAGCGTGGATCAGCCTTTCTGTGTCCCCAGCCTGAGCTAAGACCTGTTTTTCCCAATATATAAATGAAAAAGCCCCGCCAGGCTCCAGGAAGCCTCCCCCTCTGCAAAGAAAACATCCCCAAATTGGTCATATTGTCGTTTTAGGCTCAGAGAAACTGAAAAGAGGAACGTGGCGGCTTTTGCTTTTGAGGTTGCGTAAGGAAAGGCATTCGAGAGCATCTTGCGCTAATTGTTAGCGGATCTCGTTGGTTATTAGCAGCTCTTCCCAAAATGATGTCAGTCAGCAGAACGAACGCGTTCACTGTGGCACCCGGGGGTGATGTTCTGGCAGGACTGTGTCACTCATTGCCCAGTGTTGCACCCCTTGTTCCCCATGGAAGGGCTTAAAAAGACACAAAAGCGACTCATCCGCCACCCCTCGCTCCGTGTTCGCTGCGTTCCTCTTGCAAACACCCTGTGACAGGCGGGGATTTCCGAGCGGGTGTCCACGGTTTCTCAGAAAGGCATTGTGCAGGGAGGGGGATCCTGAAGAAGAGGGGCTGTAGCTTAAAAAAGCAGGAAATCTGCTTAAAAATATATCACCAGGAGCCTTGGGCTTTCTTGCAGCCTCCCTGTGGTGCTGCACAAATTCCCTGGCTGCAAATTGGGGCTGGTTTGGGTTTAACAGCTGGAAATTCTTCCCTTTGCCCACTGGCCGGGAAGCACCAAGATGCTGCTGTGCAAATGCATCGGCCTGCAGAAAATGCCCCTCCTGTAATAATGTTATGGGGGAGGGAGGACTTGTCATAACAAACCCGTTCCCAGCACCGGTGATTGAGGATTAAACTCATGGTGAAGACGGGGAGGACAGACAAACAAGAATTCCCCCTGGATTGCCAGCAAGAAGTGAATGATGACCATATTAGCACTTAATGCATTGTTTTTTCTTTCAAAGCATTATACAAACATTAACTTAATGAACTTAAGCAGGAAGCCAAGGCTGCTGTGATGTGTTTTGCCTGGTGACCTGTGCAAGTTTTAATTTTCTATTGAGCTATTTCCTTTCAGACCAAAAGCCCAAGGCCTGTGTTATGGAGCATCCTCAGCTTTGTACCACGGCTCCCTCCTTTTCTTTCCATGACTTTATCCAACTCTAATGGAAGTTTGATTGTTTCAGGGTAATTACACCACAGAGAGTTTGCTTCTCTTTGGCAGAAAGTGAAGGCTGAATCGTCAGTTTTCTGCAGCGGCAGCTTGAAAACAGTTATTAAAGAAAAGAATTGATGGTAAGAAGAAATTCTGGACGGCCAGCTCGATGAGAAAGTCGTTCTTTATGAAGTTTCTGATCATCACCGTGCAGGTACCATGGGAGTTAGGAAATAAGTCCCAGTTAAGCTTCTTGTAGAATCATGGAAACCTTTAGTTTGGAAAAGACCTTTAAAATCATCAAGTCCAACCGTTATTGCCAAATGCCACACTAAACCATGTCCCTAAGAACATGGTTTTTAAAAACAGAAAATAGTGGTTTTTTAAAAACAAAAAATTCCTATGAAAGGCTTTTTCTGTTCCTTCTCAGCTGTCCCCTACCCATCATCTTCCCCATTTTAACCACCAGCAGTTTCACCTCCGGCAAAACCTTTTGTGTGATTTTGGTGAAAACCAAAGCGCTTCCTTGCTTTGATTTTTGGGGTTCACATAGTTGCATGGGGGCTGCGGGTCCCCAGAGCTGGGTCAGGCTCCCCCGGTCCCGCCGACCCTTTGGGGACTGGGATGCTCTGGGGGACAAACATGGCTTTCCAAGACCTGGCTTTCCAAGACCTCGCTTGTCCCCAGTCTGAACGTACCACTGTTTGTGTTCCTTGTGCTAACTCCTTCCTAACACCAAATCTGCCAAATGATGGCTCTTCCCCAACGATGCCGAACGCGTGTGGGTGATGGAAGTCGTGTCTCACTCGAATACAACATGACGGCAACGCGTCATCCCTCGTTATTTGCTCCCGGGCTGTGTCAATCAAACTCCTGCAAGCTCACATTTCACCTCTCTCCTCTCTAACGCGATGTTCACTGAACTAGCAAATGAAAAGTCACGGAAAAATTGGAAGGATTGGGGAAAGGCAGAGAAATCCAAGAGACAAAACAGGGTTTGAAGGTCCTCGCCTGCTTTCCAGGCGGCACAGTGGCTGTCGCGGGGCTCTGCGCTCGGCTCAGACAGCTCCGTGCCCTCGGGAAACCTCCTTCTTACCCATCTTGTTGCTGGAGGCTGCGGTGCTGGTGCCAGGGCAGAGAAGGGTCTGGGCCCAGCTCCCCAACATGGGAAAAATCATGTTGGTGATGCCATTTATTTTTCTGAATTTAACTGGCTAAAGAGCGGGGGAAAAGGTGAAAAGCACACGCTCTAAAAATAAAGATTTTAGCCTGTACAAGGAGTCTTTGTGGCACAGCGGCGACTTAGAGATTCTCCGGTATTTCTATGCAAAGCAAAATACTTCAGGACAGAATTGTGCAGCCAAGTGGAGTTAGACACCGATTCACCTTGAATGTCTTCGGCAACCTCTGAAAATTCAACTTTTGTGAAGGGAGCAATCCTGTATTTTAGGGCACACCGCCCCGAGCACATTCATTGAGACACGGGTCATCTGCCACTCCTGCGGGCGTTTTTACCTTCATAATGAAAACACAGTAACGTTGCCCCGTTGTCTCCCTGGATTTGAGGTTAAATTGCTTTGTCAATGTAATCTTATATCTTAATGAGCAAATAATGGGGTGCAACAGGAGCTGCGTCAGAAGTCCGGGCGTATCGTTTCGCTGTCATTGTGAAGGCCTTGGAACATGATCCCCATTACAGCGGAATCCACATTAATGTTGTTTGGCCACCATAATCCCACCCGGTTAATCACGTTTTTAGGATATTAAAATAGGTCTAACTCTGTCCTGAGTTGTAACTCCTACATCCCCAAAGGGCTGGATGGGATTTAGCTCAGGCAGCTCCGCTAAAGACGCCGGAGTCACCGAGTCAAATGACCGAGTGATGCAGAATAATTTGGCTGATCTTTTTCAGCCACCAGCTCTTGTTCTTTGCTGCCCAATGCTCTTGCTAAACCCACAGCATCACGGAAAATTATATGAAGAATAGCTCCTGTCCATGCTCAGTTATTTTGGGTTCACGGTTCAGTTTTCACTTCCCCTCATCTGTTAACAGTAGATGAGGGGACGAGTAGATGTTCTCTAAAAAGTCGTTCTGCCGTTGGTAGCCAGACTGCAGCAGTTGAGGGGATCCCGGGGTATTTGGGGTCCTGTTGGGCTTGGTGCTGTTAAAGGGAAACAGGGAATTCTGTGGAGCTCACAGCGATGCTCTTCACCCGAGCTGCGTGCTGAGCAGCCGCACTGTTCCGACAGCATTGAATTTTCCTCCCTCTTCCATATTTCAGCCTCTTTCTCATTTTTTGCAGCCGTGAGTGCAGCGAGAAGCTTCTGGTGTAGGATTTAAATAGACTGGAGGTGGGAGGCGAGAAATATTCTCTTAATGTACAGATGAGAAACTGAGGCACGGAGAGATGGGAGGATTCACCGCACGACTGAGTTACGCCTGGAGGCTGAGGAACGCGAGGACGGGAATAGGAAGCATGTGCTCCAGACTTAGAGCACTACATTCATCCTGGGAAACCCAGATTCAACTCCCATCCCTCTTTCTGCCTCGCTGGGTGGCATCGGCAGAGAATTTGTCTTACTGCAGCTGTTACCCAGAGGTGTCACCTTCGTCTTTTGTGGCTTGATGAGATGACATGGGATGCCTGATTTCTGGGGGTATGTTGGGATAGCAGATCTGCTCTCCTGGAGCGGTGTGAGCCTCGGGGATGCTTCTGCAAGGGAGAGGGTGAGGATGGCGGGACTGCTCAGTCTGGAGCCACAGGTCGCGTTGTTCAACTTATTCCCCAACGGCCAAGCAAGTAATCATAATTAAATTGGGGATAATCTAGAGGGGAAGACCAGTGGAAGGCTATAGGGAGGGCAAGCAGCCGAACCTGGCCGGAGGAAGAAAAGCAGAGCAGGGTTAGAGCATCTCTTCATCTGTTTTAGCTGTATAACGTATGGATTGCTTCAACCTGATCTTGAAAAGCTGGGTTGATGCTGCACTGTTGGATGCCAACAGTCCTCTGCAGTCCTGTCTGCAAAGGTCTCTGGCTGCGATTAGTGACCCAAGTGACAACCTCGAGCCTTTATCTGTGATTGTGTCCCCGTTATTTGCAGTAGGGGTAGAGCTCCCATTTCCAAGCTGACACGAGAACCCTCGCCGGGGCGTTAACGCTGCCACGACAGAGCAGTTGGGGCTTCGTGCGTTCCCCACCGCGGCGGCAGAGACGATACATTTCCAGTGCATTAAGGTATTATTGGAACAGCCCTTGTGCTGGAAGGTTTCTGATCCTCCGAGCTAAAGAAGAGCGGATTTGTCCCAGATTTATCAATGGAGGCAGGGTTGCCATTCACACGCCGGGGAGGGGACTGTACCGCTCTGCCCGGCTGCCTGGTGCTAATGGGGGATAAAGAGGGGGCTTGGCAGGAGAAGGACAACCCCAAAAAGCTGCTTGAGAGGCGATGGGGTTTAGCAAGGAGGAGGCAGGATTTGCAGGGCGCTGAGGCAGCCCCGTGCCCGGGGACAGCTGAGGGTTGGGGGAAGGCTCCTGAGCTGGTTTTTGCAGTCCTCGTCCCCTGGGGAGGGATGCTGGGGGGTTCCCCGCTTTATTTGGGGCTGGTTGTGGGAGGAGAGCAGCTGTGTGTCCCCTCTGCTTGGAAATCCGCCCCAAGAAGGCCATTAGAGGAGGAAAAGAGGGATGCTCGCTTTGCTTCTTCATAGAAACTGTATCTGACGTTACAGATCAGCCCGCAGATCATTGCACAGGGGGATTTCTTAAATGACCATTAAGAAGAAAATTAAATTTGTTGCGAGCAGATGCATCAGAGGAGCTGGATGAAAAAGCAGAGGAAAGCTTGCAGAGGGAGGACTGGAACATCCTGCGTTAAACAGAAAAGCCACAGCCTGGAGGAGCAGGTTTGATGCTGCACCTCACCCAGAGATGTCCCTTCCCCTGGGCTTTTATTCCCTTGGTTTGGGGACAGGACCCAAGCCACCTCTGTTGCTGTTTGGCAGATCTGGGGCCGGGGGGGGTGTCTGTCTGCAAACCCCTCCGGGAAATACATGTGGGGCTGGCGGAGGCTGATGCCGAGCAGGTGATGCTGTTGCTGGATCCCCGATGCTGAGCCAAAGCTCGGCTCTGGGGGCCTCAGCAGGAGGACGGAGCTGAGGTGACCAGCCCCTGCGGCCGCTCGCTCTCTGCCTGCGGCGATGCTGCTCGTCTGGCACAGCTTAATTGGCTTTGATGGGATTACGGGGAAGCAGCGCAGGAGCAAACGGGGCCAGGAGGCCACACAGTGCCTGGGACCACCGGGCTGTAGCCGGAGAAATCCTTTGAGCCAGCACCATACGGGACCAAAGCTGCCTGGAGCTCAAGGGTTAATGTCTGTGCTGGGCTGGCTGCTGCTGCTGGGGGTAAGAGCTTAATCCTCCTCCTGGTTTTAAGGGAAAGGCTTTTCCTAGCAGCATCCCGAAGGGCTGCGGCTCTCTCGATAATTTCCAAAGAGTTTGCCCCTGACTGAGATCTGCATTAAACTGTTGCAATTATGAAAGTTCTGCCTTGTTGCCTCAAGCCTTTTGTCATCAATAAATGTTGATGGTTTAAAGCAGCCTTGTTTGTTTGCCTTAGACCAGATGACAGTGATTTATTGGCAGAAATCCTTGCAGAGAAAAGAGATGAGCCAGACAAGTCTTGAAGTGCTACACACATGTGTGTAGTGAGCAGATGATGGTTATTTCATGATCATGAAACCTGTGGAAAACAGATCCTCAAACTTGGATGTGAACTGTTGTTTCCAGGGGTTTTTCTCAGCCTACAAGTGGTGTGGGCAGCTCAAGGGTTAATGATGCTCCAGGGCTTTGCTTCCTGCTTGGGGTGGCTGGAGATGGTGGGAAGGAGCAGGGGATGCTCTCCTGGGACCATGCTGCTGATTAGCACTGTTAATTACTGTAGGGGTGATGGGGGAGCAAGACTGGGGACCCATTGCCCCAACTCCCTCCTCCCAGGAGATCTCAAACAAAACCGGACTCAACAGTGGGGCTGAAAGCCAAGGATGGAGCTGGCAGCAAGGAACATGTGTCCTGGTCTGGGGGAAGGTGACACGGCCCAGAGACGAGTGTCCCTGCGTGTGATCCTGAACGTCTTTTAACGGCCACACCGAGCTGCTGCCTGTTGCTGGTGTGGAAACCCCAGCGCTGGTGGTGCCGGGAAGGTGGGTTCGGCTCGCTCAGACCTCGTCTGCGCTGTTCATTTGCCGTTTAGAGCCCAGAGTCAGCTCTTACGCTGATATTTATTATTGTTTAGCCCCCTGAGTTTTTATATTTTGTACAGCTTGTTTCTAATCTAAAGTATAAATAAGTTTGATCTTTTCATCTGTTTTTCTCCCTGCCTTCTGGAGGCTGATGCTGCTTAAAAATAACCCCGGGGATGAGCTCAAGTGAGGGGTTTAAACCTGCGTGGTGGTGGGACCACCCGGCTGGTGTGGCAATGGCAGCAGCATCACCCTTCTCGCTCCCCCCAGCCCTCATGGTCGGGACCTTTCCCAAGCCGGGACCTCCCTGAAACGCCCAAAACCCACTTGGCACATGGCTGGGGAGTGAAGAGCTTCAGCTGTCATGGGGGGTGGGAAAATGGGGAGCCATGGGGGGCACAGATGGGTGTGAAGATCAGAGGTTGTCCCCGGTGCGCGTCTCCTGGGGACGGAGCGTTTTCCAGCAGTGGGTGCCTGCAGAGGAAACTTTCACCTTAAAAAAAATCCCTTTTGACCCAAATGGAACTATTTGAATAAGAAGATCAATTGAAGGCAGAAAGAAGAAGAAAAAGAATTGGAAGCCTTTTGGCTTTCTTGCCGGAAAGTCTGAAATGCAGCTCTGGGTTCAGACAGAAACTGCCCTGATTGAGGGCTGGCTCAGCGTCGCTGCTCCAGTTGTTTTGCTGTGGGGATGCACATGCACATGTGTGTGCAAATACACACGTGTGTGCACACAGACACACACACGCGTGCACACACACACACACACACACATGCTCTCTCTTCTATACAGACAAAAAAAATTCCCCAGCACTTGAGCCGAAATGCTGATTCAAAACAACTGTTGGCGGCTCCGTCGCCGCCGTCTGCTTTCCATTAGCCACAGCCCCGCCGCGCCTCGGCACGGTGACTCGAAACAAACAGGCAAACCCCCAAATTAATAATAAAAATTACATTTTGCTTTCCCGGGGGAAGGGCAGAAAAACTCTTTCTAAGGCAGCGGTTCTGGCAGGGAGAAAAACCCCCTCCCTGCTGTGTGACCATCGGAGGATGCTCCCGGGAGGGCAGCGGAGCTCCTCGCTGGGTGGGGTGGGGGCGGATGGGGGTGCGGGGGACGGCCGGGGGGTGCTGGGGGGTGTCTCCGGAGCGGTGACTGAGCGAGGCGGTGCCAGGGCTGGGGGCGGATTTTTTGAGAAAAAGCCTCAGCTCCTCAGAGCAGCGGCAGCCGCTGGAGCAGTTGGGCGGCTGTTTCTCCCTCTCCGCCCGGAGGAGGAGGAAGAAGAGGGAGAAGAGGAAGAAGAGACTTCAGCTGCCGCCTCTCCGATCCTCCCCCCCCTTTCCCCTTCCGCCCCACACCTTTATGGACGAGCGCCGGAGCTTGCTCTACTCTCCGGCCGCCTCCTCCGCCAGCCGGCATCCGCGGGACGACTCCACCAGCAGCCACCACAACCTGGGCTACAGCGAGCAGCTGCCCCCCGCCGCCCCCCAGCCCGTCCCCGAGCAAGAGGAGGAAGAGGGGGAAGAAGGGGAGGAAGGCAGCATGACCGTGGTGGGGGGCGGAGGCGGCGGAGACCCTTTGCTGGAAGAACCGCAGCATCCTCATCCTCTGCTCGGGGGGGACCGCTACGATCACCCCCCGACCCCGGCCGCCGTCCCCGCCGGGCAGCCCGCGGGCGCCGGGGAGCACGAGTGCTGCGAGAGGGTGGTGATCAACATCTCGGGACTGCGGTTCGAGACCCAGCTGAAGACGCTGGCGCAGTTCCCCGAAACGCTGCTGGGGGACCCGCGGAAGAGGATGCGCTACTTCGACCCCCTCCGCAACGAGTATTTTTTCGACCGTAACCGCCCCAGCTTCGACGCCATCCTCTACTACTACCAGTCTGGTGGGCGCATCCGGCGACCCGTCAACGTCCCCATCGATATCTTCTCCGAGGAGATCCGCTTCTACCAGCTGGGCGAGGAGGCCATGGAGAAGTTTCGGGAGGACGAGGGTTTCATTCGGGAGGAGCAGCGGCCGCTTCCTGACAAGGAGTTTCAACGCCAAGTGTGGCTCCTGTTCGAATACCCCGAGAGCTCTGGGCCGGCCCGAGGCATTGCCATCGTCTCCGTCCTGGTCATCCTCATCTCCATCGTCATCTTCTGTCTGGAGACCCTGCCTGAATTCAGGGATGACCACGACTATGAGGGAACTGGTGGGACCTTTGGGACGGGTGGTGCTCCTCTCCCACCTGACGTCTTCACCAATTCCTCGTCCTCAGCCCCTTCCATGGTGTCGTCCTTCACCGATCCTTTCTTTGTAGTGGAGACTTTGTGCATCATCTGGTTCTCCTTCGAGCTGCTGGTCCGTTTCTTTGCCTGCCCCAGCAAGGCCACCTTCTCCAAGAACATCATGAACATCATTGACATTGTGGCCATCATCCCCTACTTCATCACGCTGGGCACCGAGCTGGCGGAGCGGCAGGGCAACGGCCAGCAAGCCATGTCCTTGGCCATCCTCAGAGTCATCCGCCTGGTCAGGGTCTTCCGGATCTTCAAGCTGTCCCGGCACTCCAAGGGGCTGCAGATCCTTGGCCAGACCCTCAAGGCCAGCATGCGGGAGCTGGGTTTGCTCATCTTCTTCCTCTTCATCGGCGTCATCCTCTTCTCCAGCGCCGTCTACTTCGCCGAAGCCGATGACCCCAGTTCGGGTTTCAGTAGCATCCCTGACGCCTTCTGGTGGGCGGTGGTCACCATGACCACCGTGGGCTACGGGGACATGCACCCCATCACCATCGGGGGCAAGATCGTGGGGTCCCTCTGTGCCATTGCGGGGGTGCTGACCATCGCTCTCCCCGTGCCCGTCATAGTCTCCAATTTCAACTATTTCTACCACCGGGAGACGGAGGGTGAGGAGCAAGCCCAGTACATGCACGTCGGGAGCTGCCAGCACCTCTCGTCCAGCGAGGAGATGAGGAAGGCTCGCAGCAATTCCACCCTCAGCAAGTCTGAGTACATGGTGATCGAAGAGGGGGGAATCAACCACAGTGCATTCAAACAGGCTGCCTTTAAAACAGGCAACTGCACAACCACAAACAATCCCAACTGTGTGAACATCAAAAAGATCTTTACGGATGTTTAAAACAAACCAACCCGAAACAACAACAAACCAAAACCAAACAGACAGCGACAAAACCTGAGGATGCGGTAAAACGAATAACAATAATAACAATAATAATGCAAAGTGACTGTGTACTCGGTGTTGTGTGGAACATGCACCATCGTCGGTCTGTGTGTGCCCTCGTTTTTATACGTTTATTTTTTTAGATCCTTCCTTTCTAAAGATCCAAACAAAAAGGATTTAAAATTCTCCTAAGAAGAGGACGGCTAAAGGGTAAAGAGAAGGAAGATGAAGACGAAAAACACTCACCGTCGAAACAGGTGTTTGTTCTGCAACGTGTTGCGGGGCTGCTTTTGTTTTCTTGTGTTTTGGGGACATGTCGCTTTGCTCCTGAATCCCCCCCATCCCCAAAGGCAGCGCGGAGCCAATTCCTCTGCCATGGCATAAGCTCACTTGTTGGATTAACAACCCCGAATTGGGTGGGGAGACGAGGAAAACATGTTGCAGAGCACACTGGAAGGGGGCTGGGAGGAAATAACCGTTTAATTTCGCAGGGAGTCTCTGTTACCACATTGTTAAATGATGCTTAATATTGAAACCTGTGGTGTGCCATTACGGGCACGTCACGGATTCCCTTTTCTACCCCGTTAGATCGTTTCTGAAATTCTAATCTGGTCACAGAGACCGAGTGCAACCAACGCTGATTTAAACAGAAAGCAACCCAAAAGCAGCTCGTTTTCTATTCTTCATTCCCTCCCACTGCAACCCTATGGCACCATTTCATCCAGCGGCAATCGGTGGCCGTGCAGCGGGTCTGCGTGCGGGAGGAGGGAGGCGAGAGGCAGCGGATGGATTTCGGGAGGCGCCGGAGCGCGGGGAGCGCTGCTGGCGGGGACGCGGGCTCTGGGACGGGCTCCTCGCCGTGGCCGTGGCGCAAACCCACCCAGCTGCAGACAAAAGGGATATTTCCTCCTTCTTTTTCCTTTTGCAATGCGTTCGGGAGCGATGCAGCCGCTCATGGCCAGAAGATTAAAGTGGCGAACACGCCTTCCAGCGGAAGTCGCTAATTCGGAGCGGAGTGATGCAGTTGCCATGGCGACCCTGGTTTCCTGGGAAACCCCCAAAGGTTGTCATGGCATCCCTGCTCCCATCCCCCCCTCTCCTCGCTCTTCCCGCAAAAAACCTTTCCAGATGGTTCCATCCCGACGGACACCGCGGATCTGCCCCGCTGCGTCGCCCCCTCTCGCGCCACGTGCCCCCCGCGCCCAGCAAAGCGCCCATATGCAATAAGCACCCCCCGAATCCGCCTGTCCCTGGCCGGGGAGCTCACACCTTGGCAGGGAAATTTGGGGATGGAGCCTCGTCCTGCAAACGCCAGCACCCGAGAACCACCCCGCGCTCCCCCTGCGCCGCACCAAACCCGGCGGTTTTCCCCCCAAAACCTGGTGTGAAATGGCACCGAGCGGCTCGGCTGAGAAACCTCGGCGGCTGTTTTGAAACCAGGGGACACAACTGTAAAGAGCGGGATCGAAAAGTAACCAAAACCCCACCGGGGAAAATCCACCGGCTTCGTCTTTACGTGTGCGCCAGGGGCCACGGGACATCTGATGGGACCAGGTGAGCTCTGCACGGAGTCGACTTTAATAGCATCATAAAGTAATGTTGCTTTTTTAGACAAACTTGATGTTTTCCGGTGCCTAGTTTTATTCTTCAGCTTATCCTGCTGCTCTCAGGTATTTTTGTGCACATTAGGTAAAGCGGGATAACATCCTATTGCTCCGCTGCTTCTGTTTGCGTTCCACTTTGCTTTTCAGTTCTGCGCATAGGAGGAAAACCCTGCTGCTCGGTGTCTGCAGCTGCATTTCTGCAGTTCTGTGCTAAACGGGTTATCCGCAGCGGTTTAAGGCTGCGGCCCTAGCTGTGCCGTGGCGGCAGGGCCTGGCTGCTCGGCCTCGGGCGCCTCGGCTCCCACTCTCCTCTGCTTTGCTGGGGTTTGGCTTAAATGGAGCCAGATTCCTTCGAGGCAGTGAAGTGCCCAGGGATGCTGTTACAAACCTCTTGTGACAAAGACCCTGCGTGCATCTCACCTTTCCCAAGCGCGTGGAAAGGGGGATTTGTCCCAAGAGATGCCGGCCATGCCGAAATTGGAGTTTAGCCGGGATTTTACCCAGACTTAAAAGGATTGGGACAGTTTGTAACGCTCTCCCTCATCCTTCCCTTAGCCCCAGGTACTAAAAACCTTAGAACAGCGTCTTAGCTCGTGGTACGTGGCAGCTTTATTAGAGCTGCCGCAGTTCGCAGCAGCTGGTGGTCTAACATGATGTTTATTAGGAAGATGCTCTGGAGCATCGCGTGGGCAACAAACCCTGGATCCCTTGTCTGGGAGAACGGGATCACCCCAGCGCGCCTTTCCCTTTCCTGAGATGTCGTTTCTGCCTACGGGCTCTAACTTTTGGATTGTTATTAAAGCCTTTTTTTCCGCACGCTTCTTACTAAAGGAGGATTTGGGTTTAAAAGCAGTGGAAACAGTCCCACGCGGGAGAGTTTGCAGATGAGTTTTGTGTCTGTTCTCCCCGTGGCAGCTGCACGGGCTACGGAAACCACATGTTCTCCTGGAAATGGCACAGCACACTTTTCAGTTTCTGTGTCATCTAAAATAAGCAGAAGCCTCGCAGGTTGCTGGTTTGCTTTCCTGGCAACTCCCTGCCTTATTTTGTAGGGGTAGAATAATTTCAGATTGATTTTATTGCTGGTAAAAGACGCTGTGTGGGAGAGGTGGCGAGAAAACCGCTTCATCCACCGGAGTAAAAGAAAGTTTTGCTGCAGTATCAAGTGGTATCTCTGAAAAATAACAAAGCGCTGCTGCTCTGTCTTTAAGATAACACCCAAAATTTGGAAGAGGAAAACCAGGGATGCCCTTTCGATGCTCTGCGCTGTCTCGTTAGAGACCATTGAGCCAGATAAATACTCCGTGCTGTTGCACAGTCTGGCGGCTCCTCGTGCGCTGAGCGCTGTGTGTGTTGTGCCAGGAATCGGCGCAATTGCTGCGAGATTGCTCCCTTTGCAGCCAGCTGCTTATTTAACTTACTGCTCTCTCTTGCAATGTGGCTCCTGTTAGGACTTCAGCCGGTTTTAACAGTAAGCTGAGCCTCAGCCTTTGCAGCGGGTTGGACCCGACTGGGTCTAATGTGCTTAGAGGGGGCAGCAGCAGGAGATGAGAATTAGCGAGGCTGCTGCAGAGCCTTCCCCAGGCGGGGTGAAGGGCTTGCCTAGACTCAGCTTATTACATTAACCAGAGGAAAGTGCATTACCGAAAGCTGCTGGCTGACATTTAAGATCACACGGAAAGCAAGCAGGGGAAAGGCTACGTCCCGAGGTCGTCCCCGGCCTGGATTCCCCGGTTGGTTGTCTGGATGTGCGATGTGGCAGGGATGCTCTCTGAAAGGTCCGTGTCCTCCTCCCCTGTCCTTCGTGCCTGTCGCCTCAGAGACAAAGTGACACCAAAGGAGGGGAGCGGGCAGCTCCTGCCCCAGGGGTGCAGCCCTGCGAGGCTGTAGCTGCCTCCCCTGATGCTTTATGTATTTGGTATCTATAAGTGCACTGATGATATAGAACCTCGTACAGGCTCCTGCCTCCTTTCCCAGGCTCCTTTCCCCACATCTGTGTGTTTTCCAGGACCTGTTCCCTCCCCCGTTTTCAGCCCCGGATGCCACCTCGAAACGCATCCTTGGTGCAGAGGGACACCGGGGACACGCAGCAGCCCTGACCGTGGCCCCTCCGCTTGGTACTTTGACACCGTCACCTTTTCCTCCTGCTTGTTTGCCCTTTGTGTGTGTGTTTCCAGGGCTGAACTCTTCTCCAAAGGTTCTGTTGTTCTCCAGCACAATAGGTGCCCTTCAGGTGCTCGAGGCGGCCAGAGGAGCAGAGCAGCATCCATCCCACCCCGCGTGTGGGCACCGACAAGGGCTGCAGATATCTCTTTCCTCCCGGAGGGTTCAATTTCTTTCCAGGCAATTGTTCCTGCTCCGTCGCTTGACAAAGGAAATCGGGCTTTGTTTTGAATCCCGAGTCTATGGACGGTTAAGCCAAGGCAAAGGGCAGACAAGCGGCTTCCCCAGGAGAACAGAAGGAGCCACCCGGTGCTCAGGGGATGCGAAAAGCTCTGTCCTGCAGGGCTGCAGCGCAGGGAAAGGGGCTCTTGCAACGATCGGTGTGTACCGAGAGCATTTTACATGAAATCTCTTCAATTGTGTAGTTTGGAGCCCTCTTCCTGCCAAGCTTTTCAAATATGCATATCTTGATGAGAGCACATAGAGGCTTCCATCGCAGCCTGGTAAAAGGCAGGGCCTTTTTTAGCCCCATTTTCAAATGCTTTAACAAGTGATCTCTGGGTAGGCTGCAAACCTGCGAGTGCAGCCAGACAAACAGCATTTAAACGCGCTTCATTTTGCCCTTCGGTCTCAACTGCTGCAGGTTCTGGGAAGGAGAGCTCAGGTGCAAAGGCAATTGTATGGGCGATGGGTGCAGGGAAATAGAGACTTTCTGGACACCATAGGGTGCTGTGGGCAGGGTAATATCCTATAAATTGTTTCCTATACGTTGTTTTCCTGCAGAGCAGCCCCAGCCTCGTGTCCGCAGCATCTGGCTCTTGCCCCAGCTGAAGCTCTGCCGGCTGCATGGCGGCCGAGCCTGGGACACAACTGAGACCTTTCACTCCCCAACTTGGCTTCCCAAACAGGAAAATGAGTAATGGTGTTCCCGTCAAAGCGATGTTCATCCCACCTGACGGGACGCATGTTTGCTGCTTTACTCTGGGAAGACATCAGGGCTCCTGCTTTTTGTCACCCGGCAAATCCCATGTTTTGCTCATGAGAACCATCCTCCATGTGACGGGTGCGTGCGGGGTCCCACGCCGCCCTTCTTGCTGGAGCCCTTTTGTCCCCTCTGCTGGCAAAACTCAGCCACAAATGCTCTGAGAAAGTCCCCCGTGTGCTTTTCCTTCCATGAACAAGGCTCTGCTTTATGAGACCCCCAAGTTCCAGGCTCCGTCTGTGTCTCATCACCTGTATTTCCAGCACTAAGGATGCTCTGCAGCCGGGCAGGGAAACCTTTCTGCATCAACCTCCCCGCAGGGCACCGTCACTTCTCTCCTTCTTATGAACCAGGACGTGCTCGAGTAAATTAAAACCCGTCTCCTATCTCATTCATCTTGTCACTCGAGTCAGGAGTAGCTAAAATACTCCCCGATGCCTGGTCTTCCCTTACTCATAATGGGAACAGTTTTCACCTAAATACGCTGCACACTCATATTGAGACCCCGGCTCAGCGCTGCTGCGTTTGTGTGGGAATGATTCATTTCCTTCAGCCTCGTAATTCAGATGCTTTTCCGAGCATGTTTAAGCTCTGCCGTGTCTGTGGCTTTTCTGCAGTTGTTGCACTTCATTTTTAGCATCTTTCACACATTCTGGGTGGGAAGGCTGAGTTTGGATGGGCGGCTCGCGCGACTGGCTGAGCCAGCGGCTGTCTGCGCTCGCACAGAGACAACAGCCCCTTGATTTTGATGCTGACCAGCACCAGCTGCTTTGCTTTGCTTCCTCTGAAGATACAGAAGGTCCTTTCGGCTTGTGTCCTGGTTTGCTGGCCACGGGGTCCATGCTCAGGGGTCACATCTCCTTCCTTTCTCCAGACATTTTGCAACCAGGATGGAGAGATCTCACTGCAAGGTCTCCAGCCCTAGGAGAGATCAGCTCAGGCTTGTTTCAGATGCAGGAGGTGAACGTGACTCGGGTTCAGCTGGTTTTCTGGCTTCTAATATCTTCTGGGAATTGGCTTTATTGCTCTTTTTTCTTAACCAAGCTGTCATGAGCACCACACGAGCATTTACCATTATCAGCCAAACGTGGAACTCAGTAAGAAGAGATATCAAGTTAAGATGATCTCCTTCCTTAACCCTGTGTTGGTTGGCATCCATTATATCTTCCTTTTTAATTCCGTATTAAGACTCTCAGCCGCTCCAGCGTGTTGTTTGGGATCAGCGACAGATGGCCAGACCCGTCATTTTTGCAGGTTGCTTTGTTTATCCCTTAAGATAGTTGGCCCAACAGGGGCTATTTTCCAGCCCTCTGGATTTCCACCAGGTCCAGCCCCAAGAGATGCTCAGTCCTTGCAGTCTCACGAGCTGCTTCGCCAGCTCCGAGTGCTTGGATGCGAGTCATTTGGCTCAGCTGGCTTACAAAACATCTAATTTTGGGGGCTGCTGTTTAATATCCTGTGTTTCTCATAGAGCGGAGAGGATTTCATCACCCCCGGATGATGGGAATGCATCTGGATCCCTTCAGGGAGCAGCAATATCTCCGGGCTCCTCACTCTCACTGCTATTCCTGCTGAATTCAGTGCAATAACGTCACCGTTAGGCTGAGGATTTGGGGTTTCGTTCTCCAAGGGCGAGGACACAGCCTGGAAAGGCACCAGGTTACCCCAAACCACTGGATTATTTGCCCAGCTTGAGAAAATGGTTATTTACCACGTAACCTGCAGAGCCCCAGCTCCGCCGTCCCCTTCTCAGCCAAACCGACTGTATTTCCCGCACCGCGCGAGGCCGAAGGTGCTGTTTGGGTTTTATTTGTGTAATACCCCAGCAATGCTCGAGGATCCCGGCAGTTTGACCATTGCTTTGCAAAGAAAAGCAGGAGCCCTTCCCTGCTGGCAGGTGGGAGGGGGGCGTAATCCCCCCAGCAAGCCCGGTCCAATAAAGCATAAACCCCGGTCAGCTTTAAGCCCATGAATAGTCCTGCTGGCACCTCAAGATAAGCCGGTACTTGAATAACCAGCTCCTTGAAGGAGCACTAAGCCCCTCTGGTAGCTTATTTGTCCGCGCACCGCGCTGCCTTGCAAGGGGATCTTTGCTTCTTGTGGGAAATCCTTTCTCTGCCTGTTTTTAGCATCCCTGCAACATCATCCCCGCGACATCATCCCCACAACATCATCCCCACAACATTATCCTCCCAACATCATCCCCAAACATCATCCCTGCAACATTATCCCTGCAACATCATCCCCACAACATCATCCGCCCATATTATCCCCCCACATCATCCCCCAACATCATCCCCCAACATCATCCTCCCAACATCATCCCCACATCATCCCCACAACATCATCCCCACATCATCCCCCAACATCATCCCCCAACATCATCCCCACAACATCATCCCCACAACATCATCCCCATATCATCCCACACCATCATCCCTACAACATCTCTGCAACATCCAAAATCACATCTCCCCCTCCTCAATGCATGAATCCTATCCCCTCCATCCGGACACTCTTTTTGGGGAAAACAGGCTCATTTTTGGGGATGAGCCAGGATCAAGCAGGTCCTGCCGCCTTAGGCTGGGCTCTGCAGATCCTTCCTACCCTCAGCTCATCACCGGCTGCTAATGAAGCATCCGGCTCACATAATCTGATTTGGCGGTAGCGCTCATCTTATTAGCGTGCACCACACACTGGTTTTAATACAGTTAATGAACCTCGCTATAGGAAGCTTTACTAATTCCCTCTTGAAAAATCACTGCGAAAGGGCCAGAATTGGGGTGCGTGACTCCCGCTGGCTTGGCCAGGGCTGAAACCCATGGGAGATGTGGCCGGGAGGTGGGATGCGCCCATTGCCGCACTGTGCACTGAGTGCAGAGCACTGATTTTTCGGCAAAGCAAGACGGATATGAGCAGTGGCCTGAAATTTCTCGGCATTTTGGTGTGGTCCGAGCGCTGGCTGCGGGATCAGCCCCACATCACATCTGTAAGATCAAGCAATTACTTAATATTATGTGAATCATATTGAATCGGAACAAACCCAGCTTGATTAAGATAAAAACATGATGAGGAAAACCCGCTTTGCGCTAATTATTCTGGATTTGGAACTTGCTGTTAATGTGAGATAATACTTAATAACCGGAATATATTTAATGATTCTTTTTTCAATCTTTAGCTTGCTTTAGCCTGTTGCGTTTGGTCTGTTAAACAGTTTTAATTAGCAAATTTTCCCTTTTTTATTCGTGGGGACGGGGATGTGAATTTGTCAAAGGGGACCAATGTGCAACATTTATTCTACTTTGCCTTGAAAAAACAACCATAACCTGTTGCTTGTTTTCCAAGCCAGGCTGTGCATAAAGTGGTTCTTTGCTCTGCCCACAGATGACAAGAAGTCTCAAAACTAAGACCTTCAGGACTGTGTTGAGAAGTAAAACGTCTCCAAGGAAACGGCAAAACATCACAGACCCCGTGACCGACGCTGCTGTGGACCCGACCAATGGAGGGTCTGTCTTCCCCAGTTAAACCCATTTCATATTTCATATATATATGAAATATTTGCCGTGTTATCTGTGTTTCCTACCAAGTGCATTATGTAGAAGGGAATATCTTTGCAGCTGGAAGTTTCTTCTCATACCATGTGCAATATAACTGAACAAAGCCAGGAGAAAGGAGGAGAGGAGGTGGAAATCATGTGGACATTATTTCAGCCTTGTTTTTTAATTTAGAAAAACCTCTTGAAAGGTGAAGCAACCAGAAAGGAAACGATAACCAGAGCTACTAATAAGCATCCAAGTGCTTCGTTCGGGGTGGGAGGGAGACGGGGAAGATTCGGTTGCTCTCACCGTTCCCTGCCCAACGGGCTGTTTGCAGCACTGGTGGTGAATAATTTCTGTCCTGTTTTCTGACCTTCCTGTAAATGCTCTTTGTAAGCAGGTGTGTGCTCTACCAAAGGCTCTGATTTATTTTAAGACCTTATTAAGAGAGTAGCATCTCCGCTGATGCTGAGGAGAGCGGTGTCCGACCCTCCACAAGCTGTGCCTTGCTTTCAAGATCTCTTCATGAAAAACCAGGGAAAAATGGGGTGGAAAAGGTATCAAACCCAATCCTGGGTGGTCGTGTCCCTGCTGCATTTCACCAGAACCCGGGCGCCTCTCTCTGCTGTTCCACGGTACTTCAGTCCCGAGGGAATATGAAGTATTGTGTTGCTAACACTATAATAAACGGGCCGTCCATGGCCCCTTTGCCCGCTGCTGTTTCATTTTGCAGGTGAGGGGTTAAGAGCCGGGGGTTGCCCACGCTATTGTGAAGCTGTGAAAATGGGGTTTCTATAACCTCACTGCTCTTCCTAGGAATGTATAGGTAAATAATTTCAGCCCCGTGCAATGGGATCGATGCTCTGCAAAGGCATAAATGCAAACGGCAAAGGAGCTGATGGTCTCTCCTGCTGCTGGTTCCCGCGCTCGCCCCAGCTCATCCCTCCACACGCCGCCTCCGTCCCAGCCTGGAGATTAAACCCACGCGGCACACACTCCGTCCTGGCTGGATTTCTGGGTGAAAATAATGTCATGGGGACTCTGGAGAGCACGGGAACCTGTGTCTGCATCACGATAATTCCCCGGGGATGGTTTGGGGAATGTTCCTTTGGGCTGGAGCAAGCGGAGTGAGCTGGAGTTTGCTGAGGATGCTCAAGGGGAGATGACAGAGGACAAAGCACACTCTGAATTCATGCCGCTCATCGCTTCACGTCCGTATCCAAGGACAAGCCTTGAGGTCCACACCTGGAAAACAGAGCGAGGAGCAGCACCAAAACCTGGATCCATCACCGAGCAGAGCTCATTGCCCACATTTCAAACCAGATCCCGGGCAGGAGATGGGGAACATCCACAGGAGACACACCTGAGATGCTTTAGGACGCAACCCTGGTGAGGATGCACTTAAAAATACACATCCTACCCAGACAAAAGGCTCTGAAATGGGAAGACTCGGGGGAATATTCATGGCCAAGCAACAGGCTGCCTGCCCCAGGCCTCTCTGCTTGCAGAAGAGCTTTGAAGAGAAGTGAAAGCCAAGCGGGTTTCTGAGCGTCGTTCGGGCTGCGGTGGCTCCGGGTCTGTCTGTGGGTCAGCAGATGAACTCATCTCCATCTTCAGCTGAAATTAGGGCTGAGAAATTCCCTGAACGGCAGGGATGTGACGTGGTTTTTGAGGAATGCGTCGACTTCGGTGAGGGCACGTTTATTTTGTTTGGTTTTTAAACAGGGATCATTCCTTGGCTTGAAATCCTCCTCCTGTCTTGGCTTACGCATCGTTGGTGATGGAGACCTTGGTCACGGGGTCCCAAAGACGGAAACCTCTGGGGCTGGGGAGAACAGGCTGAAATAACAGTGGAAAAGCAGCGGTTTTAGTCGAAGCTGCGTTGCTGACCTCAGGGAGCGAAGAGCACGCGTGGCTCTGGCCCTTAGTGGGATGTTGCTCCTTGGGCTTGTTCGCATTTATTCCCAGCGTGGCAGGAACCCCGTGGATAAATGAATTAGAAGGGTTTGATGCTGCTGCGGTGCTGCTGGCACCTGGTTTTATGCAGGTTTTGCAGCACAAGGTGCAGAGGGAGGTGGGTTGGGGAGGAGCTGGTCCCGCAGCCCCCGCAGCGTGAAATCGATCCGGTGTGGAAGCTGTCCGCGCCAATTAAAGCTAATTAGAGTGGTGGCTCTCATTAACTTCACATTTGGCTGTGCCCCAATAACCGAGCAGTGGGCCCTCCCCTGGGGGCGATGGGGATGGGCTTATTTTGGGGGGGAGATCTCACCTCCAAAACCACTAAGCAGCTGCAAACCAGCTCTGTTTTCCGCTTTCCCCGCAGCGCGGTGGGTTCGTAACGTTCTCCGAAGGCTGCGAAGGGGGGAGAACAACAGCTTAACAACCGAAATCCCCAGGGACTGACCCAGAAAGGGCTTTTCCACCACGCTGGGGGTTTGGGGTGTAAACAGCCAAAGCACCAGACACCCCCACATCACCCACAGGAGTAACGGGGCATTAGCAGGAGGAGAATTGATTTTCTGGATGGCAACACAGACCTGGATCTTGGGAAGCTCTGCTCCCAAAGGTGTTAAATTTAGTTTCTTTTGGAACATGATCTAGTAGCCCTTAAAATGGGGGATAGAATGTATCAGTACTAAAGGTATTTTTATTTTTCACCAGTGTTACAGAGAGCTTTTTTATGGCACGTGTGTAACCGTCTGTTTCCAACAGCCTCTTTGTTAAAGCGTCTCTGTGTTACGGTTCAAAAGGTGTATTTTGATGAGCAAAAAGATGGGAATAAACCAGATTCTTTCACTCGGTTGGGTTTGGGGAAGAAATGCAGCAGAAATGCCCCATTCCTGGAGCTCCCCAACCCCACCGACATCTCCCACCCCGGCAATCCCACCACATTTCCACCTCTTCTTGTCGTGCATACTGACAGCGTTGCTCTGTTGCTCCATGCTGTTGGGTTTCTTTCTCTTGGCCGCCAAGCCAGCTAATTGTTAATGTGCTTTGTCAAAATAATCGAGAGTTCAATAGTCTTTAGCTGTCAGTCCGGTGTATTAATCTGTGTCGCCACGTCTCGAGCCTCGTGCGTTTTAAAGGTCGGTAACCGTGGTATCAGGACGGCCGTGCTGAGATGCCATTGAGAGCGGAGCGCTGGGTTTGGCAAGGGAAGGCAAACTCAAAACGTATCCAGTCGATTAAAACAAGAAACCAACAAAAAAGGGAGCGATTTAATGATGGCTGACATCGAGAGAAGATGCAAAACGCAGCGTGCATTGATTCCTGTAATCATCCCAACGCAGGCTGCTCATCTTTATTCATAGCCCTTCAAAGCCCAGCTCTGATGCTGAGCATCTCGGGGGTGCTGTGCGTTGGATGTCGTTGTTTCTCCTCTGCTGCCATCTCCAGCAAATGCTGAACGCCATCCCGGCCCCTTTTTCATTTCGGGGTGCAATTAAAGTGATGAGGGCTCTGTCCTCGGGGCCATCCTGGTGAGCAGGCAGGAAACCAGCCCTGGAGTCGGCTTCAGGTAAACCACTTGTTTTAAGAGCAGATTTTAAGACATTTTAAAGAGGTGGCAAAATCAGACAGCAAAATATCTCCTGGAGCATTCAGAGGTGCTGAGGAGGGCTCGGTGGGCACTGAGGATGGGTCGAGGGGTCGCAAGCGGCTGGAGAAGAGACAGTGGCCAACAGGCGGCTCCACTGGCCCCGCTGGGCTCGGGGGAGACCTCGGGACCCCTGTTCTCCAGCCTCTTCCCACGGGTGCTGGCAAAACCCTGAATATTTGTGTCTCCGAAACGGGGCTCTGAGCACCCCAGGGGCTTGAATTACTCACACACTTGGATGTTTTCAGAGGCGGATGTTTTCTGAGACAGATGTTTTCTGAGACAGATGTTTGGATGCTGTTATTGCTACTGAATCCTTTTAAAATTAGAGAATTTGTGGGATAACGCTTTTCTCCCTGAAAACCTTTGGGAGCCGGCGTGTTCCCCAGTCTTTTCTTTCCATTGCACAGAGTCAGCTCAAAGTTGTCCCTTGAGCTGAGACTAAACCCAAGGAGCAGCCTTGGCTGAATTAACTTACTCAGCTCTATAATCCCCACGTTTTCATCCGCCAGCCTCCAATACAGGTAAATTCTGTGTCTTTTTCACATCTTTTCTGCCCTCCCCAAGCTGCCATCCCTCTGAGAGTGTGTTTTAAACTGATGGTGTGTTTTAAACTGATGCCGTGTTTTAAACGCACCACTCCTGCTCCCGAGGATGATTTTGGGGCTGGACAATTTATCTGGCAATGCACAAGTCACTGATAGAGCTGGACTTGCACATCGAATGATATTAAGGGGAGACATAGCCAGGAAATTGTAAACCAGTGCCTGAAATAGGGCAGTTTTAACACAAAACGATGTATTTGTGCAATTAGTATATTGGACGTGGGACTTGGTTATTCAAATTGCTCCAGTCTTGTAGGAAACCCACCTTCGTTGCTGAAGGTCAGATATCCCCATGGCTGCATTTTCAAGGAGAACAGGATCTTTATCCGTCATAATCCATCACCTGAGGTCCCAAAGTGTTGCAGATGGGGATGTTGTGTTGAGCACCGACCTCCAGCACAGGAGAAGCTGCTGTTTAATTTCCCATAGTTTACTATGCAAGGTGTTTCCTCCCCGTCTCCCTGGGGCTGGGATGGCTGGATACCATTTTGACTCTGCTTTCCCTCCTTGGTGCGCAAAGCCAAGTGATGCTTCCATGGCCTGGAACACACAGCAGGTCTACCTGAACAGTGAAGTTTTACCTTGTGAAATTCAGTGTATCTGACTGAAGAACTAAAGAAGGAAAAATCCCGATTAATGAGGTGCCACGGGAATGATGCAGCTTTCAACTGAAGGTGCGAAGTGCAGTCTTGTTCCTCTGAGTTCGTTTTAAACTCTGTTTTTGCCAGTGAGCTGTGTTGCGATTGTTAAAACTTGTCCTTTTGACACTAATCTGATGCTCAAACAATCCGCTGCACCCCGTCGTCCCGTCCTCCACCGCCCTCTGGGCCCTGTGTCCCATTACCGGTTTAAAAGTGATTTCGTTTGGGGTTTTATTTCGGTCGTGTGATTTTTTTACCTGATGTCAAATTTATTTTTTTAATGTTTGGTTTTTTTTCATTAGGACTCGAAACTGTTCTTTCATACGCAAAGTTCAATAAAATGGCCGAAACGCGTCGTGGTTGGAAGCTGAAATGGGGCGGAGGGGAGATGGGGATGCAGGGGATGGTGCGAGGATGGGGTTTGAGATGTGTCCCCTGGGTGGGAGGTTGAGGTTGGATTTGGGAACAATTTCTGCCCCAAAGGGCTGTGGGGCATTGGAACAGGCTGCCCAGGGCAGTGCTGGAGTCACCAGCCCTGGAGGGTTGGATGGATGGAGATGAAGAATTTTGGATGCTCCCCGCACCTTCCTGCGGAACAGCAGCAATTCCTTTCTACACCAACATTTCTTCAGCCCCGAGGGAATTAAGCAGAAATTAGGGGAACCTCCAGGATCTGGACTGTGGACCTGAGCAGGGACTGAAGCCCCACGGGCGATGCTGCGGCTCCCAGGGGTGCTCGGTGGTGACGCCCGGTGGGTGCTGCTCGTCTGGGAACGCGTGAGCTGAGAGCCAGGGGTGAACAGGGGGAGAAGGGGAAGCCGCTGCTAAAAATAGCTATTTTTGAAAGAAACGGCTGAAAACCTCTTTGAATAAGTGAGGGGAGAGGGGGAGGGTTGCCATGGAAACGAGGAAGTCTGTCTCTTCCCAAAAGAGGGGGTGGGAGATGAAGAAATAGTAAATACGGCAGAGGAATGACAGGGATGAGGATGCTGCGGGTCAGGATGTCCCCGTGGATGGAGGGGAGCACAGTGCGCTCTGACACTGCCTGTCTGGGTGGCCTTGGTCATGTCACCTGTTCTCCCTGTGTCACCTTTCAGTGTCACCTGCCTGAGTCGCCAGTGAGAACAGCAAGCCCAGAGCTGCTGGGGACACACCTGCAGTGCCAGGTTGGTGTCACCACCACAGGGCACCGCCAGCCCCTCTCGGCACCTGGCATGACATTCCCAGGGCCACGCACGCAAATGGGGTAAGATTTCCAGTTAGGGTGACTATGCAGTCCATTTAGATAAAATAAATAATCCAGAAGGGAGTGATTTTTTAGTTTTAATATTAATGCAAAGACGTCGGGTGGTTAAATCCGTGTGAAACAGAGAAGTGGGTGCAATTCCTCAGCTCCTGCAGCTCGAGCAAGGCTGGGTGACGCGGGAGATGTCAGCGTGGCGGGGGGGCAGGTGCCGCCACACGCTGCAATAATAGCTCCACTATTAGGTTCGTAAATCAGGAGAGCTCACTCAGTTCAGAGAAATTCCCCTGATTTGCTAGAGATGTTTTTTGGCTCCGTGTAAGGAGCTGGAGCTGTTTATATGAAAAAAAAAAACAACAACAACACTGTTTTCAAAACCTTCGCAAGGCGGCAGCAGGAATAACAAGTTAGAAATTCAGCTGCACTCGAGTTATTCTCTCCCCGGCCTCAGTTTCTGCATATTGCATAAGGATGAGCCTCGGGCAGAGCGTTTTCTGGATTCAACCTGTTATGGCAGATCTGCCTTCAGAAAAGGCCAAAACGATGCAGATGACATGAAACCCCTGAGCGGAGGAGCCTCCTGTCCGGCCGGATGTGCGCACTGAGGATTCCCAGTTTTGCCGTAGGTTTAGAAAGTCCTTTTCAATATTGGGAAATAGGTTTTTGAGGGGCTGGGAGGAGCAGTGGGTGAAAACATCCCCCACAAGCCCCAGTGCTGCACCCACTCAGTGCCACCCGCTGCCCCTTGGGAAGCTAAAATAACATTAGCCCTCCTATGTCCCCACATCCCCCACCTGATGGGCAATTACACTTAGCACTGAGTTTCTTGGGTGTTGAGGGTGGGCCAAGCCCTCCCAACCCACCTTGTTGTCCCTGGGGTGGACAAGAAGAGCCCAGGGAGGGACACAAAGATGCTGATGGGTCTGGATCTGCTCTGGTGACCCTGCGTGAGCAGGGCTGGGGGATCTCCAGAGGTCCCTTCCACCTCAACCATCCCATGGTTCTGGGATTCTGTGGGCAATGACTGTTGGCACCAGCAGCTCGTTGCAAATTTGCGAGCTGTGTATGGGAATAGAAATAATTCCCGTTGCTTTCCACTGTTCGCTGGGTGGCGGGTGCCTTGCTGGACTTGTTGCTGTGGGATGACACAGAGCGGTCCAGGTGGAGGCGTCTCCCCCCTGGTCCATGGGTTTTATACATCAGGTCTGTAGGAGCTTGGCCATCTCCATCCTTCAGAGCCAGGAGATGCCTCCTTGGGAAGGGAGCTCTGGAAATGCCAAGTGAGAGAAAATCGCTGCGTTTTCCATTCTCACCCCATTGCTGCGAGCCCAATCCTGCCCCATCTCCTTGTCCAAAGCTGCAGGGGGCTGGTGGTTCTCCAGCCCCCCCAGATCCCCCCCAGGCTGCTCTCAAGAACACACTGTAGACCGGAGCCGCCCGGGAAATCCGCATCCCGTATCCAGGGATATGATTATTTCCCAGTGGTTGAAATCTAGGTCTCTTGCTTGGGAGGAGGGAAGCGGGGGGGTGGGGGGGGAGGAAAGATGCTCATATTAATCTTATGAATATTCATGGCAAAGCTCTGCTGCCTTTGGAGGTTGATTCCCGGGGTCCGAGCTGGGGGGGCCGGAGGTGAGAGGTGCCGGCGGCGGAGCCGAGCGGCTGCTTGTGCATTCGCCGCATGCCCGACTGCGGAGCCCAGTGTGAGTTGGTGCTTTATTCTCTTTCCCCCCGCCACCTCGCATCTTATGCATCCTTCCCCCCCCCCCCCTCCCTGCCCTTGCCCTGCTTAAATCCAGCAACTCTGCAAATGGAGGGATTTGTGTTTTAGCTGCAAACACCACTTTGTCCTCTCACCCCTCGGAAGCGCCGGCATGGCTCCTGCCTGCAGCGGGGAGAAAACGAGGGGCTTCGGGCAAATCTTCACCTCCTCCATCCTCCCCCCCACCTCCTCCAGCCCCCAAATTTGCATGAATTAACCCCAAAGATGCTGGGGAAGGGGGGCGTTTGCCAGCAAAGCGTGCGGTGGGGAGAAAGTCGGAGCTGCGGAGTGTCGGGATGTGTGATGTCAACTGAGATGATGCCAGAACCGTCTCCGGTAAGCGCCGAGCGTCACCGCTCGGTGTGGACGCGGAGGAAGGAGCCAGCACCTCGCGGCAAATAAAATCAACATGTTAAACAACAAAAAAAGCCACAAAATAAGTCAATCTCTGTGCTGTTAAACAAACCCGGAGTGTCTTGGGAAGGGAGAAAGGGGAGGAGAGTTTTCATGCAGGAGAAAAACTGTGTTTAGGAAAAAAAATAAATAATCAAGATTGGTTGATTTTTGGTGAAATGGGGGCTGTGGCTGCCAGATTTGGGTTCTTTAGCAGCAGGAAGAGGGTGTTTGTGGTGTTTGAGCTCGGTGCTCGGTGGAGCCGGGAAGGTCAAAGCCGCCGAAACTCCTGAGCGAGTCGCTGGGGAGAAAATGCAGGAGAAGGAGAAAAACTGGGGCAAATTGCAGCGGCTCTCCTCCGAGCCCGGCAGAAAGGGGTTAAGCGAAGCCGTTGGATGCTGCAAGCCTGCTCAGGGTTGTACTATTTTTTCTAGTGCATAAGGAGAAGGGAGAGGAGGCTGCACAGCAAGGGGAAATTTCCAAGAAAAGAGGGATCTGCGGCAATCTCTGCATCTCGGGCGATGGGCACAGGAACCAACAGGCGCCCGTGGCCCGGGGCCGCCTGAAACCTTCGCCCAGGGGATTGGAACCGCGGGGTTATTTTCCACCTGCCTCCCCTCTCCGGTTCTGTAATCCTGGCTCAAAGTAGACAAGTCGAGTTGGAGCTGAAGAAGGGAGGTTAGAGGGGTTTTATTTTCATCTTTTTTGGGAGGGAAAAAATACAAATAAAGGAAAAATGAGGGGTTGGTTGGACCCCCCTGGGTTGAGCATCTCCGCAGTGCGAGCTGGCGCGGGATGATCTAAATGAGCGTCGTTAGGAGCAGGAATTGCTAATGACCCGGCACCCAAAGGCGACCAAAACCTCAACACCCCCATGCGAAATTCTCCCCACCGGAGCCGAATCCCCACGGGGGGTGTGTTGGCTGGGGGGGCGGGGTTGGCTTTTTGGAGGACGGGGATGGCGGATACAGGTCGTGTGGCTCAGGACCGCGATGCTGAAGGCTCCTCGGAACCATTTACGGGGGCAAGTGGCCTTGTGGGGGGGTGCACAGAGAGGGCCCGGCGGGGGGTTCAGTCCCACGGATGAAGCCGGAGCCTCCAGAGAAGGCGACGCGATGGCCGCAGCACCCCGTGGGTACCCCCAGGTCTGCGGGGCCGGGAGCCCACCGCGGCTTTGCGGAGCATCACCCACCGGGGGGGCTGCGTCGGTCCAACCCCCACCTCGTCTGGCACCGGCTCCCCCGGGCAGCCCGGCCCCGGCGCTGAGCGGGAGCGGAGGGAGACGGTGGGGAGATGGTGCAGTGGTGCCCGCGGTGCAGTGCGGGGCGGCCGGGCGGTGGGAGAGCGGCTCGCAGGGAGGAAAGCAAAACGAGGGGGTATCCGGAGGAGATGCTTTGCAGATGCTCCTTTTAACCCGCCAGCAGCTTGTTACCTCCTGGGTGTTTTTTGCAGGCGATGCCACACCTCCCGAGGACACTGGGGACATCGGGTTTTGCTGAGCTTAGCAGCTTCTCGCCGTCGGACCGAAGGCATCAGCCAGACGCTCATCTGCCCTGAAGTGCAGATCTGCAACCGCCACCAAGAAGACTCTGTCTCTCTGTCTCTCTGTCTCCCTCTCTCTCTCCAGTCCAAACCATTACAAGACCCGACTTCCACCATCTGGGAATCTCACCCCTTTTATGTCCCTTCTCCTTTTTCTACGATGACTCACCATTATTTTTAACTTTGAAGCGAGAGGAAATTATGGGGATCTTGGAAGCCCGTGTTTCTCTCTAGGATTTTCCCCAGGGGTCAGATAATCGGTGTTACTAAGAGACACTAAGATTTGGCTTCTCCAGGTAATGTGCTTTTGTTTTCTGTGTGCCATGGCGGTTTGCAGAGAATGGCAGGAGCCGGGCCCCCGGCGCTCGAGGAGGGGACTGCGGTGATTCGGAGGGCCCGGGGCAGCGCGGAGCTGCAGGCAGGGAGGGCGGCATGTGCTTTATGGCCAGCGGCTGGAAATGAGGAGGGTAGATGGCCTGGGATTTGCACGGTTAATTATTAACCCCTTGCTGCATGCCTGGAAATGAGCCGAGCCTGGTTTGCCACCCCCAGCACCCGCGAGGTCCCCTCCCCACTTCAGGGCTGGATGGGGTTATTTTTCTTCCCTCCTTTCTCTTCCCTTTCCTCCCCGCCCCCCCGGACTTTTTATTTTTAATTTGAATTTTTATTTTTAGGAAAAAGAAAAAGTTCTGCTTTGTTAGTGCCGGTTTTTGCCAGGCTGGGTTTGAGTAGGTGACGGTTCCTCAGGTGTTTTCTCTCTTCCCTCTAATGGGTTTAGACCGGAGTTCTTGAACTCTGTCCCCAAGTCGGCAGATTAACCCCCCGAGGAAGGGGATAGACAAGCTGGTGAAGGGAGCTGCTCTCCTCCCCCAACTTTATGTCCTCTCTCTCTTTCTCAGCAGGGGCGATTTTCTTTCCTTTTTTATTTTTTTTCCCGCTTTCTTTATTTTTTTTAAATTTATTTTCTCTCTCTCTTTTTTTTTTTTTTCCTTTTTCCTTAACTACCATCCCTTCGCCTTTTCATGAGACTCTTCCAAAGCTCCGCACCTGTCCTTCCGCAGGATAGTAGCCCTGCCCTGAACCCGCTCCCACCACCGGGCAGAGTTTAGCATAAGGATTTCTGTTTCCAACCCCAATATGACAGTTGCTACCGGAGATCCTGCAGATGAAGCTGCAGCTCTTCCCGGTCACCCGCAGGACACGTACAACCCCGAGACCGACCACGAGTGCTGCGAGAGGGTGGTCATTAACATCTCGGGGCTGCGTTTCGAGACACAGCTCAAGACGTTAGCCCAGTTTCCAGAGACCTTACTGGGGGATCCTAAAAAGAGAATGCGATATTTCGACCCGCTCCGGAATGAGTATTTCTTTGACCGGAACAGACCCAGTTTTGATGCGATTTTGTACTATTACCAGTCCGGTGGGAGGTTGCGGAGGCCAGTTAACGTGCCCTTAGACATCTTCTCGGAAGAGATTCGTTTCTATGAACTGGGGGAAGAGGCGATGGAGATGTTTCGGGAGGATGAAGGCTACATCAAAGAAGAGGAGAGACCGTTGCCTGAGAATGAGTTCCAGAGACAAGTCTGGTTGCTCTTTGAGTACCCCGAGAGCTCGGGCCCTGCCAGGATTATAGCTATTGTCTCCGTCATGGTGATTTTAATCTCCATCGTCAGTTTTTGCCTGGAAACATTGCCCATTTTTCGGGATGAGAATGAAGACATTCACGGCAGTGGGCTGAGCCACCCCCCCTACTCCAACAGCAGCATGGGGTACCAGCAATCCACCTCCTTCACAGACCCCTTCTTCATCGTGGAGACCCTTTGCATCATCTGGTTCTCCTTCGAGTTCTTGGTGAGGTTTTTCGCCTGCCCCAGCAAGGCTGGGTTTTTTACCAACATCATGAACATCATAGACATCGTAGCCATCATCCCCTATTTCATCACCTTAGGGACGGAGCTGGCCGAGAAGCCGGAGGACGGTCAGCAAGGCCAGCAAGCCATGTCCTTGGCCATCCTCCGAGTCATCCGCTTGGTGCGGGTCTTCAGGATCTTCAAGCTGTCCCGGCACTCCAAGGGGCTGCAGATCCTGGGCCAGACTCTCAAGGCCAGCATGCGGGAGCTTGGCCTCTTGATATTTTTCCTCTTCATCGGCGTCATCCTCTTCTCCAGCGCCGTCTACTTCGCCGAGGCCGACGAGAGCGAGTCCCAGTTCCCGAGCATCCCCGATGCCTTCTGGTGGGCCGTGGTTTCCATGACGACTGTTGGCTACGGAGACATGGTCCCCACCACCATCGGGGGGAAAATCGTGGGTTCCTTGTGTGCCATCGCTGGCGTATTAACGATTGCCTTACCGGTGCCTGTCATAGTGTCTAACTTCAATTACTTCTACCACCGGGAGACGGAGGGAGAGGAGCAGGCTCAATATTTGCAAGTAACCAGCTGCCCAAAGATCCCCTCTTCCCCTGACCTAAAGAAAAGCAGAAGTGCCTCTACTATTAGTAAGTCTGATTATATGGAGATTCAGGAAGGCGTAAACAATAGCAATGAGGATTTTAGGGAGGAGAACTTGAAGACAGCCAATTGCACGCTAGCTAACACAAACTATGTGAATATCACCAAAATGCTAACCGATGTCTAGTCGCTAAAATCTAGTACCGTATTTAAAGCTGAAGTGGAACAACTGCAGATATTGAGTGCTGCTCTGCATTGTAGTTAATACAGTATTTTCTACGGTGTATATTTGGTTCTGCATGGGAAGCAATAGCCGTGTAAGTGACTTTTAACCTTTGATTTCCACACTGAATAAGCGTTTGTGCAAAAAAAAATAAGAAAAAGGAAAAAAAAAAAGAAAGCAAACACAACCAACAAAAAGCAACAACCATTTTGTTCCCCTTCTCCCATCCCAGGCTTGTGGGTTTCCAAAGACATGGAGAAATTGGGCGTTTCGAGCAACGGGATGGGAATGCAGAGGGGGCAGCTCCGGGGTCCCACAGGCACCGGTCCGTGTCCCCTGGGGTGACAAAGCAGCTCCCAGGCGTGGGGACCGGCCGGGCAGGGTCAGGCAGAGCTTTAGGGAAGGGAAGATGTGTCCCAAAGGCTGGGAGGCTCAGGTTTGCGCCCCGGGAGCGCCGAGCGCATCGCCCAGGCTCGTGTTTCATAACGGCGAGTGCTGCATGCTGCAATAGTTTCAGCCACTGCAGTGTGCCAGTGTGAGGCCCAGGGGAGGGATCGTTAGCGTGACGGCACATTATTCGTTAAGTCTTAAATTTTCTATGCTAGGCATCGGGAGGGACGAGTAAACAAATCAAGCACTTAGATGTCATTCATTTATTTAGATGACACCTCCATCACCAGTATTTCCAGGATCACCAAAGACACCTCCACTGACACATTGAAAATGAGTTGGGAAAAGCATCTTTTTTTACATCTATATATCAAACTGGAGCAACTATGCTGTGGCCTATAATATATTTATACTGCAGTGAAATGTAACCAGTAATACAGTACAGCTGCATGGATATTCGTTGCATGAATCTGAATATTTAATACACACACAAATATATATTTTCTTAGTAGACTATACAGTATTCATGTTTATAGTGTTTATAGATTCTCCGGTGGCTCGAAGGAGATTCAGGCGAGTTAAAAAACTCTCCGTTGTGTTTAAAACCTGGATGGGGAAGGCGTGTGCTGACACTGGTTTGATAGATAACAAGGCAGAGCCTGAGTGTCGGAGCATCCAGACGCAAGAGCCGACTGACACGAGTGAGGGAAGGTGAGCTGAAGGTTAAACACCTGCACTCATTATGGGCCGAGTAATTAGTCATTAATCTGGGTGTCAGGAGCAGGAACCACGGTGGATCAGAGAGGGCGGGAGGAGCAGGTGGAATAGCAGGTATGGGCTCTCCTGACGTGTCTGGTCAGCGGTTTTCAGCCGTTTCCCATACAATTATCGTGTGTGTGTGTGTATAGATATTTAGAGAGCGACTATAGGGCCGAAACCTCAGCAGATGTGAACGCTCCGGGGTGTCGGGATGGTGGGACACGGGCTGGAGCAGGACAACCTGCCCCGTGGCACCCGTGGCACCACCAGGGCAGGGTGCGTTTGGGGCTGGAAAGCTCCTTTCAACCATGTAGAGCCTGAGAGCTGGCGGTTCATTCCTTTCTGGTGCAGAGGGGACGTGCTGGGGCTGGGCTGGGTACGAGCTGGTGCCTCTGAGCCTTTGCTTTGCCTTTTTCCAGGGGGTTTTGGAGGGCTGAATCGAGGTGCAGTGACCCTGAGGCTGTCCCTGCTGCTTCCCCATCCCGAGGGTTGTTTGCGGATAAGCAGGAGCCGTTGGTCCAGGGGGGTCTCGCCTGCTTCCCCCATCCCCGCATGGGTTTCCTTGTGTTTCCCCCATTGCCACCCACCCCTGGGGACGGGTGTCCCGCTCCTCTGCCAGCGCAGGGGACGGGGATGGAAACCCGTGCTGAGGTTGTGGTGCAGGACGGGGTTCAGCGGCCCGTTGAGTTGGGGTGAATTTGGGCTGAGTTGGGGCACGGTCGGTGCCGTATAGTGAAGTGTGGGTGTGAGGCGGGAACCCCATTGCAGAGCGTGTGAGCGAGGTCGGTCAGACCCTTCCTGAGCTCACCAGAGAGGAAAACCATTCTAATAACAATAAAACAAACGGTGCTAGCGTATTCTACAGCAATGGTTCAAAATGCTGCTTTCGGGCCGGATCCATCTCTCATGCTGATGTGGCTCCACTCAGCCAGGTGGAATCACTCCTTGTTTTTACTGTATTGATTGATTGATTCAGGCCTGGCTATAATTAATACCAAGTGTCCATAATTAGTGCATGAGAGTCCTGGCTTCTGCTTGGTGTAGAGGACCTGCAGCATCGATGTGTTGGGTCTCAAAGGTGCTCAGCATCATGCAGCATGGGACCCTTGGCCTGTCTTTAATTACATCTTGTTATATTATGAGCCCTTTCCTCCCTCTCTGCAGCTCTGAAACGGGAGCCCCCGAAGCCCGTTAACGTTGTAAAAAACACATAAAAAGAAGCAACGCAACCAAAAGCAATAAATCTCTGCTTCTGAAGCTCATCCCGTCGGCTGGGACGGGGCTGGCGCAGTCGCCAGCGCGGGCAGGATTCCCAGGGCGGTTTTCCAGCTTCCATCGATCCAGCTCGTGGTGGGTCCGTGGGGATGTGAGTTTGCGTGGGGACGCTGCCCACCCACCCATGGGTGCTCCTGATCCCATCCCTGCGTGCGGGAAAGCGCGGGGGCCGAGCCCAGGCTGCCGTGGGGCTTGGGGAGGCTGCGGGGGCTCAACCAGCCTTCGCAAAGTGCCCGGGTTTGTTTAATGGCTTTGGGTGATTTCTGGGGAGCCTGTGCCAAAGCGCTGGGTGCGTCTTGGGAGCACGAGTGCTGCCATGGCTTGGTGAGGAGGATGATCGCGTTTTTGGGGGGGGACGTATTGTTTTGGGCACAGTGTCCCTGTGGGCTTTCTGAGGTCAGACAGCAGGGGAGAGAAGGTCCACAAGCAGGATCAGGCACATCCAAACCCCTGCACCAAACTTGGGGTCCCGGCTTCCTTGGGAAGCCCCAGAGCCACATTGTGAGAATGAACGGGGCTGAAAAGCAAGAGGCCACATTCCTCCTGTCGTCACCAATGTGTGCTGGCAGCTGTCCCCATGGCAGGAACCAGCACGGCCGGTCCCTTCCTTAGGATGGACCTTGCGCCTCTTGCTCTGATGTTCCCGGTCTAAACAAACCCTGGTGGGGCGTCGCTCCACGCTGCCCTTGGCACCATGGTTGGGAGATGGGGAACGCACCCGACTAAGCACTCGGGTGTTTGGTTTGGGGTAAATTCAAAGATCCGCAGGGGCTGTGCTGGACACGACCCGTCGGGCTGCACCAAGCACAAGGGTCCAGGTTTCTCCCCCACGCAGAGATGGTTCCCCTCTAGCTTTTAATGGGATTTGTGCCTGCAGGTCGGAGCTCTAGTGCTATTTCTAGCTTTGCTTCTGACTCACTGATATGATCTTGAACCAGTTTTTCAGGAGGAGACTGTGATTTTCTTCTGCTTGTGTTTTTTTTCCTTTCTTGAGGAATTTGGTTTGAGAGACTCTGGGCCTATTTCTGTGGAGATGCTGAGCACCCAAAACTCCCCTTGACTCTGAAAAGGTGCAAAAATGAGCTGCAAAGTGGCTCAGATGCTAAATCAGGGACCAGGGAGGGGGAAAGTCCCACTGTCTATGTTAGATTCTGTCGGACCACCTCATATAGGTGATGTGGCTCCTTTCCTCCTCCCGTGGAAGTGTTTGTGTCTCCTGGGCTGGGATGGAGGTCTGAAGGTGCCCCTGGGTTGGCACCCAGAGAACACAACACCCCTATTTTGGTTTCACTCTTTGTGCCGTGGCTGTGGGGAGATGGAGAGTGGTGATTACAGCGTGGGTTGTCTTCTAACACCCAACCGCATGCCCAAACCTGCAAGCAACTCATCAGCCCTTCAGTATCTTCCAAAATCCCTGCGAAGGGCCATGGGGTGAGGCTGGACACCACCAAGCGATTGGGGCTGCTAGGAAAATGTATCTGTATGGGGCAACGTGTTTGATTGGGAAGGCTCATCTCCGCAGTGATGTTTGGTGCAGAAGTCCTACAGATTTGAACACTGAGCTATACAAAGAAAAGAATCTCTAGGTTGGTGTTATGAGAGTGCAGCACGTGGGTGTATAAATATGGGCATATTTGTGCATAAATACACAGAAGGAGAGAAAAAGACAGAGGAGGAGGAGGTATTTCAGGAAGGGCCTTGCTTTGTTATCAGATAATTCCTGGTCAGCCCTTGAAATTGCTGCCAAAGTCTTCTTGTAGCTTTTCCAGAGCTTGCAATACACTTGGGGATGGGCCCAAATGAAGGAGGAGATCAGGATCTGGCCTTGGAAGTGGGGGCACCCTGAGGGCTGGGGTCACACTCCCCATGCATCCCTCTGCAAACCAGCAGCTTTGCAGCATCTCTGCTCTGGATCCCGAATCCCCAGCTTGGGGCCGTCATTATAGTTTCTGTGACTTTGGAGGGAAAACCAAGCAGAAGGTGGCTGAACACTGACCCGGGTCACCCAGAGAGGTGGTGGATGAACCATCCCTGGAGACATCCCAGGCCAGGCTGGACGGGGCTCTGAGCACCCTGAGCTGGTGAAGATGTCCCTGCTCATGGCAGGGGGGCACTGGGGAGCTGGGAAGGTCCCTCCACCCCAAACCATCTGAGATTCTAAATCGAAGGGATCTGTTTGCGGTGCAAATGCTGTGCTATGCTGGCTGGGTTATTTCTTTGAATGGATGGGTTTTAAGACCCTCAGACTGTGCTGGTGTTGGGTCCCAGGGTGCTGGCAAGAACCTCATCTGGGTGCTCCTGCTCCATGGGGGGACTGCACTGGATGAGCTTTCAAGGTCCCTCCCAATCCCTGACACTCTGTGATTGTGTGATTTTGGAGCTGGGGTGGGTTTACCTTGGGCTCTACATCCACAGCGGGTCTCAGGGGTTTCTTCTGTCAGTGGGAGCTGGGGGTGAAGGGGCTGAGGAAAGGAGGAGTCAGCCCCAAACCATTCTGGTTTGCACCCAAAAAAAAGGCTGTGGCTCCCTCCTCGCACCCCTGGCAGCATTCAACCTCCTCTGTGTCCACCACATCCCTCAGTCCCTCCCATTGGGGACCCACTGCTGCCTCCCACCAGGAGCCCCAAGGGGGGACAAGGTGCCCCCCATACACCAGCCAAAGCTCTGCCCTTCCCCAGCCCCGTGGGGACCCTGTGGCCGCGGTTTCCCTGCAATGTTACTGCATTTGGGTGCCCGAATTCCATCCCCCCTTCTCAGAAACGGGTGCTGGTCTTTTGGGGTTTGATTGGGATTTTTTGTTAGCTTTGATTTTTTTTTTTAATTATTATTTTTTCTGCTGCCTATAAGACTGTAAATATCCGTCTGCATTTGCTCCCTCACTGCTCGAGACCGTGCTCTTGTCCTCCAATGTCATATGTCGAAGCACAAGGGGAAAAAAACAAGTGGGTATTGGATCAGCCCCATGTGCGGTGCCTAATTTGAGCAAATCGATAGGAAGAGGAAATCCAAGAAGGACTCATCCCAAGGATGCTGGAGCTGAACCTTTTGTTTCCATGGTTACGGGAGAAATGGGCCCGGGAATGGAGAGAGGCCGAGAAACTGTTCCAGGAGAACTCGTGGGAATTTCAAGTCATTTAACCATGCGTTTGCTAGACAAAACTTTAGACACCAGCTGTATCTGAATTGCACAGTGTGTATAGACGTTACTGCTCTTATTGACCATGCTGGGGTGTCCGGGGGGGTCGGGTGGTTCGACGGGCTGCGAGGCGCCCGAGTCAATAAGGCTGACCGTTGTATATAGGTATATATAGAGATCTATGTACATACATATTCCAAATGAGCATTTGCTGTCTGGTTTATCATGAGTATATATAATTTATTCTTCACAGAGTACCACCGTTTTTGTAAATATCGGCACTAATTAAGAGAAAATAAATATGTATATTATTGAGGAGTTCTTTCGATATCAGTTCTGTGGAGGGTGGGGAAGACAAGCAACAGTGTTTTCTGTAGGCTGGGTGTTGGTTTTTTTCTATATATTTAAACTTTCTGTGAGAAAAGAAAGAAATGGTGGAAAAATCAGTTTATTCTGCACTCTCAGCCAGTCTGCAGGGGCTGTTGGAGGGGAAACCCCCTGGTAAAAGGTGGGGGTGCCAGCAATGGGCACAGATGAGGATGGGGATGCTAGTGGTGGGGTCTGCTCCAAAGCAACCTCGGCAGCATTGCGGGCAGAGGGGAGGGGGCTGGGGCTGGGGTGGAGCCCACGTTCCCATCATTGCACCAGCTGGGATATCAACGGGTAACGGGTGATGGACCCGGTGAGCTGAAATGGGCGGCTGAGCCCGCGATGGGTGTTGTTGGGAGAGGTATTGAAGAGCAGCCAATTCTGAACGTTTAGGCGTGGAAAACCATTTGGGTGCGCAAAAGGTAACATCAGTATTTATGAGTGAAATGTCACAGTGTTTTCTATCACGCCGAGTGGAAGCAATCCCCAAACTGGGCTGGTTTGCATTCCTCAGTTCCGTTTCCAAGCCCAGGAGAAGCTTCAGCTTTGGCAGATGCAAACCTTCCCTTAGCTGTGTCCTGTTGGCTTGCGGGCTCATCAATATCTAAACGCCAAGCGGTACAAGGAATTTGCGGAACAGACAGCTCTGCACAGGCTCTGCGAAGAGACAGCAGGAGGAGCCTGCAAGGCAGATACAGTAATTATTTTAAATTGTCGGTTTATCAGCGTGCTGCACCATCCCGGCCGCGCTCGGAGGATGCGGGAGATGCCGTCAGGGGTGCTGCATCCTCCCGCTTGTGCTTTTACACCATTCAAAGAGACAAGGAGAGGGATGGGAGGATTACACCGGCCGACGGGGAGACCCCCCTGTGCCTGGGCAGCCGTTTCACCCCCAATCCGGGCGGCTCCCAGCCCGTGATCCCAACTGCGGCGAGCGGCCGAGCCTGCTGAGCACAGCCTGTCTGCTTTCGCCTCTGCTAAGTGACCTACTTTCCTCCACTTTCTTTGAGTGTTGCTTCTCTGCCAGGCAAAACCCCATGAAACCCCTCACAGATCCGCCCCGGAGCTCGTCGGTTAAAGAGAGCTCCAAGGTGGCACAGCCGATGCTCTTCATCGCGAGGAAGACTGTGCCGCACGCCTTCGCAAAAGCTCCTCTCTCTGCTGACGGGCTCAAGCCCTCAAAATCCTCCCCATTTACATCGAGGAAGGAAAAGATTGAAGTGCCAAGAAAGCACTACCTCTGTTCCATGTCCTGGAAAGCTCAGGATGCTCAAACCCCATTACAGCCCATCACCTGCGCCCTGGGGACAAGCGGGAATTTTTAGCCCTCCTGGCTAAAAGGCGAGTCCGCTTCCATTTGGCAAAGTGAGCGCTTGGATGGCAACAGCACCTCCTGGACCAGAGCCGCGAAGGGACCATTAAGATGCTGAGAGCAAGGGAGGGAAAACGGCCGTGTGCTCGGGATCTGTTGCCCTCCCGGTGATGCAGAGTGGAACCATCGCTGCTCTGGATTCAGGGAAGCCTTAACCCAGCACCTCAGTGCAGAAAACATTGGCGAGGGTGGGTGTGTGAAGCGGGGCCCCCGCAGCCTATCTTTAGGTAACCTCCAGGCGAAGGTTTGGTGCTTGCAGAGCTCTCGCTGAGCTGCACATTCATCCCGCAGCTCTGGAAACCAGGCCAGGTCCCTCTTTCTCCTTCCCACTTTCTCCTTCCTCCTTCTTCTCCCTCCTTTGCATTTGTGCTGGGTGTTGAAAAACCTATTCCTGGGAGCAGCGCTCTCACCCGCACCCCAGCGTGATGTACTGGGTGGGAGAAGGGGAGCTTCAGGCAAATGAGAGCAATATCTGGGCATATTAAACATAAATCTATGGGTTTACAGATGCAGAATTGAGTCTGCTGAGGTCCTGGATCTTTGAACCATTAGGGCAGACCTGTGTGACGCAGGGATTAAAGCCAGCTATACCCGTATATTTAGAGCTACCCCAATATTTACATCTCTTGCTCCAATATTTCAGGGGGAAGACAAGCGCCCAGCTGAAGTCCTGTTACCCTGTGCTGGAGAAATGCATAAAATGCATAAAAAGAGCTTTTTTATCCTTAAAAGTGATGGGAGAACCTGAGGCTGGGGTGCCTGGGAGATTTCTGGCAGGCTCAGCAGAAGGTTTGTCGCTGTCCTCCCTGTCACTGGGGCAAAGCTGGCTCAGGAGATGGGGGTGTTGATCCAACCCAAGCACCATGATGCTCCACAGATGAGTCTTCTGGAGATTATTGGTTTGAAGTTTGGTTCGCTGAGTATGTAGGGACCCGAGGGGATTGAGCTCCGCAGCCTCAGGGTTTGCAGAGAAACCCCAGGGCTGGCGAGAACCCGGGGAGTTTGTTTTGCTGCTGCTTTAGCGCAGCCTAAAATGAGCTCTTGGCAAGAGCAGCACTGGGGTTTGGGGAACTGGAGATGCCAAGGTCATCGTGCTCCGGGCACGGACATCAGCTGGAGACAACCCACCAGCTGCCCCCACGGCCTCCGCTCCGCGGGCATGGAGCAGGATCGGGCCCCAAGGACGCGGATTTTACCCGGTGAAGGGGCCGGGGGGGGCAAGGGAGGGAAGCAGAACAAATGTGTTCTGCCAGGCACCTGCTCCCTGCCTTGTGAAAACCGCCGAGGGCGCAGCGCTGGGGAGCGCAGCCTTTCCCGCTGCGGCGCGGGGTTGTCTTCCACCGTCCTTTTCTCCTTGGCTAATTAAAGGCAAATCTCTGCCGAAGGAACACAGTTCTTGAGAGCTGAGCCTTCATAAGTAGAAAGTGGCTGCAAAAGCTGGGAGGCAGCTGCAGAAATAGCATGTTTTTTTATCTTGCAGTTTACCAGCTTTGGCGCTGGGGATAATATATTTCTGAGTTGTAGGAGATGGCAACAGGGGATACAGCCCTGTATTGACTGAGTTTACCAAAGGATCAGTTGGATGGACCAACTAAACTCCCACATCATCCCTGGGGAGGATCTTGGAGGTGACCTGGCCATGGTGAGGTCTGGCTGATCCCGGGGATGCTGCAGGGAACAGTTTGGGTCAATTGTGTCTGAGCAAACAAAGATGTTTGCTGGTCTCTGGGCAACCTGGGCCAGGCTCTCACCATCCTCAGGGGCAACAATTCCTTCCTCATGTTCAGCCTGAATCTCCCTCCTTTAGTTTAAACCATCACCCCTTGCCCTATCGTAACAGACCCTGCTAAAAAGTCGGTCTACAATTCTTTGCTCCAAACCTTGTGTTTTATCCCCGTGGGAAGGCTGGGCAGGCCCAGGGGAAAGGAGTGGAGCTGGAAGCTGGTTTTGCAGGTTCAGCTGTCTAAAACCAACAGTCCGGTCTGCTGGGGTCACCTGGGGCTCGATGGAGAGACCGGCACCTCGAGGGATGCAGGGATGCTGGGATGGAGGGGTGCAGGGATGGAACAATGCAGGGATGCAGGGATGCAGGGATGGAACGATGCAGGGATGCAGCTTCCCTCGGCTGTTGGCCGCCCTCCAACAGCTGCACAGGGGGTCCAGATGGCTGCAACGTCTTCCATTTCCAGACTAGTCTCATCCACACTCTTGAACATTCACATGCTGGTTATTTCCACTCTTTAAAAGACAGAAGGAGAATTTAACCCTGAAGGGTGCCCGTCAAATAAGAACGTTCTGCACTTATATAACATCTCCCAGCCAGGCAACCCAAAGCACTTTACTTGCAAATGTTTTTAAAGGTTTTGGGTTACTGTAATGCCCTAAAAACCTTAAGGATGAAAAAAACCCCAAAGAGCAGAGCATTTGGTATAGCAGGGCACAACTGCATGAAGACAAACACAACAGAAAAAGAAGAAGAAGTTGTGGCATCCAATAAGGTTGGCAAGAAGCAGGCTCTGATAGTAACTATTATTATTCTGATGATGACGTTCCATGACTCTTACTCAGTGCTTTTCATTAGTAGCTCTAAAGTGCTTTAGGAGAGAAGAGACTGAGCTGTCTGGCCCGTCCGCGGTGGTTTGGGTGGAGGACGCAGGCGATGGGCTCCCGCGGAAGCTCTTAGTGCAGTTTTAGCGGTTGCGGGGCAAGGGCTCCGCTCCCAGCCGCCCTAATGGCATCTGATTTATTATTCAGCTTCTAGAAACCTCCCTGCGCTGCACAGCCCGGGCTGTGGTCCTGACAGAGCAGCGCAGAGCCGGGCGGGCCCCCCGTTCCGCGCACAACCTCCTCCCTTATGACCCCGCAACCTTCCCATTCCACCTGCAATGAAAGCAGTAGGTTGATGTGAAAAATCGCAGCATTTTTGCCCGTTTGCACCTCTATGCGAGCGCCACCCTCCCCACGGTGGGAAGGGCTAGGAGGTCCCTGGGAGCTGGGACACCCCTGTGGCTTCGGTCTGACGCCCCGTGGGCTTTTGTTCTGCGTGGGCTGTGCAAGGACAGAGGGAAAGGACATGGCAAGGGCTCCCTGGGACGGCTCTGCGGTACAAATTCCCTCTGATCTCCCTCCCCACCCTGGCTGGGGGGCCAGGCAGGTAACATCATCCACCCTCCCCATCGCCCTGCGGTGCCGGCTTGGGCTGCGGGCGCCTAGGACCGTCCCTGAAGCAGCAGCAGCTCCGTCGTCGCAGTGTTGAGCTATACTGCAAATCCTGCGGTCAGTTTTGGGCTCCTCACAACAAGAAAGCCCTTGAGGTGCTGGAGCGAGTTCAGAGAAGGGAACGGAGCTGGGGAACGGGCTGGATAAGGAGGGGAGGAGGTTTAGATTGGATATTGGGGAAAATTTCTCCCTGGAAAGGGCTGTGGGGCATTGGAACAGGCTGCCCAGGGCAGTGCTGGAGTCACCACCCCTGAAGGGTTGAACAGACGGACATGTGGTTCTCAGGATATGGGGCAATGCCAGGGGTGGGGAATGGGTGGACTTGATGATCTTGAGGGGCTTTTCCAACCAAACCAATTCTATGATTCTATGATGCTGCAAGGGAAGACAGCCCATGGGTTCAGCTCAAGCAGTTCCCAAGCACACTGGTGACACTTTGACCATGGGGGGAGTTGTCACTGGATGAAAACAGCCCAGAAAGAGAAGCAAAAGGCACTTTGGAAATGCTGTGGCGCTGTGCAGGGTAGATGGGATGGCATTGGGATGCTCAGGTGGCTTCTCCCTGGCAGGGGCTTGGGGACATCTGGACGCGGCTCTGCTGAGCTCTGCGGCTCCGCGAGCTCGTCCCCTTCCTCCCCACCAGCATCAGCAGAACCGCAGGCGCAGCACAAAGCTGCAACATCGCGGCTCAAGGATTCAACATTCATTTGCCATAAATAGAAAATGGGGGGAATGTGTTTTAGTGTATTAAATATATTCCGAGAGGCTGCTGATGCGCAGGAAGATGAGCGTCCTATCGATCCCCACCTCCCTCGGGCAGAGATGACCCTCTCGCTCTGCACCGACCCCAGGGCCTGACCCTGTGGCCAGGAGTGGAGGATTTGTCACCGTGACCGTGTCCTTTGGGAGCAAAGAGCCCTGGAGCTGAGCTCCCCACCAGGCTGGTCCCCTGAGGGATGCCTCATGCCTATGGAGGTGTCCCCAGGAGGAACCTCTCCATTCGGTCTCAGCATTTCGAGCCCGGTCAGCAGAGAGAAACTCCTCCGAATGATTCATCCAGCTTAATTTAGCCATTTGCCTCGGGGCCAGAAGAGGCATGCCTCAAAAGAGCCCATTTTTCTGCATTTGTGGTGAAGGGAGCCAGGGACACAAGCTTGGATGGACTGTAGGTGCCCACTGTTGGTGCCACTCGGATTTCCAGGGCACTGACACCTGAAAGACCCTTTGTAAAACCTTTGTGAGGAGCTGCGTGGGATGGGATGGCTCCAATACGTGCCCAGGGGGAGCAGACAGTGCTAAGATGTGGGATTCGCATGTCCGTAGCTTCTTCCCACCACCTGCTCCACTCCTGGATCCATATTTTCACCGTGAAGCCATAAGGACCTGCCCCCAGCCCTCGCAGGTGGTGCCTCTGATGCCCACGGAGATGAGAGGAGACCCCTCCGGTTGCTCTTTTCTGGGCCGTGTGCCTTTGTTGAGCCGGGGCCACGCTGGCCGGGCTGCCCGCGCTCCTGCCGTCTGCTGCGGTGGCGCGATGCCCACGCCAGCTGGTTTCCCAAGGCGAGATCTTGCCAAGTGAAGATGGGTTGAATGGGCAGCCAGCACCACGCTGCGGGTGTCACCAGCCTCAGCGACAGCGTGGGGAAGGGGTTCTGGGGACACTAAGGTCCTCATGTGTGTCCCAGCCTGGCTGGGGTTGCGGGACACCTGTAGATCCCCCAGCCCACCTGCTCACGCAGGGTCACAGAGCAGATCACACAGGTGGGTCCAGGTGGGTTTGGATGTCTCAGAGAAGGAGACTCCACACCCGCTCTGGGCAGCCTGGGCCAGGCTCTGGCACCTCAAAGCTCTGCTGAGCAACTTCCCTTGCACCAACAATGGGCATCTCTGGTCCATCTGAGCTTCCTCTCCTGATGCCTTTCACCACGAATGAAGAGAAATGGGTCCTTGCAAGGCATTTGTCCTCTGGCCTGCAGGCAGATCTCTAAATTAAGCTGGATAATTGACGTGGAGAAGGGCTTCTTTGTGTCTGCTGACCATGACGGTGCTCTTGGTGACGTGACCCCATGATGTCCTCCTGGGGATGCCTCCATATGTGTGAGAGACGAGGAGACAAGTCAATAGGGCTCCAGGTTCCTGTAGGTGCCATCTTGCACCACACCAAATACAAGTCATCTTCTTGTATCCTCAAGTCATCGCTGCTCATAGCATCTGGGGGTGCAAGACAAACTGTATTCCTGGATTTACTCCAATTTTATGCCTGATGAGTCTCAGGACTTACACTGCCAGTTAATGGACCTTAAAATGTCTAGAGATCCCGATCTTGCTTCCCTGGCTTCATCAACTGTGACATTTTGCTGCAGGGGGGTGATGGTGGAGGTTCAGGTGCCCAAGTCCCATTGGAATAGGGAAACTCATCCCTCTGGGCCCCATGGGAGAGCCAGAGTCTGTCTAGAGGTGAATATTTTGCATGTGTGTCCATGGAATAGGAGCTACAAGACGTTCTTTCCACAGGTATCCTCTGCTCCTTGCTCTCTTAACACCGGTTGAGGGCTGTGCCCATGGGAACTGCCTCATGGCTACACGTTCCCAAGCCAAGTGTGTCCTCTCCACCAGTTCTGTCTACGAAAACATTTCCATCCCCAACGAAGGAGCAAAAGAAACTCCAAGGCATCTGATGATGCGTCTGCAGAGAGATGGGGCCGAAGCCAAGTGTCCCGGGAGTGAAGAACATCCTTCTCAGCATGTCCTGGTGATGGTTCCACCCTGGAGCAAAGCCACAGCTTTTTAGTGGCTTCCTGCTTATTTGATAGAAGTATTGGGAGACATGGGGAGATTTTCAGTGGCCTAGGGAGAGACAAGAAGTCTTGTATGGTTCTTCTCCCTATTGATCGGACCCTCTAGATAAGACCTTCCTCTGAAAGCTATTGCCTCAGTTGCCCATTTTTCCTCCCAAATCCTCCTGCACTGGCTGTAGCTGCTGTCTTCAGCTGTTCAGCTCACGCTCGCATCTGCCGCTTTTATAAATAAATGATGAGTGGATTGATTAGTCACTTCCCTCCGACTCCAGGCCTCTCACCCCCAACCGTTTGGTGGCTTAAATGGAAACTTCTCCAAACTCTTCTAGATGGTACCAGGGTGGAATTCCCTTGGGATGAGGTGGGAGTGCTTAAGCATCGGAAAAATCTCTCCTTCACCTTTCCTTCCCACTTTGCTTAGACACAGGGCTGGTTTTGTCCTGGATACCCACCTGCCCATGGGGTCCCCATGTGATATACGCAGATCCCTGGAGTGGGATGAAGAGGAGGTTGTTACTGGGGGGGTTGCACCCACTCTGGGGTCCTCACTGCTGGGACGTGGCCAGGATGGGGTATATTAAGGCAGTTTTGTGCCCACAAGCTGGCCCGGCCCCGTGCATCTCAGGGAAGGATGCTCTGCCTCTTTTCTCCATCCTTTGGCCACAAATCCTCAAAAAAAAAGAAAAGAGGGGCTTGGTGTCCTGTGGGTGCTTTAAAAACCCCATCACTGCCTGTGGTTGTGCACAAGGTGGTTTTATGCGGGGTGCGAAGGAGCATTTGCTGGGGTGTCTCCCCCCGTTAACCCTTCTCCTGTGCTCGCTGGGGAGAAGGGAGGAAGGGGCCAAACCAGCAGCCCCCGGCCCTGTCCCCTGTCCCCCGGGCAGGTTTGTGTCCTCCTCGCTCTGGTGCATGGGCAGCTGCAGCTCCTATTTAGAGAAAATCTATAAACCACTTAGTACAGAGCGAACCCGCCAGCTTTCCAGTGGCCTTCTGCGGAAAATTGATCAGCCAGGGCTTGGTTTAATCTTGGCTTTTTCTTTTTGTTTTTCCCCCCCTCTCTTTCTCTGTTTGTCTGAAGGCGCCTCGGTGACCTTGCCATCGGCCCCAGAGGAGGAGCAAACCCTGCCCAGCGCACCTGAACCCGCACCTGCACCCAGCAAACCCCACATCTGGCCAGGACCCACCACATCTGGCCACAGGGGCTGGTGCAGGGGTTAGAGCCATTCCTGAGCCGTTCCTGAGCCGTTCTTAAGCCATTCCTGAGCCGTTCTTGAGCCGTTCTTGAGCCACTCCTGAGCCGTTCCTGAGCCATTCTTGAGCCTTTCCTGAGCCATTCCTGAGCCATTCTTGAGCCATTCCTGAGCTGTTCCTGAGCCATTCCCGAGCCATTCTTGAGCCATTCCTGAGCCATTTCTGAGCCGTTCCTGAGCTGTTCCTGAGCAGGGAGCTGGGGAAATGTCTTTTATTTTTCCACAGAAAAAATGATGACTCATTGACTGAATGCCTGTTGTTGTTGTTGTTGTTGTGGGAAACACATTGTTTTGGTTAATATCTTGGCTTGGGAATGTAGATGAGGAAAAATATTTGAAATTTTCAAAGCATCCCATTGGGAAAACAAACTGTCTTTTGCTTCAAATATTTAAGTTGGTGGGGAAAAGGCTTTTAAAAGGTTAAAACTGAGCGAGATGCTTAAGACCAACACTCTCAAATATCCAACTGCAAATTTTTTTGGTGTCCTGAACTCGTTTACTCTAATTCTATGGAATGAAACCAACCAAGATACACACAGCCAAAGCAACATCCATCCTGTCCCCATGGCACCTGCCACATCCCCAAGCGCTGTCCCCAGCTCGTCCCCCTCCACGGGGCTGCCCCCAAACCAGAGGCTCCGCTCAGCTTCATCCTCCCGAAGTTCAGCTCCAGACATCTTGGTGCTATTTAAATATTTACGACAGACGGTGGTAAAAAAGATTGAACCATGAATTATTCACAGCTTCGCTTTTATCTCGGTGAGAGCCGTTGTGTTTTGCAGGAGGATTCCGCTGGTGGAGGGATGGGCAAAGTGGTTGAGAAAGCGGGGACAGACGGGGGGTCTCGGGATGGGGATCGGAGACCAAGAGGGGTCTTTATGCATCTTTCTGAGTGTCACAGGGCTGGTGCATCAGGAGGATGTGTTGGGTCTTTGAGTACCGGAGATGCTCCTCCTGAGACATTTCCGAGGGTCTGTGTCCCGCTGCCATCACTTGGGGCATCCCTGGCTCTTGTCACCCAGCCTGTGTGGATGGAAAGGGAGCGATTTCCCACGGGTGACACTGGTCATACAAGTGGTTTCCAGTGACTAAGGAACACTCCATATTCCTGTCCATCCCCCAGCAATTTACCCCAAGGATTCTCACAGAAAGCACAACACAACCCCCTGCAAAACACCTTTGCTGGGGCCTCAAGGGCTTTCAACACCCCTTTGAGGCAAAAAATTGGTGTCCAAAACCTCAGCTGCAAAAGGGGGATGGAAAACCCTCTTTGCCTTTCTGTCGCTGGCAGCCCACCAGCCTCTGGGTGGATTTTGACACTGTTTTGACCTAAAGGGGAGCAGGTGAGGTACAGGAATATTTGGTTCTGAGGGTGGTGAAACCCTGGCTGGGGTTGCCCATAGGGGTGGTGGGGAGCAGGGAGGGAGGATCTGGGGTCAAACAAGGTGCTCGAGATCATGGCGCTGCCCACCACCAAACCCCCTTCCTAATTCCTAGATTTTCCCCCAGATGTTCAGCCCAAGCAGCACATCTGGTTCTGAGCAGCAGGAAAACCCGCTCATTAGGGGAGCTGCAGCTCACAAAGCTGGGGGCCAGTGGGGCTGATGATGTGATGAGCAGCTCCACCTGCCTGAGGTTAGAAAAGGACCTTTGGCAAAGCCAAACCAGTCTGGGAACATTCCTGGGGCTGCTGGTTGTGCTGGAGCAGCAGATGTGTTCTGCTCCTGGATTAAAGTGGGTGAGCAGGGGGTGTGTTTGCATCATCAGACAGCAATAAAACCCCAAAGTGTGAATATTTGAGTGTGCGGAGCTGTATTTCACGCGTGGCAGCGCCGAGGATGTTGTGACAGGTTTCTGGCAGCTCCTGTCTCCATTGTCCTCCCCTGCGGGATGCGGGGCGGGGGGGAAGAGTTTTTGTGAAGGGAAAGGATGAGGAGAGGTGGTTTCTGTGGGTTGTTTTGTTCTACACCGGTGATTTTGCTGACTTGTTTCAGGGTGTGATGTGGTGCCGCCTGCTGAGCTGGGAGGATGGAGGGGTCTGTTTTGGGGCAGCAGTGAGAAACCAGCCCCCCAGGAGCCACCTGGAGGCTTTTGTTGGGTTTTTTAATTGCTTTTTTTGAATATATTGCCCCAGGAAGGCTGTGGGGTGCAAAGGCCACTTGGCTGATGAATGTATTGCTGTCTAAGTGCTCCTGATGAAGGTGTCCATGTGTAAGAGTGCCTTAGTGTCACCTCTCCCTGCTCATACATAGTTACATAAATATAAATGTACATGCACACGCTTTATCTCCTTCCCTAGAGAGCAACGGCACCAGCTGAAGCAGCTTCCCCTACACCTTTCTCATCAGCCCAGTAAGTCGCATTTTCAGTTGAGATGAAGATTTTGCCCAAAAAAAGACCAATTCTTTTTGTCTCCAGGCTCAGCTTTTTTTGCAGCACATCTCTGCTCCATCCCCGCTGCCTGAGAGGCTGTTGGAGCTGAGATCCGCTCTAACCGGTGTCCAATTAAACATCTTTTAACGTAACGGCTTCATTTGTACCCGCAGCCGGACTGGTTTTCATCGCTGGGAATGACCTTGACCCCTGTCGTACCCCTCTCTGTGTGTTCAGATTGGTGGGTTTCATAGTGAAGAGGAGAACTAGAGCCCTTAAAACCTGTTTTGGTGCATATGTACCCATAGACAGCACATCCTGAAATAAAACATATGCACCACTGTCCTCTTCTGGCTAAAGCTGTAATATCACAGCCGCTTGCCAAGACCTGCAGGACCCTGATTTTTGGATAAATTTGCCCCTCCCTGCCGCAGGGGATGGGATGGGATGGGTTGGGGGGGCAACTTCAGCACAGCCCTGGGTGTGCTGGGGGTCTGGGTGCAACCACCCGATCCTGAGGATCACAGGGTGCTAGGGAGGGTCACCCCCCATCCTAATGAGCTTTAAGTAAATATTGTGGCATGCAGTAAAAATCCGGTGTCTCGGATTAATTAAGCTGCTGTATTTCCATCCCCCAGACAGGGGCACTGTTGGATTTAATTCCTGGTATAAGACATTTTGGTCTTTTTTCCCTATTTCAGTTTAGGCTCCACTAAAGCTTCTCCAGGAGGGGCACGAACTCCCTTGCGAGGTGAATTTAAGAATACTGACAGTAACTGCAGTTCTCTTGGGTGTTTTTTTCAGAGCCACCCTAAGCCAGCACGACCCAGTGACCACCGAGCAGACAAAACTGCTGCTTTGGACACACCAGCAAGAAATTCCTGCTGTTACGAAGCATCATCTGCTGCGGGGACTCGGTTTGGAGGCTCAGGCAGAATAACCTGAAGAGACAGAGCTGCTCCTCAAGCTGCTGCCCGTGTATCAAAGGAGGAATGAAGGGAGCAGACCTGCGGGGGTTAAATAAGGACTTGAGATGGGTGCTTTGGTGTCATCCTTCATGGGTGCCGGGTGAGATGCTGCTCTCCCCAGGGAGAAGCATCGGAGCGAGCAGATCCGTGCTCTGGTCAGAGGTGGGGAGAGTTTCTAATTACTGATACAGAATAGCCCGATTTCGGTGACCAGGAGCTGCCGTGACGTGGGTTTGGGTTATGCAAACCCGCCGAGGAGGTGACAGGCGTGGAACAGGAGCCTGCCCGTCCATGGGACAGCATGGAGTTGGGCAATGAAGACCCGCGGGGTGGAACTTTATCAGGGTCAGCGTGGGGTCCAGAGTGATTAGTGACAGTGTTTATAGACAGCCCGATGAGGGGGGGGAGATCAGATTGCCCAACACCACCCAGGCATGAGGAATAGCATAGCACAACCTGGTGAAAGCAGAGTGGGCTGAGAAAGTGTCATGGAAGATTAGAAAAGGGGGAAATGCTGGTGAAAGCGGCCTTGGGGCACAGGGACAGCGATGGTGGAACCATCATTCTCCAGTTAAAGAGCTGGTCCGGGGACTGGGATTCTGCTCTTCGCCTCCCCTGTGTGTTGGGAACAGGGTTGTACCGCAGACCTGCCCGGGATCCCCGACCCAAAGCAACAGCAGAGGGTCAACCTGTCTGAGCATCCCTTATCTTCTGTGCTCCTCTTGCTGACTGGAGCCAGCCCCAAAGCACAGGGCTGGCGCTATGGGCTCCGAGATGCTGAATAAAACACATTGCTGTGCCCCACGGGGGTCCCGAGCAGGCTGAGCATGCCCTGCCAGCAGATTGTGACCTCTAAACACATTGCACGGGGGCTCACTAGCAGCATTTCGGGCTTGGGGAAGGAGCAGCTGATGGGAAGGACCTACTGGCTGCAGATACTGGAGTGTTGCCCACAAACCAGGTGGGAAAGAGGACTGGGGAAGGTGAGAGGGGACATTGCTGCCCCTGGAGCGATGGCAGCTCCATCCTGCCTGTGACCTGAACCTTCTGCCTCATTATCCTGAGTGGGGATGCACTGACAAGTCAGATCCATCCCTGCCCAGGCTCTGCAGGTCTGGGGCCAACAAGACCTCCAAACATCCTTTTGCTGAGTTAGTCCCAGCTTTTCCTTCTGGGTCTGGGTTTTTCAGGGTGCTGGGAACCCCAGCTCCCAAGTGCGTGGAGCAGGTCCCCTTTTTCTCCCCCCGTGCCATTGCCCAGCCTTGCCCTTCCCTCTGCATCTGCCAGGGATGCGCTGGAGCATGGCCGGCGCTTGGCCGGTCCTGCCGGGCAGATGGCAGGCAGGCCAGGTCGCATCCTGCAAAGGGACCCAGAGAAAGCCATGGTGAGAAGCTTTTGTTTTGCCGCCTGGAGCTTCTTTTTCAGGTTTCCAGGGCATCGGTGGGTCTCTGGGAGCAGGAGCAGTGATGGTGTCCAATCCTCAGCTGGTGGTCCCCTGTCCTGCTCGGGATGCACATGGGCAACCAAGACCCTGGAGAGAAGCTGGATTCAGCACCACAGCTTTGATGCTTCCAAAGCACACGTAAGTCCCACAAATCGGGGAAAATATAGGAGGAGAAAGAATCAAGTGGGACAGAAACCAGGGGAAAAGGAGGTGATGGAGATGGCAGGCACAGCGAGGAGGGAGAAACACAATCCACCCCTGTGGGTACATAATTTATTTGCCCATTAGGTATTAATAAGCCGGCCTTTTGTATCAAGTCTCCTGACGTCCTTGTAACAACTTCAGGCCTTTCTGTGGAGCATCACCCTCTCTGGGTGTTCCTGTGCCACTTGCCATGCTAACATGATTCTTGATATGTCCCGTGCCTTCGTTACCACCATTCAGCTGAACGAGTAATTAATGAGATTCCCCATCGCTGCAGTGTAACCATAACCTCTGGGAAATACCCGCGAGGCTGAACCATCTCCTGGGGATCCTGGGCATGCAGGGGTTCAGGTGGTGCTTACAGGACAAGGTGAGGTTTCGGGGCTTCCTCGTCAGTTGGGTTAAAGCAGAATGGCCAAGCCAGTGACTTGGACAAGCCACAGACCTTTCTTTCCACCACCTGCTGTTCATGGTTACTGCAGGATTGGACATGGTACCTGATACCAAGACGCAGATCAGCTCAACGTAGCAAGTAGAGGTGGAGAAGACCCATCCATCCTGTTCACCATGCTCATGGCTACCCTGCAGCCTCCATCAGGTGCACTCCTCCCGTCCTCCTCACCAAGCAGAAGATAGGTGGGCTTAACCTATCCTTTGTATTCTTGGGATAACAATGACCAGAACACTGTACCATAGGCTTGGAAGAACCCATCAGAGCAGCCGAAGTCAACAGCAAGCTGGTTCTTGGTGACTAAGGGAATGAAATGGGCCTTTGCTAATGGGAAGACCCTTTTGCAACGCTAACCTCTTCCCCGGCATTGCCTGATGCTGCTGCTCAGGGCTGATTTTGAATTTACCCACAGCATGGGATGCTCGGTGTCTCCTGGCAAACCCCCTGCAGGGCTCCCAGGGCCTCTCCAAGACATGGGAGGGCCACAAGTCAACTAGTCCCCAAGGTAATGTCCTTGTGTCCCTTAGGCATTGCACAGGGAAGGGCGGTGGGGCCAGGACCCAAACCTGAAGCCACACAGCTCCTATTCAGGACATCAACGTGCCTTGGTGGGACAGAGAGGCTGGACCACAGCCCACCCTGGGCAGGTAAGAGCTGCTGGACTCTTTGGTGCCTTTTAATCTTAAAACGTGAATGTTGCTTCTTAAAACAGGTGTTGCTGCCAGGTGAGAAACTCTTAATGTCAAGAGGAATCCCTCACCTTGTGTGCACGTTGTCCATGGAGCAATGGCGGGGACAAATCTACTCCCACATAATGAAGGTGTCACTTGGGGGGATTCAGCTCAGGAGTTGAGCTCTTGGGGTACAACCCTCTCTCAGGGCTGGTTGTTGAAGGGTTTGGGGTTGTTGGGGCAGGTGGTACCAGTGTGTGAAGATGCACCACAGCCCTGCTCGCAGCACCGTGGTTGTTCCCCGTGTTTCCTTTAACGCCAAGGACAGCCCCACGGGGTAGGGTTTCACCAGGGATAGGATTTCCGAATCTGAGTCTTTTCTGAGACAAACTCTTTCTAATCCTTACGTGCGTGTCAGAGACACGCAGACACCGGCCACGTCCGTAGCCACCCAAGATACTCCTATCGCTTGAGGAAGGGCTGTAATTTAGCCTGGCTGCACCGGGCTGCAGGTGAGTGACTGGTTTTAATTCTATTTACGGTGCTTACAAAAGTCTGTACGGTATTGATGATATAATGGAAATGTAGCTGAGCCCAACGCCCATGGAAAGGTTCCACCTATATTAAGCAACACCTTTTGTTTTACTTTTTCATCGCTAAGATGTGGAAGGATCACCTGGTTGAAAAGGTTTCCATTTATCTCCAGCTAAAATGGTGTTTGGCTCATGGTTGTGCTGATACAGGATTTTTGGATGCTCTTGGGTTTGTGCCTGAACCCAGACAGATCCGCTCTGTGCTTTGAGCATTTACAGCCTTTGTTTCTCGTCCAAGACTTAAATAAAGTAGTTACTCTTGGCTGTGATCTTTTTAATGGGCTTGAATGCTTTGCAAGTCTTCCATTAGAAAATCATCAGCCGTTGCAATCTGCTTTATTGGAGCATATGCAAGAAACATTGACGACATCAAAACACATGCGAGGGAATATTAGTTGCCTTCAGCCTGCTCGAATTAAACTGTAAGGAGCTGGGGTGAAATAATTCAACAGTATTTCTGACAGGCTGGAATCCGTGGCTGCCAAGGAGCCACTTAAAACCCGAAACAGTGGCAGGAGGATCCATTCTATTGGGATGAATTAAATGGGGAGAGGATGAGGTGCAGAGGTAGAAGACACCAGATTCATGCTGCAATAATTAGAGTTAATGGGATCTTTCTTTTAGGTTGGCTTGGTCTTGCCTGGCAATAAAAGGGATGTTTTAAGTGATCCTGAGGGACTGAGCGTGGGAATCCCCACTGTGCTTATCCCGGTGACGCAGAGCGGGATGTGGGGATGACTAATGGGAATATTGGGTCAAACTTGCTGCTTCTTCCAGTGGATTCAGTGCAGTTTGCATTTAGTGGTGAAGAGTAACATGGTTTGCAGAGAGTTTGGTTTGGGTCTTCCTGGTCTGAGCACAGACAGAGCCGGTCCTGGCGCTGGCTCAATGCTCACTGGCACTAAGGAACGCTTCCATCAAAGATAACCGGTCACCGTGGGTAAGGGCTGGGTGGAAGGAGTCTGGAGATGACCCTGAGGGGCAGCTTTTTGCTCTCTCTGAGCTCTGGGATCTCCTTTTCCCCACAGCTGGATTTTCCAGGATGCAAAAAGATGGTTGGTTTTATCTAGTTTTATTTCCTTGGAGTTTTTTTGAGCAGCATCTCTGGGAGACCCTGACTTTACACATCCCACCGCCGGGATGCTGCAATGGTCAGCGCAGCCTCATCTCTATGTTTTTCCTTTCCCGATTCAACAGCACAGCGAGGAAACCTGCCCCAATTAACACAGGCTGTTACGAAGCTCGAGGGAAAGGCTCAGCATCCCGAGCTGCTGGCGGGAGGAGCTGGGATGCAGGCAGGGGCTGGGGGTGGTTTTTGGAGGTCAGTTGGGAACTACCCTGGGCTGGAACTCGCCCCATTCACTTGTGCTGGGTCCCTTTCCAGGGTGGTGCTCTCATTTTTGCCTTTGCTTGTGAAGTTGTGGGGTAGGGAAGGATGGTCGTGCACTCTGCTGGGGCTGGGAGAGAGCTGGGAAGGGAAATAGCTGCGGTTTCATCAGATCCTGCCAGCAAAGTGGGGCTTGAAACGGCGGCTCAGATGCCATTGCTGAAGGCAATAGGTGACGTTCGTGGTTCTTTGGACTAAATGAGGAGTTATGGCTGCATCCAACAACCGCTGCTCTGCACCTTGGTTGGGGCTGCTCTTGGCTGGGTCCAGGCAAGGGGTGACCCCCCTGCAGATATAAAAACAGGGTGGAGAAAGCACCCAGGGGTGCGGTTCCTGCTCCCAAAGCTGCAGCAGTTTGGGACCTACTGGCAACTTCACTCCCAGGAATGGAGAATTTTCCTGTCCATTGGGGTGCAAGCGAATGGGGTCCCTGTGGAATCAGCACCATCCCAGCAAGCAGCCCTGGGTGGGGGGATGCAAAAAGAGCCACGTTTGAGCATCACCTCCTCTTCCCCCACTCCAGCCTTCTCCTTCCTCACCCTCCCTCAGAAAGCAAAGACCACTCGCGTGTTTGCGGACACAGAAACGGTGGCTTGGGGTCCCGGTGGCTGCTGCTGCAGGACCCAGCGAGGGAGGAAAAACCCATTTTCAGGCACAAGGAGAACGAGGGCACCGAGTCCCACTGGGCTCACGTGGGCACCGGCGTCGCCTTCCCGCCCCGCACAGAGAGGCACGAGCGTCCCCGTGCCCGGCGAAGGGGCGGCCGGGCTGCAGGACGAGCAGGATGGAGACGGGAGGACCAGGCACCCCAGGCACCGGGGGAGGATGAGGATGATGCCCAAGCCGGGTTTGTTGCTCCCTTCTTTGCAATGGGGTGAAGTTGGGGGGTGGAGGAGAAAGGAGGGTTTGGCAGGTGGGTTTGGGGCAGTTGGGTGCTGAACTCCTTTGCTGTTGGGTGGGTTTTTTTCAGTCATGGTGACCAGGGGAGAAATTTAGTTTGTCCTCGGAGTAAATCAGAGTGAAGGGCTCCCGATCGCTGGGGCTGTGCTGTGAGTAACCCCGACTTTGCTGCGAGACGGAGGGTCCCACTGACATCATCCCAATCACTTTAATCTTAATTATTTTTTGCTGCTGGGTCCAAATTACAAATGTCCTGAGTTGGAGGCGATTGTGGGCTCAGGGGTTGCTGTGATGTGGTCTATGTAGCGGCTCTGGCTCGGCACACAATGCCACAAGCCCCGAGCGACGCCAGGACCCCCAAACCAGCTCTTTTTTGCTGCCGCTGTTGCAAAAATGGGGATCAATGCAGGTATCACTCTGACCCGATTAGCAGCTTCCTATTGCTTTCCCTTTATACTGTTTTTGGCTCTGGTTGACAACTGCCTAGCAGGGTTTGCTGCCACTGCGGATTTTTTACGGGGGGACTAAGTCCTTTATTTGTCCTTAGGAGCAGATTGAGGTGACAGTGCTGAGCTCGGGGCGGGCGGGGGGGCCGTCCCTCTGTCCCAGCACTTTTGGACAGACTGGGAAACTTTCCCATCGATTTGAGATCGCGTTGTCTTTATCGCGTTACAGCCGCGGTAAGCAGGAGGTGGGGGGGGGTGGCTGTGTCCCCCCGGCCCCATCCAGGCGCCCAGATGGAGCCGGGATGCTCGGGCGGGGGAAGAAGATCAGTCCCTGCATCTCTTGCATCTCTTCTGGTGCGCGCTGAAAGCACTTTAAAAACACTTTGTGTCTGTCTGTCTGTCCATCGGCCAGTTCATGAAGGGTCTAAAAACCACTTTGCAGCAGCAATAGCTTTGTGAACCCCAGTGGAGAGCAAACCACCCCCAAAAGCCACCGCAGCCCCCTCCAGGTCAAAACCCCATTTAAATCTTTTCCTGAATGAGGCTAAAATCCTGAGTCCCAGCACGGGGAGGATGCGGAGGGCTCAGCACAGCCTGGCCCGCACCCAGGCCATCGCCAGCTCCTCCGGCATCCCCGCAGAGCTCATTTCACCCCATCTGGCTTTTCCTGCCTTGTTCTGCAGCAGTTTTTATGGGGCACCCGGTGCGGGGCCACGGCGGCTCCCTCCGAGCAGGGACTCGCCCTCGCTTGTTATTAAATTACATCCTGACCTGGTTAATCCACAGCTGATTAATTTTGGACTCTATGGCTGGGTATCAGAAAGGTTTCATCTGTCTCGTGGTGTGTACTGTATGTACCAGGCTCTCTGTTAATCTGATTTTTTTTAAATATATAAAAATATGGGTTGAAAATCAGAATGAGGTATATAAACTGGGGAGGATTAAAGGGGTCTGGGTGGGAACCCTCTGCCTGCGAGGGCAGATCCCTCCATCTCAGCACCAGGAATCCTGTTTGGGATCTTCCTCCTGTGCATCTTTTCCTGCAAGGCTCCTGCTTGGCTGTAAAGCACCAGCTCTGGGGAAACTGAGGCACAGAAGGGGAATTAGCCCATAGGAGTCGGTGGCTGCTGGTTCAGCCCAATCATTTCTTTGCAAACATATCTCCCAGGAAGGCGATGAGCCCAAAACTTCTGCAGCACCTTCCCCAGCAGCAAACCTGGGAGCTCCTTGGCTTCCTCCAAGGATGCTCTGTGCCTGATCCAGAGCTCAAATACCCCCTTAATTATCATCATCCCTTTATTCCTTAACCTCAGTGCCAGAGCAGCCTGTCCAGCTGGAGCCAGTCCATAAACCCAGCACTAAATCGAGGGGCTTGAAGGGTATGGGTTGTGCTTTTGTGTATTGCAACGCTTGCATTTCCCCTCCAAAAATATCCAGCCTTCCCTGGTGCTGGGCAGTTTGCTAATTTAAGGGTATTTCATGCAGGGCTGGGAAATAAGAAAAACTCACCCCAATATCTCAAGGGGCCATGGAGCCAACGCAGCTCCGTCCAAGAGCCGTGTAGCTGGAGCAGTGCTGCTGAACCCCAGCTAATTAGTTCTGCTAAGAAAGAGGAAAACGAGCAGGGGCTCATTACAGCAGTAAATTGCTCTGCGGAGCGAGGCGTGTGTGTGGCGCGGAGCGGGGCCCGATGGCTGTGCTGCCATGTAGGAGTCTCCGCAGGCTTCATTTTGCTTGGGAATTAGGGGCAAAATCGAATTAAGTGCCATTGCCTCGTTAGGCGGGAGCGGTGGTGGGGTCTGCAGGACCTCTCCTGTCCTCTCCTCCTTGTTCCCACCCTACAGTTCATCCCACGGCACATGATGGGCAAAATGGGTGTGATGAGCTGCTCAACCCTCTGCCCTTCTCCACACAGGGAGAATGAAGCTCTCTGTGTAAATGTGGGTCCAAACAATAATTTAGGGACCTGCTGCAAAAAACCCACCTTTTTTGCCAGCTAATCTCTCCTGTAGCAGGACAAGCTTGGGCTGTTTTATCTCCCCTCCAAGAGCCTCCCTTGGGGTACTTAAATCCTGAGGACTAAAAGGTTGTTGAAAGTCACCTTGGCTGAATGCAAGGGCAGAACTTTCCTGAGGGTGGCCAGGGAAATCTCCAGAGGTGAGTTGTGTAACCGCCCCGTTTCTTGGAGGTGGTGATGTTATTCTGGGCATCTACCCCTGTACCCGTCTCCCCTGGACTTTAACACTGCTTTGACTTCAGGGATGTTCCTATTAACAGCTGGTATTTAGAATCATATAATCATTCTGGTTGGAAAAGCCCCTCGAGATTGAGTCCACCCTTTCCGCACCCCGGCACTGCCCCATGTCCTGAGAACCTCATGTCCGTCTGTCCAACCCTCCAGGGATGGTGACTCCAGCACTGCCCTGGGCAGCCTGTTCCAATGCCCCACAGCCCTTTGGGGAAGAAATTGTTTCCCAGATCCAACCACAGGCTAAATATAAGCACCATAGCCTATAGGGTGCAGAAGGGGGTATATAGCATAACCTCACCCTGAAGGACCCAACCAATGGTCTGGATAATGTTATGTCTTGTTCCCATCGCAGGCAGACAGACAGACATGAGTATATGATGCTCCAGCCAGTGGGTCCCAGACTCTCCTCTGGGACGGGGTGGTTAAATGTGCTTATTAATGTCATGGGAGGAGAAATAGCTCAGAGGACAGAAAAGGCAGCAGGAGGGAGGGAAATTGAGGTGAGCAGGTCCCTCAAGAGCAAAGGAGCGTCACCGTGGAGGAATTGAGGCTGAAGGACGTGGGCAGGAACGTGCTACCCCCTCCTCTGCTTTCCCTGAGTGTGGAGACCTGGGAGGAGATGGAGGAGGAGGAGGGTGGGAAGGTCACCTGGGTGAAGGTGGAGGTGGGAGCCAACCCCATGTGGGTGAGACCACCCTGGAGCACCCCTGGTGAGGATGCTCATGAGCTCTAGAAAGGAAAAATGGGAAACAAATATATATATATATATATATATATATATATATATATATATATAAATCTGGGTTGTTTCAGTGAATCATGACAACCTGCCTGGGTCATGTATTTGTTAATTACCGGAGGTTATAAGCCCAGCGGCGCTGGGGTCTGAGCCAGAGGCCGGCTGGCAGCCAGGAGAGAGGAAGGGACACGTTCCCTCTGTCCCTGTCCCTGCCATGCCCTCCGCAGGGCTATGCCAGCCATACCCGCTACTGCCGCCCGTCCCGGCCACCCCTGGGAGGGGACGGAGATGTCCCACGTGGTGGTGGCACCGTGGCCGTCCCCTCCTGGACAGGAGCCCGCTGCACCCACAGCCACCGGCAAGAGGTAGGTGGGCGACGAGGGACGCTCCATCCCTTGGGCTTTCCCCTCCCTCCTCTTTTTAAAATCCGTATTATACGTTAATCATAACAAGAGCCCTGTCACCTGCTGTAAGTCTCTCCCGGTGTCATCGCCATGGGGGTCCCTGTCCCCGCTCTCCGCCTCCCTCCCGGGGACCAGCTCGGACCTCACCACGTCACGGCCAAGACTTGTCCCGGGCTGGACCGTCCGGAGCATTATTGGGGATTAAAGGTGACATCGGGCAGAAGGACACGTCCTCCCCCGTCTCGCTCATCCCAACGAGCAGGTGGAGGCAGGAGGTGGGTGGCCGGGTCCCCCCTCCCCAGACGAGCGGGGCATGGGGTGTCCCCTGCACCCCCCAACCCCTGTCCCCATGGACCCCCGGCTTTTTTTAGGGCGATGGCAGAACCGAGGCTCCGAATCGCGCCACATCCTGCCAAAGCCCGTCCCCAGCTGCCAATTATACACTGAACCAAATACAGACGAGCCTTTTAAATGACATTGTCTGTGTTGTCCCGAAGGGACCTTGCAAGGGTATGGCTGGAATTATTTTGGTTATTTTCCCTCCCTACACATCCCTATGTGTGGTTAATAATTCTCTTCCCAGATGCGGAGAGCCTTGGCACCTCCATGCCCTGTGCGGGTAAGTCCCCGTAGGTGACGGTGTCGGTGGGGGGATACGGGAGGAATCACCTTCCCCATCCCAGCACTGGGGTGGGATGGGGGGGAGAGATGCTCAGATCTCCAGTTTTCCAGAAAAACCTTGGAAATGGCCGTTTTTCACCCCAAGAGAGCGAGGAGGATGGAAGGACAATGGGTGGGAAGCAGAGGGGAACTGCAGACGGGGGGTCTGGATGGTTGCGGAGGGGCCGGCAGAAACCTCAGTCCCAATTTACTGCTTTCTGATGGGCAAAACACAAACTCCCTCAAAAATGACCTTTCTCTTCCGCCATCTCTCTCCATCACTTGCTTTTTTTTATTATTATTATTATTTTCCCCAGCCAGGGATTTCAGCTGAAGGGTATTAGTTAATCAGATTCCGAGAAGCAGATGTTAGGTGATTTAGGAGGAAAAAAAGGCAACTTTCTAGTGCAAGCCTCCGCTGAGCCCGGAGGACGCGCTGCAAAGCTTGGGGAGGGTGTTTTGTGGCTTTGGACAGCACCGTTAATTTTAGTCTATATTGAAAATGAGGTGGACGGGGTTGTCTGGGGGTTTGGGGACCCGTGGGGCAGCCGGCTCCAGCCACAGCGCCTTCGGGGGCTTTGAAGGGAGGAAAAGTCAGAGCCCTGCATTGCTTAGGCAGCCACCTGAGGGCTTGAAACAGCGCGGAAAAGCACCTTTTCCATGTCCCACCGGGGAGGATGAGCACAACGTTCCACTTCGAATGGTGACCATGGCGTGCAAACTGTCCCTTCGCAGCTCCGTGCCTCAGTTTCCCCAGGAGGGACAATGCCGGGGGGCTCAGCTGGATGTGCACGGGGGCTCTGGAGCAAGGCTGGATTGCAAGACAACACCGTTTCTTCTGTGCCCAGAACTCTCAGGTTGAAGCCGTCCTACCGAGGAAGGGCTGGGGCATCGTATTAAGAGTTAAGCTTAATGCTTCAAATACCAAGATCATCTCACGGCGCTGACTTAGGATGCGATTTCACGCTCAGCTTTAGGAGAAGGTCCTGGGCGCACGGTCCCTCTGGTCGCCCATGGATGGAGATGTGCTGGGGCAGGTGGCTCCCCCACCACTCAACACCCAACGCTCCCACTCTCCTCGTCAAAAGGATTCCTTCTTTTCTGATTTTAAAATAATCTCTGGGGGTTTGTATTAAGAAAAAAATAAGGAAAATAGGGAAAAGTTATGCGCTGCTTTTTCTTTTTCTGTAATGCTTTGGTTTTTTCTCTTTTCTTTTTACTGGTTTTTCTTTTTCCTTTTTCTCCTTTTTTCTTATTTCTTCTTCTTTCTCCTTTATTTTTATTCTTTTTTTTTCCGTTTTTCTCCTCAATACTTTTTAATTGTCTTTAATGCTTATTTTTCCCTCAAAAGACTCAAGAGAGCTTTGTCACACTGGGCTTGTCTCAGCATCCCTTTCCCTACCTCCTGATGCTCCACAGGCACCAAACCGTGGCTTGTCTGCAGCTCACCCTAATGTCAAATAGGGAAACCGAGGCACCAGTGCGGCTCAGTGCCCGCGGATGGATCCTTTCCCAGCACGAAGCGGAGCCTGCGGTGACTGTCCCATGGCAGGACTGGTCCCAAATAAATAGCGCTGCTGCTCTGGGCAGACGTGGCCTAAATTGCGTTGCTATTCCTGGCAGCCGAGGGCATTTGGGCTTTTTGGCTCTCTGAGCTTGGCTGGGTGCGGAAACCAGCATGTCCTTGGTGAGCAGCAGCTCCGCGTGTCTTCCCGTGGTTTCTCGTGTAAAAATGTGTTTCTGGTGTAAAGAGGGGAAATAAATCAGGGGGTTGAGTTTGCTTATAAGCTACATTTTTGGGCGAATCTCCCCAGAACCTTTCCCTGTTAACCTCTGATTTCTTTATGTGCTTCTCCCTGAGGCAAAACAGGTAATTTCCCGGCTCTGTAACTTGGCCGCGTCTCTGGGCTCCTCTTTGACTTTGCCTTTGGGTTCGGTACAAAAGCCGTGGCGTGTTGGGGAGACGTGTGCCCAGGAGAATTTTGGGGACGTGATGTCCATTGTTGAGCACCCGACATAGTCGGTCTGGGGGAAAAAATCCACCCATGGCTTGAGTGATGCTCTCCAAGGGATCTGAGTGTTTAGTCCTCGTCTTCTCCCTATGGCTGGGAACATCAGGGCTGCCACGAAGGAGCCCTAGGAGGTCCTGGAGGACATCACCTCGCTGCTGGCGCCCCAAAGTCTGGATGAAGACAAGGGGTCCCCATTTGTACCCTCTTCACACAGAGCACAGGAGTTGTCCAAGGCTGGTGGGCACATCCTTCTCCTCCTGCCTTGCCTTCCTCATGGGCTGGGCTCCCCAAGTCCCAGCATGGCCCCTACTTTGGGAATTGCTTCCTGAATGCTGGTTAACCCAGCTGCAACGTGCCCAGGACATCCTGGGCTTTGACCCAATGGCTCTCCCAGCAGCTCAGCAGGACCCCCGTGTTTCCTACCTCCAAATCCTGCTTCAAACTCTGGACCCGCAAATATCTGCCATGACCCTTTGCTCTGCAGGGCTGGGGACCGGCTGGGTGGGACACCCAGGGTCACCCCATCCTCTGCCGCTGCCTGACCTTGGTGCTGTCGATGGTTTTGGGAGGTTTAACGATGATGGTGAAGCCATGCCAAAAGGGTTTGCAGGATCCGGAGATGAACGACTTGCTGGAAGTATAAGGCTTTTGCCAGTCAACGAAATTAATGTTTTCATTTAAAAAAAGCAAGGTTTTCTGACCTTGGGTTTGTTTTATTCTTTTTGGTTGAACCAAGACATACATGTGCACAATTCAGCTCTGTCTCTCTCCGTTCCCTTGCAGATCCTCGTAGCGTGGGAAAGACACAAGCTGCCGGCATCCGACCCGGGGATTTATGCTGCTAATCTGATTAGTGTATGATGGACGTGTCCAGTTGGAAGGAGATGGAGGTGGCACTAGTCAGTTTTGACAACGCTGATCAGATCGTGGAGGATCCCTGTTATTCAAACGACCTCAGCCCCGCTGGGCAGTCACGGAAAGGCCATCCCAGCTGCGCCAACCTCCTCTCCAACCTGAGGATCCTCATCAACAGCGAAAATGCCAACAATGAAACCATTTTCTCCAGGTTTTCCGCTGAGTTCAGTGAGCACCTGGTGGGGGAGAGGGTGGGCATGGATGAGGGGGACCAACGAGTCATCATCAACATCGCTGGGCTGAGGTTTGAGACGCGGCTCAAGACCCTCAACCAGTTCCCCGAGACCTTGCTTGGGGACCCCGAAAAGAGGATGCGCTACTTCGACTCCATGAGGAATGAATATTTCTTCGATAGGAACAGGCCCAGTTTTGATGGGATCTTGTACTATTACCAGTCTGGTGGGAAAATACGGCGCCCGGCCAATGTCCCCATCGATGTCTTTGCTGATGAAATCACCTTCTACGAGCTGGGTGATGAAGCCATGGACCAGTTCAGGGAGGATGAAGGGTTCATCAAGGACCCTGAGACCCTCTTACCAACTAATGACTTTCACAGGCAATTTTGGCTGCTCTTTGAATACCCTGAAAGCTCCAGTGCGGCCAGGGGTGTGGCTTTGGTCTCCGTCTTGGTCATTGTCATCTCCATCATCATCTTCTGCATGGAGACCTTGCCGGAGTTTAGGGAGGAACGGGAGTTTAGATCCACCCAGGAGCTTTCTAAGAACCTGACAGACACCTTGCTGGCCCACAGCACCTTCACGGACCCTTTCTTCGTCATAGAGACAGCCTGCATCATCTGGTTCTCCTTCGAGCTGTTCGTTCGGTTCATCGTGTGTCCCAGCAAGACCGAGTTCTTCAGGAACATCATGAACATTATCGACATCGTGTCCATCATCCCCTACTTCGTGACGCTCACCACCGAGCTGATCCAGCAGAGCGAACTCAACGGGCAGCAGAACATGTCCTTGGCCATCCTGCGGATCATCCGCCTGGTCAGGGTCTTCCGGATCTTCAAGCTGTCCCGGCACTCCAAGGGGCTGCAGATCCTGGGCCAGACCCTCAAGGCCAGCATGCGGGAGCTGGGTTTGCTCATCTTCTTCCTCTTCATCGGCGTCATCCTCTTCTCCAGCGCCGTCTACTTCGCCGAAGTGGATGAGCCGCAGTCCCACTTCTCCAGCATCCCCGATGGCTTCTGGTGGGCCGTGGTCACGATGACGACCGTTGGCTATGGAGACATGTGTCCCACCACCTTGGGTGGCAAGATCGTGGGGACTCTGTGCGCCATCGCGGGGGTGCTGACCATTGCGCTGCCCGTCCCCGTCATCGTCTCGAACTTCAACTATTTCTACCACCGGGAGACGGAGAACGAAGAGAAGCAAATTCTGCCGGGGGAGGTGGAGCGGATCCTCACCAGCGTGGTGACAGGAGCCGGCAGCATGGAGTCGCTCAATAAAACCAATGGGGGTTACCCTCGAGACAAGGCCAAAAAATGATGCTGGAGGCCCTGACGGGACTGGGCCGAGTCGGGTGGGGTTGGCTGGATAAGGTATAAAACATCTGCACGCTGGGATTTATTTATTTTTAAACCAAATGTGCTGCTGCTTTTTTTTTTTCTTTTCCTAGACATTTTTCAATCTCTGATTTCCTGCGGCTGTTCAAATAAATACCATCTTTCTTATCTCTCTTCCTTGCCCATCAGTCTGGTTTTTATTATTTGATACTCATCATCTGCTGGATGTTTTTGTTCTTTGTCCGTGGCATCAGGATGGAGTTTCCCAGAGATTTCCCCCATTTACCAGCGGAGATAAAAGGGCAAAATGACATGAAATGCTGGCCGGGGTGAGGATGGGTCCAGCTCCCTGCTTTTCTTAAGCCATTTAAAATCATTCCTTCCCACCCCCCAGGATCTGGGGGTCTCAACGATCCCCAGGTGCCAAAAGAAAATTAAAAGTTATATTTTTAGCTGGATCTGCCTCAATAATTTTGTCGTCACAGCAGGATGGGCAGTGATGGGTGGGGGTGTTAGGAGAGAGCTGGAGGCCGATCATGGTGACACCAATAAGAGACCAGAGCATGGTGGTTTCTGATGGAAAACTGAGCGTGGAGAGAGGAAAAGGGAATTTCCTGTGCAACAAATGCTCTGCTCGTGGGTTTTGTGGTGTGCAAGTGGCCATAGAGATGAACCACCCTCACCTTGCAGCTTTTATTGCCCCGTGTTGCTGCAAACGGGGCACAGATCAATGAGAATAACGAGCGCTGACGGTTCCGAGAGCTCGACTCATGGTAGAACAGCACTTCTGGCTTTCTAAAAAATGCAGATTTGATGGCAGAAACCAGCAACAGATCATTCTGCCGTTCTCTCTAATGCCAGCAGGTTTTCTTCTGAGAAAAACATTTTGTTCCAACTTCACTCTTCCACTTGGCTTTTTTTTTCGGTTGTTTTTAATGTTTCTGCCTACATTAAGATCACAGTTTCTCCTGCAGCGTCTACACATCCGCTCTTATATCCCACATCTGTTACACTCGGTGTCTCATCTCCCGAAGGTTCGACACGATCATTACGCAACGTGCCAGCACCTCCGCCTTGCAATTCCATTCAGAAAGGAGCAGTGATTTGGTTTTTTTTAGTGTTATTATTATCCCCGGATCCATGAGCTGAGGACAAGAGGCACGAACCCTCTGCAGCCACAAGAGCTTATTTCCCATTGATCCTAAAGCGGCGGAAAACTGTGAATACCCAGTGCCAACACTCAGCTGGATAAAAACCTGCCAGAAAACCCCTTTCCCCACCCAATTTGTAGCTCAGGACCCTCCCAAATCAAGGGCCGAACTCTGTGCTCCGCAGGTCGGGGTTGGCATCGCAGCCACGAGGTGGCAGCGCAGGACAGCGGGTTTAAATGAAATAAACGATAACTATTTAAAATATATATATATATTTGCTGGGGTTTGCTTCCCCAAACGCACTTTGAGAGCAGATTTAAAGTGGGTTTTCTGCCCACCTGCAGGTCGAACTGCGCAGGGCCATGCGGGAACAAATTCGGGGACCCTCTCAGCCCGCACGGCCCCAATCTTCCATTTACAATCCCAAATCCAGCAAGAGCGCCTTCCCTCCCAATGGGGGATCCCGTTACAGATTTATGCCAAAATCGAGTGATTTGGCACTAAATTGTCGCCTCCTGCAGTCTGAAGCCGCAAGGACATCGTGATGTGTAATAAATAAATCAAATCGACACAGTCATTGCAGTGTTTTATTTTCCCCTCAATTTACAATATTTTGTTGCTTTCACTCAGCACCGGCTGCCAAATCTGAATTACATGGCTCTCCGCGATAATGCAGCATCTGCCACAGCCGTAGAAATAGAAACCGCTGCCATTATAGCACCAAAATCCACCAAAAAGCATAAAAACCCCTCAATGGGGAGAGGCCGGAGCACAAGAGGTGCCGCTGCCCCCCGCAATGAACCCCAAGGGTCACTGAACCACCCGCATTCACACCTCAAAAATAAGCTTTAAGTGCTGCTTCTGCTCAAGAGGAAATTGGGCCTTTATTTGCTGTAAATGCTGATTTTTATTTTATTTTTAATTATTTTTTTAATATTATGTATTTATTATTGCTGGGGGTTGCTGTAGGAAGCTCAAGTGATACGGGGTTTTTCCACCAGATATTTTTAAAGCGGATTAAAAGCGCGTGTCGGCACTAACTCTTAGCACAGTTCATTAACCCCAACACCCCGCTCTCCTCTCAGACTCAAGTGACACCAAGAGTGGCCCCCAAATCCCAGGCGGTACCTGGACCCCAAGCAGATGCTTAAGCTGGAAAACATTTCCCTGCATCCCAAACGCCACATCTGGCCCCGGCCGCTGCCAAACACATTGCGGTGCTTGAACTTTGGGGAAACCCATCCCTCAATCCCCCCATGCCCAGCTACTTGATATCAATTTATTCTAGCTGCAAGAGAGATTAGATCAACAGGCTTTTTAAATACACCGATAAGACGTGATGGGGCAATATGATGGGGATTACTACGGGAATGGTTTGTGCAGTAGGAATTGTGGGAAAGCTGCTAAAACTCCCTGTAAAAGGAAGTTTCTGCCCCTCTGATTTTTGTCTTTCCTGCCGCACAAGTAAAATCAATTAAAGTCGAGTCTCCGCCACCGCCCGCACAACCGGGCTCAGCTTTGGGGAGGCTTTGGTAGATAAATGATGCTGCTCATCTTTACATCGCAGATTTTATCATGTGCCAGGATAAAAACCACTTTTGCTCTTCCCAGATTGCATCACAGTTGGTTTTTAGTGTATAAAATACAGCAGGGAGGTGACAGGGAGGTGGCAGCCACGACATGCACAGAACACCTTGGGAAAGGGATTTTTGAGGCCACAAATGTTTGCCACGCACACCCCCCTTCACTCCGCTCCTTCGCTAGAGCCGGGTTCTGCTTGGGGCTGGGGCAGAGCTTTGCTAAGCCAGACCTTGGAGCAGCTTGGCCTGAGCGTGCCTCAGTTTCCCCATATAACACAGAGCTTATAGCAACACTCAGAAAAGCACTTTTAAGATGCAAAGTGGGCACCCGGCGGCTGCGGGAGAGGGGAAGAAATGGGCGCGGGGGGCTCAGGGTTGGGCAGCCGGCAGCACCACCCTAAAAATCGATGTTCTTGAAGTCGAGGGAGCAGCGGTAGCGGCCGTCGAGGAACCTGGAGCAGATGAAGTTGGGCAGACACGGGCAGGTGTGGTGCTGGCGCTTCCCGAAGAACGGGACCTGGGGAGAGACGAGAGTGTCGGGGCTCGGCTGCGGGCACAAAGCTATCAACCGGCACCGAAAATCCCCGGCTCTTCTCAGAGCTTTAATAGACATACGCCTGAAATTAATTTTTGATCCCTCTGAAGCCCTTCGCACCTTCCTTGTGTGAGCAGAACCTGCGGCAGCACTAAATCTCGCAGGATCGATACGGGAGCGGGGAGCGGGACGCTCCCCCCGGGCCGGGATGCTGCTGCTAAATCCTCGCGGAGGAGGGATTGCGGGGATCAGTGCGCTGGGGTTGCTTATGGGACAGAAATCGCGGCGCCTGGGTATTAACTCGGCTTCTCCTCGCTTGGCGGAGCATTTGCGGCTCAGTTTGGAGCAGCGCAGGGGCGCTTTGCTTTAAATGAACGGGCTGGGTGGCTCGGTCATGGTCAGCAGCACCCACGGGACATCCGAGCATCCCCAGGAGAACAGGAGCTGAGGGGAGACCTTCTCATCTCTGAACTGCCTGAAAGGAGCTTGGAGCCAGGGGGGTCGGGCTCTGCTCCCCAGGAACAAGCGCCAGGAGCAGAGGAAACGGCCTCAAGTTGCGCCAGGGGAGGTTGAGGTTGGATTTAGGAACAATTTCTTCCCCAAAGGGCTGTGGGGCATTGGAACAGGCTGCCCAGGGCAGTGCTGGAGTCACCATCCCTGGAGGGCTGGACAGACAGACATGAGGTTCTCAGGACATGGGGCAGTGCCGGGGTGGGGAATGGGTGGACTCGATGATCTCGAGGGGCTTTTCCAACCAAAACGATTCTCTGATTTTGGGTGACACAGGCAGGCAGGAGGTTGCTCAAGTCATTTAGAGGCTGGAACCAGCTGCACCGCACCAGCTCGGGGACCCCAACGCTGCTGCCGGAGCCTCATCCCAAACCCACCCCAGCCCCCTAACACTGACCCCCATCCCCATCCCAAAGCTCGGTCCCCTTTACCCAGTCCTTGACCCCCGCCCAGGTACCTTGTGGCTGAAGGGGTGGCACTCGTCCCCCTCCTGTCCCAGGGGGGTGCACATCCGCAGCCCCCGCAGCCAGAGGCTGACGGCGCAGCAGGTCCCGCTGCCGCACTGCAGGTCCCGCTCGCAGGCCTGGGGACAGGGACAGCGTCAGCGGGACCCGGGAACACGTCACTATCCCTTCTGGGGGGCAGCGCAGAAATCAGCCCACACCAAACTGCTGGGGTAACCTCTCAATGGGGGGCTATGGGGGTCTCGCGTTTGGGGGTAAGCTGGGGAGGTTTGGGGCAGGGCGGAGGTTGGATGGGGGTGATGGGGTTGGGGTGCCCATAGGGATGTGCGATTTTTTTCGCTTCTGGAAAACTTCCTAAAACCTGACGCGGCGCTGGGGGAAGAAGCAGAAGGAGCAACTCACGGGAGTGACTTCCCACACAGGTGAGATGGATGTGGGAACAGCATCCGTGTGCCGGAATAATGAGTAATAAATGGGGTAAATAGATCAATAAATAAACATAACATGCAATATAAAACACAAAATAAAATGAACTAAATCACACTTAAAAAGCAAACAGCAAAAGCCACCGATTCCTGCCTTATTTTGGAAAACGTAATAACAAAAATAGATAAATGTCCCGTGTTGGGGATGGATCAGCACTTACCCCCGTGATGACGGCGCCGGGCCCGGGGGTGACGAGCAGGAGCAGGAGGAGGGTTTGCAGGAACCAGCCCATGGTCTCTGCTGCTCTGCAGCAGCCCCGCACCTCCCGCCCTATATAACCCCCCAGCGCCGTGTCTTCCCCGATGATCTCACAACACGCAGATGAGACCTGAATCTCTAATGGTATTAAAAAAATACCAATGAACCACCGAGGAAGGGAGAAGATCCCACCTCTCCCACCCACACCATGTCCCGGGGTGATTTTTCAGCTAAGCCAACACAGCTGGATTTTCCAACCACACCTCTATGTCTTCTATCCCTGACAGGTGTACTTAAGAAATTCATTAAGAATTTGTGATTATTTAGCTAAAAGAAAACACACTAATAAAGTTACCTTGCTACTTCTCGGCTCGTAAGAGCACAATGTGTAATAATGTGGCTCTGTGATAAATATCCTGTAGAAATAAAGACTCGGCTGCATCTGTTTCTGAGAATCAAAGAAGGCAGAGAGGGAATAACATCTCCTTCAGTAATGACGGTGTGTTTGTGTTTGCATTTAATGTTGATTTATGGCTTGATGTATATCCGCTATACCTCAAATAGCATTTGGTGCATCTGCTGCGAGCATACGGGAATAAGAGCAGCGGTTGCTAAAGAAGCTAAAAAGGCAGGAAAAGATGGAATTATCGGCTTCTTTTTCAATTTCGACATCCTGAGGGGATGGAAGGGACAACATCCCAATGTGCTCGGGGGAAAAAGGAGCAAGAAATCTCTGCCGCCTCTGCCATGCGACATCGTCATGGAGCTGGGGCTGCGTGTCACCCGTCACCTCCTCCCATGCAGCCCTTTGGGAGTCCAGCAATTTACAAACAAATATATCTATAATAAAAGTTTAAATACCAACACATGGTGCTGGATCCAGCCGGGACCCCCAGGATGAAGCTGGGCTACCAGAGCTCCCCACCAGCACTTTGAATTTAGTCTCTTCTGGCTTTTCTCACTGAGGAATAAACACCCTTGAGGCTGATTTTGGGGATTCTCCCAGTCAGGAGGAGCCACAGCCCCAAAATTCTCTCTCAAGGGGATGGAGCGTGTTCAACAGATCTGGTCCATGGGGGCAAATTAGGGACCGGGAGCAGCCGGGGGGCTCAGCCCGGGGGGGTAAAACATGGCCCGAAGTGATGGGCTGGGGGTTGAAATCAGGGTTTGATCAGAGCCACGTGGCTTAATGGGCCTTTTCTGTTGAACTTCTTTTGTAGAGTATCAGTCCAGTGCTAAATCATCTATTTAATTAGTTAAAAATAGCCCAGGCATTTCCCTGCCCGGAGAGCAGCACTTCTTTTGATGTGGCAGCTGTTCTGCTGCTTCTCTCAAGTCTCCTCCACCTGGGCTTGAATTAATTAATCCCAACTCCTCCAAAAACCTTCCCCATCAGAAGGGAAGTTGTGCTGAGATGCGGATGGGATGGGGGGGATGTGGACCCAGCCTTGCGGGGGAATATTTGTACCTTTGTCCTGTGTTGCTACCCAGGGTGGGGGGAAAATAATCATTAAAACAATATAAGTAATCCTAAATCACCCAGTAAGGCAGCGGGGAGCCCCCGGGCGTGCAGGATCGGGGTGCTGCCCGAGGGAGCTCCCCGCTTGACTTGAGGAGGAAGAAACATAAATAAAACACGAAAAATAAAATAATAAATAATAAAATCCTGCTGCACTTCGCTTCCCCCATCAATAACATTTTAATTTTCTGACCTGACAAGCCGAGATCTATCACCGGGCGCAGCCGCAAACGGATTCAGCCGGCACCTTATTAGCGTCACCGAGCACCACGATGCACCCGACATAAATTACCTCCCACTCTCGGTGGGGCTCGGTTTTTGGGGGGGCTCCTTGCAGCGGAGCAGGGCTGAGCATCCCTTTTAGCACCTCTCTGCTCTGTGGGAATGGGGTGGGGGTCCTGACCCCCCCCAGCACCGCACACACCAGTCCAGTGTGGCTCTTCTTGCTGCGGATATTGGGCTCCAGCCCGTGGTCCCCATGTCCCTGCATCCCTGCATCCCTCACTGTGGTCCAGAGGATGCTCTGGCTGGGGAGGGTGTGTGGGGGCCCCCCCCATTAATCCACCGCTCGAATTTCATTTTACCATGCAAATCCTGAAGGGAGAGGAGGGGAAACCGCTAATAAACCACACTCAGGAGTATAAATGCGGAGAAAAGAGAGGAAAAATAACCCAAGAACGGCAGCTGTGCCACGTGCTCTGTGGGAAAAGGGCCGCCCGGGGGGGTTGGTTTAGAGAGCGGGGGGTGCGGGGTCGGCATTTGCAGCAACCCCCCGAAATGAGGGCATACGTGAGCCCGCAGTGGTGCCGCCCTGCACGGAGCCCCGGCAGCTCCCAGGGACGGGAGCGGTTTCGGGGGTGCACCCGCGATGCTCCCAATGAGGCTGCGCAGGCGCCTTCGCGCCGCGAAACTTTTTGGCCCCGCGCAGGCGCCGTCCCCGCGCGTCACGTGGGTGACGCCGCTGCCAGGAGCGGCCGAGTAGGGCGGAAGTGAAGGGGTGCCCGGCGGCATGGAGGGGACGCTGGAGCAGCACCTGGAGGACACGTACGGGCCGGGGGGGACACGGGGGACAGGGACAGGGCTGGCCGTGCCGCACCGGGCTGGGGGGGGCGGGGGGCGGGGCCCAGGCCGCCTGAGGCCTGGCGGAGTGCGGGCCCGGCGCTCATGGCCGCTGTCTCACCCCGCAGCATGAAGAGCCCGTCCGTGGTGGGTGTTCTCTGCACCGACTCGCAGGGGCTCAACCTGGGCTGTAAGTAACGGAGCACCGCGGGGTGGGGGCAGCGGGGCCTGCCCGCGCCCTCCGAGCGCTCCCGGGGTCGGGGGGGGGGAGGCAGCGGGACCCACAGCAAAATAAGTGGGAGGGGGGGGGGATGTGGGGCGGAGCGTCCAGAGCGAGCGAGGCCATGGGGAAGGAATTTGTGCCCCGAGGGGGTGAGAGCCTGGCCCGGGTCACCCAGAGAGGTGGTGGATGAACATCCTGGAGACATCCCAGGCCAGGCTGGACGGGGCTCTGAGCACCCTGAGCTGCTGAAGATGTTCCTGTCATGGCAGGGGGGGCACTGGGGGACTGGGGAGGCCCCTCCACCCCAAACCAGCTGTGAGCCCATGGTACCCAGCTTCCTACACACACACTGGAGGAAACTGGAGCCAGCTCTTCCTGCCACTTAAATTCAGGGGTTTGGTGTTTTGAGGGCAATTAGGGGAGAAGCCGCTTTGGCCCAGGGAGGAGGCTGCACCAACCCGGCACATGTGGCTTCAGCCAACATCTCCTGTCTCTCGCAGGCCGGGGAACCCTCTCGGATGAGCACGCCGGGGTCATCTCCGTCCTCGCCCAGCAAGCGGCCAAGCTCACCTCCGACCCGACCGATACGCCCGTGGTGTGCCTGGAGTCGGACAGCGGGTGAGCGTCTGTCCTGAGAGAGGGGAGAGCCTGAGGGTGGTGAGAGCCTGGCCCAGGTTCCCAGAGAGGTGGTGGATGAACCACCCCTGGAGACATCCCAGGCCAGGCTGGACGGGGCTCTGAGCAACCTGAGCTGGTGAAGATGTCCTTGTCATGGCAGGGGGGGCACTGGGTGAAGGTCCCTTCAACCCGAACCATCCTGTCATTCCTGTTTGTGTTCTAGGAATATTATGATCCAGAAGCACGACAGCATCACTGTGGCAGTGCACAAGTTGGCATCCTGACCCTGGGGAACCTGCACCGCGCTGCACTCCCCGCTCCGGCCCAGCTCCTCCTCATCCCACAGCCGCTCTCCTCTGCTGCTCCGGCGCAGAACGTGCTTCTAGTAACCAAACCTGGACTGAAGGCTCCTGCTCTCCACTTAACAGCTCCTGTGCAGCTACCAGGGTCTCCAACTCACATTGTAGCACTTGTGCTGCTGAGGCTGAAACGTGGGTCACAAGCAAGCTCGTGTAATGATCACATGCTATGAGGTGTATGTGTGTGTGGCCTTAGTTGTTGGATAAATCAATAAATGACCTGGAAAAATAAGCCTTGGCTTCTCTTTGCTCCTGCTGGGAAAACTGTTGCCTGATGCTTTGCCTTGTTGCTAAACACAGTGAGGTGACTTCTCCCTGTCCCTTCTTCATTAGCATATGTCTAGAGAAACAGAATAATGCACCAAGACTTGAATATATGGAGGCTCCTCTAGTAGAAAAGGTACAAAGACTTTCCAAGGAATTTCTCCTAGGAAATGTTTAGCCTCCTCTGGTTAAACGTTCTGTGTGGGAGTTACTTGTTTCCTGCGCCTTGGATTGAAGTTCAAACCTGAACGTGCCTGTGCTGCCTGTTCTCGGCTGGGCAGCGATTTTCCTGAGTAAAAGCAGCTCATTTAATGTTAAACCGAGCAGCTCCTTCCACCGTAAAGCATCCCCAGCTCCTTTGAGATGTTGTGTCTTGTGCTCCAGCCCCTTCACCAGTTCCGTTGTCATTCTCTGAAATCCAATAACTAAACGCAGTTTACCGGGCCAAGGGCAACACAGGACAGGCAGGGATGGGGCTGTGCTGCCCTGCAGCCGCCAGCAGCCCCAGGCTCGGCTTAAGTCCCTGTTGCCACCTACTGCTCTGCTCCACTCTGGCAACACCCAGGGCTTCGCCTGGAGCTCAAGCCCTCGCAGGCTTCCCCTCCTCTTTCCTCCCAACAGGATTTTGGCTCCAAAAGCCGCGGGTTTCCTGCTGGGGAAGGGGAGGGACTCCTGGCCTTGGGGCCCTGCAAGCCGGGCTCTGCGTCCGGGAGGAGGAGGAGGATGGGCTCCAACCACCCAGCGCTAGCGGCTCCATGTCCCGCTTGGGGGCTGGTCAGGAAGGACAGACACCATCGTCATCAGCGGAGGCAAATGAAGGACCAGAGTTCGGGGTGTCAAGTCAGGGACGGGGGATTTAGTCTCTGGAGCAAATGAAGAGACGATTCCTCTTTGCAAGCGGCTGTTTCGGGGAGGATTTTCCAGCATGCAGCAGCAAGGCGGTAAGGAAAAGGAAAAATTTCAGGTTCATTGGCGCTGATCAGGTCCAGCTGCTCCACCGGGCAGGATCCCGAGCTGCGGGACGGGTGAGAGGAGGGAGATGAGCAGAGCAGGATGGGAACGGGGGAGCTCCCCATGGGAGCTCCAAGGTGGACAGAGACGGTGAACCCGCAGCGTCTGGCGCAAACCAACCAAACTATCGCTCGGAAGAGTCAGCAAAGTGCTTGTCACATAAAATCCCTTAGTGCTTCAGTGGTTACAGTGATTTGGTGGGAAAGAGAAAGGTCATTAAACTGTTTGCAGGCAGTGATAATGTGCAACGTAACATCTGTTGGCAAAGAGGTCGATGAAAGCGTCACTCACCCTCGAAAGTTGAAGGCGAGATACTGCTGACTACCCCGTTAGCAGCAAAGCTAACGGGTTCCAAGGCAGCTGGTGCTTCCGAGGGGGCAGTTTTTGCAGGTAAATTGAAACAGCAACAGAGCAAAGTGTTAACGTGTCCCAAAATTCTCATTTCCAGGGGAAAGGAAGGAGGAAGAGGCGGAGGCGCCGGCAGCCGGGAGGAGCCCGGGCACCGCGGCCGGAGGGTGCGCGTGGGGAGTCGTGTTCCACTTCTTCCTGGTGAGCACAAAAACCCACCCGAGCCCTCCCGGAGCTGGTGGAGCCTCTGGAGTCTCGCTCGGATGGAGCAGGGGCCGGGACGGGCTGAACACACCGGGCTAAACTCCCCCACGTCCTGCTGGCTGAGCACAGACACCCCGGCCCCCCCAAATACCACCTGGAAACGGCGGCGGAGGCGCCCACCCTGCAGCCCAAAGGCGGTTTGTGATGATGAAATGATGCTTCCCTACTCACACACAGCAGCCCTGGGGCTTAAACCCCAAAGGGTGTCTCGTACCTTCATTAAGGGTGAGATGCCATCGTGGGGGATTCAGGTGGGTGCCCAGGAGCAGCATGGGGTGCGGGCACCTCCACAGCGCTCCAAGGCACTAATTCTCCATGCTACAGGCTCTAATGCCGCACACCATCCTCCCACTGGGGTTGAAGACAACGCCGTCCCCGGGTGGGAAGGCTGGGAAGGGCAGGAAACCTTTCCCCTCTCCCACTGCGTCCAAATTAACTCGCTGCCGATCATTAACCACCCGCGGTTGGGGAGGCGGGAGGGAGCTAAAATTAAGGCCATAAACCGTGCTTTGTCCCCGCGGCAGGGCCAGCCTGGGAACCGCTCAGCACCCATCTCTGCCAGCGATCTTCACAGTGCTGACACCCATCCAGATTATTTTGTAGCATTAAAAAACAACTTACAGAGAAAACAAAACCTACAAGAGTCAGGCTCTAGTGTTATTTTGTTCCATTTCCCCGACACACACCCATTAGCGAACACATCCCACTCTCTTTCTCCCCCAACACAACGGATCATCCACACATAGAGAGCAGAAGGAGAAGCTTTTCCTCCCGCCTGACCCCTGTGCCATCTCACCCGCGTCTGCTCGCACCTCAGGTCAACGTCCTCGTCATGGGGACGCTCAAGACGTTCGGGATTTTCTTCGTGGCTTTCCAAGAGGATGTGGGAGGCTCCTCCGAGCAGGTCAGCTGGGTCGGCTCCATCATGTCCTCTCTGCGCTTCCTCGGAGGTGAGCGGCGGCCGCGGGGACGGGGACAGCTCCGCAACCTAAAGCTGCGATATCAGGGGCTCCCCGGTTGCAGAAGGACAAGGAATTACTGGGGAGTCCAGCGGAGGGACACAAAGATGCTGAGGGGTCTGGAGCATCTTTGTGATGTGGAAAGGCTGGAGAAGAGATGCTGAGAGGGATCTGATCAATGTGATCAGTATCTCAGGGTGGGTGTCAGAGGTTGGACCAGACTCTGTTCGGTGGTGCCCAACGCCAGGGTGAGGGGCAGTGGGTGGCTGGTACCCACACAGGCCCAAGGACGGGGATTGTGTGTCGCGTTGCCTCGCTGTAGCAGGTTTATTATCTATATTCAGAGCAAAGCCTCATCTTAACACTGATATTACGGCCTCCACACAAGCCAGTAGCTGAATAATTCCAGCTGCTGAGCAGGGAGCGCATCAGCAAGCAGGTTCAGGACATTTGAACCTGTGGGCTTTGACACCTTCCCCCGACCCATCCCCCAAGTTCCCAGGGTACCAGACAAGGTCTCTGGGCCTCTCTGCCGCACATGAACTCACCCTGAATGTCTCATGTCACTCTGTTCCTCCTCGGGTGGCACCTGGACTGGGGCGCTGGATGCAATGACCCCAATACAAGTCCCCAAACCCTGCAAAGCAGCGTTTGGCACCTTCAGCCCCAGGTTCCTCCCTGCGCTTTCCGTTGCAGCCCCGCTCGTGGCCGTGGTCTGCAGGAGGCTGGGCGAGCGCCCCACGTCCATCATCGGGGCCGGCCTGGTCAGCGGGGGCTGCCTGCTGAGCACCCAGGCCACCAGCGTCCCCTTCCTCTGCGTCTCCATGGGGTTCCTGCTGGGTGAGTGCAACCCGCGGTCGGGCAGCGATTTTCCCGTGCACGATGAGCAAAAGCAGCTCCTTGAATGTTAAACCAGGCAGGTCCTTCCGTAGGAAACCATCCCCAGCTCCCTCCTACGAGACACTGTGTGGAACCCCAAAGCTTCAGGCTCAGGAGCATAAAATACCAGTTTCAACACGCTAGATCCAATTCACATAAAAGCAGAAAATCATTTTGGTTGGAAGGGATCATCAAGATCTCAAGATCATTCACTCCACCTGTTCCCCACCCCGGCACTGCCCCATGTCCTGAGAACCTCATGTCTGTCTGTCCAACCCTCCAGGGATGGTGACTCCAGCACTGCCCTGGGCAGCCTGTTCCAATGCCCCACAGCCCTTTCTCTTGCTGTTTTCCCAGCCCCAAGATGAATCCCGACCTTTTAAAACCCCTTACTCAAAACACACAACCCCAGGTACTAACCACCACACACGCAATCTTCTTCTCCACTGACCACAACACCAAAAGTCGCCCCATGGAGCAGCTCTGCTACGGGCACTACGAGCTTGGGACGGCGCCACTTTGAGTCCCCAAAGCTCACAACGCAAACAAATCACTTTTTGGGCAGGAACGCATTATTTTCTCCCCATTCCGCAGGTCTGGGGTTCGCCTGCCTCTACCAGGCGGCCGCGGTGATGACGGCCAAGCGCTGCAGGACGCGGTTGGGCTTCTCCAACGCCGTGGCCCGCGCCGGCATGGGGCTGACGTTCCTCATCGCGCCCTTCACTCAGCTCCTCATCGATTTTTATGGCTGGCAGGGTGAGCACATCATCTCCCATTTGTCATCAGCATTTAGAGAGTGTTTGAGAATCATCCGGGTGGGATAAGAGGATCGTTTTAAAAACTACGATTGGCTGCAGCAAGGAACAGCTCTGCCTCTTCTGGGCTAGTTGGGAACATCTTGCTAATGATTAAACACTTAATCAGTCATTAGAGTTAAGTCAGAGGCAAAACAGAGACCTCAGAAAGCAAAACTGAAAATCCCTGTCTTTACTGCACCATTTCAGGCCACCTTGAAGGTCCATCATGTGAAACGGGCTTCTAATGAGGGCAAACAAAACAAACCCTGAATTCATTGCGCGCATCACAGCAAATGGGATTTGTAGCTAGAAAAATAGGATTAAAAGCTCCTGTATGATACCTGCTCCTTATGGCAGAGCTCTCTCCATGTTCAATATGAACTACACCCTGTTGTAGAACGAAAAAAGAGGAAAAAGAGCATCTTCTCTCTTCCTGCAGGCACCCTCCTGATTTTTGGCGGCATCATGTTGAACCTGGTGCCGTCCAGCCTGCTGCTGCGACCCACCAGCACCCACCGGCCCCCCGCGAAGAACCCAAACCGGGGGTGTTTAGCGCCAAAACCAGCCCCAGAAGCCCTGGATGGATGCTCGGATGGAACCACCCGCGGGGAAGCACATGAGGAGCGTCCCAGCGCGGAGGGACTCGTCACGTCCCACCGTAGAGACGTCAGTGCTGCGGGAAGCCCATCGCTCCCTCCGGCCAGGGAGGAGAAACCCCAGCCCTTGCTGGACCTCTCCCCGCTGTGCGATCCCCTCTTTGCCATCTTCACCTGGTCCTTCGTGTTCAGCCACTTGGCCTATTTCGTGCCCACCTTCCACCTGGCGGCACGAGCCCGGACGCTGGGCATCGGCAGCATGGACGCGTCCTACCTCATCGCGGCGGCGGGTACGGCAAAGCGGCTTTTCAACACGGTTGTACCGAGCAGGCAAGAAAAGCAACACAAATCTTGCCAAGAAATAGTCCCAAACGTGTCTTAGAATAAATCTGCATGGAAGAGGTTGAGCTCGCAGCCTTTACCCCGCTGCTGTATATAGATGTACAAAGTCTTTCTCACATGGTGGGTGGTTCTGGATGTTTCCCCGTCCTCAGTGCACTGAAAACCCACGCATTTCCAATTCCATAGGTGCTATCTATGCTCCTAGAGCCTCCCCACCATGGCCCCGGCTCTGCATCAGCCCACAAGGCACAGAAATCCGGAGGCACTTGGTGTTTTAAGACCTTCAGTTTGACCCGGGAATGTGTGCGGGGAGAGAACAATTCAATATCGGAGGGGAAAAAACCCACATTAACTTGGACCTGGCCATTTGGATGAGGCACATTCACCCCCATGGGGAAAATAATAATAATAATAATAATAATAATAATAATAATAATAATAATAAACCAGCCACACACAAACAACAACCACCCACAGCCCCAAAAAAGGACAACGGGCCTGATGCTAAACCGGGATTAACACTAAAGTCACAGCGGGTTAAGAAAGCGTCCGCAACCTCAGTCATCATGAAATAGTTTATTGTAAACAAAATAGATTTTACTTCCATGTCATACCTAGAAATGACGGACGCTGTCAAGGGATCTGGAAGGACAGCACAGCAATTAATCTGACGTGTTAAATTGAGCAGAGAAGGGACAGGCGGTCAGTACCCGCTGACAGCCAGCGTCACTTCAGGAAACACCGAGAAATGGGAAATCCAAGTATCAAAAGTTAGCTGAGCCTTTAAAAGAATATCTTGGTCTTCTATCCTTTCTAGAAATTAAAGTCTCCTAAGTGTGTTTCTCCCCAATATTCTGCTTTTTCTCTGTCTTGAAAAAAGCGATCGGACAGCAAGCTCATCTTCCCTGTTTTACTAAAGAGCCCTTAATTGAATTTTCACAGCCCACTTGGCACTAGCAGGGACCAAAGTAAAGGAAAAAGGTATTTCCACTATAAAGGCATTAATTTTACATTAATTTTTACGGAACAGCAGAACGATAACGAGGAATCAAGTAATTATTGATGTTCTGCCAAACTCCCCCCGCAGGCATCACGGAGACGCTGAGCCAGCTGCTCTCGGGCTGGATCGCCGACCAGAATTGGACCAAGAGATACCATTACCATGTGGTTTACCTGCTCCTGGCCGGCGTCGCCAACCTGCTGGGGGCCCTGGCCACCTCCTTCCCGCTGCTGCTGGCCTACGTGGTGGCCTTCGGCGGCTGCTGCGGCGGCTTCATGGCGCTGGTGCTCCCCGTGCTGGTGAGTGGACGCTGCGGAAAAAAACCATGATGAACGTGGCGTTTCCAACAGTGTTCCAAAACTCTTTGAAGACCCTGTTGCAGAGCTGCGTGCACCGTGTGTTTAATGCTGGGTTTTAATGATTTTTGCCCCGCTAATTGCCTCCCACGGCCTTGTTCCTAAAGGAGATTGCTCCTTGAGGTAATAAATTGAAATGGATTTGGACTGGTCCCCATCTCCCTAACGCAGAGGGTTGTGCACATCTCCTCCCAACCCCAAAATTACTGCAACACCAGCATTACCTGCAACAGACCAGTCACAACAGGATAAGGAGACACCATTATTTTTTGAATATTGACAATTTTCTGGCTTTTGGGGTTGGACTAGACAAGCCCTGAAGGTCCCTTCCAACCCAAACTATTCTCTGCTTATAATGGGACATTTCTTTCTGGGAAGGAATTCAGAGTTCAACACGTCTTCCTCAAAGTCTGGGCAGCGTTACTGGTTTGGGGAGATGCAGAAAAGCATCTCAGATCCTCATCATTTCCATGCTGGACTTGGGGAGGCGAGCGAATTCCAGGCTGGATCAGACCTAAAGGTGCAGGATCCTTTCGAAACTGCAGCTGAGTAGGAAACTCCTCAGGACAAATAAGATCATAAATCTCTTGTGCTTGTAATAACTCCCCATTTGCTTTTACACGCAGGTGGATCTCGTGGGGGTGGAAAAGCTCCATAGCTACTTGGGGTTTGCTGCTTTCTTTGCTGGGATCGCGGCCGCGGGGGGACCCCCACTCGCAGGTAACGTATACATGGGATATACGTAACGTATATAGGGGATATCCATAATGTATACATGGGATATACACCCACTGTGGACCCCCAGGGATGGAACAGCTGGTGCTCACCCTCCTGCCCAAGTGGGAAAACAAACAAACAAAATCAAACACATATCAGAAACTCGTCTTTGCACGTGGGGAATATTTTGCTCCCAAATTTGCAAAACCCAACCGTTAGTTTGACGGCTGCGTGTGGAAAAAGGAGGCGAAACCCCGCGTGGGCATTCAAAGCCTGAGCACGGCTGGGTTTTTTTACCGTGGATTTCCCGCCGTGGGTTATAACCCTGAAGTCGGAGGGGAGGAGGTAACGCATGGACGGGCCCCACGCTGGCACACGAGGGGTCTCCATAGTCTCTGCTTTGGAAGACGACACAGCTCAGCCACAAGAACTGGGCCTAAAGACGAGGAGGATGAAAAGCCTTTCCCTCTTCTCCCTCTGCCCCAAACCCAAGGTGGTTTGGGCTATTTGGCACATTTAAGTGCTTAAAAGTAAACCTCTAGTCTCAGCTCACAAGCAAGAGACTTGTTCTCCAACGCCCTGGCCAGTACAGCTTTTCCTATCCCTGACGCCCCCTTAGGCAAACCTGACAGCTGGAACCAGCATCTGAGCTCTCCCCATGGTGCAAACAAACTCCAACAAGCTCCAAAGTCAAATATCAGCGTGAACAACATCCCGTCCCTTACCCAGCAAACGTGTCCTGAACACAGAATAAACCCGGTAGCTGCTTCCTCATTTATCGCCTCCCGCCCCCGGTGGGGTCTGTAAATCCCAACTCCTGCAACGTTTCGGCAACGCCGCATGTTACAAAATATTGATTTCTCTAATCAGTTATTTCTAGGTTGGCAAAACTCTGTATGCGGATGCAATTTTGAGCGTGCTTTACCTGTCACTGTGATACACAACCTACAGCACGCACCGTCCCCTCTGCTGCCACAAGATATACATCCAGCAATCCCGACCCGACCATCGCAGTAAATTCCCCAGCGCAGTTACATACACTATGAAAAACACTAAATAATTTGGCTCGCTCTTATCCATGCATCATACGTGCTAAGGTAGCGGTTACACTTTCAGCCACTTCCAATATCTTTTCGCTAATGGGAAACCTTTTGGTTTCTGAAAGCGCTAATAAGTCACCCCGCGAACTCTTGGGGATTTTGTAAAGCAAGCAGGTTTCCCGCAAAAAGCCTCCCACGGAAATCAGTCTTTTTAATGCTGGTGGGGTGAATAAAGGCCAAATGGAGCCCAGCAGCAAAACCCGCGCTGATCCGTCTCGCTGGAGCTGAAGTGAGAGGAACAGATTCAGAGTGCAGGGTCTCAATTAGTGATCCAAGATTAATTCTGCACTTTTCTCATCCAAGACGGCTGTGTTAGGCACAGAAACTGAATATGTGCAAGAGTTACTAATGAAGTGTCCAAAAGCATCTGCTCCTTGCAGAGTATAGAACGGGATTTAAATGCTGTGTGAGACCCCGGGGTTTGGTGCCTCCGACTCCCCAAAACCTGGACTTTAGAGCTACAAGTTTGAAAAACTCAAGTATTTTTAATGCAGTGAAACACAAGGTGAAATGAGAATGGGCTAAAAATGCTTCTCTGGCATGCTAGAACAAAGCCTCATTGCAATACAACAGAAAAGGTGATTTACCTGCAAATGTGTTTAATTAAAAGCCCTTAATTGAGGAGGCAGCGAGTCCGAGGGAAAGCCCAGGGTGAGCAGTTTGGAGGCTCCTTCGTGGCTCCTCGTCCGCCAACACTGCTGGAAAAACAAAACCAAAGAGCCCAACCAACCAACCAAAAACCCCCAAACCCCGAAAAATTAAAGATCCTGACGGATATTTTAAAGTAATTTAAATAAATCGGAGCTCAACTGGGGCTCTCTGTCCTGTACAACTTACAAACCTGAGCGTCCTCCTCCTGTCCATATCGCAGAGGTTTTCAGATGGCAAAAACCCCACATCCCGCCTTGGATAATAAACCACCCCACAAACCATTTGGGTCACGGATCCAGCGCCGCGGGACCCGCCGAGGCTCACGGTCCTGGACCAGAAACAGCCACAATGGCCCCAGGAAAGGCACAAACCAACACAAAGTGCCTGGAAAAGACAAAAGGGAAAAAAATAGAAAGAAAAGCAGCCCCATCGCTTTGTGTAGTTTCCAAGGAATTACCCATGTTTAAAATGATTGTGTAGACGCGAGGTGCTGTAGCTAAACCAACCATTTTGAGGTCATTTGACCTGCCCCCTCGCAGATTCATGGGTTGTGATGCCTGGGCTGGGGTCTCTGGGGCTGGGCAGGGTGTGCTGAGCCGGGTCTGCTCCGCGCCGCGAGGGGGAGGAGCGGAGTTTGCAGCCCAGATGTCGCGAACGCCAACACGTGCAAGCGGGACCTTCCATCTGCTGCCGCAGCTGCTTTAGGCCCATTCATTTAAATGGGAAAAAACATCAGGGATTAGATTTGATCAAATTAAAATCCACACGCACTAAAAGGATCAGACGTTAGTTCTGGGAAGAAAAACCTACAAGTTTTCCTGTTACACCAGTGGGAATAGCCCTAAGTGTCCACATAAATGCTGCCCAGCAGCAGGCACACGAGGAGTTAAGAGAACTTAAAATATCCGAGGAATTCTTAAATGAGAACACACATCCTTTGCTTGCCGCCCACCTCCCAAAATGATGAGAAAAATCCCAGCGCTTTAATCAGAATCTCTTCTCCCGCAGGGTGGCTGTACGACTACACTCAGACATACGTCTGCTCCTTCCTCCTGGCTGGCGCCTGCGCTCTCATCTCGCCCGTCTCCTTCTTCTTTGAGCCTTCGGCCCAAAAATGGAAGCTAAAAAAAGCCAACGTGGGTGCCGAGCTTTGATCGCATCGCCATCGGAGAGCGAACAGCAGGACAGACACGATCAGAGAGCGATCGGCAGCACGGACACGATCAGAGAGCGATCGCCAGCACGGACACGATCAGAGAGCGATCGCCAGCACAGACACGATCAGAGAGCGATCGGCAGCACGGACACGATCAGAGAGCGATCGCCAGCACAGACACGATCAGAGAGCGATCGCCAGCACGGACACGATCAGAGAGCGATCGGCAGCACGGACACGATCAGAGAGCGATCGCCAGCACAGACACGATCAGAGAGCGATCGCCAGCACGGACCATCCGCACCACGAAACAAACAGCAAAAATGGGAATTTTTAGGTGACGGATTGACAGTTTGTATCTCTCGTTATTTCTCGTGCATGTGTAATTAAAGCCACCTGAGAAATAGGTTGTGTAAAGCGTTATTGGATTGGGGAAAATAATGCCCGCGGCTCAGATGGACCCAGGCTTCGCTCTGATCCCGTGTTTCCCGGCCGTGTTCGGGACCAGCCGCACGGAGCTGACTCACCTCTTGGGATGAGGCAGCCAAGCGCCTCCCCAGTGCCAAAGCTCAGCACGACATTGCAGCTTATTCCATTTCAATATGAATAATCAGCCCCGGGGAGGGATGCAAGGACAGAGACGGTGCCAAGAGATAAGGATCAGACTTCCAGGATGATACATGGAAAAGCCATTCCACAAAAATCCCCTTTTCCATGGAGGATGCTGCACCGTGGCCGCTCGTTCTCCCAGGCATGGTGTTAATTGCCGCAGCACAGGGGACCTGCAAGAAAAACCAGCTCTAATGAAAGGCAGTACCACAATCAGCACATTTAAGACCGTCCCAATCTCTCACAGCCCCCTCCCCATCACCCAGCAGCTCCCTGGATCCACAGGGCACTCAAAGGCAGCGATAATGAGTCTATAGCCAACCGGCGTCCTAGAGATTTAATTTGGACCAGCAAGATGTAATGCAGATGCTTCTACTTTCCGGTAGTGAGGTTGCAATTCTTTTGCATTAGCATTAGCTATTAGAAATTATTACACAGATCTGGGATATGCAAAGGTTTTACACGCAACCATCCCAGCCACTCGCATTATCCTTCCCCATTCTTTTTTAATATTAAACCAACAAGAGAGTTGTTTCCCCTACAGAAACACTCATTTAAACTGTCAAATGGGTTATTCCAAGCATGAAATTAAGCGGCCTGTATTTAATAAAAAGCTACAGGACATTACGGCGGTATTAAGGAGCTAAAACTCTGCCGCGGGTTAAGTTCCCTCGCAGAGAATGGGGCAAATTCAGCAGTTACACAACACCAAAGAAACTGGGCTGAAACGAGGGGAAAACGAGCCCTGAATTTGCAGCGGATGGAGAATATCAGCGTTACAAAGCGGTTAATTTATCATACGCTGATTCGGAACCCACGGGCAGCAAGTGCTTCCAAAATTGTCCTTTTACACCTTCACCGGTGCATCCAACACGGTGCGGGACTCGCTCGTGCCACTTAATATCCTGCAGCAAGACCTCGAGTGGGCCTGTTCCAAAAACCGTGAGTTCTCACCTCCGGAAACATTCCAGTTCATCACTGAACAAATTAAAAACACCCGGTTGCTAATAGAGGGAACTATCGGGAAAACTTGGCTTCACGTTTCCCAATCCAAAAAGCTTAAAAAACTCATCTTATTCTGCATTTCTAGGACATATTTGAGCTTGGGGGTGCTTTTTGTTAGCTAACCTCACCCTCATTCAGGAAAACGCCTCCCCCAAGTGCTGGTACCCTCTCTGCAAAGGAGCAAATAGCTCAGGACAGACGGGCACCATCAGCCTTTCTTGGCCCTAATAGGGATTTTACATAGGCAAAGTACCTTTCTCTAGCCCCGAATGCCTCTTATCTATTAAAAGAGGGTGAGGAAACCAGTCCCCATAATGAGAATCTCCTCCAGCATCCCTGTGCGGTCCCAGCGTCGGACGGGTGGTGGACAAGAGTCTTCAAGCTGTTTGTCTTTGCTCAGGATCCCATGTGGTGCTTGAGACGCTTCTCTCCGCTCACACCTTTCCCTGAGGAGGCAAGAACAGAACACATGTTTAGCTCTGAATGCTACAGGCGTTTATTTCCTCGCAAGACACACGTGCATTAGAGAAACAAACAGCAACGGCAATGGGAACGCCTGCCCCGAGGACAGTTTTTCCATCCCATTGAAGTCGTCTTGCAAATAACTTGACAAAGCCAGGTTTGCAGAGTAAAGGGCATCGCGCACCGTTGGGATAAACGCAAAACGCAGGGCTTGCTGGGACACAAATGAGTTTAAAAGCTGTAATAGAAACCCCCTTCGCACCTGGTCCATCACCCGGCCACACAATACAGGCTGGAGAAGCCTAAAACACCCGGTTGGAAGAGACCACAAGGACCACCCGGTCCAACTTTTTGGGGTGAATTTAGTAGTAACATCCCCAACCGGCAGCTACTGTCCTTCAGTGGTGAGAAACAGCAGCTCCAGCACTTACAGAAGAAACAAGTGAAGAAAACTGTGGTAAAGCAATAGCTGAAACTGCTGAGCATCCTGGCAGACAAAAGGCTGCTGAGGAGAAGGTCCTAAACGGCCTTTTTTATCAGATATAGGTTGAGGAGATACTTGAATGAACCTGCTAAAACCTACCAGGGATCTTGCGGAGAAAACAATTTAACTTGTAATAAATAATGAAAAAAGAAACCTAAACGAAGCTGTAAAACTAATGGCAATGCCAGCACCCCCTGGAGGACCCGAGGGACAAAAAGCCCAAGGAATCAACCTCGGATTTTCGCTGTATCCCAACAGCAGGTCTCTAAGTCTCAGCTCGGGTCTATCAAAGCTACGGAAGCCGGTGCAATCAGAGATTGCGCTGTGTGAGTCCTCAGCTCACACTGGGACTATTTTATATCATTGTTTTGTACATGCACCGGGGCCTCTGAGGGCCCTGGGGCCGGCCAGGGGTCCCCTTCTTTACTCTGCACTTGTGAACGCTGCCCCGGGTCACCAAAAGTCAGGATAGAGGTTTTAAAACATGGATTTAGCCATTCTTCAGCGCACAAGAGAAGCCTCCCCGCCTCGCGCTCTCCACGGCCGACCTCTGTTCTCGATTGAAAATATAATAATGTACCAACAACCAAGGCTGGGACTTTCCCACCGCTCTGATAAACTGGCGACCGATAAACCCGGCGCTAAACGCAGAGAAAGGCGACCCTGGTGTTTATTGCACAATGAGCAAAGATCTTTATCTCTCGACAACATCCCCGCCAAGGGCTGGAACTGTTCCAGCCGTTCTGATGTGCACAAGCACTGGGAGAAGCCGACCAGGAACCACGGAGCGCTCGGGATCCCAGAAATTCTGAGTTTAACCCATCGTCCGGACCTCAGATTGACCCTTTTCGGCACAAAAAACATGGCAAGACTCTGGCCTACAGTGATATCGTGAGAAACACCCGCTTGGCAGGATGCAGAGTGGGGGAAACAATCGACATACTGCAGGTGAATGAGAAGGTTTTTGGTGGCTGCGGCAGCACGGGTCTGGTTTTGGGGTGGCTGCACACAGCATGACGCACAGCACACCCCAAGCGCTGCTCCCCCTCCTGACGCTGCCGGTTTTCCCTTCGGCCGCAGGAAGAAAGCAAGAAGCGCTTTAAAACAGGCGGTGAGGACGTGCCCCGCGGCCGTCCCGCCGCAGGAAGCGCAGCGGCGCTGCCCTCGCCCGCCGTTGCGCCGTTTGCTCCCCCAAACGCCGATAACAGGGACACCCCGCGCTCTGTTTCGTAGTTGTTGTGCCTGTTTCCCTCCCTGCGCACACGTCCCGCAGCCTCGTTCTTTAAAGGCAGCCTAACGATTTCCATGGAAGTCAATGAGAATTTATAAGCTGCTCTAAGGAAAAGAAAAATAAAGCAGATGTTTGAAATACCCAAAGTTTGAGCTTTAGCCAAGAGATCCCCGGGGAACAGCTCTCCAGCCTGTGATGTCTGCAAAGGAGATGGGAGCTCCTGCTCATGGCCATGGACAATTTCAGAAGGAATTCCTGGGGTAAAGTCTTCATTTCCAAAGCCACAAACAAAGGCTTTGCCTCCCAAGTCACCCCCGAGCTTGGCAAAACTTTCCCCGACCGGTATTTCTAACGTGGGCAAGACAGGGCAAGGATCGCGTTCTGGCTCCGGAGAGGCAAAGGGTGTCTTTACAACACCTCAGTGACTAATCAACTGCCAATAAATTGATTTTCGACCCTTAAGGCCTTTGTCAAGCAGGAAAAGGGAGGTACGGCCAAGCCGGCTGAGATAAGAGAATTAACACCATCCTCTTCCTCGCTGTGCCCACCCCGTGAGGCTCAATGGCAGCAGCTCGGCGTTGGACACGGGGTGATGGTTTGAAACTAAAGGAGGGAGATTCAGGCTGGACATGAGGATTAAACTGTTGGCCCTGAGGGTGGTGAGAGCCTGGCCGAGGCTGGCCAGAGAGGTGGTGGATGAACCATCCCTGGAGACATCCCAGGCCAGGCCAGACAGCAACAAGAGCTTAACAACAACCTCGAGAGACCTCGTTGCCTTCCCTTAAATCCTTCTGCACTTTATGTGTCGCCAGGCACACCTAAAATATCTCATTTTACAGGCTTGACACACAGCGCTCGCATGCGGAAGGAGAACCAGCCTGCGGGATCTAAGTGCTCACTTGCTACAAATGGTAGAAACTCCAGGGAGAAGTGCGAGTTTGGAGCAGGGTTAAGCTGTACGCGTTGCTAAAAGTCGGCCTGACCTATCGCTGGGTCTGGGGACAGGAGAGGCTGCAGATAGCTAAAAATCTACAGCCCCATCTTCAGATCCGATTGCAGCACTAGGTATGAAGGTCAAGGCAGGGGGACAAGAGGATGAAATATCCCTTACCCACAGTCAACCCGCGGCTCATCGTGGGCGCCACCACGGGCACGCACAACCCATCCCAATCCTGGGACAACACGCATGAGCTCAACCCGAAATCTGGGACACAGGAGCTGGGAGGGTGCAACTCATGAGCATCATCACGTTTGACAGCGCCTGTACCTCGATTCTCCTTAATTAGCGCATCCCTGGAGCGGGATACAAAGGATTGACAAAACACAGGGTGTTTCAATAAGACAGACCCAATTTCAAACGGCAACTGATGTGAAACGCGTCCGTTTTTTCGAAACACCCTGCAGGAGACCTCTGTGTCACCACGGCCGCGTTCTCCTTCCAGCAGCACCTCAGCTGATCAGCACATGAACAAAGAGGGGGAACACCAGGTTAATCAGCCCAATAACCCATCCCAGCGCTGAGCGAGCCCTTCGGCAGCTTATTCTGCTCCCCCCAGTTCTCCAGGCGGCTGTAATTAAACCCGGGCACGCAGCTCCGAGACAATAACCAACAAGACACAATAGGAACCACCGAGCAGCCCAAGCCACTTGCCAGTCCTCTCTCTGGCCCTTCTGTAGACGCTTCGTCCCACCCACTCGCGCCCAAAACCAGGACACGCGGTGTGAGCGTCTCCTCCAAGAGCATTTGCCATTTGATTGTAAAGCAGCAGCACGAGGCGAACATAAGCTTGTTATTAGCGAGGAGCAGAATCTGGGCCATCTGATGTTTTAAACTTTCCTATTAATTCAGCTGCGGCTGGTAAAAGCACAACTCTACAAAAAAAATGTGTGAATTCAAATAACCGGTTCCCCGTCTAATCCACTTGCATCACTTTCTACTGCAGAGCAGTTAATTAAATGGTTCTCTTTATAAATCCACTTTCCCCAGAAGTCTCATTAGCCAAATTAATATGATGCATATAGAGCACTTAACCCTTCCAAGAGACTAGTTTTAACAAAAGCCCGGCTTTAGCTGGCAGCTGCAGCATCGCTCTAACCGATTCAGACCCAGCGCACGAAAAACAACCCGCTACTGCAGAGCAACCGTCGCGGAACCATCCCACACCGCATCCCACGACACCTCCAAGTCTTGGAATAAATAAAGGAGACAGGGAACAATCTCCTGGTTAAATCCACAGTAAAATCTGAGTCAGATCCCCTCTGGAACAGCCACTGATGGACCCGTTTGCTGTCAGACCATTCCAAGCAGACCCAAAAAGTGGGAGAGCGCCCGACCCCTAAAACACGAGCGCCGGCCAGCTCGGCAAAACCATCTCCTGCGTTTGGTGACACCAACACACGGCTCATTTCCTACTGGCACCACCACCCAGCCCCGGTAAAGAGGCTCCAACACGCCTCCCGTCACAGCTCCCAGCCTTCCATACAACACTTCAAATCACCAGATTCAGAGATGGCATCTCAACCCAACACAAGATACATTGCGAAAATACTGATTTTAACCACAAACACCAGCTTCTGGAAAAAAGGCATCTCAAAAGTCTCCCCGTGTCGCCACCAATATCTACAAGTGCTCCCGTTTACAATAAATGGTTTAATTTAAATGCTCACACCAGCATCCCATAAACACACACGTAGCTTTGCCTAATCATTAGTTGGCTTTCCGTATTAACACATACACATTATAAACAGAATTAATTCAAGCGGTTCACAAAGTCCCAATACCAGCTCTAGCTCGCCAAGCTGAAAACCTGCGGTTTTACACCCGCGCAGCATCTTGCTCAGGTCGGCAGAAAAACCCCCTCCCGTTCGACAACGGGAACCCCCAAAATACAATACAGAAGATACAGCGACGAGTTCGCTCCTTTGCTCCAGAGTGGACAAAGACCACAGAAAACACATCAGTAAAAGTTAGTAGGCTAGAAAAATAATTTAAAAAAGAGGCGAACAATAAGATAATCTTGTTTTACATCACAATTCAGCTCAAGCTCGCAAACCCCCCTTACCTGTTGGTGGGATTTCCTGAGCTCTTTGCGCCGGGAACGGCACGACCGCAGCATCCTCGGGTTGAGGGCACCCAGCAAGGACCGCGCGCTGGGTTGGGCGTCCGCGGGAGGTGACAAGTTACGCCAAGGCAATCAGAGCAAGCTGGAGTCTCAAGGCGTCTTCATCTGCAACGTCACATTAACTCTACCAAAACGCACAGCACCGGAGGGTTCCGAAGCCAACGACGACGCCGGGTCAGCTCCTCCTCGCCGTCTGCGGTCGTCAAACGTGCAGCAAACGTGGAGCCGTGCACTGGAACCTTCCAAAGCTCAGGAGCCCCCAAAACACAGGAGAACGTAGCAACTACAGCACACAACACTTTTCCGGACGCCTCCGTAACGCCTCCATAATTATTACTCTTTTGCTCATCTCACCATCTGTACTACACCGGGAGGCGGCTGCAAGCGCACGTGCAGCCGGAGCGGGGGCGCGAGCAGGGTGCATGCACATCCGAGGCGTGTGGAACCGTTTGCTTCGTGAACCGGTCAGAATAAGGCACTGAGACACCAACGCAAAGGTTTGGTGAAATTACCGACTCTAGCTCTCCGGAACTCTTCATCCATTCAGCACTAAACCCGAACTGCTGAAAAGCCCCCGGAGATGGAGCAGCGCCTCGGGTGTGTCAGCAAAGGCTTTATTACCATCATTTTAACACTCCTAAGGACTCATTTCTCTTTTCTTTTGGCAGTGTGGTGCAAAGGTTAACGTGCAAAGATTCAAAAGCAATCATCTCAAACTTTTTTTTTTTTTCTTCAAAATTAAAAAAAAAAAGAAAAAGAAAAAGAATCAAAACTAAAGCCAAACGCGGTGGGTGAACAACTTAAATCAGAAACTTAAAATTCAGCAACTCCAGCTCTTCCGACAGCGAAGCCCCAGCCGTGGACGGGGTTCCGAGACGCGGGGCGACGCTCCCTGCGTTCTCACGGCAGCGTCGGCACCGCTTCCTCGCCAAGATGAGGAGTTAGAGCAGCCGGCGACCCCGCTTTTCACTGCAAACCAAGGGGGTGCCGCAGCCAATCAACCAGATTCCTTCCGGATTCGGTACACGAGGTCGGTCAACGCGAAAGGTGTCGCTTCTCCCTGCGTCTTGCTCAAAGACCCACAAACTATCAGAGCTCAAACATGGAGCGGCAGCGGCAAACGACCCCTCGGGCTGCGAACCAAGGGGCCAAACGTTTGTCGTCAATTCACTTCCAGGCAGAAAAACCATTTTCCTCAAAAGAAACAATTTATTTAGAATGAAACAAAATCAGCTCAACTGTGAGCGCATGTTTGTGACAGCTACTTTTAAGCTGTGTGAGCCATAAAAAGGGTATTCCTTTACTTTTTCCAGCAATCTTGTGTACACAGCACAAAGCAAAGAGGTCATAGTTTTCCACTTAAAACACGGGCATTGGCATCACAATAGCAGATACACAACTTTTTTTTTTTAAAGCTGCCATTTTAGTAAAATGCACAAATACTAAACAGATAAGCTTTCTTCCATCAAGAGGCCCATGGAAATTCCACATTAAGCTGCAGCTTCTCTTCCCAAAGGTCCATTAGAGCTCAGTATCCATGCGCTTGTCTTCCGCAGTCCACCAGCTTTGCTTGCAGGAGGAAAGAAAATGTTATTTCAATACAAATGTACACAACAGATGATTTTTTTTCCCCTTCCTACATTATACAGATGAACATAAAGAGCTACAAGGCCTTTCTGAATGTTCTACTTGGATTTCAAAAAGCACCAATTCCACCTGCGGGCAAGAAACCTTGAAATTAAGCCACTTTCTCTGTATAGATGCATAACGAGTAGTGCAGGGCTTCTTTTTGGACCGAGGTTAAACCAGGCTTACAGTACTGATGATTATTCAACTTGCGGTAAGTTAATGGGACACATCGAAATAATTAACCATGAGAAAAACCAACGGAATTATCGGTAATTCCGTTGACTTTCCTCAAAGAACAGTTCCTGAAGGCAACTTATCGACAAAGCCACGAAATGTAGTGTTACACGTTTCTCTTTTGTTCTCATTTTGCTGCGTAATTCTAACAGCGGACAACTCCAATATTAAAGAGACGGTCAAATCAAAGACACACCTAATGGAATTTCAAACTGTTCCCCTTCAAGTAATACTCCTCATCCATCATTTTCACACAATCGAAACTGCACCAAGTTGAATATTCAACGGACTATTCTCGGAACCGTACGTTCTGCTTTAAGCCCAATACAAAATTCATTTCATCATTCCGTTTAGAAATCATTGGAATATCTGTCCTTGGGTGCTATCTGCAGAAAAGGGGAGACAAAGGGGAAAGAACCCCAAAGGCTCTGCACGCCACAGCAGGAATCCCTTCCCTTTGGTTTCTGGCCGAGCTCTGCCCTCAACACTGTTTTTCTCAGAGCTGGGAATCCCGACTTTCCCGGCCATTTTCCCTGAGTCCCCAGAGTTTTTGAACCCGCCTTCCCGCCTCCTCCCTATTAATACTCGAAGCCTTTCGCCTCCGTTCCCATCAACCAGATGGTTCCTCAATGCACGTGAGAAACCCAAAGCTCTTCCCAGGGGGCTGAGCAATTCATCACCAAAGCATTTCAATCCTTTAACATCCTTGTGAAATTATAAAATAAAGAGAGAGTGGAAAGTTTCTCTGCCTGGCACATAACACCCTCCTCTCCGTCTCGCACAAGGATGCGTTGGTATTTGTAATCAAAACCCCTGGAATTTCGGGAGTTGGGGGTGAGGTCGGTGCTCGCGCCGCAGTGAACACAGACCGGTCAAACCAACCCCGGGCGGTGCCGAGGAAGTTGCGTAAGGTTTCCAATTGAAAAATAGTAAAAAAACCAAACCTTAAACAAAAGTATGAGTCATTTGAGGTTCTTTCCCCAAAGCACAGAGCCCAGCTATGAACGGATTCAGGAAAAGGACATCCTTTTTCCACGCTAATTCAACAAAATAATGAAATATCGGAACAGCAGCTGCACACGACGATCGGAGGAATACTGAGCAACGTAATGCCAAAGACCTGCGGTCTGCTACATCTGCTTTGCTCTACACACAAGCGGTGTTGGTACAACACAGGCTTTTACCTGCCCCCCGCCCTGGCCAAGACAACTTTTAATGGACTCCAATGGTGCAAACTTGGGAGCGAAGGGAAAAGCTGCACCGGCCTCCACGGCAGCACGGGAACCTTTTTGAGGTGCCGGCAAAAAACACATCGCCAATCAACTATGTTTGGACATTAAGGACCCTCAAAGGGTGTTAAAATCCTTGCTTACAAAACAGAGCAGCAACCACAAATAAACCAGATTTAAAGAAGCAGGTACTCGGTTAATTAAGGAACCGGAAAACCTGGAGTCAAATGCGGCCTCGCCTGCTCCTGGTCGCCCCCAGCGCAGCTCAGGTTTGACTCCTAAAGCCCAAGGCAGGTACAACCACCGCGATTTACACGGGAAAAACAAAGCGCACCTCGGATGCTCTTTCCAAAAAGGTTCCCGCACCGAGTTGGCTTCGACAAGCTACGCTGACCCCAAGTTTTACGGGTTTTAAAAGCAGGTGCCTGCTGCGTGTCGGCGGAATGAACACTGTTCTCAGCAAGTTTAAGTGTTGAACACAAATGACATTAGTGCTTCGTTTTTGGGGGTTTTTTTTTTGGTTTTGGGTAGATTTAAATTGCCGGCGGCTCAAATTTCCTTCAGGACTCTGCGCTTGAAGGCGACTCGCGTCAGAAAAGGCGCTGGGAACGGCAGCACGGGGCTGCGGGGCAGCGGCCGCCGCGCAACAGACACCCGCCCAATTAAAACATTCTCTGCAATTAGTGGTAAACACACCTTATCTTCTAAAACACAGTTCTTGGAGTTACCGGTGCCTTTTCAAATAAAATCTCATTGTTAATAGTAAGACGAACAGCTGAATTCTGCCATCTATTACATTCACGCTGAAGGACGACAACCCAGAAATCCTGGATTTTACCCTCAAATATTTAAGAGCATTAAATGAGGCTTTTATGTTTCCATTGAGAAAGAGAAGTAGCTCTAAAACCAAAAATCTGTTTTCAAGATACGCTGCCACGTTCCAATTCTGACTTTGCCGCAATTTTGGGATGCTACGGCTACTCATTGCGGCCAAAGGGAATCAAATCTCTCGTAAACCAAAGCACGAGCGGTTCGTATTACAGAAATTCCTATTTTGTGACAGCGAATCTCAGGCAGGTACAGTCACCTTCCAAACTGCTGGGCCCATAAAATACATTCATTTCCTCCTCTGTGCAGTATTCTGCATTTTGAACGGGATTTTGGCTTCGTGCGAGTTGAAATGGAAATCAGCTCGGCCCCGGTATCAACTGCCCAAGGAATAAATCGGAGGATGGACCGAGCAGAGCAGCATCGCTTTCCCGTTGCCCAGGTCGCTGCAAACGTTGCTAAGTGCAAGACTACATTCTGGGTTTAAGTGCAAGATTCCAATTTTGGGGCCTGTAGGTAGATATGGTCATAGTGACACCTCGGTTTCGAAGGTCACTGCAACATCCCTTCGGTCGTTACGGAAGACGACAGGGATTTAGATCCCTCTTCCCCCTCAATGCCCGTGTTGGAGACAGCTGGAGAAAAGTGCCCAACCAGTGGGGGAAAAAGAAACAACGAACTAAGTTCTTCTTCAAAAGAAAAAGTAAACTGTTTCCTCCTAGAATCACAGGAACCAGAGCTCCAACCTCAGCACCTCAGAGCACATTTAATACTTCTCCGAGATGCTAAAAACACTTTACTCCAGATGCCTGTGAAATGATAAACCTCATGTAATGCCCACTGTGCTGTACCTGAAAAGTCCCAAGCAGACAGCAGTTTCTTGCTATTAACAAAGAGGTAACACGTTAATGAGAACTTTTATGTAATTAAATCATCACAGAATTAAAACCATCTCTGGAGAGAAGCACACCTGCTCAGAGTTTGCACTGTGGAACCAGACCCCACTGTACCTGCAACTCTTTGGGACAAAAAAGGCAGTAAAAACAAAACCCCACAATATAACTAAAGTTATTCTCAAAGCACCTCCTTGTTTCTTGCATACCAGAGTAAGCACAAGACATTCATGGTTTGTAACAAAGTCCTCAGCTATTTACCGAACGTTGTCACTTCTACAAACCCAAAGTGCATATATGGGATACAACAGAACTCGGAGGAAGAGGAGAAATACACCTGTTAAAAAAAGCATCCTCTCAGTGCATGCATTCGAGGGGCTGGACGAGTAGAGAAAACACCCAAGGGAGGGAATGAAATGTCGTGCAGTGCACCCGGGAGCAGGAGCCGCTCACCTGAAAACACCAACCTCGAGCTGCGCAAGCCGGGGGGACCCCGGGGGCTCCCCAGGAAAGGGGCCGCGCCGCCCGGGCGGCCGCTGCCAAATCAGAAGGGCTGGGAAAACAAGGAGCTGACAGCAGTTCTGCTGGAGGTGGGTGGTTTGCCATTGAAACTACTGAGTGCTTTAAATCTGGTCTTTTAGGTTTGTAGCTCTATCGAGGATGAGCTATCGAACTCACTTTAAAATACATGAAATGAAAAAAGGACACGAATCAAAATTAAGAAGACGGGAGTTTGTTCTTTCCCCCCTCCCCCAGTTTTTTTCCTCTATTTTTTTGTCTTTTTTTTTTTCTTTTTTCTCTTTTTTTTTGTTGTAAATCAAAGCAGGCCTAACCTCCCTGCTGCCCCCACCCACAGGGGCTTCTCAAAACACCCTATTCACGCTAACAGCTAACCAACCTTTCTGCCTTCTAACTTCTTTTTGTTTTTTTATAGAAAAATGTAGTAACAGAAAAACGGGCAGGGAAAGTCACCTACAAACAAAGATCTAATTTAAAATAACGTCGGGGCTGGCTAAGGCTGTATCCCATAGCACCTGGCACACGCTGGAGGGGCTGCGTGGAGGAGTCGGCAGGGCTGGGTACAGAGAACACGAGGGCCTTAGGACGCCCCCCGGACAATGATCATGACCAGGTAGTCGTCCTCTGATTTGGCCAACGCCTTGGCCGTGGAGTCCAGGAACTGCTGGGAGAAATCGCAGGGTGGGAAAGCGTGCAGGACCCCGCTGTTCTCCTTGTCTTTGTTCCCCCCCACGGGGAGGCTGATCACCCCGGCAGCCTGCTTTTGCTTTAGGTAGGACACCAGATTCCTGAGGGGCCTCTGCGTGGAGGTGGTGGCGGCCGCGGGCTCAGCGGCCCCGGCTGCGGAGCGGTTGTCTGACGACGCCCCAGGCACGGCCAAAAGGATGGCGTAGCCGTTGGGACCCGCCACTTTGATGCGCCGATTGACCTCGTCCAGCTTGGGCTGGTCCAACCGAAGCCGTTGGGTGATCTTGAGCTGAGCTACTTTCCCACCAGTCGCTCCCTCCACCAGGAGGCTGCTGGCGACACCCAGGTCCCCCTGCAGCAGGTGCATGTTGGAGGGGAAGTTGCTGTTTTTCAGCAGGAGCATCCCCTGCCAAGCCAAGCACAGCTTGGGGGCTCCCCCAGCCTGCGACACCCCGTCCTGCTGCTGTTTCTGAGGAGGGGGTTTGAGGCGGGAGCCTCCGCCACCTCCTTCCGTGCCACGGTCGTCCTTTTTGGCCGGACTTTTGCACTCCTGCGCGGCGGCTGCCGCAGAAGCGCGATGCTTCCGCTCCCGTTCGGCGGAATTTTTACGGTCGCGCTTGTCGTTCTGCCCTCGCTCCAGGCTGCCCCGGCGAGATTCCCGGACGGGCGAGGGCCGCTCCAAGAGGAGCAAACGGGATGACGAGCGCTCGGGGTCGCTACTGTAACGCTCCCTCCCTCCAAGGAGCTCGGGGCTGCGGTCCGGCGGAGAGGTTGTGGTCAAACAGTGACGTTTACGGGAGGAAGAAGAGCGTTCGCTGTCTGGAGAGCGGTCCAAGTGCCGGCCTCCATCCTCCGCCAGCCTGCGTTTCCTCGGCTGATCCCTGCTACTGCTGCCCAACTCCCTCTCCCCTCGGTCCCGCTCCAAGGACCAACCATCCCGGCGGCGTTCTAAGCTTTCCAGCGGGTCGTAGGCAGCTGCCCGGTTACTCCTGTCCCGCACAGGGGGTGGGGGCGGCACCCACTCTGTCTCAGGATAAAGGTCTCTGTCGCGGTCTCTATAGAGCAACGGTGGCGTCCTGTCCCGGGCCCCCCGAAGAGGATCAGGCGGGGCTCCCCGGTGAGCCCCAAAAGCAGCCGCCTCCGCCACAAGCTCGTAATGAGCAGGGGGTGGCAGAGGCAGAGGCTGCAGGTAGGGCTGCTGGTACCGATGCTCGGTGTCGGCAAAGTCTACGCGGAGGCGGCGATCTGGCCCACCCAAGGGAAACCCACGCATGTGGGTGCAGGCTGCCTGAGCCGCGTCCAAGCTCTCGTATTGGATATAAGCCCACGAATCCCCTTTACGGTAATCAATAGTGCGAATGGTGCCAAACCGATCAAACTCCCTGGCCAGAGCGGCAAGGGGCACCCAGGGCCCGAGGCCGCCCACCCAGAGCCGGGTAGTCGGAGTGGCTTTACCATACCCGATCTTGATGGGGTTGCGCAGAAGCACCTTTCCTGACATGGCCAATTTGGCCCGGTGCGCCATGTCCAGATTTTCAAATTTAAGAAAACCATACGTGCTGGTCTGCCCGCGCCCCGGCCTTTTGATGTCCACCTCGGTGATGACCCCGAAACGGTCAAAAGCTCGGCGTAAATCTGACTCGCTCACGGTGATGTCCAGGTTACCCAGGAACAACGTGCGGTTGGCCCTCTGGTCGTCCTCGGGGCTGATCTCCTCCTCGCTGGCAACTCCGGCACCCCCTCCTCCGCCACGAAAGCCCCCGGCGGCCGCCACACCGGCCACCCGCTCCAACCCGTAGGCCGGCCGCACTCGTGCTTCGTAGAAACCCCCGTAGTCCCTCTCCCTCTCCAGCTCTCGAGGCAGAGGGGGCGGAGGCGGCAAGCGGCCCAGGGCGAGCTGCTGCAGCCGGTAGTCTCGGTAACCCAGGGCCCCGCCGCTGCCGGCGGGTGACAGCGCCCGCTGCGTGGCCCCGGCCGGGGGGTGCCGGACAGCCGCCGCCACCGCCGCCGCCACCCCGACGGCCGCCGCACCGTAGGGCGACTCCTTGTCCAGCAGCGCCGGGGAACGGCTGCTGCGCCGCCGGCTGCTCCCTCCGCCGCCTCCGACATAGACGGCCTCGATCTTCAGCGGGCGGTCGTAGAGCACCAGGCGGCCGCGGGCGTGCTTGGCAGCGCGGGCGTCCTCGGGCCGGCGGAAGTTGACGAAGGCCACGCGCTCGTCGGCGGCGCCGGTGCCGGGCGGGAGGCGGCTGATTTTGACGCTCACGTCGCCGAAGCGCTTGAACTCGTGGAACAGCCCGTCCTCCACCGCCTCGTCGCTCAGCGCAGAGCCCAGCTCGCTGATCTTCAGCGTCTTGTACTCCCCGCCGCCCGACTCGGAGGAGGAGGAGGACGGGGCCGCCGCCGCAGTCCGGGACTCACCCCCGCGGCTGCTGCTGCTCCGCGACGCCTCCGCGGCTTTCCCGCTGCCGTAGCTGTGCCGGCTGCCGCCGCCCGCCGCCGCCGCCCCGGCCTCGTACTCGCGGCTGCCGGCCCGGCCGGCCTTGTCCGGGTGCGGGCCGCGCCGGCTGCTGCCGCTGTTGCTCTCGTTGGAAGCCGCCGCCGCCGCTTTCCCGCCGCTGCCGTTGGAGCCGCCGGAGCCGCTCGGCTTCTTGCTGCTCCGCTCGCCCCGCGCCGACGAGGAGGAGGACGCCGAGTCCTCGCCGCCGCCCCCGCCGCCCCGCGAACGCTTGGCTTTGGCCGGCGAGCGCTCCTTGCCCTTCATGGCGGCGGGCGGCGGGGCGCCCTCCCGCCCCCGGCCCTGCTCCCGCCGGCGGCCTCACCGACTGACTGACCGCCGCGCTCACGCACCCGCCGCCATCTTGGAAGCCGCGGCGGCAGCAAGCCCCGCCCCCTCGGCGCCCATTGGCCGCCCGGCGCCGGCCCGCCGCCCTCGTTGGCCGCCTGGAGCGTCACCACCACCCCCTCGCCGCCGCCGGGCGGAAGGCCCGCCCACTCCTCCTCTTCGCCATTTGCGATTGGCTCGGCGGGTTGTCCTTCCACCGGCCGGCCTCGCGCGCCTGCGAGGCGGGGGCGGGAAGAGCCTCTTCCCCACTCCTCCATGCCCCGCTCCCGCATTGGATGATTAGAAAGAGCGCGGCCTTCTGATTGGGTTTCTTCCTCTGTCAATCGTAGCATTCAACCATGAGAGGATTTGCCCTGCTCATTAGCGAACATACAGCCTCCTTCTAATTGGCTTTCTTTCCTGCCAATTATAATGCTCCTTCTGCGGCCCCGCCCCGCCCTTCCCCATTCGCTCAGAAGAGAGTTCCCGTCGTCCCTTTCAACGTCTCGCGAGATGTTCTTTCCCCGCCCCCTTTCCTCATTAATCCCCGCTAACCTCTCCTGCGCTGCCCTGATTGGGTAAAGCTTACGCTGCCGCCCAAGCTCCGCTCTTCGTTTATCATTGGGCAACAAAAACATTCCCTGGCACATGATTGGGTACAGTCAGATAAATTGCGGATTGGCTAAAGCGGAGATCAGTCATGCTCGCTCTTACTCTGATTGGTCTTAGCTGTGAAGGGGGCGGTTCCCCGGCAGAGTTCTCCGTGCGCCCGCGGCTGAACGCTCAGAGCGCGCCGGGCTGCGGCGCGCAGCGGGTCGGTTGGTTTGTGCGGTGTTTTTCCGTCATCTCCGGTCTGTTCACCCCCCCCCGCCCCGCCCCGCTCCAGGGATGGTGACTCCAGCACTGCCCTGGGCAGCCTGTTCCAATGCCCCACAGCCCTTTGGGGAAGAAATTGTTCCTAAATCCAACCTCAACCTCCCCTGGCGCAACTTGAGGCCGTTTCCTCTGCTCCTGGCGCTTGTTCCTGGGGAGCAGAGCCCGACCCCCCTGGCTCCAAGCTCCTTTCAGGCAGTTCAGAGATCAGAAGGTCTCCCCTCAGCTCCAGCTGAACCGCCCAGGTCCCTCAGCCAATGGGCAAGAAACACTTTGATTCGGGTTTTCCCCTGAGGCCATTGAAATGCGTTGAAATCCAGCAGTACCTGATTAGAAAAGTAAAAAACCTGCAACCACATTGCAGCAGGAAGAACTTCACTGAACCCAGGGGTGCACCAGCCCCCACCCCCCCCCCCCCCCCCCCCGCCAAACCACGTTTTATCATCACAGCTTAAGTGGTTTGAAACGAGAGCACGAAGCACCATGTTCCTCGCTGTGCCCCTGGGTGAAATGTCCCCGCGTCTCTGTGCCACCCCACGGAAACCAGATCGCTCCCCTGGAACGTCTTCATCCAACAGAGACAGAATTGAATCAGATTTTTTTAATAGCGGTCCATTAGGCTGCATTTCTCCCTGTCGTGTCGTCTCCTCCTGACAGAGATGATGCTTCTGAAATTGTGGGTGGGTTTTCAGCGGTGGGTAAACAACTGGTGTCTAAATATAGACCGAGGAGCGATAGAAATGCTGTTTGAAATACATGTTGAGCTTCTGAAAATGAGATCCTCCTATTTAACAACACAGAGTTAACCTAACGGGTGTACTGGAGGCAGACCCGCAATAATACGGGAGCCGGGCTCGCGTGGATTTAATTATCGTTAAGTGTATGGGAGGCAGATACAATTAGGGGGATGTGGATGGTCCTGATGAAGTGACACTCGGGTGCATGCAGAGGGGCGGCCGAGCGAGACACCGAGTCTGTCAGATGGGTTATTGCAGCCGTGGTTCTTGTCGGGGTCGAGCTGCTTTCCTGGGGAGACACAACTGAAGGATCAAGATCAGGCTGCTTGGTTTGTTTTCCCCTAAAAAAATTAGCTTTTTCTTCATTTTACAGAAATATCGCACCGCTGTGGTTGGGAGAAAGGTTTCTGGAGGCCGGGATGGGTTGAAGCAGGAAAGCCAGCCCACCGCGTGCTGTGGGGAGCAGGATAGCCCGGTTTACCATTCAAACAAAAGCATCATTTTAGTCTGGCTCAGATGCGCCCACATCCCACGCAGATCCCCCCGCCAGCTCCTGTGGGAGCGTCGCAGAGGACACGAGCTGAAACTGTGGGGGGAAAAAACCTTATTTTGCCATATTTCAGCTTCATTTTCAAGGTTACGCCGGGTAAAACCTGGCACAGCTCCACTGGCTGGAGAGCTCTGTCTGCCCGGGGTCTGACCGCTCCCTTGCGGTGCCTCGGCTTGGGAGCAAAAAACCAGAGATTAAAGTTATTCAACTGATGAGCGAGGGCGTAAAAGACACCTTGGGGGAGCGCTGGGCCGCGCCACCGCGGGGACATTCATCTGATTGCAGCCCCTCCTTCCACGAGATGATTCTTCTGGATTTTTCCAGCTCCACATCAGTCACTGCGGGTCTCTGGTGTGCAGCGGTGGCACTGGTGTGTTTTAAAGTGTGTTTTGCACCAGGAAAAGGGAACACGGCACCTAAAACCAGCCCTGGAGAAGACCTGGCTTTGTCAGGCTGTAAGCAAGGACCAGGCTAAGCAGGAATCTCCCCCCAGGCCCAGGCTCGATAAGGAGCGCTTTGCCTGCACTTATATATACGTGTATGAATAATTAAGGTGCCAGATGGCCCTTGAGCCCCTGGCCTAGATATAAACATCTAATTACATCTGGTGCCCGTGGGAGTCGCGCATCCAGGTCCCTCTGCTGAGCTGGGCTCATCTCAGGGGATACCTGGGTGTCGCAGAACCGATAAAACTTGCTGTTTCCCTGCAAAAACCTTTTCTCTAGGGGTTTAACTGTGCATGTTCTTTCCAAAACCCAGCAGAAGACGATCACAGAGGGGTGACGGAGGAGAAGCGAAGAGGAGAAGCTCCCCTGGTGAGATCCCGCAGCCCCGCTGAGCGACACGGGCAGAAGCCTCGCGAGCATCTCGGCTGGGGACACATTCGCTTGTTCGCAATTTCGCATTCAGCCGAGCTGCTTCTCCTCCTGGCGATGCGGTCGTGTCCCAGCTGGTCGTCACCGGCGTCCAAACCCATCAGCTTCGCTGAGGCGAAGCCACACGAGCCCCCCGGGAGCGGAGCCGCCAGCCCTGAGTGAACTGACCCAGAGAGGAGGCGACAGCTTCCCCCACACCGTCCCTGCGATTCTCGTGCAGCGGCCCAGCCCTTGCCTTCGCCGGCAGAAAATAGTAATAATACTAATAATGGAGAATATCCACCCTGCGGGATGCCGGGGAGGTTTGGCAGCGAACAGCAACGCAGCTCGAGGAAAGCGGGAGAGAGCGGATTTCTTCCCGCAGCCGGGAAAGCCAAGTGCAGCACTCGCTGGGAGACAACGTGGAGATGGGGTCAAGTTCAAGGCTCCTCAACCTGCTCCAGCCTCTCTCAGCACCATCCCCGAAGGCTCTGGGGACACGTTTTGCAGGGTCGGTCCCCGCACCCTGTTCTCCTCGGAGCATCTTCGTGAGGCACAGCCCGGACCCCCCGGTGTCCCCAGCTCTGTCCCCTGTCCCGCTGCCGGCAGATGGCAACGGCTGCCCGTGAATGTACCGGGGCCCGATGAGCTGGTCCCTCTGCCCCGCACAGCCCCTCCTGACCCCCCTCCGCTCCCTTTGGTTCTCCGTTGCATCTCTTGTTTCCCCCTGTGCTGTGCGGGGAAGCGCTCGAGTTTAATAAGTAATGAAGGAATTTATGGAGCCATTAGCGCAGTAATTGTTCGCTTTCCACCTAATATTCAGAGATTAATGGAGAGGGAAAAATAAACCCCCAAAGTGCGGAGAGGATTAAGGCAGGATTGGGGATCCAGGGCTATGTTCCTCCACTGAAACCTCGTGTCCTGGGGACAGCTCGTGCTTGGATGTGGGTTTAGAATTACATAGATCTGAGCACCCCGGGCCCCTCTGTGCTCCCTCCAGGCCCTGGTTTCCCCTCCATGGACGCTGAGGATGCTCCTGCTCAGGACAGCCATGTCTGTACAGGATGGACCAAGTCCTCCCAACACCTTCCCTCCTTCCCGACACCTTCCCAAGTGAAAAAGGTGTCGAGCTGCGCCAGATCCCGTGGGTCTTCATCACAAACCTCTCTGTACATTCGGTGCCTGGAGCTCCCTCAGCCGTGGACTATGAATATATATTTAAGAGAGTTGCGGGGATATTTTTAAATGACCCCTGGAGCTATTTCTGCTTAATTTCCTTCAATTTTCCTCCGTGTCTCTCCCTGATCTTCCCCTCCAGAGAGGACGGGAGCTCATTTTCATCTCTCCTGTCTGGGAGATGGGTGCCTGGCTGGCTGGAGACAAAAAAGACAGCCCAAAAAAAGAGCAGACGGCTGAGCAAGAATAGCAAGCGAGGCTGGCCCAGGGCAGAGCGCGGCGAGTCCGGCCCCCTCCCGCTCATCACACAACCACGGAACGGTTAGGGTGGAAGGGACCTTCAAAGCTCAGCCCCTGTGCACATCAATCCATCTTGGTTACGCAGAGGGTTTTCATAACAGGTTGCATGGCCGTAGGTGATGGCTTTAAAAAGCTCCCCACCCATGGAGCTGCGCTTTCCCTGCCTGTTCCCTCCGCGGTAATGAACGCTAATCATATGGATTTAGTACCACGCAGCATTTTATGGCCTGTCTAATGCGGGAAGGCAAAGTTCCTGAACACAATGGTCTCTTCTAGCCACCAAAAATAAGCATAATCCAAGTTAAAAAAAAAAAAAAAGGCAAAGCAGCCTTTTGGAAGAGGCAGCAAGCGCCGGCAGCTTCGGTTTGGGGTGTCAAAGCTGCGGCTGGGAGTTCAGCGCTGTGCTCCATGATAAACAAGTGCTGTGCAAGCTGGGGACCCCCTGTCTTTTCAGATCACAATGGGGGAACCCAATGCCCCCGGGACACACGAGCCACCCTGATCTCCACGTCACCCCCGCGCCCCTGGCTCTGCCAGCCCATGGCGCTGGGCCCGCCGGGACGCGTCTCTGCAGCACAGACAACGGGATTAGCATCGATCCGCCCAGAGCAGCGTCCTCGGCGCAGGCTCCACACGCTTCCCCGAGCACCCGAGAGCACCCACATCCTCCCCTCTGCCCCCCGGCAGATCCTTTGGCAGTGTCCTGGCTCATTGTTACCCCCAGAGGGTAGAAAAGCACATCCTGACCCAAATATACCATGTGGGTTTAAGGTCTGAGCCCTGACAAGTGCATCACCTCCCTCCTGCTCGCCCGGCTTTTTGGGTATGGCTGTGGTAGGACAAAACTGTTTCCTTATACAAGCGAGATAAAAGCATCTCTGGGACCAAAGAGGGCTGGTTTATCCCCAAAACTCTCACTGGCTCCAGTGACACCTCTGCTGCTCCAGAGAGAAATGGGGGAAGGTGCAAACAAGACGGTTCCCAGCACACGTGTGTTTCGGGATGGGGAGACGCTGCACCCCGAGAAGCCCGGTCCTTGTGGCCCAACGCGGCTCTGCCGTGTGACCAGCGAGTTCAGAGAGGAGGCACGTGAACATTTTTAACGATGCACGTTCCCCTTTAATGTCAGGTTCCCTTTGGTCAGACAATGGACCTGGAGGGTCCTCTCCTCCTTCCCCACCATTCAATTCCTGCTCCAAAAGGGCTAAATTTAGAGGCGGAAAGATAGGAATGGGAAGTAATGGACAGCGGATGCTGCCCGAGGGCAGAGCAGCCCCACGGCCATGCACCTTCAGCCCACGAGTGTCCTGCTGGGTGTTAGCAAAGGGGAGGACACCTCACCAGCCACCCCCAATTTATCCCCATCATTGTGTAGGATGCAGGAGCCCTCATTCCACCAGCACCTTTCCCCCCATCACCACAACCAAGGCTGGAGAGGAGAACCCGCAGCTCCCCCAGTGCTGCTCGGGGAGGTTGTGTCAGTTCAGCCCCAGCCTCTCACAAACCCATTTCTCCCCACAAAACCCAGCCTTGCCAAGCTCAGCCCAGCTTTCAACACACCCGTCACCACCCAGGACACGTTTAAACCAGTTACGGTTATGTTGTGTCCTTCTCCGAGAGGGACAAGCACTTGGGAAGCACACAGAACCCCCAGCTCCCGCTGACTCCCAATTATTCTGCTCAGAAACTGCCCTGTGATTTCTTTTTTAATTACTTTTTTGACTCGTTAATGTCCCATTAAAAGATGCCGCTAAGCGGAGCTGGCATGGAGCTGGGCAGACGCAAGGCTGGAAGGAACCGCCGCTCTCCCTCCCGTTATGGTAAGTTTTCCAAAACCCACTAGTGATGTCCCTAAATAGTTTCCTTCCACAAACAGCGAGATGGTGTCAGCTGCTTTATTTAAATGAACAGCAGAAAATAACAACAGAGCTGCAAATGGCAGCTATAAATGCAAAGCAGAGGCTGGAGCTGGGGTGGGGGGGGGGGGTCCCATGGGGACCAGGGGGTTTGCAGGGAGAAGGGGACGCATCCCAAGGGGACGATGCTCTGTGAGGTGTCACTAGGGCCTGGCAATGCTGCTCGGATGAGGTTGAGCTGCCCTTTTTTAATATATTTTTGCTAAGCAGAAATAAATGGTATTTAGTGCAGCTGGGAGCAGCCAGAGCATCCTCACTGGTCCCTTCTTGCCTCCTGCGGTCCCTGGGCACGAGGGGAACACGATGCAAACACGGTGACACTTCCACCAGGGCTCAAATGCAGCATCCATCCACATGCACCAACACCGACCCCTGTGTCCCATCAGCGCTGGGGACAAGGCTGCGCGAGTCGCCCTCTCCCAAACAACAGCCGCAGCGTCCCATGGAGAACTGAGCCAGGTTACCCAAATAAAGTCAATGAATATCTGGAGTGCTGCAATTTCTTTTTGTCCCCTGCAGGCCTTGCCACCAACACCATTTTCTGAGAGCAGAAAGCAAAGGTGCGGGCTGGCTCACCCCAGGGAAAAGAATAAAACACACGGAACAACCCAAAGCGCTGCTGATGGAGCAGCCGATACGAGGGAATTTGTTTGCAGCCCCAAGACACAGGTCAAAACAAGCTCCTTGTTACCACAAGGCACCTGGTAGAGATGGCCTCAGCACATGGTCCCCAAGGCCAGGGCCATGGGGACTCGCTGGGACACTCTTGCCATGGTGTGACACCAAAACCAGGTACCCACAGATCACAGCTCCCATCCCAGGTGTCCCCAAATGCAGCAGCATCATGGGCGCTGGGGGGTCAGCCCCTTGCTGCCCCACATCAAGTGTTGGCCAACACCAAGACCCAAGGGCAGGACCATGAACTGCCGACACCAAACCCCTCCGGCTGCTCCCAATTTCCAAGACTATGTGACAACAAGGAAAATAGAACATTTTCTGAACACAGCCTGAATAGGAACAAGTCCGCCCAAATTCACCGTGAACACAGATAAAAGCCCATCGGGTCGAGTGTTTCCAATGCTGGAAAATAACCCACGGGCTCGGGGCTGTTTCAGGCATGCTGAGCACAGGCTGCGGCTGCGAGAGCAGCTATTAAGGAAAGTGGAAGTGGGTTTCAATTTTCAAAAGCCGATGACAACAGCTTTTAGATCAAAAGAAGCCTTTTCACAGAAGTATTCTGCTCGGGCAAAAATATTAATCCATGGGGCTGATAAACGCTGCAGTAAAAATCATCTTGTTTGGGACAAGTTCTCAACTTGGAATTTGCTGGGAGGACGTGGGGGTTTGAACATCCATTTCTCTTTTAATGAAAAAAGCCTCTGAGAAACTTGAAGTTTTGCTGCAGATGGGATTTCATTATTATTATGATGATGTTTTCGGAGCTGAAGGATGGGCAAGGACGAACTGATGGAAACTGAGTAGGTTGGTTCAAGCGACTGGTTTGAAAATCAAAACCCCTGTTCAAGCCTCTTTGCAGGTGCCTCAAGGCACAAGACACGGAGCCAACATGGGCAAGAGGATCTGCTGGTTTGAATCCTTTAATTCCCGGAGGTCGGGGGACAAATTCCTGGTTCCACTATTCCAGGAGAGCAACCTCAAAGCCCTCGCCCCCTCAGCATCGCCTCGCTCCCTTTCCCCACAGCAAAACCCCACGCTCTCCCTACAACCTCCCCCACCAGCTTTGCAAACCCACCACCCAAAAACCACATCGAACCCCCCAAAAAACCCCACCAAAGGGCTACAGAATGGGCCGAGCAACCCAGCTCACACCTCTACATGGTTTTCAAACCTCACGCTCCTATTTCTGCATCCCAGGTGAGAAAGGATGGAGATTTATGGCCATCGTTCCCCTCCCGGCCGGCGCTTGGCCGTCCCTTGCACCAGCTCCCTACCTGCTGCTCGCTTTTGATTTTTTGTCCTTTTTTGCACAGAAAACGAGTTGCCCTGGAGCTGCGTCTCCATGGAAACGCAGGTTTTTCAGACACTCAATGAAAAACGCTGGCACGGAGAGGCTGGTGCAGGAATACTGATTCAGCCCCAGCGTCTGTAACACTGACTGCATTTTAATCCCGCTCCGCTACCCAGCGAGCTAAAAATACCCCGCGCCCCGTCGCCTCCTGAACTCGCGTAAACAGCTTAAAGCAACACGGCGGTGCCGGAGCAGAAATCCCATGAATCAGCTAAAAAATGTAGATAACAAATAAAAAGGGATGGGGGAGGTAGTGGTGGGGTCTACGTCCCCGTCGTAGCTTGGGGAGCACCAGCGCGGTGGCGAAGGGACAACCAGGATTGCGGCACCTCGGGGTTTTGTTTTACCTTTCTGAGATGCCCTTTTCCAGGTGAAAAAGCAAGCAAACAAGGTTTTCCAGGCAGCTGGGGGAGCGGGGTGTTCGTTGGCATTTCGAGCTCAACACAGAGCGCTGGGGGAAGGAGCCAAGTGTCCCCAGCAAGGGTTTGGGGACAGTCTGGGGTGACCTTGGCTGCTGTGACCTGGCGCGGTGCTTTCCCTGCCCGCTCCCGGCATTGCCGCGAGCAGGATGTGTCAGGTCCAGCCAACGGTGGGGACCTGGGGGCTGCCAGGTCACCCCGCTGTTACTGGGACCGTAATAGGCAAATCAGCTCATTTTCTCCTCCCCGCAATTAGCCGGGCTGTCCTCGCCTGACTCCCAGAGCTGCTTTTTGCGGAATACACAAACACCTCCTTTTTTTTTTCCCCTTTTCTTTTTTTAAAATTATTAAAGGCTTTTTCCCAGCAGCACACTGGGAACTAACACCCAGATGGGGAAACTGAGGCACAAACCTGCTTGCTCAAACCTGTCTACAAACTGGGAGTGAATCTGGGTTTCCCAGCTCCCCCAGCCATTGCCCTTCACCCCCAAAAGCATCACAGGAACTCTCCTACCCCCTGGGACAGGGTGGGATGTCCCCAGGGATGGGGTGGGATGTCCCCAGGGACAGGGCATCCACCACCTCTTTGGGCAACCTGGGCCAGGCTCTCACCACCCTCATAAATAAGGACAGTGAGAACAAAGCTGCAGAGAGACGGGCTGCAAAGGGCTTCTCAAGTGATCACCCCAAGCCTGGGGAGGGGGTTTCCACCCAATATGAACCCAGCACATGAGGTGGGGGCTCTGCTGCAGGTCCCAAACAGAACCAGGCAGCTCCTTGTGTTGCTTCTCTTACCTTCGCCATCCCCACTCCAAGCCCACAAGCAGCAACATCCCCTACACCAGCAGCCCCACAGCTGCTCTGGGGGGTTATAAACTCCCCAGTGCTCTCAGCTCCACCTCCCACAGCCCCCAGGATCAAGATTAGGGCAGGGGAGCAGCCAGCTGCTCTTTCCCAGGTACTCAGGAGATGCTCCTGTTCCCCCATCACACCTGCCATGGAGCCGTGTGCTGTTCTTCCCCCCAGCAGCCACTTTCCCAGATTAAAAATCATGCGCTCACCACCTTGGCATGGAGCCTCTCGCCTGTTTTTATTGACAGCACCATCTTTTGCTGATTAAAATTCCTTTAAGTGCACCCAATGGCCAATCCCAGCCCCGAGGCCAGGGATGTTGTCACTGTCATCTTCCCCCCCCCCCATATCAGGTTTTTCTGCCCATGTTCCCTCTTCACTATGTGTCCCTGGGTGCCACGTGTCCTATCCTCCCTCTTTGGTCTTTCCTTGGCTTCAAAAACAAAGGAAAAGAGTCAAAATTGCTCCTGGAGATGGAGAACAGGGTGATTTATTTCGTTTGGGGAAATAAATCGGGGGATGTAAGGGTGTGCCAGGCTCCATCCCTGGATGTGCCAGGCTGTCCCCATCCCCTTGAGGTCCCTCCAGCAGCCTGGCAGGTCCTGAGTGTCACTGGGACACTCTGAGTGCTCCCGGTCCCCAAACGCTGCGTGAGCAGGACCTGGAGGGATGCGGGTGCTGAGCATCCCCGACCAGCCACCCCCACACTCGGCATCTATCCGGTGATCGATCCGTGACCAGGGACAGGTCCCGGTGCGTTCCATGGCACGTGGGGCTCTCGCGAGGGCTCTGCAGCCGCAGCGGGACGCGGAGCAGCTCGCTCCCAACCTCCCAATCTCGCTTTAATTGCTCTTTGGCCCCCGGCCACCGATTGCTCACATTTGTGCCTGCTCGCTTTTCAGTTTCGTGGCAGCTTTTCAGTTCCCCCCCCTCCTCGTTTTAACCGTTCCGGCCTCTCCCTGCGTCGCTGGTCTCAAATAAATAAAACACCTTGTGATCCTGGAGCGGGTTGTCAACAGGTAGAGCCACAGAACCTCCATCCTGCAGGTGTCAGCTGGTGGCCAACTCGCTGCAGCAGCGAGAGGGGTCGTGCGGGTCTCACACTGCACCCCGGGGGGCGCGGGGGGTTTAAACCCCCCCTGGAGTCAGTCAAGAGGTGACACCGGGAGCCCCCAGCCCCAAAATCACATGGAATATTAACCCTGGACCTGTGCATGAGCTCAGTGCCACCTGCTCAAACCTGGGCCAGGCTGCCCAGGCAGCTCGGGGAGAACCAGCCCACTCACCCCAGTGCGGTGTTCACTCTGAAACCTAAGGGTGGCACCAGTGTGGCCATAATGCTGATTATTTCATCTTTGATAGAGCAGGCAGAGCCAATGCATTTGTCAGCTCTGCAGTGCCTTTTCCCTCAACAAATGAATATTGCGTGGATGTTGAAACCCGTCTGCCACGGGCTTTCCAGCAGGCTCAGCTCCAAGCCGTGTGAGAAAGCAACGAGTGTGGCCACAACATCCAGGCAATGCTGCTGCTGAGCTCCCCATCCTGGAGAGACCTTCTGATCTCTGAACTGCCTGAAAGGAGCTTGGAGCCAGGGGGGTCGGGCTCTGCTCCCCAGGAACAAGCGCCAGGAGCAGAGGAAACGGCCTCAAGTTGCACCAGGGGAGGTTGAGGTTGGATGTGGGAACAATTTCTTCCCCAAAGGGCTGTGGGGCATTGGAACAGGCTGCCCAGGGCAGTGCTGGAGTCACCATCCCTGGAGGGCTGGACAGACGGACATGAGGTTCTCAGGACATGGGGCAGTGCCAGGGGTGGGGAATGGTTGGACTCATTGATCTCAAGGGGCTTTTCCAACCAAACCGATTCTGTGATTCTCTGATCCGTGCGGCCAGGGCCACCCACAGTGGGGACGGGGGTTTGGGGACACACAGGGAGCAGCGGCGAGGACACACAGAGCCATGTGGGTCCAGGAGCTGCCTCAGCTCATGAGGGTCTTTATTGGAACTCCAGTAGGGCAGGACAGACAGAGGCATGCGAACAGGACAGACGGACAGGGGAGGAGTATTGCCTTGATCACAGAGATACGGAGCAGCGTTAGAAAGACACTGACCCTTCCAGGCCAGCCGGCTTCACCCCCCTCACCCACCTATTGCTTCCCATCCCTGAACCGACCTGCTTGTCCCTCCCATCCGCTCAGGGTCTGGACCCCCGGGTGAGCACCCGTGCAGGGGGGTGACGGTGCAGCCACCCACCTCAGCACCTTGAGCGGAGCCTGCGGATCCCCGGTGGCTGTGAGATGATGGAGGGGTCAGAGCGGGTGCAGCCGCGGGCAGCGATGTCTCAGGGAGCAGCTGGTGAGGCTCTGGAGGCGGGGGGGCGAGGAGCACCCGAAAGCGTGGGCCAGGGGAGGGGGCAGCCTGGGGGTGCGCTGGGGAGCTGGGCTGGCAGCAGGCAGGGGAGCGGGGCCACCCCCGGCACCCCAACGCCCCCTCCCGGCCCCGCTGCCCTGCGGCACCTCTTGGGGGGGGACTCGGCTCACAATCCCCCCCAGGCCACGGAGCTGGCAGCCGGAGCTTTGAGCTGCTGTGGTGGGCAAGGAAAGCTCCTTGGGGAGAGAATCCCTTGGCCTCGGGGAGAGCGTCCCTGGGGGAATGCACAGGCCAGCCTTGGGGAGAGCATCCCTGTGCCTGGGGAGAGCATCTCCCTTGGGAAATGCACCCCTTGGCCTTAGGGAGAGCATCCGTGGGGCCCCGCACATCCCAGCCTTGGGGAGAGCATCACTGAGCCTTGGGGAGAGCATCTCTCAGCGTCTGGGAACACATCCCTTGGGGAGAGCACCCCTTGGCCTTGGGGGAGCCTCCCTGGGCTTTGGGAATAGCATCCCTTGGGGAACGCATCCCTCAGCCTTAGGGAGAGCATCCCTGGCATCAGGGAACACATCCCTTGGGGAAAGCATCCCTTAGCCTCAGGGACAGCATCCCTTCCCCAAGCGGAACGCATCCCTCGGGGTACACATCCCTCTGCCTCGGAGAAGGCATCCCTTGGGGAGAGCATCCCTTGGGAAGAGTGTCCCTCGGGGAGAGCATCCTCTGGGAAGAGCAGCCCTTGGGAAGAGCATCCCTTGGGGAGAGCATCCCTTGGGGAGAGCATCCCTCGCCGAGGCGCCGCCTGCATCCAGCCGGGGCTCAGGAGAAGGTGACCACCTCACCCTGGGGGTAACTGGAAGAGAGGACGTCTTGGCAGGTGTCTGCAATTAAAGACACAAGCATTAAACACGCCGTTAGACACCGGCTTTGTCTGCCGTTTGTGGAGAAATAGGAGAGGGAGAGAGAGACTGAGCTTCCAGGGGATCCAAACTTCATAGGGTGCAGAAAATAGAGTAGCGAAATGGAGGACTAAAATGCTGCTATTTCGTCAGTAAATCAGGCAAAAATGTTTTTTTCAGATAGACCCAGAGATGGACACCTGGGAAAAGATTCTCCAAGAGAAACCAGACGTGGGGTCAGCGCGATTTTAAGGGTAAAAATGAAGAGCAGAGGGAAGAAGTTCATCCCCGCTGCAGCCCCGTCCTCCAGCCAGCTGCTCAGCACCAAAACTTCCCAAACCAACCCCAAGCCAGATGTCCCAACGCCAAGCCTGGTGCATTAATATCCCGCAGTGTTTTCCTTGTCTCTCTCTCTCTCTCCCTCTCAGTCGTTATCATTGAATTAATTAACATTGATTGGAGCTCTGAGTCACGGCACCGCCTCTCCCCGTGTGCCAGGACCCGGGTTCCAGGCGAGATGGGGAGACAGCGCCTGATCCACCCGATAAACCACAGAGCTGCCCTTTCCACCCAGGGATTCTGCTGCACAAACCCGACACCAGCTCCCGGCCGCAGGTTTGACCTGACTTTCCCCCCTGCAAGCCAAACACGGCTCCAAAAGCATCTCATTTCCCCCAAAATAAAGGTCTCATCCTCCATCAAGCATCACTGCTCAGTGCCTGGACACGGAGGCTTTTCAAAGCCCCACATCCCCAAAAATCCCCTTGACATTAAAGTCCCTAAATCACAGGGCTTGCAGGAGAGGCTCCCACCTCCCGACCTGCCACAATGGACCAATTTGGGCTCCCAGCATCATCCCTCAGCAGCAATTTGAGCACCGGCACTGGCCACGCACAAAGCAACCGCTACAAAAATGTGACCTGTCCTGGTTCAGTGGCTCCTGCGAGCAGCCGAAAGCTCTCGGCAGAGCTCTTGGCCGGCTGGGAACGTTCCCCGTCAGGCCGATTGATTTACCGGGGACACCACTCGGCTTTAACTCCCTTCTCCTCCTCCCCGTTCAAAGCCATTTGATGTGCGAGCTGGAGACCCGCTGCCCGCATCCCCGGGGACCGGCCCCCGAAAGCAGCTTCCCAGCCTCGGGAAAGAATGAGCACGACTGAAAATAAATAACAACAGCCAAGATTCTTGTTGTCATTGCTGTTGTTTAATCGCTGTCCCCCAGACAAAGCCACCAGGAGAAAATCAGCCTCCTGTCTCGGTCTATCATCACCGGCCCCATTCTGGCCAGTTCCAGCCCTCTCCCTTTGGGGCCACCTTCCCAGCCCCAAATTTTCAAGGATTTTTGAGCTCTCACAGTCCCAGTTTCCCCCTATAAGCATCTCCCCAAACACCCTTAAGCGCTCCCTCCAGGGTGCCGACCTCCAGCTGCTCTAGCGATCTGTTTGCAGACAAGAGGCTCGGGGGATGCTGAAAAATGAAGCACCAAAAGGGTTGGGGATCGCAGCCCCCCCGGCCACCCCAGGACAATTTGCAGGTCCCTTCTCTTTTCCCCGCTGCAGCAAGAGGGGGTTGAAGAGCCGGCAGAGCCCTCACCGCGCTCCCCAGATGTTGCAGTTCAACATCTGCATCTCCCCCAGTGCCCATCACCACGGGCCACCGAAAAATGGGGCATTTTGTAATGATGGAGCAAAATGCAGCAGCTGCAAGGACCAGAGGTGCTTCCCTGGGGGGGGTCGAGAGGAAGAGCGTGACCCGCTCCCCAGCAGTCCATTAGATAATTTTGGAGCCTCCATTTACCTTTTCATGGGGGAAAAGCATAAGGATGGATTGCCTGGGGCGGAGGTAACGAGATAACAGACTGGGAGCTGGGAGGCACCTATTTATAAGCTGAACTGCATCTTATTTTGCATCTGCCTCTGCTCTCCCGTTCCTCGTCAGCATGGGCAAGGGATGGGGTTGCTATTTATTCAGATTTCTCTCTTTTTTTTGCCATCAAATAAGCGCTGAGGATGTTTCCTGGCAGCGCTGGGGAAGCCAGGACCAGGCTGCTTCTGGGTAGAGCAATTACTCTCTTGACATCTTCACCTCCCGCCCGGCTGCTTGACAGGCCTTTCTATTTTCTCAGCTCTTTCAGGCATCTCCCGAGAAACAGAGCGGTTGTTGCAATAATAACGATTAATACTTTGCACGCAAGCCGGGATGGCAGCGCAGCGTCCACCCCGTGTCCCGGGAGCCGGGGGGTGGGGGACAAAGCTGCCGCTGGATGATGGAGACGGGGGATCTGTGGACACGGAGAGGGGACAGCAAAATGATCCAGGCTGGAACAGCTCTGCTGAGAGAGTTGGGGTGTTCAGCTGGAGAAGAGAAGCTCCGGGGAGACCTTATTGTGGCCTTTTAGTGCTTAAAAGGGGCCGGTAAGAAAGATGGGGACACTTTTCAGCAGGGGTTGTTGCGATAGGACAAGGGGTGATGGTTTTAAGCTAAAGGAGGGAGATTCAGGCTGGACATGAGGATTAAACTGTTGGCCCTGAGAGGTGGTGGATGAACCATCCCTGGAGACATCCCAGGCCAGGCTGGACGGGGCTCTGAGCACCCTGAGCTGGTGCTGATGTCCCTGCTCATGGCAGGGGTGGGATGGGGGGCTGGTAAGGTCATTCCCACCTGTCCCGACAGTCACTGCACACCAGTTGATTTATTTTGGATATATTTTTTTTTTAAATGCCATTTTAAGGCTCGAGCACCGGCCTCCTATCGATTTATTCAGTCCGACAAGAATAAATCAAACAACCTTGCTTTCTCCCGCTGCTTTTCGCCTTCGCTGGAACGTGCGCTGCTCGCCAGATCCCTAAACATAGATAAGCGGCTGGGAGGATATTTGGGGGAAGTATCGTATATTCTTGCTCTATTCTTATCCTATTCTCTAGGCAGCCAATTTTGGCCACTGTTTGAGATAAAACCTTGGCTGCAGAGATATTTAGCGGTCTGCTCTTCTGATCCACTACAGTTCCCCTTATAACCTCATCCAGGGGATTAACCCCTGCTAACTCACCCCAAAACCAGCCAAGACCCAGCCTAAAAATAACAAGATGCTGTTTTCCCTCTGCTGCATCCCCCAAATCGCTTGTTCAGGAGGAGGTGGGGAGGAAGAGGGAGAAGATGCGATGGGTTTTTCAACAGTTTGGTGCCTCCCACTGAAATCCCTCCGTCTCCCATTTGGGGCCGGGTGGTTTTAGAGGAGGTTTTTGCACATTAGTCATCCCTCCAGCCCGAGTTGCATAACGCCACTGCTAAAAATTGCATCCTACCAGCTCCGTGGCAGCTCCCAAATTCAACCCTCCTTGCTCTGATGGGGATGAGGAGTTTTTTGGGGTGTTCACCAAGGGTTTTTCACATTGGATACATTGGGATGAGCTGATGTGGGAGCCTGGGGGGTGGAAAGAAGATGGGATCTCTAGGGGTCTGTGGTTGCGTCTGCTCCAGGGTTAATCCTCTGCTTCCGAGACAGTCAAACCCCAAAGTTTTGAGTCGATCTGCTGCTTTCTGTAAGGGACGAGGCAGCAGAGCTGGCTTTTCATGCCTGGCTCGTCCCCAATGTCAGCGCCTGACCTTGGTTAAATCATTTATGATTCAGAGGCCACTGAAATCACAAAGGGTGACCTTCCCTCCCGCACGGGCTGGGATGTTCCAGCTCCTCCTGCTGCCAGAGGAGCCGCTCGAAGGGGAGGATGCTCAGAAAAGCACCGGGACGGTGCTGCCTCGGGCGGTTCACGAGCCCGCTGTGTTACCCCAACTGTTTTGTGCCGGAATACGCTTTAATTACAGAAGCTCAAGGGATGCAGCTACACCAACGACACGCGGTAAACTGGTGAATCACCATCACGGCACAGGGGAGGGAAGCACTGCAGGACATCCTGGGCAGCGGGGGGATGCGGCTCAGCCTGGTTGCACCCCAAACCCAGAGCAATTCCATCCCTGGCACCAGGGACCCACATTCTCCTCCCCACCACCCCCCAGCTCTTCATGGAGCATCCACACATCACCTTTGCCAAACCCCTTAGCCCAGCCCTGCATCTCCAAAGTGCCAAAGTCACCTCCAGCCCCGGGAGCATCGCTGGGCTTGGATGGAGCAGACACAAACCAGGAGGAAATGACTGTGATTTAGGCAGAAAAAGGAACAAACCAAGAGGGGAAGCACTGCTGGGCAGGGAATAGAGGTTTATTCATCTGTTGCCTCCAGAAACTTGAGGCTGATATTTAAAATTAAAAAAAAAAACCACTAAAATTATGTGAACTCAGCCACTTCCAGCACAATGATGTATAATTTTGTGAGTCAACATGTCCTTGTTTCTACCACTCTTTGCCCAAGTGCAAACAGCCCACGGGAAGGAGGGCTCGACACCGGCGGGAATCGCATGGGTTGGGTCCGTTTATTTTGGATGAATAAGGTTTCAAGGGCGAAAAAATAATAGAAATAAACACTGAGCAAACTCTCAACCCAGCCGAGGGCCGGTCCCAACCACACGGACACGGGACAAGTTCGATGGAGACATCACACGTCCTGCAAAGCGGGCGGGGGGACACGGCGGCAGCCGGAGAAGATCAGAACCTGCTCCTCAGCGGTGGAGACGTCCCAGCTCGGTCCCCTCCGGTCACAGCCGCGGGGACACGGGGAAAGGGGGGGACAGAGCGACAACGACACGAGAAAAGCGGGATCCGGGCGGCGTTTTTATAGGATGGAGGGGACGGGAGAGCAGGGACGTCGCAGAGGACAGGGAGAGCTGCAGCGGGACGCCAGGGGAGCCAAGGCCACCGTGGATCCTGCCACACCATCTATGCTGCTCAGGCTTCGGGACTTTCCATAGCCTTGGTGGAGAGAACGGACAGGTTAGAGCCAAGCAGCTTCTTTCCCAAGGCTCGGAATGCAAAGAGCAGCGGGGGTGAGTGTCGCCCGGCCCCAAGCGCCCCAATTCTACCCACCAAAAAGGACTCAGAAAGGGTTTTTTGATCCAGACCTCCCCTCCCCTCGGCGCCCAAGGGCTCAAGAGTCGCCAATGTTGGGAGATCAAATCGTTGAGTTTTGTTTCCTAAATTGCTGGGAATGAGGAATGAGTCTGGGGATTTTGTGGGCTGAAGCAAACAGGGAAAAGCAGCAGAACTCAAAGAAATATGGGATTTGGAAGGAGTTATTCCCCCGGCTCTGGTTTTTAAGCAGCAAGCTGCTGCTGACACCTTTCTGTACGGAAAGAAGCAGGTTGACGTGCTCATTATTTTCTATAAGAAATTGCATTAAAGAGTAAATATTCCTATTGCTTTAAGCATGGGAGCCCTTCACACTCCCCTAAAGCGCCAGAGGTTGCTCCAGCTTTTATTGAAAAGCAACAGCCAGAATGTGCTTGCAGGTCAAGAGCCGCTTTTCTTTCTGGGAAGACACTATTTGCACTGAAAATGGGACTTTTAGGTGCAAACAGCAGCGGCGTGCAAAGGCAGCCCCAAGATCCGCTCTGCAGAGTGCCACAGCTCCGCTGCCAAAACACGGAATGCTAAGGATGCTCCTGGCCGTGCCGCGTTCACCGCGTCTTCTCCGAGCAAGCAGACCCAGCAAACCCAGCAGGTTCAGCAGACCCAGCAGCAGCAGCACCAGCAGCACCAGCAGCACCAGCGAGCTGCGGAGAAGGCGAACGCATGCGAGCGAGCGTGTGTGCGCCCGCGGGGGGGCGGGGGAGGCGGCTCCTGACAGCAGAAAAACAAGGTGATGGATGGTCCCTTCACAGCGCCAGGCTCGGGAAGCGGCTCCGACCGAGGTTAACGGTGGATTTTGGGTTCTGCTTCCATGAGAAGGTTGTGCCGGTGGGTGCTGGCCCGGCTGGGTTTGGGCTCGGGTCAGGGATTAACGTTCACACCGGAGCGACCATGGCATCGCCCCCCAGGAGGATGCTGAGGCTCCTCAGCATGGAAAAGGCTCCGCAGCGCTATCTCTTTCAATCTGATTTTTATACACCCTTTTTATACCTTTCTCCCCACTCATTTCCCAACCATGGGAGGCTCGAGATTCTTCAACCCCTTCCCAAATCTCAGCCCCCAGGAGATGCGGCTCCTCCAGCTCTCGGGGGACTGGGGCCCATCTGCCCAAACTTGTTGCTGATTCAGCAAAGCTCTTCCAGTCCCCGCAGTGGCAGCAAGAGGAGAATCAGGTCCCCAAGAGAAGAGTAATTCCCTTATGTATTTTTTGGCACAAATCCATGCAGCGAGCGAGGAGGGAAGCGAGCGCACCCAGAGCCGGGGAGCCCCATCCTGAGCTGGGGGTGTTTCCCTCCTACAGCAGCTGATGCAAAGACCCCTTGTTCCCGCCCAAAATACCCCAAAAAGCTGCATCAGGCTCATCCCTCAGCAAACTTCGCTCTTTTCCTGGGAGCGCTGAGGCTCTTTGAAGAGCTCACGCATTTCCCTGCCACCCCGAGCCACGCACATGGGAAGCAATCGTGTCGAGATGCAACCAGCTCCTGAAAACCTGGGGGCACCGGTGCATCCAGGACCCAAAAACATCAATGTGGCAGAGAGAATTTATGGGGCTGGGGCTTGCTGGAAGCCACTTTGGGGATGCAAGAACCTGCTGATGTGGTTGAGCACTTTATAGGGATGCTCTTTGCCCTCTTGCTCAGCTCATGGAATAGAAAAGGATGGAAATGGGCAGGGGAACAGGGCCAAAATTGCGCTGCTGGTTTCGATTAAGTCTCAAGCATCACAGCTTGGGACAGCACTTTATAAAGGCGCTGGGTTGCTCCAGGGCCCCTCTGCAATAGGACTCTGAGGACAAACCTGCCCCAAGCCCAACACTTGGTTTTCTCCATCAGTTTAATCCCGAGCCCCGCTCACAGGAGTGCCTGGGCGGGAGATCAGGGCTCCATCCCTCGAGGCCACCGCGGTTTTCCACCAAACTCATGGCCAGGTGCCACCACACAGTCAAGCTGCAAAGCGCCGGAGGGTTGTGCTCTGCTAATTACCACCGATGCCGTTCATTAATGGAGCCAGTATCCCAGCAACTCGCATAGGTGCTAACCAAGGTCACCGGGACTGCTTTAGAAATGGGTTTGTTGCCAAGAAGCCATATAGAAGCATCTTATAAACCGAGCGGTGGAGCAGCAGGTGAGCCCGGGGGGCTCTTCCCCGGGCCCTGGCAATGCCATGAGCGAGCGCCGCGGCTCCCGGCACACGTGCACGGTGACACACGGAGCCAGCAGCAGATGGGGACGGGGTAACGCGAGCAGGCAGCATCGCCCGGGAACGCCTGTGCTTGTTTACAACGGCAGCCGGGGGCTCATCTGCACTTTGCATGTCCCCATGCAAATATGGGCACGTCCTTCCTCCCCAAAACAGCCGGTGTCACCGGTGGGTGCTCGCATGAGCGTCCCCACGCTCAATCCCACCCCGGCCTCTGAGCTGCCCCGAGGAGAACAACCACTGGAATCGGGCTCGAACCGTGACAGGTGCCGAGATCCGCAGCGTATTCCTGAACCAGCTCCATCTCCTGATCCCCACAGCTTGTACAGACACCAGTACCTGTCCCAGAATCTGACAGATGGCCATCAGCAAGTCGGGCTCAGAACCAAGCTCATCTCAATTTGCAGAGCTGCCAGCATCCCAGTACCAGAACAAACAGCCTCAGCAGGAGATAAATCAGGGCCGAGGGAAGAGGTGCCGCTATGGCTTTTGGCTGGAGCGCAGGAGGCTGCTTTGTCCCCCTGATCATCTCTGGCCACCACTAACCCTGACCACACTGGAGTGTTTCTCCAGGGAAGACACCAGCCCCGGGCAGCACCCACCGATCCATCCCCAACAGCCCCAGCAAGATGCAGATATTGAGATTTTCCTCCCCAAAGGTCACTCAGGCCCCCCTGGACACCAGATCCCCCTTTCTGCGGCTGCAAGCTCATTTCAGCAAGGTGGGGGTAAGTGATCCACATCTATTTTCAATCATAAAAACCACTCTGACGTTTGCAGGAAAGGCACCAGAACAAACCAAGAAAGATCACCAAAGTGCCCTTTTGAATAGCTGCTGCTGTCACCGTGCGTGAAATAAATCTCCTGGTCTCCTGCAACCAAGTAATGCAATTTGGGAGCCCAGCGAAAACATCACTGGATCCTCAGCCCTTAGATCTATTCTGGCTCTTCTGGCTTCAGCAGGGCCAAGCTCAAATGCTTCAGTTGAAGAGATACCTGACTTGAGCACCTTGTAAGGATGAAGATCAGCACTGCCTTTCATCCCTCTCCTTCATCCCTCCCAGCTCAGCATCCCCCCCAGTCTGGAGCGGGGTTAGAGCCCATGCACCTCTTTGCATTAGTAGATGTTAAGAAAAGAGACCAACTTCACAGACCAGCTTCACTTCCAGAGCTACATCATCCCACACCACCCTGGACACAAGAAAAACTACAGAACTATCAAAACTGAGCCTTGTTCTAAGAGTTAAGCCAGCAATCGTGGGGTTTGTGGCTCGAAGTAGGCGCTGGATTTACCCTCCCAGGGACTGGGGTGCTGGGAGATGGGCACAGGTGGAGCAGAGGAGGCTGGTGCCAAGGGACCAGGCTGAAGAGGAATGTTGTTTTGCCTTGGGAAGAAGAGTTTTGTGTTTTCCTGACTCGTCTCCCCCACAGTTTCCCATAGAAAAGCTCAACATTTAGCACAGCTCCCTTTCCAAAGCCCGAGGAGACAGCCTTCCTGGCAGCCCGGTGCTTTTGGCAAGACAGAACTTGACACATCGCGGCTCCCCACGCTCGAACCCACCAGAAGACATCAGAGGGGGAGAGGAAGGGAAAGGAAACACCTGCGGACTCTTTTTTCCCCACTGAAAACCTTTCAACCACCTTCAGTCACAACTTCACCACCTCCCCAGGAGAGATGTGCTCCTGGCTGCACCCTCAGATGGGTGACAGAGGCCCAGGAGATGCTGGGGCACCAAGGAGCAAAGGGACAGACTTGTCCCCAGGGAGACCATGGGGTCACAGACCCCAAATGGTTGCAATCGAAGGAGGAGAACTTGGGGAGGAGAAAACAAAAAGGGTAGAGCTCGCATGGAGAGACATGGCGGACAGAGATGGAGCAGATGGAGAGGCAGGAGGACAAGTGGATCTGAGCAGAGGACAACAGCCAGGCAGGATGGAGATGACCCACAGTCTCAGATCGATGCAACAAACCTCCGCCTCACCCTCCCCAGATGTGCAGCATCTCACCCTCCTCAGATGTGCAGCATCAGCCGTACCTTTCTGGACGCCTCCGTCCGCTGTGCAGGAGGAGAAGTCACCCGTGGCCAGGAGGAAGCACGTGGAGGATTTCTTGTTCTTGTCGCGGGTGCTGGAGCGTCGCATGGGCCGCTTCTCCTCATCGGTGGGTGACAGCGGCTGCTCCTCATCTGACAGCACCACGTTGGCCTCACCGTTCTGCTTGGAGTCTGCAAGAAGGTGGCAGAGACCCATCAGCAGATGGTAAACCCAGAGGACTAGGTGCTTGGGGTGGCCAGAAAGGTTTGCTTAGACCACACAAGGAAGCAGAAGACCAGATTGCAGGTGGCCCCGAGCAACACCCACAAATTCAGGTGCTGATCCCAGCCTGGACACGCTAAATTAGAGTAACCAAGGAGCAGGAGCACACCAAATTTTAACCCCAAACAGCAACTCTTACTCCTGCTGAGGGTTATATACCCTGCGTGAAGCCACGGAGGGTTTGCCACCCTGGTCTTTGAGACACACCCACCTAATTGGTGGGAATTAGCTCTCCCAAATGCACACAGGCTGCTCAGGTCAGTGGTGAAGTGCTAATTGATGTCACCTGACTCTGGTTCATTAGCTGAGATGCTGCTTTGGCAGGTGAGGGTCTGGAGCTCCTGGAGCAGCACTGGGTTGACCTGCTCTTCCAGGACAGTGACCCTGCTCCCCTCCGCCAGGGCTCCTGGGGTGCGCAGGCATGTGGAAAAGGGAGATTTATAAAGAAAAACACCTCTCTGGGGCATGTGGAGCTCCCTGTGTCCCCAAGGGGGAAGGAGCATCTGGCCAGATGTGCAGCTGCTCAGGGCTGACCCAGGACATGGCCCTTCCCCCAGTGCCTGGAGGGGGGATCTTGATCTGCAGCATCCTGGTCCACCAATGCAGCACCCAATGCCCAGACACCCAAGGGCCCTTTCTGCACCAAGTTATCTTCTTATATTTGTTGCATTTCCAAGTATTTTCTCCTGACTGCTGTGCTTTGAAGAACGTGGTCTTCAAACACGGGATTAACAGATGAAATGTTTCATGTAGCTGAGGTTCTTAGGGACATGGTTTAGTGGTGGACTTGGCAGTGTTGGGTTAACGGTTGGACTTGATAATCCTAAAGGTCTTTTCCACCCAAAAAGATTCTACAATTCCATGAAGTTCTCACCAACCCAAGAGCTGGGAGCCGCGTCCTGCAGCAGGACAGGCCCCTGCGACATGGGGAACCCAAAGCACCACCCCGGGGGGCTCCCGGAGGTCTCCCCCTCGCTCTGCCCCACCGTTGGGGTCTCACCTGACCGTTTCCGCTCAGCCGCCCCCTCCTCTACCGCCAACGGGCAAGTGTCGCTCTGGGTGCTGTTCCGGGGGGAGTTCTCCTCGGATTTGCAGTAGGTAGGGGAGTCCAGCGGGGCCGGACGGGGTATATGCTTTTTCTTCTTCTTTGGCAGCTTCTGCTTGGCCATGGCCAACGAATAGTACATCCCAAAGTTATTGACAATGACGGGCACGGGCATGGCGATGGTGAGCACCCCGGCCAACGCGCAGAGAGCCCCCACCACCATGCCCGACCAGGTTTTGGGGTACATGTCGCCGTAGCCCAGGGTCGTCATCGTGACCACGGCCCACCAGAACCCAATGGGGATGTTCTTAAAGTGAGTGTGGTCGCTTCCGCGGGGGTCGGACGTCTTGGCTCCGATCCGCTCAGCGTAATAGATCATAGTGGCAAAAATCAAGACCCCCAAGGCGAGGAAGATGATGAGGAGCAGGAACTCGTTGGTGCTGGCCCGGAGTGTGTGGCCCAGCACCCGCAGACCCACAAAGTGCCGTGTCAGCTTGAAGATCCGGAGGATCCGGACGAAACGGACCACTCGGAGGAAGCCCAGTACATCCCGGGCGGCTTTGGAGGACAGGCCACTGAGACCTACCTCCAGGTAGAAGGGCAAGATGGCCACGAAGTCAATGATGTTGAGCAGGTTTTTAACAAAGAGAAGCTTATCTGGACAGCAGATGATGCGAACCAGGAACTCGAGGGTGAACCACAGGACGCAGACGCCTTCGATGTAGGTGAGGATGGGCTCCGTCTCCACTTTGCGCGTCAGCAGGATCGTCGTGGTGTTGCCAACTACGAGGGTCTCCGTCACGTTGACATCGATGTTGAAGGCCTCGTGCGTCTCCAGGCAAAAGGTTGTGATGGAGACCAGGATGAAGAAAAGCGAGGCAAAAGCAACTACCTGTAAAAGTGGAAATTAAACAGACAGTGAGCTGGTTTGGGTCAAACACTCCTGATCAGTTGATTTGGGTCAACTTTCCTTCTTTGGAGGAGAGCAGTGATTTTATGAACCACTGTTACAACTTTGGAGCAGCCTGAGACACACTTCTAGTGTCATCTGCCCTTGGTACATCCCTTCTAACCCCTACTAGTGAGTGGCGATAGCAGGGATGGGGAAGTCCTCATTCAACACCTCAGGAGCTTCACTGACACCACCCACTTCCCCAGGACCAAGGATGGAAAACAGGGCAGGTTCCCTGGACCTGTCCCATGGGTTAGCACTGAACCTCGGTGTCTGGGGCCATCAGGCTTGGACCTTTCTTCAAGTCCTACAATATGTACAGAGGAAGGTGTGCTGGGGTCCAGCTGGAGATGTCCCAGAGATGACAGTGATGAGGATGGAGAGAGACCTGCAGCAGCTTGGCTTTGGATCAAACCTACCTCTGGGAACACCCGTGAAAAGGGACCTTTGAAAGGACTGAGTCAAAGAGTTTTCCCCCATGTTCATCCCAAACTCGCCAGAGGAGATGTTTGCATCATTCGCAGCTGTGAGGTTTGGGCTCTGGAGGTATCAGAGATGTCCCCTGCCTGCTCAGTGTTGGATGATGTCCCCCCGAGCGGTGGGACCAGGAGGAGAGGAGCAGGCAGAGCTCAGCATCCTGCTGATGCCTGGACCTGGTGACACCCAGATGTCCCCATTTCTCCCCGACCGGTGAGACGCTGCCACGTGGCCTTGGCCGTGAGCGAGGAGGGGATGGCGGCACATGCTGCAAATTGCCGGCTGTGTCAGAAAAAAACCCACAACAACGCTTTGTCGTCCCCCCATCAATCCTGCTCAGCCCTCCTCCCCGCCAGGATGAGCTCATGATGAGTCCATTACCCAGAGCATCTGTTTCCAAGAGCCCCCGAAAAAAAACATAAGATAAAAAGGCTTCTGAGCAGAAAAGCTTTTCTTCTACCATCCTCCAGCACCAAACCCCAGTGGGTTTGGCCTCCTGGGAGCTACTCACACCCCGAGCAGGATGCAACCTTTTGCTTGTCGAATCCACCTGACCAGCACCCTGAGCTGGAGACGACAGCCTCGGCTCCTTGGCCAGAGTGAATCAGCAGCAGAGAATCAGCCTGAGTCACGCTGGAGAAAAAACTCGTCCCCAGACACGGGCAGCAATGTGCCAGCAGCCCTGAGCCTGCCCACAGCATCCTTGCGGGGTGTCCCCAAGGGCAAACCCCCGCTGGGTCCAGCACAGAGAGCATCAGCTCTCCAAAAGTTAGGCGTGAAGTTTAAGCCAGGCTTTAACTGATGGAGAAGGCTCTGGAAGATGATTCTTCCCCCAGTCCTGCTCAGGGATGGGCTGGGATGCTCCGTTCCCCTCTGGACCATGCGCCGTGATGCTGCTCTGCAGCTCTCGCCCATCAGCCATGTGGAATTCGGGAAGCAAACCCAATAGCAAAAAGCAGGATCTCAAAACAAGGCCGGTTTAAGCAGACAAATATGTCTACACAATGGTGTTTCAGTTGAGGGCTGAGTAGCGTTCCCAAGTTTCCCCATATGGGGAATCTCAGGGAAACATGAAGGGTAAAAGCTCCGACTTGAAATAAAGTAGGAAGAAAATAATTACCAAGGAGGAGGGTGAGAGCCGGCAAACCCTCAGCCCTGCTGGATGAGCCGCGGAGATGAGAGCTGATTTAGCCCCAGGAGCAAAAACAACCTCTAAAAATAGGAGAGTCAGGTTCACAGCCAGTGCCACCGGCCCCCCAAAGCCAACAGTGCTGCTCCAGTTCTGTGTCAGCTGAAGATGTGAGCTGAGATGTCTCAGCTCAGCTTCGGCCTCTGCTCTGAGCTCGAGCTTCATTCTTTCCAAAACTGCCTCAAAAACAAAACCAGAATCTATCTATACACCCAGTGGCCACCAATACAGCACCAAAATCCCCACCAAACAAGTTCTCCAGAACTCCGACACCCTCCTCCTGCTTCTGCTTAGCAAACAAACACCTTTCTGAGAGCAACTCAGCACATAGGAAAAGCAGAATTAAATAACAACGTGAAAAATCTCAGTTGAATTCTTCTGCTTGGGTTTCTTTTTTAATTCGGAGCTTTGCACCACTCGGTGCGTCCCTCGGAGGCAACGAGCCCTTGGAGGCAATGAGCCCTCAGAGGCAAGGAGCCCTTGGAGGTGGGCAAAGGATCGGGTACCCTTTTTCCAAATGGGAAAAGCTCCTGCTGCCCAAGCATCCTCTGGGTGTGCTGCTCATACGTTTGCTGCAAAACCATCTCTCTGCCAAACCGACCCCCTGCCCCGCGCGCCGCTGGTGGGTGTGAAATGCCAGCGGGATTTCTTACCGTGGATGGGGTTTTTTTACACCTCTAAATACATCCAGAACTCATTTAGATCCCAAATGCCTCTATGTGTGCGTGTGCAGCAGGTTTATAAACTGGGCAGGATGGGAGTTGGGGGGGTGATCTAAGAGTAGCTAGGAGAGCAGACACCAGCACAAAATAGTGCCTGAGCTGGGGGGGAGCCCAAAAATGCACCTGGTTTTGGGGAAAACACTCCAGGAATGTTGGTGTCTGTGGGTCAGGATTGTCCGTGCGTGCAAGGGAGGTTTTGGAGGGAGCTCAGCGTGTGTGTGCTCGTGCGTGTGTACGTGGTGCACCGGGTCCCCAGGGATGTGCATGGATGAAGGGGGTTGGGGTTTGTGTGTGTGTTTGTGTCACCAGCAGCCGAGCGCCTGCGCTGGCACGTGCTGGCGGGGACCGTGTGCTGCGTGTGGGCGGCATCAATGCGGCGACGGTGGGGACGGGACGAGGACATGGGCGGCCCACGCGCACACATGGGGTGTCCTTTGGGGCTGCTGGAGAAGAGGAGCACAAGATCCTCAGGGACAACTACCAGGATCGTGTTTGCTCCAGGACCCAGTTTGGGTGCCAATGGGCACCAGCCCTGTTCCCCCCATCCCACATCTGGTCCGATAAACATGGGGTTTGGCGTTGGCCACGCACACAACCCCACAAGAGGAACCCGAGCAGTCCTCCTGTCCTAGAGCATCCTGAGGCTCTGCCAGGGCTCAGCCTCCTCCTGCCAATCCCTCATCTCCGTGTGCTCGGCAGCACCCAAGGGTGCGAAGGGGGCAGGGAGTGGCCTTACCCCCCATTTCAGCCCAGCTCCCCCAGACACGGTACACTGGGAGGGGAATGATGGACGAGATCTCCCCTAGGATGGGAGATGATCAAGGTGTCCCACGAGACAAGGGGGATGGCTACAGGGGGGCCCACGTAACCCACCAGGAGAGTCCACCCCACCCATGGGGACGGGGAGACAAAGACACAATGCCAGCACCCATCCCGCCTCCCCGCGGGCGCGTTTCGGGAGCTTACCCTTGCCGCCTTGGACGAGTAGGGATCCTCAAAGAGCGCCCACATCTTGGGCTGCCAATTCCGACAGCAGCCACCCCCTCCAGCAGCACCCGCCGCCCCCGCTGGCCTGTCATCCATGCCCAGGCGTTGAAGGGCCATCTCCCTGCCCCCTTCTTCTTCAGGCTCCTCTCCACCACCCCCTCCACCGGGCTCGGGACTCTCGAAGATGTCCAGGGCCTCTTCGGCATCGCGATGCTGGCGGTAGGTCATCCAGCAACAGGGCTCCACGTCCGTCTCGTCGATGCCCCAGTAGGTCAGCTCCTCCTCGAAGAGCGGCCCGCAGATGTCCGCGGGGCAGTGCAGCTTCCCGGTGCGGTAGTAGTTGAGCACGTAGGAGAAGATCCCGGGGTGCCGATCGAAGAAGAACTCGTTGCTTTTCCCATCAAAGTCAAAGTTGCTCTGGGCATCGGGGTCGGCCAGCCAGGCCAGGCGGGTGCCCGGCAAAGTCCGTAGGGTGCTTTTGTAGGTCTCATGCCGGGTGCCACCTACGTTGATGGTGATCTTGTCCGACTCTTCCCCTTTGCCCATCTCTTCCTTCAGGCATGTTTTGGAGGGTGGTTTGTTCCCAGACTTGCGTCCACGGTAGGAGGAGACACACACGGAGCTGATCATAGATTTCGGTGGCGGGGAGATGCACGCGACGCGCACCCTTCCTCCGGGCGAGGAGCTGGGGGTCGGCGGAGGCGGGAGAGGGGGGGCAGAGATGGGGCTGGGGAGGGGAAAAGGGGGTTCAGGCTTGGCTCTGGTGTCGGGGGGGGCGCAGGCTGGAGCCGAGCCGGACACCGCTGGCTGCAGGGGGACGGCAGGGGAGGCTGCAACCTCCACCCCCTCCAAAACCACCCCCCCGAAATAAAACCGCCCTAAAGCAGGAGCCAGCCCAGCCCTGCCGGGCAGCAACAAGTGCAGGCGGGAGGGGGCAGCGGGCAGGGCGGGGGGGGGTCCGGCAGCCCCGGCTCCGCCGCGGGGGGATGCGGAGAGGAGGAGGATGAGGATGATGCCGCCGACAAGGAGGGAAGAGCGGGGGGGGGCCGAGCCCTGAGCCCCGCCGGGCTGCGGGTCCCCCCGCCCCGGTACCTGCAGCGCCAGGCGCGGGGGGGCCCCTCCGCCCGCCCCTCCCGCTCCGCCGGCTCCGCGCTCCCGCCGCCCCCCCGGGGCTGGGCTCGGGGATTGAGGGGGGGGGCGGCAGCCGGGGGGCGGCAGCCGGGGGGCGCCTCCCCGCTTCCCAGCGGGGAGGGCGAATGGATGCGCCCCCTCCGCCTCCCTTCCCGTTCCCCCCCGCGCCAGGCCCTGCCCTCCCCGGGGGGCTGCGGCGCCGTGGGGGCCCAGCTCACGCGTGGCCGGGCTGGGGGGGCCTGTTGCGCCCCGGCGGGGGCGGGGGAGGCGGCGGAGGCAGCTCCGGGGCTCAGCGGGGAAAGCGCCGCCGCTTCCCGGGGCTTTTCTAGGGGCTGGGAGCGAGCGGCGGGATTACAGGAAGCGGCACCGCCCCGCCGGGGGGGCCACGGACCCCCTCCCCCCAGCGCCCAGCCCCACAGCCCCTCGCTTCTGCCATCCCTCCCATCCCCGCATCCCTCCCTGCATCCTCCATCCCTTCATCCATCCTCCCATCCCTCCATCCCCTCCGCCCCCAGCCCCGCCGCCCCAAGCACCGGCTCACCTCCCCGGGCAGGTGATGCTCTGGGGGGGTTCGGGTGTCAGCGAGGAGTGCACCCCGGCCACCCCAGCTCCACTCGGTGCCGGAGGGGAAATGCAGCCCGGAGCTGCCTGCGGAGCTGGAACCAGCTCTTGGCAGAGGCTCCAGCAGATCCCATCCCTCCCTGGCTCGCAATCCCTCGCTCACCGAGAGGTCAGGAGAGACCGACCCTGAGTGTGGGGGCCGTGGCCGGGGGGGGAACTGTGCGCCTGAAGGCAAAGCTGACCCTCCTGCCCTCCCACCCCGCACCCTGAGCATCTCGCTGTCCTCTTTCTGCTCCTGCGGGAAAGATGTCCCTTCCCCAGAGCTGCACCTGCGGATGCCGAGGCCACCAACCCCCACAGGGGTTCTTCCCCTAGACCCCCCTCTTTGGGGGCTCTGACAACCCCAGGGTGCTGGTGACACTCAGCCCCATCTCCCGGGGCTGGGGAGGAGGTGCGGAGCTGCGGTGCCCCTGGGGACAAGCCTGTCATCACGGCAAAGACCTGAGGGACCCAGTCCTGCCAGCACTGTTTATTCCTGCGTTAGCACTGCAGGTGCTGGCGGGGGGGGATGCAGGTGGGTGCTTTGGGGTCATAGGTGCGATCCAAGCCCAGTACAGGCCCGGTTTTGGAGGGGATGGGAGGCTGAGCTGGGGGTACAGCTCTTGGATAAGGGCTTTTTTTGGTGCAGGGCAAGGGGTTGGTGAGTGGGGGATGCTGCCCCACTCCAGCATCCCAGGACTCTGTGGAGGGTCCCCCCCAGGTCCCCTCCTCACCCCCTGCCCAGGTTTGCCCCCTCAGTGACATTCTCCTCTCCTTACCGAGGGGGTGTTGGGGGTGGATGGGGCAAACGCTCCACCCAAAAAGCCACGAGGCGTGAGAGCCACGCTTAAAGAAAACAATCTTACCACCAAGCAAGCCCCGCTCCAACTGTAACTGCAACTCCACAGCTTCCAGGGCCGGATCCTGAGCGGGGGGAGGCTGGTGGAGCTCCGCACCCAAACCCCCCCGGGGCTGCACCAGCGGGAGAGCCTGGAGCCGGAGGGAGAACCGTGCTGGAAAAATCGAGCCTTGCATCACCGGCCAGGCATCCTCATCGTCGGTAACGCGAGTTCGGCCGGGAGGAAGGAACGCTGCGACCTGATGCTAATATTTTATCCGGCGACTTTCATCCTGGGGAAGATCTTCGTGCACCCGAGCGCGGCCGCTCCTGGGGTGGGAGGAGGTGGCCAGGCAGACAAATGGGTTGTTTCTGGGGAAGGAAGAGATCTTTTAGCCAGCAACACCCGCCCAAAGCTGTCTGCTCTCTAAATATGCCTTCGGATTTTTAATGTCCACGAAAAAAAAAAGAAAGAAGAGAGAGAAAATAGAAAGAGCTTGATGAATAAGGGCCTTTCTGGAGCAAGAGGGAGTCAGTTCTGCAGGGACCTCCTGCGAGGCTGAAGGCATCTCAGATAACATCCAAGCGAAGGATGGAAGGAAGAGCAGGACCTGGAAGATCTCAAGGAGGATCAGCTCCAACCTGGGAAGCCACCGCCCTTGGGTGGGCCCTAAGGGTGTGACAAGGGGTCTCTGGGTTCCCCCCTGCCCCAGCACAGCACCCTGAGCCCTGCCCGTGGCTTGGGACACCTTGGCACACCAAGACAAGTACCACAAGCCATGGGGTGCTGGGAGGGCTGGGTGGCCTAAAGGAGAGGTTGGGGACATGCTGAGATCATGTCCCCATCCATGCAGGGATGGATGAGGAACGTGGACTTGCAGGGAGCTTTATGCTTTGGGGTGGAGATGGACAAATCAACCTCTCCAGGTCCTTCCAGCCCAGGATTCCGTTTTTAAAAACATGACATTGACCTCAGCAACCCCCTAAACACTCCAAGCAAGGTCTCTCCCCTCTTCCCTTCGTGATTTTGATGGGACGGGTCCATCTCAGCTCTGTGGGTGGTGGCACCCCCAGGGTGCTGGTGCTGCAGAGCTCCGGGCCACGAGCCCCAAGGAACTTCTCTCTTGGAGGTGACTCTTCCCAACGAAATTGTCACAAGCCGTGGCAAGATCCATCTCTGCCTCTGCCAGGGCAATTTCTCAGCTGAAATCATTGCCAGCCGAGCAGGGACATTTGGGCTGCACAGGTCACAGCTCCGTCCCCTCGCAACCTCTGCCTAGACAGAGGGGTCGCTCAGCCCCCCATCCCCATGAGGGGCCTGCACCCCAAATTCCTCCCGCGGCAGCGAGTGGCAGAGACGCGGTGTCGCCGTGCTGCTGTCACACAGTGCCACCTTGTGGGTCCTGCCACCCAGGCTGGAGCCCGGGCGAGGACAAATACGAAACACCGGCGACAGAGGCTGCCTCGGGTCTGGCGGCGAATCTGGCTCCATTCACGGCATCGCTGATGTAATTTATCCCCACCAAAGCAATTAGGGAGCAGGAGGAGGCCGGGCTGGAGTGGGATGCTGGTGGCACGCAGCTGCCTTTGGAACGGGCGGGAGCTGGTGCTGTGCCTCAGTTTCCCCATCTTTAAGAGTCAGGATAACTATCTCGGGTTTTCTTTCCAAGCTGGTAGCAGCTCCACCGTGTGTCCATACACTGGTCCAGAGCTGGTGTGAGCTGGGATGCCCAAAAACTACCCCCAGATCCAACAGCATCAGCCACTGCCTCCCACCTGGCTCTGCCTCGCTGTCGTAGGAAATTCAGTATTTTTTTAAAAAGTATGTATTTATCTTAAACTTTACATTTTCTCTATTTCTCTGCATCTTTTTTTCCAGCCCCACGAGGGTCAGAACCCCCTTTTCAGTTTGCTTCGTTCATCTGTTTTGCGGCACTGGGAGCTGGTGGTTTCTGTACCCCCAGACCCGCTCTCAGCCCTTTGTGGGGTGGATGGAGCCGAATCCTGCCCGTTCACATCCCCGTCACCTGGGGCTTTCCCATGGCAGCCGCTCGCCCAGCAAACCCCAGAGGGGCACCAGAGCTGCTGGGGGGTTCTGGGTTCGCTTTTGCAGGCAGCTGCCCCATCTCCCTGCCTGGGAAAAGGAAAGGGGATCAAACACAAACCCGCAGCGTCTTCCCCAGCTCAGAGCAGTATGGGAGGGCAGGGGCTGAGGCCACACAGCTCATCGCAGCCATGAGCGGCACAAGTGGTATCACGGAGCCCACGTTTCTTCCCCCCTTCCTCATGCTCCCTTGGGGCTGGGTCAGCCCTGGAGAAGCCAAATGAGCTACAAAAGCTGGAGGGGGGAGGGAAGCAGTAGCCCCGCTCCCAACTAGGCCTGGACTAAGCTCATACCCAGCAGCTGAAGTCATAAATCAGAGAACGATTTTGGTTGGAAGAGCCCCTCAAGATCACAGAGTCCAACCATAACCCACCCCTGGCACTGCCCCATGTCCTGAGAACCTCATGTCCGTCTGTCCAACCCTCCAGGGATGGTGACTCCAGCACTGCCCTGGGCAGCCTGTTCCAATGCCCCACAGCCCTTTGGGGAAGAAATTGTTCCCACATCCAACCTCAACCTCCCCTGGTGCAACTTGAGGCCATTTCCTCTGCTCCTGGCGCTTGTTCCTGGGGAGCAGAGCCCGACCCCCCTGGCTCCAAGCTCCTTTCAGGCAGTTCAGAGATCAGAAGGTCTCCCCTCAGCTCTCTTCTCCTGACTAAGTCACCTGGGGCTGCTGGAAACCTCTGGTCCTTCTCCAGGGAGGGTCTCCAGACTCCCAGTACCCCTCAGGATGAGCCATCAGCAACATTAGCAGGGCATTGTACAGAAGAGCAAATGCCATATCTTACCAGCTGGTGTGCCCCGTAATGCCAGTGTGTACTGGTTGAACTGGTCCGGGATGGGAGATCACGTCCGGGATGCTCCTGAAGCAGCTGTGCCCGAATGAGCCCCTTGCAGGGGCTGGTGCTGGATGGAGGAAGGGAATCAGAGGATGAGGGGACACAGAAGGACAATGGTGGTGACAAGATAGAGACATTGATGGCCATAGGTGCCGACAGCCCCAATCCCCATTCACTCTGCGCCCTCAAACCTCAGAGACACCCCAAACCTGCCCCAAGAAAGGAAACAGAGGCAGAGAAGAGACCCGGTGAGAAGAGATTTGGTAAGAAGAGACTTTTAATGGGACTCTGGTACAGCTCTTACAGGGTTGCTCTCGCCCGCCAGGAGTCCGGCCGGCACGGCACGCGTGGTAAATACACCGGCTACAAGGATACACGGGATGAGTTACTACGAGATCTGTGCTTTTACCTGTACAGGAGGGTTTCGCCAGCTTTGTGCTTGCCCACGGGGGAAGCGGCTCATTCTGTGCTGCCACGGGCTGTGCCGTGTCCCCCCCGGCCACCGAGGCCACCCGGCTCTGCCCCTGCTCCTGCCAGAGACACCCAGGCTTGGGGACAGAGGGACAGGGGGGAGGCAGCGGGAGATGCTCCGGGGAGGTGCTGGGGTTTAATGTCACCTGCCAGCATCTGGGTGGGGGCCAGGAGGTGACACAGGGGCTGTTGTGGAGGGATTGAGGGGAAAGGGACAAGGGACACCCAGGGAAGGTACAGCTGGCTCCAGCTGTCCCTTCTGCTTTGCACCAAGGTCAAGGGCAGATCCATCCCCGCTGAGCCGTGTGCTCAGGGATGGAACATCCCCGCTGCACCCTGGGACCCGCAGCACCGCTGTCGGGGGCTGGACACCCTCCCGTGACCCCCCCAAGCCCTCCCCAGCTCTGTCCCTAGAGATGGGACATGGTTCTGACCCCAGCCAGGGACACTGTCCTGCTCCGAGCAGCAGAATCGGGGCTGGGAACCGAGCGGGGAGCTAATGGGGGGACAGGAATATCGGCAGCGGGTCCCCCCTTCTCCCACCACCCGGAGGAAAACTGAAAAGTGCCTGTGCTCACAGCTAGCAGCTATTCCCTGTGCCTCCGTGGACAGAAAAGAGGGACAAAAAGTGAGTTTTTAGGGCTGAAAGCCACTGGGGGTCAGCCCGACCAGCAGCCCAGGACCCCGAGAAGGTGCGTGTGGGGAGAACCCGCCCCGGCGAGGCGGGGGAGCCCCCAACGCAGACTCCAAAAGTGACCGAGGACAGCGAGAAGTGAATCCTAACCCCAAACCACATCCACGCACACACCCAGGCGCGCACACCCACGCGCGGCATCGACGGACGAACACGCACACGCTCACACAGCGACAACACGGGTCACTTCAAATGTAACACCCCCCCACAAACACCCTGCGTCTAACACCGAGCAAATGCCACGAAGAAATAACAGTATCTCCACAGATAAAAATAAAGGTGGTGTCCCTCCTCCTCCTCCTCTCTGCTGGGTCCCCAGGGCAGCTGGGCCCCCGGGGCTGAAGTCGGAATGGGGGGACACTCACTCACCACACACAAGAAATAAAAAGTTAAAAATATGCCCCAATATACAATGGGAATTGATCTGTACAAGCACTGGGAATGAAAATAGGTCACGGCCCACTTTGGAATACGGTTTTGTCATTTAACAGCATTTACAGTGACATTTACAGAATAAATATACAATAGAAATAGAGAATCTCTAGGTTATTATTCCATCTCCTCTCTCTGTATATATTTTATATATATATATAATATAGCTTTTGTTTGTTTGTTTGTTACCTTCTTATTGACTTTGCCTCTTACTGACACTGCAAGAAGGGGAGCGAATGCCTCCCCGGCTGGTTTGGGACTGGGGGAGCCGGGGGGGCCGGATCCTTCCCTGGGGGTTCAAGGAGCATCACACCGCGGGAGCGGATGGGACTAAGGACACTGGTGTCCTGCTCCACTAACTCCATGGGAGCTACGGTGGGAATCCGGCCCCCAGGCTCAGGGACATCGTGAAGGTGACGTTGGGCTCATCTTCTGTTTTGCTGGTTGGGTGGAAGAAACTGGGGAGAGAGGGTGAAATAAGAGATGGGAAGGAACGTCTTGATTAACAATGGAGAAATTCCACCGGTTTTGTGCTTCTCTCGTTCAGAGATGATGCAGTGGGGACATTTCTATGTCCCTCTGCATGGGCAGGGGGAGGATGGTGGAGAAAGAGCCACTGGAGGAGAGACAAGAGTGTGGATGGTGCTGCTCAGAGCCACCAAAGACTGAGCTCCTTTGGTTCAGTCCCTGGCTCTGTTTTCACCCTGGAAAAATGAGCTAATTGTCCAGGAAGAGTCTCCAGGTCATCAGTCAAGCCCATGGAGAAGGACTACAAATAAACTACAACCCACATGGAAAACGTCGTGGGGGACCTCCTGACCACAGGGATGCTAAGAGAAGGCAAGGAGGTGGCGAACGGACCAGGGACCTTCTGCCTTTGCCTCCCAGATGAAAGGAGAATCGAGGTGGAATTAAACCCAGTGTCAGGAAAGTGGAGGGGAGTAGAGCTCATGGACAAGCACCTACAAACTTGGCCTTCAAACTGGCTTGAAATACTATCATGTGTGATCTAAGGCCAGCAGGACCAAGGATGAGACGCTCCTTGGGATTTTGGAGGTCCCGATCTTTCCTAGGCAGCCTGGGGAGAAAGAACATCAGGTCACGATAATCATGATAACATGGATGGGCACAATAGAGGCTCCTGGGCTCTAACAAGGGCTCACCAGCCTGGGCCAAGGGCTACTGGGGACACTGGGACCTGGCGCTGACTCAGCAGATGTCTGCTGTCCCCAGGAGCTGGTCACCCCCATCCGAAGGCTGGTGATGCTCTATGGAGGTGCAACGGGGGGCAATGCAGACCCCCAAACCTCAAAGCTGGGAGAAATGAGGGCATGTGTCCAGAGAGGACCACAGCCCAACTCACCTCTGCTGGTGGGGGCAAGGGAGGAAAGTCAGGGGTGGATTCCTGAGAGCTCAACCAGGACTGTGGTAGGACTGGATGTCCCACAGGTTCTCTGCTTGTCCCTCTGGGACAGCTCAGAGAGAGCGCCAAGAGGAGACCATCACCATATGCCAGGGATTTTGTTTCAGCACGTGTCAGGAGTAATGCCAGGAGAGCAGGGTGACTCCATCCACACCCCACACGCTCCCACATCCAAATCATCAGAGGTTGTTCTGCCACCCAGCACGATCGCTGCCCCTCCACGGAGCACGCTGACCCCACCGCCCCACGGACACGACATCTGCATCTCAGAACGACCCATGGACGCTGTCCCCATGCTGGTGGTGACAAACCAGACCCCAAAGATCCACCATCCGCAGTCTCAGCCAGCCCCACGCTGCTCCCTGCCAACCCTGCTCACGAATTTGGGGGTTATTTGGGTGTGTCCACAGCTAGAAAAACTACAGGAGATACAACAACGACGACGGTGGCAACAGCAGCACCTTTTTGTGCTATGAACATCGATGGTTAATTGTGCTCGTTGGAATAAGGCCATGACTCCTCCCGGCTAAAGGACAACAGACGGCAAGGGAAGAGGCCACGGGAGGGAGCCTGGTTGATTTTCCACCTGACACCAGGTCCTTTTTTCCAAACATCAGCTGCTTAGAAAAGAAAACAAAAGAAAACTAAGAGATTCTTTGCTTCAGATTCGAGCTGTGTGAGAACAACTCCCGGAAAGACATTGCAGCATCTCTTGTCCCTCCTCCCTTCCCCGAAGGGCTCCTGGAGGAGTCCTGCCCCTCCTGCAGTCCCTTCTTCCCGATGGCACCTTGGAAACGGCTGCTTTTGGTTGCAATTTTCAGAGGGGTTTCTTTCTTCGTCTTCCTTACTAATTAATTTTGCTGTTGCCTGGACAGCCAGGATCCACTCCCCGGCGAGCTTCTCGCCCGGTGGGGGTGGCGGGGAGGCGACCATCACAGTTCGGATTCGGGGGTGCTGGCCAGGAGGTACCCGCTGCCGTAGCGTCCGTTGGGGGCACTGCTCATTTCCATCGGGGAGTTGCTCCCGGGCCCCAGGTAGGAGCGGTGGGTGGGCATGGGGGACGGGGTCTCACTGGGGACTTTGCTCAGGATGAAGCGGGTCTCGTCGTTGTCTTCCAGGTTGGAGATGTCCTTCATCATCCGGCCCTTCTTGTAGGTGACGGAGAGGGCGTTGGAGCCATCCGAGACGAGGTGGAACTGGCGGAGGATGAAGACCAGAGGCAGAGGGAGGGATGCTAGGATGATCAGAGAGATGAGGATCGCCATGGCCCACGTTGGGTAGAAGAGGAACTTCTCTGCAGCCTGGAAGAGACAGACATTAGTGCCAAAGGGCTGTTCCAGCACAGGTGACCCACACCAGGGACAACGTCTCCTAAACGCCAGGAAATTCCTGCGGCCTCCTGCCAGACCTCATCCTCAGGGGCACCATGTGAAGCTTCCAGAAGGTGGATTCAAATCAAGAGAACAAACATGGGGCTGCACACAGCATGTAGCTGTGGAAGCAACCTGAAATCCAAGCTCAGCCATCATAGAATGGTTTGGGTTGGAGGGACCTTCCTAGTTCCCCAGTGCCACCCCTGCCATGACAGGGACATCTTCACCAGCTCAGGTTGCTCAGAGCCCCATCCAGCCTGGCCTGGGATGTCTCCAGGGATGGTTCATCCACCACCTCTCTGGCCAACCTGGGCCAGGCTCTCACCACCCTCAGGGCAAACAATTCCTTCCTCATGTCCAGCCTGAATCTCCCTCCTTTAGTTTCAAACCATCACCCCTTGTCCTATCGCAACAGCCCCTGCTGAAAAGTCTGTCCCCCATCTTCCTTATCAGCCCCTTTTAAGTACAGAAAGGTTCAAATAAGGTCTCCCCAGAGCTTCTCCAGCTGAACACCCCAACTCTCTCAGCCTGTCCCCCAGCAGAGCTGTTCCAGCCTTGATCACCTCCCAGCAGGAGAAGGGAGGAGAATGGAGAAGAGGTGGGAAGAGCAGGGGTGTGCGGTCTCAGCCTGGCCCTGGCTGCGGGAAGGGCCCCACGCTCACCTCCTCCCTGATCCACGCGCTGTAGCCTGGGGGGCTGACACCCAGCTGGATGATGCTGGCGGTCATGAGCACGGCCATGCAGATGGGAGACACGTACTTCCAGGTGTAGTAGTAGAACTGGTAGGGCCGGAAACCCAGCATTTCCGTCAGCTCCTGCATGAACCTACCCAGAAGAAGAGATGGAACCACACTGTTCCTCACCCTCAAGTGAGAAACCCCCTCCCAGGAGCTCCCGTTGTAAATTATGCTCAAGGTAGAGCCTGAAGAAGAACCCAGCTGATCCAGGCAAGTGTCTCAGCGTCCCTGTAGGGCTAGTTGGGAACCTCCTAAGGAAAAGGCCACTTGAGCATCAGCAAGAGCCTCATTTGCTCTGGCCAACTTATGAACAAGAACAGGCACCAAGGGGGACAAGGTTCCCTTCCAGGAGGACGTGGAAACCTCAGACAAAAGGGTTATCACAAGTAACAGAACCTCAGACAAAAGGGTTATCACAAGTAACAGAGCAGCACAACCAACAGCAGATAGCCACGAGAAGGACCTGCTCCTGGGGCTGGGTTACACCAAGGAGAAGGTGAACTGAGTTCCTGAGTCTATAAATGCCCCAGGGCGTTTGCTCCATCAGAGCTGGCCTCCTGGGGAAAAACTCATCTGGAAAAGAGCTGGAAGGAGGGGATTATTTAGCCAGGAGATACAACACCGTTATCCTTTTCATTGTACAAATGTCTTACTTTTTGGTGCCGTAAATCCAGGCCACAGCGATGTTCTCCAGGATGACCACGACGGTGAGCGGCAGCGTGGCCGAATAATCATCAAACATGGTGACAAAGTAATTCCCAGAGCGCTGCACAAAGATCAGTCCCACCACGAAGGCAAAGATGCAGGAACCAACTGTGGGGAGCAAATGGGCATGGTCAGAGCACCCCAAGGAGAACCAAGGCTTCCACCAGTCCTGGCTTCAGCAGGACCCAGTGCACATCCACCGTGTCCATATTCTGCTGGAGTGACTCCCCAGGGCAATGAGGACTCTCCACCCCTTCCCCAGGAGGCTGCAGGAGAAAAGCCCTCACCTGTGAACACTTCCTTCCGCACTTTGAAGGTGTCGATGATGGGCGTCGTGATGCCCGACATGGTCCCGATCATGCTGCCCAGCCCCAGGTTGATCAGCATCAGGAAGAACATGACGGACCAAAACGGTGAGGCTGGGAAATGGGTCATGGCTTCTGTGAAGGCAATGAAGGCCAGGCCAGTTCCTTGCACCGACTGTTCAGGGGGAGAGCGGACCGAAAGATGAGAAGAAACATCTCAGGGACATAACCTGCAAGCCCCTGCATGCCTAAGGTCTCTCCTGTCACCCTGAACCGCTCTTCAAGGAAAGAAAAACCCAGTCTGGATGTGGTGATGACCCTGCTAGACTGGCTATGGGCAGATCTTTCCCCCAGCCCAGGAAGGACCACTGTGTGCTGGAGAAACCACAGTGACAGGGAATCCCCATCCCTGCAGAGGATCCATGTACCAGAAGTGACACAAGTAGAGCAGCCCCTATCAGGCAACAGGAGTAGGTGACCTCCTGGTCCTATTAGGAATGCCACCAGGTACCTTGTTGAGTTCATCCTCCAACAGGCAGGCGTCCAAGCCCAGTTCTTTGAAGTGTCCCTCTTTCACCGTCATGATCACCCTGTACATCTCATTGTAGTCCTTGGCGGTGAGGTGGGAGAAGTTCACGTGGGGCGGGATGAGGTCGTGGCTCAGCACGTTGGTGTTCAGGTAGCCCAAGATCTTCTCGGCGTTCCTAAAGAAGAGCAGAGCCTGGTCACCCTGAGATGTCCCCTTCCAAGAGGGTGGAGGATGAGGCCTGACCCTTTGCACCACCAGGATGGAGCTTCCTGGGTCACATCACCCATGTCCCAACCACAGGACTTCTTTGCAGTTTCCCAAAGGGTAAGAAAATGTTGTGTTAGACCAGAGGATGTAGATGGGGACCCACCAGGACTCTCTGCACGTCCTCAACAGGTTTATCCTGCTCTGGGACTCCACACTACATGGCCAGGATTTTTATGCACAAATTCACCTTCCTCCAGCTGCTTCTGGGGCACAGCACAGCAGCTCCTCTAACCTTGCAGCCAAGTGGACCTGAGGATCAGTGGAAACTGGAGGAAACCCAGGTGCTGTGACCAAACATGTTGGATTTACCCTCAATTTGCAGATTAAGAGCCCATCTTAGGGATGGATTTTAGGCTGAAGAGGAGCTGAACACCTAACTGCCTCAGCTACAGTGGGACATCTCTGGAGATGCAGGTCTTGACCATCAGGAACTTGGGTCCACCCAAGCACCACACCCTCCAGCTCCAGAGCACTGATTGTGCCACCTCCAAACCCACCACAACCAGCAGCAGCAAAGTCCTGCCCATCCCAAGCAGAGAAAAAGGCAAATCCTCTTACTCCACCACACATTTCTCATTCATGATGTTGGCCTTGAAGCCCAGCACAGCAAACACAACCAGGGTGGCCAGGACGGACGTGAAGAAGTTGATGAAGGAGACGAGCGTGGCATCAAAGTGGCAGTTGTTGTCCTGCTTGTTGTAGCTGGAGAAGGCGATGACCCCCCCAAAGCCCAGGCCCAAGGCGAAGAAAACCTGTGTAGCTGCCTCCCGCCACACCTGGGGGTCCAGCATCTTGTCCAGCTTGAAGGGGAGACAGAAGAAGAAGATACAGGGTTTGGTGGCCCCACAATTCATCCCAGCAGAACCAGAGCTGAATTAAAAGGCTGCAGTGCCCACAACCTGGGACATCACAGTTGTGGACATGATCTACCACAATCGGGTCTTGCATGACCCAGCACTCATAGGTCCCCCTCTTTCCTGCAGAGGGGGAAACTGAGGCATGAAGAAGGGGAAGGGCAAGGTTTGGCCTGGCCATGTCTCTGGGTGCTCCACCTGCCCCAGAGCCCAAGCTGGGTGCTGGATCTCCCAGTTCAAAGCTCTACAGCTTCCCAATAGACCACCCAGCTGCTCTGGGGAGCTGGTGTCCCCGTCCCCCCACCTAAGGGAGCCACATGCCACCCCGTGATGGATCTCCATCCTCCCCCAGCCATCTCCAGAGCACCCGGACCACTTGAAGTCAAACAGCTGATGGGTTTGTTCAACCTCCTGTCCCCCCCAACCACATCCCCCTCCCCTGCGAGCCAGAGCTGCAGGCTGGAGGCCTCTGAGCATCATTCATCAAGAGATCATAATTAATATCTTCTAACAGCCTCGCCGGCTGAGCTGATTCATCTACGTCTCTGCTTAACTAATTAATTAGCTGTTTAATTAATGAATGCATACCACCAGCAGAGGTTTTTCTGCCAGCCAGCATCTTCCCGTTAAGTCTTTAAATATATCACCTTGGGCACCCCCACCCCAGCATCTGAGCTCCTAAAGGCGACAGGATCGATGCCAAGGCTCACGGCTCTCCTGGCCCAGACCCCATATTTTGGGGTGCTGCTGGCACATCCTGATGATTTATCAGGGTCTCCACGGTAGTTTGGGTTGGTACTCTGGTTTTTGAAGTGGGGAGCATAAAGGAAAATCAGGTGTGAGCAGCCAGGAGGAGAATGTGGATTCTGCTGGGCTTGGAGCCCCTTACCTTGGGTGTGAACATGTGCATGATCCCGTCCACCGCCCCGCGCAGCAGGAGGCCCCGCACCAAGAAGCAAACCAGCACCACGTAGGGGAAGAGCGAGCTGAAGTACATCACCTGGGCCAAGAGGGATGCGAGGAAGGGACGATCTCATTTATTGCAGGATGGGACAAGAACTGAAGCTCAGGTGGATTTCATAGAATCACAGAATCATTGTGGTTGGAAAAGCCCCTCAGGATCATGGAGTCCAACCATAACCCAGCCCCATGGGGGCTGGCACTGCCCCATGTCCTGAGAACCTCATGTCCGTCTGTCCAGCCCTCCAGGAACGGTGACTCCAGCACTGCCCTGGGCAGCCTGTTCCAATGCCCCACAGCCCTTTGGGGAAGAAATTGTTCCCACATCCAACCTCAACCTCCCCTGGTGCAACTTGAGGCCGTTTCCTCTGCTCCTGGCGCTTGTTCCTGGGGAGCAGAGCCCGACCCCCCTGGCTCCAAGCTCCTTTCAGGCAGTTCAGAGATCAGAAGGTCTCCCCTCAGCTCCTGTTCTCCAGCTGAACCCCCCAGGTCCCTCAGCCGCTCCATCACACTTGTGCTCCAGCCCCTCACCAGCTCCATTCCCTTCTCTCAACTCGCTCCAGCACCTCAAGGTCTTTCTTGCCATGGGTGTCAGCATCCCCCAGGGGACACAGCACCCTCCACCACCCCGGAGCAGATCATGGTCCAGGCAGGAGGTTTCTGCCTCAAGGACAGACCCCAGCGTGCCACCGCTACCCACCTTCCCCGAGGACTGGATGCCTTTGATCATGGCCAAGCCAACAAGGCTCCAGGCCACCAGCAGACACAGGGTCATCTTCCAGTTGAGGCCTCCGCTCTCCGAGATGGAGTTGGAGATGTCCAGGGTCTCCCGGTACCAGAAGTAGGTGGTGGCCGAGCTCCTCTCACATTCAGTCTCCACAACTGCAATGGAGCAGAGGCAGGAGAGCATGAGGGGGCTGCGGGAGAGTCACCCACCATCTCCTAGGGGATGAACCTCAATTAAGGGGTAACTTGCCCAACCCAATGGAAACACCTCCATATGATCAACGCAGCTGGGCTGGAGAGCACCCAGTGCCCCAGGAGACACCCCAACCTGGGACACAAACAAATGTTGGGGGTCCCCAGTGTCCCACAGACCCCCTTCCCTGGGAAGTGCCGTCCATTACCGGCCACCGAGCCATTTTTCACGATGGGGCATTCACTCCAGGGCAAAGGGTACTGGAACGACTTGAAGAAGTAAAAGATGCTCCAGCCGATGATGACGTTGTAATAGAGACCGACAAAAAAACAGACCTGGGGGGAGGAAGGAGGACACAGCGTTAGACCACAGGGCAGTGATATTGTCCCCAACACACATCTCACTGGGCAGGGACCGGCATCCCCAAGGGGGGACACAAAGGGACCCAGGGGGGCACTCACCAGGCAGCTGGCGTAGCCAATGCCCCCCAGGCGAGGGCAGATGTAATTCCAGACGCCGATGCTGCCCCGGCGGATCCGCTGCCCCACCGCCAGCTCCAGGAAGAAGAGGGGGAGCCCGATGATGACGAGCAGGACCAGGTACGGGACCAGGTAGGCACCTGGAGAGGAGAACGTGTACATGTCCCTGGCTGTCTCAGACACCTGGGTCCCATTCTGGGCTCCCCAGTCTCAGAAGGACAAGGAATTACTGGAGAGAGTCCAGTGGAGGGACATAAAGATGCTAAAGGGGTCTGGAGCATCTTTCTGATGAGGAGAGACTGAGAGAGCTGTGGCTGTTCAGCTGGAGAATAGAAGGACCCACGGACACCCCACGGACACCCCACATCAGCATTCACCACATCACATGCTGCCCAGCATGGGACCAGGTTCTCTGGTAGGGGTAAAACCAGCTCCAATTAGAACCTTGGTTATTCTCTGCCTAATTGAGAAGTCCACAGAGCAATAAGCAGTTCCCGAAGCAAAACCAACTGACCGTAAAGGATGCGATGACTCAGGCTGATGAATTAATTACTCCAACCTCCTGCCAGGGGCTGGGGAACGGCCGGGGGAGCGTGCGGCTCACTCCCGGGGGTGGCAGGTGATCTGAAGGGACACATTGGGCAAATTCCCGGCTGGATTTACACCCCGGTGACAGTCCCCATCCCCTGGCCTCGGGCAGGATCGGTGGCAGCTGGTGCTGCTCACAGCAGTGACACTGCAAAGTGCTCCAGCCCACAATACAGGGTATACCGAAAAGATGCACCCAATTTCAAAGATATAGAGATTTCAAATGGGATCTGGCTTTTTGCCTAAAAACAGTCGGCTACCCCCACAGTCACAGCCCTGGGTTTTCCAGGGAATACAGCAGGATGAATCCCAGCCTGGGGACACAAATTGCTCCTCCTGTTCCCCAGCACCTGAGACAGCTGAGGCTAAAGTGCCACAAACGTACAGGCCAGTAGAGACCTCAGCATAAACTGAGAATATTTCATTCATTACACTAATTACAGTTAGTAATTAACTGCAGTGCCAATGGGGAAACTGAGGCATGGCTGGGTTAAGTGACCACAGAGAAGCAGGAGTCTGGATCTCAAACCTCCAGCTCAGAGCTGGTTCCTGAGCTCATGGAATCAGAAAACCCACCTGGAAGTCATAGTCTGTGCTATACTGCACCGAAACCCAGCCTGGAGCCCAACTGGGGCAACTGGGGGCTATGTGTGCCAGCAACTGGGAGATGCTGGGATGCAGGAGCTGCTGCAGCTCCATCCCAGCCGGGAAGGGCCGGCGATGGGGTGGAAGCGCTGACTGCACAGGTTCTTCGGTTGGGAGAATGACTCATTGGAAGATGACACCGGAGATGTTTGAATTATTGAGAGCAGCTCCGGGGCTGGGGGCACAGCGAGAGACGCAGTGCTGGGAACAGGGCGAGGGGGAGAGGGGAAAATCGCTGTGGGGAGCCTGTTTTGGATTAACGATGAGAAATTCACCCTCTCATCAGTGTCATGAAGGGTGTTGCATCTCAGCACAGCTGGGAGAGACCAGACCCTCCGGGCTGCTCCTGGGTGCCCAGGAAGGGGACACAAGGTGGGATGGGATGTTTGGAAGAAGGATTTGGGAAGAGGCTGGAGCTGACACAACGCGGCTTCAGGATGCAGGGAAATGGAAGGACACTCTCTGCTTTTTTAACTTCCCGGCATCCAAATTGCTTCAACAGGAGTTGGGAGCTGCAGCCAGAATTCCCAGCTCCCCGCCTGGGATTCGCCTTGACTTTGGAGCAGGCGGGTGGATGCTCTTTAGGAAGAGAATCATAGAAGAGAATCATAGATGGTTTGGGTTGGAGGGACCTTCCCAGCTCCCCCAGTGCCCCCCCTGCCATGACAGGGACATCTGCACCAGCTCAGGTTGCTCAGAGCCCCGTCCAGCCTGGCCTGGGATGTCTCCAGGGATGGTTCATCCACCACCTCTCTGGCCAACCTGGGCCAGGCTCTCACCACCCTCAGGGCCAACAATTCCTTTCTCATGTCTAAGATCCCATCCTGGAGGTTCCCGCATCTCTGCACAGATGCTCACACTGTGGTGAGCAGCTCCTGGCTGCCCCTTCCCACCTTCAGAGCCCAAAAAATCCCCATCCTGCCCCAGGATCAGGCCGTACCCTCTTCCCAAGGGCTGAGCCCCGTCTCTCACCTCCTCCGTTCTTCTGGCAGAGATAGGGGAAGCGCCAGACGTTGCCCAGCCCCACGGAGTAGCCGATCTGCGCCAGGATGTACTGCAGCTTGCTGTTCCACGCTGGCCGGTTCTCCGCATCCAGCTCCTCATCTCCATCCTTCTGCTTGTCCCAGGTTTCTCCCGTCACGTTGAGGACGCTGCGTTTGTAGTCCACGGGCTCTTCGTGGGCCAGTAAGTCGGCCACCGACTCGGTGACATGCTCGCTGCTGTGCTCCCGCTGGGTCACTTTGCTGTTTTTCGGCATCGGGACGGCTCCACGCGGCCCCGGGGGGCGGGATGGGGCGAGGGGTGAAGATGAACGTCCCGCAGGGAATGGGACACGTGTGAGCTAGAGCTCGGACCTCACCTCCTCTTCATCAGCAGGACCTGGGCGAAAAGCGCTCGGGGACAGTGACAAACGCCTGGACTATCTCTCCATTCCTGGACATTATCAGGACTGACTTAAAAGCCTGGGAGCCCGCAGCTAAATCTTCCCAGGCAGCTTTACAACAGATAACGGCTGCAAAACAGGCAAAGCCATCAATCGTCCCGGCTCTGCCACCTTCCCAGCCTTCGTCATGGCCCAGGAAAGCTGGACCAGTCCCACAGCATCCATGCGGTTACACCAGTTTGCCCCCACCGTCTCATTCCCAAAACTGATGGCACCAGCTCCCAGGGGTGCGGGGCTGGGATAAGCACAAGCAGGGAGAAGCTGGACCCAAAAAAGGGTCCAAATATTCCCCTTTTTGAAACACTGGTTCACTTTGGAGCATCAGGGAAATCCACTGTCCTGGGCTGGGGCTCCCCAGTGCAGGAAAGCACCACATCCCTCCTCTCCATACTGGGACAACTGGGGCTTGACTGGCAGCTCCCACCCCAGCTGTGGCCACAGAGCTTCAGCAGCTGGGACAAGGCACAGAAACCCCAGAAGAAACCCCACATCATGGAAAAATAACTCTCCAAAGGTTTCTCTCGCCTCCATCCCTGCTCCCCAGGGGACATGAGGTTGGGCACCAGCCCCTGGAAGAGCGATGGTGAAATTCCTGGCAACCTGTCCCCCCCAGCCTGGACACAGCATCATCTCATCCTCACCCTGAGGCTTTTCTCCTTTAGTTCAAAGCTCATACAAGACCCAGGTGGCATCTGACAGGTGACATTGCACAAATAACCCATCAGTGACATCCTTAGGGCAGCCAACCCTCTGCCAGGATGGGTGACATGGGATGGACCTCCCATTGTCCCCAAGGAAAACTCACCCATGAATTTCCAGAGCCACCCCCAGCTCTTCTTTCTTATCTGGACAAACATCTTTTTGACCCCGTTCAGCTCACAATCCCAAACCTTTCACAGCAGCAGGTTCAGCCCAGGCACCAAAACTCAATCCCAAGCAGCGCTGCGAGGTCCCGACCTGGCGCAGGAGGGAAGCAAAGCACCGGCAGGATCAATCCTCACCCTCACCTTGGTGTTTCTTCACCCCTGAAGAAAGTTCCCCCTCTGCCAGGCCCCGTTCCTATTAGGAAAGCTATTTTCGGCTGTCGGCTGCATCCGTTGCCAGGCAACTGTGTCGGCTTCACATCTTTCCTGGATCCGGCTCCTCCAGAGGAACCGTTTGAATTATTCTTTCAAGGCTGGCCTGGTAATGTTTAATTTCCTAACGAAGGCTCATTCACGTAAACCGCTCACGGCTCCATCGTGGCAATTACCAACACGTGGCTGGAGCATCCTCAGCCGGGATGGGTATGGAAGGGAGGGAAGAGCCTCATCCCGCAGCCAGAAAACCATCAATTTTAGCATCAGGCTCCTTATAGATCAGTGCAGACCTGGCTGAACCACCCGGGACACATTTGCTGCTCCGCAGCCACTTCAGCTCCTTCTGAGCAAGGGTGACTCAGACCTTGAGTAGGACTCGACCTGGGGGGCTAAAGTCACTCTTTATATTAGAGCTGGAGCCTAAAGAGCCATGATCTGCTGGCCAAGCCCCCAGAGCTCAATGGCCCATGGGGAGGGCACCCAAACTGCTCTTCTGGGGCATCTCAGCCCCTTGGAGCAAAGCCTGGGAGATGCCCAGCCCCAGGGAGGGTGCTGTTCCTACTCATTTCCCCAGCATTTCGCAAGGTCTGCACCCCTCGCATTGGAAAGCACAGTCCAAATCCATCTGAGAAGGATATTTCCACTCATTTCTTTGATTGAAAAGGGAATTTAATCAAAAATTCATCTGCCCAAAACAATAACCACCCTGTGAGAAAGACAAGGCAGATCAGCTGACAACCAGGAGTTTTCTGGGCTGGGGAGAGATAGAAAACCCTTGTCACTGACAGATGGAGATTCGGTTTGTTTACTCAGCCCTCATGACCTTAATTTTCTTAAATGTGCATTTTTTCTTTCTCTTTAGAGACAGATTAGGGCCTTTCGGAGCCCATGGTCTGTAACAACCCCCCTGGTGCTGCCGGACCGGTGATGCCTTTGCACAAACCGCTTTGCCCAGGTAAAACCCAGGTTGGTGCCTCCCGCAGAATCACAGAATCAGTTTGGTTGGGAGAGACCTTTGAGATGATGGAGCCGCTGGAGGGATGCTCTGAGCGCGTCCTGCCTCGACCCAGCCCTGCTGTCTCAGGAGCAATAAAGGAGGCTGGAAACGTGTCAGCAAAGCTTTTAGCAGGGCCTGGGAGTGCAGTGGCAGGCGGGGAGGAGATGGGGATTTACAGCAGCAAACACACTCCGGGTCTGAAGGACCCAGCAATTCTACACTCATACAGCGTTTGGGTCCATGAAGAGGAAACTGAGACAGGAAAAAAACACAGGGTGAGATTGGGTGAACTCAAAATGAACATTTAAAGCGTGGGGACTCTGTTTGTCCCCCTCTGCCCCACCACCGCTGCTTCTGCTGCGCCCCCGCTGTGCTCGGCTTCCAGACGAATCTAAAACAGAGGGGAAAGATGCGCCCAGCGAAGCATCCAGCTCAGCCCGTCAAGGTCGCAGAGCAAAGGGGCCAGAGGCACAGAGGGATTCCAGGAGGTGGAAAGGCCACTCTTGGCTTCAAGCGGAGAGGTCTGAGCATCAATCTGCAGCTGCCCGTCCTCCTCAACACACAGGGCCAGGGAAGCTGTGCACCCAGGGCCAGGGAAGCTTTGCACCCAGGGCCAGGCTGTTCGGTGCAGATGAGGAGAATGAAGCGAGATGGGAAGAGATGGATCCAAGGTCACCCAGGAACCACAGAGCCCGGGGAGGAGGGAAGGAACGAGCATCCCTCCCGTCATCCCTCTGTCTGCTGCAAAAGGAAGGAGCCCTGGATGCACGGCTTGGTTTTGAGACTAAATCACGAGAAAAACGCTCTGGGCAAGTACGTGCTGCTCCCCACGGTCAGGAGTGCCCCTGCAAGGGGAGAGGGAGCATCCTTGGGAGGTGTCCCTGTCCCACACCTGCGAGGGTGCCACCCTTACAAGTCACCAGAAAACATGGGCAGGACCCTCCCAGCAGCACCCAAACTCCAAAGCCCTGAGGTTTTTGCCCAAGGCAGAAGCATCGCAGCTCTGACCCTCAGCTCTGCTCCACAGCCCCTGCCATGCAAATCCTCATCCTACCAGCCAAGTCCAGCCCAAGCTGCCTCCATCTTAAGTCTGTGTGGAGCTGGGGTTTGCTCCTCCCTGCTCGTCCTCTCTGGCTCCACAGGGAAGGATTTTGCCATCTTGGCTCATTAGGGCTGCTCCCTCTCTCTCCCCTTCTTTAAACGATCCCTGTTAATTAGCACCAGGCGCTCGCCGCCCTGCAGAGATGACACCCGGTGACTCAGTCCCAACAGCCGAGCTGCACCCCAGGGTGCTCCCCTGCTGCACCCACATGGGGAGAACCACGAGCCTCGGGCAGGGTCAGCGTGAGCAGACGGGAGAGCCCGGGGGTGCCAGGGGGCACCCCTATGGAGCTTTACTGGAAACCAGTTTCCCAGCCCCAGCGCGGGATCGGGAGCAGCTTGGTGGCACGGAGCCGGTGCTGGAGCAGCTGAGATGCTCCGCGTCCTTCTCGCTTCAACATCGTGACACAGGAGCCGTTCACGTTCGCTGGTGAATCAGAGCTGCCTCCGCTTCTGTCTTACACCTACCCAAGTGGCTTTTGCCAGCAAAAGCGCCCAGATGTTATAAATAACCCCCAGCTCCTCTCAAGGTAAACAGTGGTGGGGCTGCCCCAGCCACCCCCCCAGCTCCACCCCAAGGTGGGTGCATTTCCCACCACCCCCAGCTCAGGTATTTTACGCCCCACGGCAGGCTGTGACATTACAGTGACTATTTTTCATCTGTAGGTGCCAAAAAACCTTCAGAAAGGGCAGTTTTGCTGCTGGGTCATGAGACAGACACAACAGCCCCGGAGGAGGGGACACCTTGGCACTAAGTGTAGGAGCCCATTGATTCATCGCATTTGGTCTCCTTCCATCTCTCATTTAGCATCATGAAAATATACATCAGCGGCAATAGCGTGACACCGTATCAAAGCCAATTGTCATATGATTCCTTCAGGGCTCGGTTTGATTCACCAGCTGACCTTTTTCCAGCTAGATCTCAATGACCCCTCTTAACCCACCCGCTCTGGCTGAAGGTGAAGTGACTGAACCCCAAACCAAGTCAGGTTTATCCTATAAGGCAGCGAATGGGCAGCATCGGCAAGCTCGGCTTTTCCTTGTTGTCATTCATGAAGCTGCTGCTACGTTTGTAAACAAACCAGCCCAAATGCCACCCAGGATGGGGTAAAATCAGAACCTCTCCTCCCAGGGCGATGGTTCCGTCTGGATGTGCGTAGGGCAGCATCTGATTTAGGCTGAATTTGATCCTCGTGACTCCACATTCTGTGCAAGCCTGAAGCAGCAGTGGAGTCACTCCAGATTTAAACCAAACCCTTTTGTTCCTATTGATTTTAGCGGAGCCGCCTCGAATTTATCCCAGAGGACAGCTCAGACCCACGTTTTATTTCCCTGCCGAGCAGCTGAGCTGCAGTCAAACCAGCATCCAGGTTCCTTGACCTAGTCCCGACACCTCCAGAGGAATATTCACAGGGAACTCTGCGCCCTGCCGAGAATAGCTCAGCTGCCGCGGCATTTCGGGTTTTTTCCTACCAAGACCAGAAATAGTTGCATCAGCCCCTGCCGGATTCAAACCTCAGGTGCCTCAGACGCACAGCGTGATCTGAGAAGCAGAATTCTGGATTTCACCTTCTGGGTCCTTTACAAAGAGCTGGGGGCAGGTTTCTCAGCCGCTCTGAGCCCCGCGTTCCCAGAGCGATGCAAAGCTGCACCTGGCCGGGATGCCAGCCCCAAACATGCACCTTTGGGCACATCCAGCTTTGCAATAGATGCACTAACAGAAATAAGGACTCCTCACACCCATTACTGAGACTTGCACAATACCAGGACCCCAAGCCCCGTTTTTCTTCCTCAAACGCAGCCATCCACATTGGGGGAGCAGCGTAAAAAAAAAAGGACAATAACCCCCCAGCACTTCAGGGGCCAGGAAGATGATATTCAAGGCAGCCAAATGCTTTCTCCTCTCCCAATGTTATTGTCAAGGTCAGTCTAGAAGCTGCATTTCTGCCCATCCTCAGGCAGGGGCTCGGAGGGGATGAGCCCCCCCAAAAACCTGAGCCAGGTGGCCAGTGCCACCCCCCCCGCGGCTCCCCCAGCCTCTCCGCCGTGTCTGAAGCCATTTATTGCCTCTAAATGTCCCCTTCAGTCCTCGATGCCACCACCCTTCGGGCCACGCCTGATGCCTCCAGACTTCAGTGTCTCCCCCCCCAGCTTAGCCCTGAGCATCTTCCCCCAAAAAGCCCCGACAGCAGCGATGGGGAGGGGGGCAAACAAAGCGGGCAGCACCCGGTGAGGCGGGGAGACCTCCCCCGGGGACCCCGGAGGAGGAGCGGGGGAACCGGCCTTACCTCGCTCTGCGGCGGCTCCCGGGGATGCTGAGACCGACCCGTGCGCGGGAAAAACTGACCCGTTGGCGGGAGGAATGGACCAGATCCCGGGAAAAACTGACCAGGTTCCCCCCGCCCCCGGTAACGGCGCCGGGGGGGGGCGGCGAGAACGGGCGCGGCGGGGCCGGGAACGCGGATTTACCGGGAAGGCGGATCCGTCGGTGCCGCACGGAACCGGGAGAGCAGCAGCAGCGGCCGCCGCTGCCTCCGCACCCGCGGGGAAGCTGCGCGGGTACCGGTGACTTTCCGCGCCCCCCCACCCCGCCCGTTCGGCGGATGCGCGCTGGGTTCAGCCCGGCCCCGCTCCCACTCGCCGGAGGGAGGTAACTCCGCTCGGCTCCGAAAATAAAGGAAAATAATGAATTAAACCAATAACTAAGAAGGGACACGCAGCCCCTGACGCAGGCTTGAGTCACCAGGGCTGCACGTCAAAGCTGGGGTGCCGGGCCACCCCCCCTCTCCACCTCTCCGAGGGGATCTTGTATTAAAATAAAACACCAGGGAGACCACTGAGTCCTGGTGGAAGGGGCGGGTTCAGCTCTGCCCACCCGGGTGCTGTGGGGAAAAGCAAAACCCACTTTATAACACCCCACAGCCCCCCCCAAAAAGAGCAGCCCCAGAGGTGCCCCCCAGCCCCTGCTGTGGTTCTGCCCTGGGGAAGGGGAGATTGGGTCACCCCTTTCTTCCAAGGATGATTTGATAAATGTGTTCGATTAGTCACTTTGACTCAGCCCAACGAGGACAAAGGGAGGCAGGAGGAGTGGTTGGGACTTAAATTCTGCACCCCCAAACTCAGGTGCAAATCAGTGATGCCTAGGGCTGGCCCAAAACCCGGTGACACTCAGGGACCCCAGACCCAGCTCGGGGCTCGGACACCACATCTCCAGCCACACCAGTTCCCCTTTGTGCCAAAACCGAGCCCAGGAGCAGCACGGGCTGAGCTGGGGGTGTAAACCAGAATTAGAGAGAGGTGTTTGCACTCACTAACCCACCTTTAATGCCAACAGCGAAATCCTGCAGGCAAAAAGGTCCCACACTCCATTCCAACATGCCATGATGGGAATTTTAGCAGCAGAAAGGCAGAAATACACGTGCACAAACAGCTCTTCAAGACAAGCAAACCCAGCTGCTTAGGTTTAATTTATCACAGCCACTCCAGCTGCTCTGCTAAGGGTAGGGGGGGTCGCAGAGAGCCCGGACACACCTGGAGACATCAGCCCTTCCCTTTGATTCCCCAAGCCCTCAGAAAACATCCAACTGGGTTAACTGGGAAAGCCAGAGGGCTGTCGGGTTGGTTTACTGGTGGGGAAAAGGAGTTTTCAAAGGAGTTCAGTTCCTGATGGAAATGATTGAGGTCACTGGGTCCTGAAAAGCCCAAAATCAGCCCATCCAAACCCCAGCCTGGACACATTTCCCCAACCAGTGCGTTATTTGTGCTGGGAATACTGGTACCAGTGTGCACTCCTGGGCCTCAGAGGAACCCTAACAGGAGGAAAAAACACATTTAGAAGCAACAAAGCCCAGAGGATTCAGCCCTCCAGCCCCAAACCGTGCTCCTTCCAGCTCCCGGATCCCAACGTTTGTGCACATTTCTGGCGTTGGGACTCGTTTCCCTTTCCAGCCTATTAGGCACAAAATGATCAATTCTCCCAGGTACTTGGGAGCTCGGCCAGATCCAGTGACAGTCATAACTCTCCCTCCTGCCCCCCCGGGGTGAGAAATGAGGCCACACTCCATTAAACCTGCACCATTACCGAGTCACAGAATTACCCATCCCGGGCTGGGGTAGCGCAGCTCGACACGGCGTTGGGAGGGGAGGAGGCGCATCGTGATTTATTGCACCACCGTGCAAAATCCCCAGCGGCTGCTCGGCTTATTGCAACGTCTCCGCATATCTCAAAGGAGAGGAGAAGCTCTGGGGAGACCTTATGGTGGCCTTTCAGTGGTTAAAAGGGGCCGATAAGAAAGATGGGGACAGACTATTCAGCAGAGGTTGTTGCAATAGGAGAAGGGGTGATGGTTTTAAACTAAAGAAGGGGAGATCCAGGCTGGACATGAGGATTAAATTGTTGGCGCTGAGGGTGGTGAGAGCCTGGCCCAGGTTGGCCAGAGAGGTGGTGGATGAACCATCCCTGGAGACATCCCAGGCCAGGATGGACGGGGCTCTGAGCACCCTGAGCTGGTGAAGATGTCCCTGCTCATGGGGACACGGGTATGAGCTCAGGAGGGCCCGGGAGCTGCAGAGCCCACGGCTGCAAATGCCAGCGGCACAAAGCGCTCTGGACACCCAGAGATTACACAAAAGAAGATCAAGTGACCTTATTAAGGGGGTCTTAAGCAAAGGGAAATCAAGGAACCTTATTAAGAGGGGCTGAAGCAGCCATTGAGCTCCCCGGCTCCTGCACATCCCAGCAGGGCTGAGCCAGCTCAAGCTGGAGAAGGGGCAATTCCTGGGTCATCGGTGACTCGATGACACCCTGAGGTACCATAAATCCTTCCCTGAGGATTTAAAGATCTCCCTTTGGCTGGCCACACATCACCAAAGGGTGTTGCTGGTTGGTAAACTGAGGCAGGGAAATATCCCCCAGCTGTATTAGAGCTTTAAAAAATATATATTGAAAACAAAACAAAACAAACCTGGTACTTTTCCGACACCAACCTGAGCAGCAGGAACAGTCTGGATTAAAGCAGAGCATGAGTAATGTCTCTCCTGGAAGAGCAGTGCCCCGGAGAGCCAGCGAAGAGCTGATACCGCGCTCCAAGACAGACGCATTTCCATAAACGCTGGAGCAGCAGCCTATAAATAACCGCCTGAATTTACCGCTGCTCTCATGTGACCCTGATCCCCGCATTTTCGGCTGCCATCTGTCACCATGGAAATGGCATCACGGGGCCACCAACCATTCATTCATAGTTGTGGTCCAGGGGAGGGGGCGCGGTGCGGCGGGGGGAGGCATTGCCGAGGCTTTTTAAAGGATGAAAGTTGCAATTTGGGGAGGAAAAAGAATACAGCGGGGAGGTTTAAAGAGAGCGGGTGAGGACGGAGCATCCCAGGAGGGATGCGGCAGCATCTGCGTCTCCAAACACACCGCAGCCCCGTGCAGCTGTGGGAAGGGAGGGACAGACAGACAAGGTCGGGTGGACAGACAGCAGGGATGGACAGGCACCTGCAGGGAACACAGGGGTGAATTAACCCCTCCCTGGTCATCCCTGGCAGTTTGGAGCATCACAAGGGTGCTGCCAGCATGGGGAGAAGCATTTACCAGCCCATCTCCCCCCTAAACCTGGCCACAGGGACCAAGTGTCTTTGGGAGGAGGTGACTGCCTTAACAATCTACCTTATTGTCTCCTCTGCTGATGAAACAGCTCATAACCCGACTTTTCCCCAATAAATGGGGTGCGAACAGGGCAGGATTAACAAGACAGCAGGCGCAGAGCCGTCAGTACGCTCAGAAGATCATTTTCCACCTAAGCTGTCAAGCCGACCTACATCCAAGTGATAATAATCGAAGGGGATAATGCCCTCCGGTTTCTAAATACGTGTTTGTCTGCAAAGCCAGGGCCTGTCGCGGCTCGTTCGAGGCAGGACGCGGCTAACGCGGAGGGAAAGGAGCAGAGCCTGGGAACAGAGAGCCCGGCCTGACTCAGAGCAGAGGAATTCCTGGCTCTTACGGAGCATTTTCCAGCCAAAGATGCCGACTCGCTGTGTCAAGCTGGTGCCCCATCCCGTGGGGCAAAGGGATGTGACCAAGGCTAAAGGTGAGGCAGTGGCAGAGCCACGATCCCAACCAGGACGCTCCCCTTGGATTTGCTCTGCTTGTCCCCGAGATGCCCCATCCTCATCATCACAAGGGGGCACAGGGACACCTTGGGACAGTGACCATCGAGCCCACACAGACATGGTGGCACTTCCAAACCTCCTGGGTCACCCAAGACCTGGATAACAAACCCACAGCGTACAGTGTCCCCAAAAGAGGGACGAATGCCAGACAGCCCCAGCTGGAAACATCAGAAAACACCGAGAAAATGACCTTTAAATGAAACATTTACCATTTATTCATGATCTCAATGAAACCACCCCCAGCGCCCCTCGGTGCACTCACCTGTTGGCTGTTTTTCTCCAGGTCTGCAAGCACAGGGACCATCTATTTTTGGCCTGGGGATCACATCTGAAAAACAAAAGGGTGATTGGGAGGAGGCAATAAGCCATGTCTGAGCGTGAGCAGAACCCACGCTGCTCCATCCAGCCCCGGGGGACAAGCATGCAGGGAAGAAAGGGGACTTTGCACAATAGAAGGAAAAATAATAAACCCCAGCGCAGGCGGAGGAATGAGAACCATGTCCCGTCGCCCTGGGCAAGGGCTCCTAGCAGCGGGACAACACGCTTTTAAAGAGCTGCTGCTCCTGAGGTCTGGTCTTAATTTTCTTCACATGCCGAGCTGCCAGCGGATCAGACGCGGCCGAGCCCGCGTTGTGCAACGGGAGAATTCCGACCCATCAGCGCCGGGGCCGGGGGCACCACGCTGGCGCGGCTGCTGCAGCCCGTCAGCCTCTGTTCCAGGTGGTTTTGGTGGCCTGGATGGGGGGGTTGTGTTTGTTTGGGGTTTTGGTTTTTTGGGGGGTTTGGAGGGGCTTTGGGGGATCTCAGGGAGAGTTTTTTGAGGGTTTCACCTGTATTTCGGCTGATACTGGTTCTCCTCCTTGCTCCTCGCTGCTGGGCTCCCCACCTGAGCCACCTCCATCTCCCCATGGGGTCTGCGGTGGGACAGACCCCCAAGTCCCCCCTCTCAGCCAAATCCAGCCCCCTCTGCCCAGCACAGAGACCCAAATCAGGGATCTGGGACACTCTGGACCCGCTCTGGGGATCCGCCAGGTCTTGGGACATTTTGTCCTTGGAAATGAAAACAAAAACCCTTCAAAGAGCTGCTCGGGCTCAGATCTCCTCGCAGGGCTGCTGCCGGCTGTGCCGCTTCTTCCTGGAGGAATAAAGAGAGATGTCAGGCTGCCTTCAGACCAGCTCCTTCAAGAGGAGACGTGTCCCCTTTCCGTGTCCCACGGGGAGGACACAGCCCAGCGGGCAGGGGGTTTGCTATGGCCACGTCTCACCCTGCCCAAACCAGCACACGGCTCCTTTCTCCAACACCCATCCCGACCGTGCAACCTGCCTGGAAAACACGACAGTGCCAAAACCAGAGGGTTTTTACCCCAACCTGCATCCCTTGGTGGGAAAAAAGTGTGTCCTGAGCACAGCCCTTGAGCCAACCCCACTGAGATGCTCATCCTGCCCTCCCCAGGGCCATAACGCCCAGCAACTTGGCACCCAGCATCGTTCTTTCCCCAGCTAACAAGGAGCAGCCGAGCGTCATTCAGCTGGTCCCCACCAGTAGCTGCTTTCAACAGAAAAGTCACCCAAGAACGTCCCCGGGGTTGTGCAGCCGCAGCCCAGGCTGGCGGGGAGCAGATGGGAACCAGCCCTTGCCACCTGCGGTCCCCTCGGCCACCAACCAGCTGTCCCCGCTGTCCCCAGCCTGGCAATGCAGCTCCTGGGTCACAATGATGGCCGAGGAGCTGCTGCAGTGAGGGGACGGAGAAAGCGAAGCCACCAGCTCAGCTGGGGGACGTTTCCCACCAGGTCCCTGAAGCTCCCGTGGGACTCAGTGTGCAGAGCCCGTCGGCTCCTGTTTCACCAGCTGCCATGTGATTTTTGCCCTGGGTATATTTTAAGCATTTGACGTCACACCTTCTTCCCCAGGATGCTGCTTTCTGTAGGTTTCCAGGCAAAAATGGTCTCCAGATCTCCCCTCTTTCAGCTTCCCCCCTCTTGGCACTGAGCTCCCCTGGCCCACATTTCCCCATCTCTGCACAGCCAGGTCACCCCTCAGCAGCTGAGCAGAGCTGGGGATGAGGGATGTGATGTTTAATAATCCCCTAAACAAGGAAAAGGTGGAAAAACCCACAGGCAGTGAGGTGCCCAGCTCAGCCGGCAATCGGACTCGGACAGGACTGCTCCATCAGCCCCAAAGCGCGGATGTGGGAAGCAAAAGCATCATGAGATGGAGCTGCCTGAGTAGGGGGCTCCCCCTGCTCCCTCCTGCCTTTCGGAGTGAGAAAACCCTCCCCGTGCCCCATCCAACCACCCCAACAAACCCCCTGGGGCCCGGCTGGGTGAGCGTCCAACTGGGAACCAGACCCCATCCCAGCTGCTCTCCTGGATTAATCCCAGCCCCAAATGAGTTACCGCATCCAGGAGCAAAGCATTTCCCTATTATATCTGGGCATTTCCACGGGGTGTCCCGCACCTCCCTTGCCGCTGGGGTGTCTCCAGCTGCGGTTCAGCCCCCATTGCAGTGGAAAAGCGCAGGAGATCTCCAGGCTGGGAGAGGTCACTGGGATGACTAAAGCAGCTGATAAAAAATAAAAACCCCATCGCAGCGGTTCAGCTGGAAACCATCATTTTAGCGAAGACAAGCGGGTTGGGATGAGCCGCCCCCCCAATGCCCCCCAGCCCTCCCGGCTCCCCATGTGCCGGCTTTCCCTGCGCTGTGAGGACAGAGCGAGCCCCAAGGTATGTGAAACGCTGCTGGAGAGAGGAGCTTGGCTGCCGGCCCAGGGCTCCCCGCCGAGCTCCCACCACCCGCCGCCCCCGGCACGGCCCCCCCTGGGCACGCAGCGGCCGCCGATGCTCTGTTCCCGTCGGGCTGCCCCACTGTAGCTGCCACAAATAAAGGCATCTCCCCTCAATGAATCCCCTGGGGCTGATTCTTCTTCTCTCCCATCCCAGAGCGCTGACCCAGCCCAGCTGCAACGGGGCCGGGAGGAGGAATTGGGCTCGGGGGAGCTTTGAGGGGCGTTTCTGGGGGTCCAGTGTGGCCAGCGCTGCCACATCCCGCACACGTTGGGAATACGGGCTCCTGCCTTTGGCATCCTGCACTGAGGCTGCAGCTTTGGAAAAGGTTGGGAGCGGAGGATTTTTCAGCCAAGGGGAGTTTCGCTGCAGCTTTGCAAGGGGAGAGGGAGTTTTTGCTCCCCAAGTCCCTTTACCTGGCTGGGAGGGACTGCCTGGGGAGATGTGGCGGGCACGTAGCGCGATGGGCTGGCTGTGGTTTGGGGTTTGGCTTCGTACCTGTTCAACCATCCTGTGTTCCTGGTTTCTGCTCCTCTTCTCCAGCGCCCAGAGGTTTCGATGCCGGCTGTGAACTGGGGGGTCCCCGAGCCATCCCGACCCCCGAGTTTCCAGCGCTGCCTGGAGCCAAGCGAAGCCAAAGAGATCAAGCAACGTTTGATGGGATTAGGGAAGGATTTACTCAAACAGGACTTTCCTCCCTGTTAACAGTGTGCAGAAAGTCAGCAAAAGCACAGCAGGGGCCCAGCTGGGACCCCCCAGGGCATCCTGCCCACAAGAGCACCTCAAAACCCAGCATTTCAGGGACCTCCTGGGCCATTTTCCAGTGGGAACAGCCCCCCCAGCTCACTCTTCACATGGGAAACCATCCAGGCACCACCGGCCTGTGGGTCCCCATCCTGTCCCCCCCAGCATCCCCCCGGTTGTCAGCACATGGAGCCGCTGCCAAGACAGCAGCACAGCTCCATTGTCCGGGTCAGGCTTCAGCTGCTGCCACCCCAGAGGAGCTTTGGACACCCAACAAAAGTGGCAAAGCCAAAGAGACCCCGGAGGAGGTGAAGAGACAAACAACGGGAGAAACCAACCCCCCCCAAAATAACACAATGAGCTTTTTTGTCATGTGTTTTGCAGCCAGGATAAAGCCCATCGCCCCCGCTGCAGGGCTCAGGCTCGGCTCAGTGACACGGCCACCGCTGCGGAGGAATGCGGCCGCGCAGGGGTTCCCCGGGAAGGGGGGATGTTCGTGTTTGGGAGAGGGGACTGCAAAGCCTTTCGAGCCACCACCCCATCAGAAACGGGTGCTGGTGGCCCCATTTCGGCTGCACCACCTGGAAACACAACCCCTGGGAGGGTTTGAGACAAGGCAGGAGCTGGGGAAGGGGCTGCGAATCAAGGGCAGGGTTGGAGGGTGCAGAAGGAGCCTGAATAAAATAGGAACCATTCAAACAGGCTGATTTTACAGCCATTTTAACCTTCACTTCCCTTTGTCACCTGGAATTTCCAGTCCCTTCAAGAATATGCTCAAAGCTGGAGCCCAGGGCACAAAACACTCAGCATCATCTCTCTGCACCTGGGGATGGGGAAGATGGGATGGAACCAGCAAGCCCCAGCCCCCATTGTGCCTCAGTTTCCCCACATATGAAGATATGTCCTCACCTAAACACCTCAGTTCAGCAGGTGAAGCTTTGTGCTTGCGCTGTGCACCTCTGTTTGGGGTGGAATTAGGGGCTGGGGATGCAGGGGGAGGTGAGGGTCCTGCTTTGGGAAGGGTTGGGGAGTCCTTGCGGGGGACAAATCAGCAAAAACAAGATTAAGAGGAGTCGGGAGAAAGGATGAGGAAAGGGAAGAGCGAGGGGGCGGCGGTGGCGGGGAGACAGACTGCGCCGACCATCTGCTGCGGGTGCTTTTAATTGCTTGGGCTCGTTTCAGCTCCGCTGCCTCGGCTTTGCTGCGGGAGCTGCCAGCCATGGGAGCTGCTCCCCAGCACCAGCCTGGGACACGCAGGGATGGGGCAGGATGAGACCCGGCCCCGGAGCAACCCAGGTGCAGTGAGGGGAAAGAAATGAGCTGGGTTTTGCAGGGCCGAGCTGGGGAAAGCAGCAGCTGTGCCAAGGCTGGGACCAGCCAGGGCTCTGTCACCAAACCACCCGCCGGGGACGGGGACCTTCGGCAACCGGCTCCGGTAGAGCCGCAAGGGGAAGGAAAAGCTGCTCCGAGCAGCCGCAGATGCTTCACACAACCAGGCAGATGCCCCGATCCCTCGTGGCTTTTTAAAGATGCTGCAATTTGAGCACTCGAGCTTGCGAAGGGGACGTGCACCTGGGGCTGTCAGACCAGAAATATCCCCCTTAGCCCCCAGCAGCTCCTTCTGCACCCTCTGATGCTTCCCTCACTCATCCCATCACTGTCCCCCCAAAAAAACCCTCACCCAGGCATCCCCATCCCCACACACCCCCAAATCACTCGTGCCAACCGGCAAAATTGGGAAGAGACATCCAAAGCGATCACTCACCAAGTGGCTTAATGCAACCAGCTTAGAAAAAGCCACAGCTGAAAGAAATCAGATCTTTAATATTGGGAACGAATTCCCGCCCTCCCCCTCCTCCCCTCCCCGGCCCTCCCATCCATCCCCTAGGACTTCACCTTCCTTTTGTCCAGCATCCCAGGAGGGTTTCTCCATGTGGACCATGGGGAGCAGGATCAGGCTGGGGCTGGACACATCGACCTGCAAACACACAGGAGGAGAAGGGGGAAAGGGAGCCCATGGGGGACGCTTGGTGACCCTGACATGGGTAAGGTGACAGCTGGCACATGTGGGGTCTGGGAGAGAGGCTGATATTCGGGGGGGACACCCCCACTGGTATAAACCCCGAAAGTCAGGAGATTGAGCATTAAAGGGGGCGTTTGCATGAGCAGGATGCAGCCAAGGCACTAAAACATGGGGGTCCCCTCCCCACGGGTGACATGGTCATGGTCCTGGTCCTGATGTTCCCCAGGAGCTGCGAGAGCAAACCAGCCCCTCTTCCCACCTCATCTCCCCAGGTAATCGCTTCTCCCCAATTACACAATTAGCGTAAGCAAAGGTAATTACAGAACGGAGGCGTCTATAATCACCCAGCGACCGCCGGGTGGCAAACTGAGGAGCGAGACGCGTTTTGGGAGACGAGTCTGGGAGGGAAATCAGCTCCAAAAAGCGGGGGCATGGGGACAACACGGCAGCCTCGCACGCTTTTGCACACGCGTGTGCGTTAACAGCCCCCGTGGGCACATTAACAGCTGGGGGGAGGATGAATTATGGAGCCAGGCAGCTGCCAAGCAATTTAGGATCACGGTGCATTAATTATATTAACGCACACAGGTCCTCTGCCCCGTTTCTTCCTTTTCCTCCAGCGCACGGCTGGGGTTTGCAGTGTTTTTCTGCTTTATAATTGCCCGAGGGAGACATTAATGGCTGCGTAGAAGGATAAATTGCAAGGACCGGGCAGCTGCTGGCAGTTTAGTGTTGCAACGTGTTAATTATGTTAAAGGCATTCAATAATTTCGCTGCCTTGATGAGGGAAGGAGATGATGGAGAGATGCTCCAGGTGGCACGTCCAATGTACCGACAGCCAAAGAACAGGCACCAGCTGTCCCTCTCCGGGGTCCCCTTGTCACTAGATGGCAGTGGAGCATCTCCGTGAGGCTGGGGGACCCTCGGGTGACCCCCCGAAGCTGGTTCGGCCGCTGCGGGCAGAGCCTGGAGCGGTGCCCGGAGTCGCCCTCCCGCTGCGCGGCTCCGAAGGGATCCCAGCCGGGCTCCCGGGGAAGCGGAGCTGCGAGGCACCGCCGTTGCCGTGGCTACAGCCCGCTTTGCTGGCCGAGACGTTATTTGGGTGGAAAAAATGAAGATCTTGGCTGCTTAGCTGGAATTTCTTCTGCAAAGGGCTCGGTTCTGGATCCACGTGCACCGCCCACGTTTCTGCCCAAATTCCCTGCTCGGTCCTGGTGCTGCAAATAAACCCCCAGCCCCTGTGCAGCCCCCAGCTGTCCCCTTGCTGCGGGGACAGGGCCATGTGCAAGGTCCCCATGTTCTACAAGCTATAAACAGGGGAAGCAAGACAAACCCCGGAGCTGCCACCCCCATCCCAGGCTACCACCTCTCTGGGGTAAAACCCGACTTTTTAACCCAGACACCACCCTGTGGGACCAAGGAATTAAGCTGGCAGCAGAGCAGCCGCTGCCAGCGCTCCCAAACGAGGAATCCCTGCAGAAAATCAGGTTAGTTCAATCGCTGCGGCGCTTGGCACGTGGCTGCAAACCAATCTAGAAACCAGCTCCACTAAATCAGGGTAATTTCTGGGCTTGCATCAGCTCTGGTTTTGCAGTCCTTCACGCAGGGCGCTCCATCTACAGCGGAGCGGAATTTGGGAGATATCTGGTTTTCCATCGCACCTTCCCTGCCCCCCAGGACCCACAGCCCCAATGCATCACCTAAGAGCCTCTTACACAAGTTGCACATGCCAGCCCGGTTCCTCCGCAGGGTTAAAAACCACCTGGTGCTCTTCAGCTGAGCTTTTTCCTGGGTGTCTAAGAGGTTTTCTGGGGGACGTAATTGCTCTAAAGTTCAACGGCACAGTTTTTGTTTCCCATCACGGAGCCTTTGAGATACAGAACAGCTCGCTGTGAGATTTGCAGTTGAAAGGTCAAAGCTGTTTCTGGTTCTCCTTATCAGCGTTGACCGAGCAAGAAGGAAACCTTTCAGCATCTGGGTTGGGTTGGGGAGGTCACAGCGGGGACAGAGCACCGGGGAGCCGGAGATGAGGTGCCGATGGCAGAAGGTGGGAAGAAACCCAGGAGACAGGAATTCCACCCTATCCCCAGGCCACAGAGGGGAAGGTGACCCTTCCCACCGCTCCATGGTCCCACCTGCTGGAGAGCGAGAAGGTCTCCCCTCTACCTCCTGTTCTCCAGACTGAACCCCCAGGTTTCTCAGCCGCTCCCATCACACTTGTGCTCTAGCCCTTTCCCCAGCTCCATTGCCCTTTGGTTCCTCCATCCACCCATCCACCCATCCATCCACCCATCCATCCTGGACCACGGTGACCATCCAACCAACACCCCAAGCCATTGGACGCTGATTTTCCCCATTCTCTCGCATTCCCCACGCAATCTGATCCTCCCAAACCTCGGATCAGCCGCCGCAGCCGGGCTGGGAGCTGGGGCAGGTGAATCCAATCGCTGGGAAGCCAGAAACCTTGAGAGCCCATCTGGTTCTCGCCCGACCCCCCGGCGCTGTCGGCGTTGTCACCTTTCATTCATCCTGACAGGTACAGCCGTGGCCACCAGCCCGCTCTCTTGAAGTCTTGACACATACAATCCCCGTGATGGAAATACAAGAGCTCCCGTTGATGTGCCTGTGGGGAAAGCAAAACTCCCCACAAAGCCCTTGGAGAAGTGGAAAACACATGGTGAGGAGGGAAAAAACCCCCCTGAGGTGTCAGAAGGTGGTTCCTTGGGGTCAACCTCACCTTCCCTGGCTCCCTCCAGTTGTAAAGTTAGCTGAGCAACACCAACCCAGCAGCAAAACCCCCCAGGAAGAGCCGGTGGGGTACTTGCAACCCTTAATACCTATATCAGTGCCCCGTGCCTCAGTTTCCCCAGCTCAAAGAAGAGCGCTTTGCCCCTCTTGTGCTGTCTCCTTGGTGGGACCATGAGGGTGAGGACACAAGCAGCACCTTACACACCAATGAGCCAGAGCGTACAACACTCCCGCACGGTGTCCGTCTGCCCAAGGGGGTCAGAGACAGACAGATGGACGGATGCAACGCAGGAGCAACAGCAATGAGAAATCCCAGCTCTCCTCCCCGCGGAGCTGCTGGGGACGGCTCCTTCCCCCAGCCCCCAAAAAAAAGCCAATTACTTTCAGGTGTCGGCCAGTTAATCAAATAAATCTTCCCCTTAAGGAAAGAGGAGCTTTGCAAGGAGCGATTTCTTCTCCTCTTTCTTCTCCAAAGGCTAAACACAAACCAGAAGGCGACGGACGCCGGCACGTTGGCTCCACGATCCGTTCAGGACACAGTTGGAGATACTTGGGGTTATTTTCTTTTTCCTCCTGTTTCACCCTAAAATTCTTCCCTAATTTTTAGGGGTTGCTATGAATTGATCCCCGTAATCCCAAAGCGTCCGCCCGGCGAGCTCCTCGCGTCGCCCTTTGTTACGGGCTCTCCGGAGAAAACGTCTCCTTTCCCTGCAATAAATTTTCCGCTTACATTTTAAGGGAAGAAAATGTTTTCCGGTGCTTTTTCTGGCTCTCTGTCGGGAATGATTACTCCCAGATTTATTGGGACTTTGCGAAGGAGGGCGGCGGTACCTGCGATCTCCGAAACTCGCCGGGATAATGACGCCGGCAACACTTGTCAGCCTCAGATCTGATTGATGGAGCAAGATTTCACCCGTCCCGGTGCGTATAATTTACTGGGATCTGGAAATGGCTCATTAGGGGATGAGATGAATAAATCCATCAATCCCGCGGGGCGGGGGAGCTTCAGCCAGTTCTGCGTCGGGCTCGAAAATCCCAACAATTTGGGGTTTTGGGGGTTTTTCTCGGTGGGAGCTGGACGGGGAACGGGGTCCCCACTGCGGGAATTGGGATCCAAATAAACCAGGGAAGCTGGAGCCAAACACATTTACTCTTAAAATCCTAATTTCTGGAAGAATTTGGATTTATTCCCAGGATCAGAGAGGCCATTCAGCCCTTTCTCACTGTTAACCACCCCCCCTAGCACCCCAAAAAAGTGCACATCCCCTCCTTTTTGCCTTGTTTTTTGCCCCATTTCCACCGTTTTTCAGCCAGATAAAGACCAAACTCTCCCACCCCGTGCACATCTAAAATAATTCAAGCGAAAGGCTCAGCCCTGCAACAACGGGAAATAAACCCCCCCGGGGAATTAATCCCCCCCCAACCGGGCTGTTGTACGTCCCACGGGGAACACAAACCTGCAATAACACCCAGCACCGATTCGTTCTGATTTACACCCATTTAACCAGCCGCTGCGTTCATCCAGGAGCCTGATCCTGCTCCCGGTTACACACGCATTAAATCCAAAGTCACTCCATTTATTTACTGCCCTTATTTCAGGTTTACACCACGTAACGGCGTTACCGTAAAACGAAAACCTCCAATCGACTCCACTCCGACCCCTTCCCGGCAAAGCAAATCTGGAATGAATTCCCTTTAATCCCTAGATGTGTTTGCAATCGCTATCAGATTCTTTTAGGAATCAAAAAGTCCCGTTTGGCTCCCAGTTCGGCGGCTTTTTATTGGGATTAACGCCATAAACGCGCGTCCAGCCCAGCATCTCCCCCAAATTCCACCCGCCGCGTTGCCGCTTCCAGCCCCCTGGTTTTGTTTTAATTATATATATATATATATATATATATTTAGAGCAGCTGGAAGGAGAAATAAGCCTGAGCTTGGCATCCTGAAGCCTTTCACCGAAACAGCCTGAAAATCCCACACACGAACGATGGACAAAATATCTCCTTATTAAAGCAAAAAAGCCACGCAGGGGTAACGGCATCGGGAGAGGGATCCGACCTCCGCCTCCCAACTAAAACCGGGTTTATAGAGACCAAATTAAGCAGGGGTGGAAATGCAGCCCGTGGCCCTGACTGCAAGGACGGGGTCGGATCCTCATTTAAAGCAGCCCGAGGGAATTAAACTGATTTATTCCTGCAGCTCAAAGGCCACCGCGTCTCCCACTTTATAAACACTTTGCTTTTCACTGCGAAAAGCTGCTGGTTTATACGTTCGTTTGAATCAAGCCAAAATAATGGTGGTTCTTTCTTCTTTCCCATCGAATTTATCCCCGTGAAGCGCAAAGGGAAACAAAAGCGCCGGGGCTCGGCTTTCCCGCGCCGTTTGTTTTCACGGGTTGCTGTCGCCTCGCTCGTTATTGCCGTGGTTAATTTACGGCACGCTCCGGCACCCGGCGCTGCAGAACAGAGCCGGGGTGGAAACGGACACTTAGAGGTACCAATCGCCAAAAAATAACGAATAAAACATTTAAATATTGCAAAAAAAATGTCAATAAATTGTCTTCCAGAAGCCGCCCCCTCCCCATCGCCAGCACTGCGAGTTACTGCAGCACACGCGGGTCCTCCTTCCTACACCCACCTACACAGGGTTGTACATATAGACAATACGATTGCAATATATTGGTAAAAATTTAGGTGTTTCTACAATTATGGAAGTGCGATTTCTGCACGTTTATCTGTATCTCTCTGCAATTCAGACACAGATTTATGTTGTTTGAATGTCCGTGTGTTAGTAACACGAACCGGTACAGAAATACACTGTGCTTGTGTGCAAAGTTAGAATTTGCATGGGATTAAATTATCTGTGCATATAGCTGGATGGCTATAAATATGCATGCATATATAAATGTCGCGTGTACATAAATATGCACGTATAAATAAATATGCATGCATATATAACAATATATATAAATATATATTGCACGTAAAGCACGTGTGCGCCATGGAGGCTGTCGCCCGCCTTTGTGCATCATTGCTACGCGCGGTGGATATTTCTGGTTGTGCTTTGCTTTGGCGAGACCTGGAAACGGGTCCGTTTTCTCCATCCTCAGCCTCATTAATTAACGAACGCAGAACGATGGGTTTCCGGCGGGGTCAGAGCCGGGGGCTCCGTCTCCCACTCGCTAACGCAAACCAGGGTTGTGAGCAGCAAAGATTTCCCCAGGTGAATTAATAAAGCCATTTTTCCTGCCATCAGTGTGCGCATTCCTGAGCGAGATGGAGCTGGAGGTTGGGACAGAGCTCTGCAATTAACTGGACATCGGGATTGGCGGGATTTCCTGGGATATTTAGGAGGTGGAGAGGGCAGCAAGGGCTGGAGATTGAACCCTGCGGCTTCAGCAAGAAGAATTAACACAAGGAAGGACACAGGTTCCCTTTGCAGCTCAGGGCGAGGGAAGAACCTCCCCAAAATGCACGTCCTGCAAAGGACAGAGGGAATGGCCTTGGGTTTATTGTCCACAGCTCCTTTTGTCCCCATGGGGGTTTCTCCAGGCTGAGGAGCAATCCCTGCAATCCCTGCTCCCAGCTTGGCTGCCCAACACAACCACATGCTGGAGGGGGACTTGGGGTCTCATGGTGTCATTGGGAGGACATTTGCCCCCAGACTCTGTCCCTTCTGCCTCAACACTGAAGCCCCACTGAGCTGAGCTGCCTCCCCGCTTTCCCCCTCCAAAAAACGGAGCTTTTTCTCAGCAGGAACGGGAGTTTCTTCCCAAACTGCAGATCGCAGAGTTGAAAAACAAGGAAAATCCACCCCCGTGAGCAAAAGCCCAAGGGCTGGACCGTGATGGGTGCTCAGCCTTCAGACAACGGGTCCCTGCAGAAGGAGGAGCCCGTTCATTGCCCCCATTCGGCATCACTCCCTGTCCCTCCAGCATTCCCAGGTTGCAAACGGGTGTGTAGGGAGGTTGGTACAAACCACAGAGCTCCGCAAATCCCCCTCGGCCTCCTGCCGAGCTGTTCAGTGACATCCCGTGATCCCGGGGGGGGAGGCAGCTCTGGGATGGCTGGAAAAGCCAATGGGATGCGAAGAGAGGGGGGAAAACATCCCTCCTCCCAGCAAGCGAGAGAGAAACCGAAACCAAAAAACCCCGCTGCACTTCGTGGTTCTCTTGCCGCGGCTCGTTTGGTGGCAGATGCAATTAAAATGAGGCCACAAAAGGTCATTTCAGTCCAAGAGCCGACCCAATGGTGCTTCCCCGGCAGAGAAGTTGGAGTCGGACCCTGTGGTGAAAAGCTCTTGAATCTTTTCAACCAAAGGGTTTGTTGGGATCACCCTTTGCCCACAAATAATAGTGTTTGTGGCAAATGAACCACCAGCAAGCACCATGCACGGGGCCCTAAGAAGGGGCACTTTCCTGGGTCCCCCAGCACCCAACACACGCACCCACCAAGCAGGGAGGATGAGACATCCTGGTCTGGCTCCGCATACAAGAAACCCCAGGGCAGAGGGTTGGTGGCAGGTTCAGGAGACCCCCAGGGGTCCTGGTCCTCGGCCCCGCTCGCTGGAGGGACCAAACCCCTCGGCTGCTCCACAACCCAACCCACAAACACCCGACATGTCTCCCAAACCGCTCCTGCCGCTGCCATCGGCTCCAAACACCCCAAATCCCACCTTGCCCAGACCTCTCCCATCTGCCTGGGGGGTCAAAAGCAGCTCATCCCAAACCAGCCGCCCCGTCCCCCTCCCTCCCACCAACACTGGGGACGGACTCATCCTTGCACTGCCAAAATCCTTCAAACGCCAGCAGTAAAACTGGGAGAAGCACATTGAAACTAATAAGCCTTTACAGGAGTTATGCTATGTTTAATAATATTTAATGGCTTGCTGCGTGCCAGAGGACTTCTAGTCCCTATTTAGCCATAATTTACAACACACGGCTTGCTGTGGACAGTCAGACAGGGAAAATCTCAGCAGCTCCAGCTGCTGCGATGGGAAAGCATTGGGGGATGATGCAGAGGGAGCCGGCGTGGGCATTCACAGGGAGCGCAATTCACACTCAGACTCCATTATTAAGGCAGAATAAGTTTGAGCCCAGGATCACAACCCAGCCACTATTTCCCTTGCAAACACTGTTTCCCTGCTCAGGGAGCGGGAAAAGCCAGCGGTGATTTATAGCACACGCCACGACGCCGGCGCTCCTGCGATAACACCAACAACGTCCTGCAAGTGCTGCCAAGACATAGGGTTCACGTTATATTTCAATCATAAGCTCTTTGGAACAAGATCGTCTTGTAATTCCAGGTTTGCACCATACCCAGGATAACAAAACACTGCCCCAGCACTGCCAATAGAAGCAATCGCATGATGTTATTTAATGGTCAGTGTTATCCTGTTATTCCACTATTTAACACCACACATCTGGGTGTCCCTCTCCGCCTGTTTTCACTGTGCAAGTCATCCCCTGCCCCGCAGCCCTGATACCTGTAGGTTATTTGTTCCTAGACCGAGAGCAATGAGTGATACCGTAGGATTAATTAAAAGCCGCTGTCTGTGTTGCGCATACAGGAAAACAGCAAATGGAGGCATAAAACAGCACCTCGCAGCCCAGAGATTTGCTCTTTTCTCCTTGCCTGTTATTTAAGCCCCTTTCTTCGATACTGATACCAAACCTGCCCGCATCATTTTGCGCTCAAACATCCCCAAAGCTGTAGAACCCCCCGCCCTGCGAAGCCCAATGGCGGCCCTGGGGAAAAGCCAAAGAGGCTCCAAAGTGGATGGGTGCAAAGGAGCAAAAAGGGAGGAGAGAGGGTAAAATAGGAATAAATCCAGGCAAGCTCCGATCCAACACCAGTGCCTGCTGCAAAAGCCAAAGCCAGGCTGGTGGGATGGGGGGGACCCAAATCGTGGGGTGTGGGACGGGTGACAGCGACGCATGGGGAGCAGGATGGGACCCAGCAGAGCCAGCGCCAGCTTCAAGGACGGACACGGCACCGGGGGATCCCGGATCCTGATCACCCCTGAACCGACTGCCCAGGCCTCAGCCCCAGCCCTGGGGGTAGAAACGCTACAAACGGGTTCAGAACCACTCGGGAAGGGGAAAAAACATGAGTGTCTGAAAAATGCAAGTTTTTCCCTTGCCTGGGGTTTTGAGCCGCTCGTTGCAGATGGGGATGAAGTTTTAAACCAAGGAAGGGCCCTGGGCATTTCCTGTAGCTGGGAGACACTGGGAGCACTGGGAGGGGAGGAGCAGGGCCCCCCATGGCCCCTGCCGAGAGGATGGGGGAGGACACTGGTCAGACCCACCGAGGAGAGGGACCGTGGGGCTGGGGGGGTGGAAATTGGGATTAGAGGGTTAACGAAGGGGATGGGAGGACGCACGTGACTGGCTGTGGAGTGGGGGAAGTGGGCTGGGGTGTGCAGTGGGTGGGGGTGTGTATGGGGGGGGGTCCTTGGCGATCCCTCCCTTCCCATCCCCCTTCTCCCCGGCCCCCCGCACAAAATCCGCTCCCCACTGGCCTCCCCCCGTTCCCTCCAACCTGCGCTATGGAGCCACCGGGCTGCCCGGCTCTGCCCCCACCTCGCCGGGCTGGACCCGCCCCGGGGCTCCCCCGGGCTCCCACCGCCTTCGCCATCGGGCCACCGGGACCCCCCCGGCACCCGCCGCCGCTCAGCCCCCGCCCGGCCCGCTGCCCCCCGGACAAGCCCCGCTACCTGGGGGTCGCCAGCCCGGGCCCCCCCGCCGTATCCGTCAATGCGAAGCCCTTCGACCCGCCCGGGGCTGCAGGTACCGGGGAGAGCGGCGGGGGGGACGGGGGGAACCGGGGCCACCTCTTTACCCTCCCCGGGGCTGCTGGGACCCCCAGTCCTGAGCCCGCTCACAGCGCCCTATCGCCGACACGCTCCCTTCCCGACCGCACCGATATGTCGCGATACGGCCCCGTCGGAGCGGAGATCGCCGGGGTATCCCCGACGGGAGCCGGTGCTCCCGGGTGTCGGGCAACCGCGACTGTGTCGCGACATAGACCGAGGTGTCCTGGATCGTTCCCCACATCCAGAAACGGGACGGGGGGGGGAAGAGGGGAAAGAGACGATGGGAGAGACGCGGCGCCGCTGTCGGGACGAGGGGACTGGCCTGGAGAGAAGAGCGTTCCCGGGGTCGGAGCCCGTTCCCGGGGTCGGAGCCCGTTCCCGGGGTCGGAGCCCGTTCCCGGGGTCGGAGCCCGTTCCCGGGGTCGGAGCCCGTTCGCCATCCCTCGGAGGCGGCTGCAAAGTCTCGCCCGGGCCTCACCGGGCAGCACCGGCAGCAGCAACCGGCGCTCCGGCCGCACGGACGGGCCGGGGACTCCGGGACCGGGCAGCACCGACAGCTCCCGGCCCGGGAGGCCTCTCCGCGGGGCTCCCGGTTCCCGGCTCCGGGACTCCCGCTTCCCGGGCGCACAGCCCCGGGACCCCGCACCCCTGTCCGGGCAGGACCCGGCGCATCCCCGGCCCCGTTCCCATCGTTCCCACCGGTCGAGCACCCACCTCTCCTTCACACGTTCCCTCCCAGCCGAGGCCGTCGGGGCTGACCGAACTCATCCCTCCAGGGCTCCCCCGTCCCATGGGCCTTTTATTCCCCCATCCCGGGTTTGCTTTAATCTCAGAAGAAAAAGGCAGTGCCGCGGGTGTAATGGGAACCAGGTGGGGCCCATCAAAGCCGCCCCGCTCCCAGCCTGGGGGAAACAGGTAGAAAAACCCCCAGGGACACTGGGGACACTGGGCTGGTCCCTTCCACCGGCTTACCTGCTCTGGTGAGGTGGGGGATGCTGATGGCGCCAGGGGGGCCGTTCGGTGGCTGCGATGTCTCCCCCAGGTCCGGGAGGCCTTTCTGTGCCCCCATCCCTTCGCTAATGATCCCTTTCGAGTTCTCCTTTCCCCTCCCGGTTATCTCAAGAGTTGTACAGCTGTTCCCCAGCTGCTGGCTTCCCCAGCCCCGCCAAATCTTTCAGGGGGTGTCAGTTTAGGAAAGAAAGGCGGGAGGGGTTGGAAATATCTATATGTTCTCTTTTTCCCATCCTCTTTGTCCCCTGCGATGCCGTGTTTATTTAGCTACGCACCCATATCCTGCTCCCTTCCTGCCTTCTCCTTCTTTCTGCCCATTTATTCCTCTCCAACGCCAAAACCCGCGGGTCGCTCGGAAACGCGGCGCGTTGCCTTCGGAAAAGGGCAAAAACCCCAAACCAAATTTTTAAATTTTGGTCATTTTTCCATATTTTCAGTCACACGGGGTTTTTTGCCTTCGCTCCGCTCCTTGGTGGGGCTTGTTTTTATCATTAAAATCCAACGGCCCGGAGGCCGAGCCCTTCGGAGGACAAAGCGCGGAGAAAATGGCAATTCGGCTTCATCCCGCCGCCGTTACCCACCATAGACAGAACGGTACGGGGAGTGACGGGGACCAATCGCCCCCCCAAACCCCCCCAGACAACATTTTCCCCTTAATTCAAAGCAGCTGGATCTGTGCTCTGGGCTGCGCGCCGTAACCCCCAAATTACCTTAATTAGGAAACAACCAAAAATCAAAAGCGAAAGTCCGGAAAAGGCCGTGGCCGGGGCTGGTTTCGGGGGGCGCGGGGGGCTCCACGGGACGGGGACCCCGCTCCCCAGGATGTGACGGGAAGGGGCCGGGAAGGAGGGTCCGTCCCAGAGGAAGCGATTTCCCCCCTCGCGGCCCCGAGCGTGGCCATGGGCCCGATCCTGCCCCTGCGAGGGGGCCGGGCGAGGGTCTCCGTCTGCAGCAAATCTGGGTCTCTGGAGATGGCGGAGGTGAAATTAAGGCAAAAACCCCATCGTTTTCGGGTTGTCTGCTTCCTGGGTGAAGCCCAGGCTTGAGGTCCCCAAGCTGTCCCCCCCCATCCACTAAGTCCCCCCTTGGTTCTCCCTTCACTGGTTCAGCTCCTCGGGGTCCCAACAGCACCCGGAGCTGCTGAGCTCCGTGTGTCTCTGCATGGGGACAAGGGTGACCTCCGAAACGCGTACCAGTGACTTATCGCCTCAAACCCATTTCATCAGACACCCCAGAGATGTAGCAGCGAGGGGAATGGGGGGAATCCCCACATTTCTTCTTGTGCCCCCCGGGAGGGTGGGGAAGTGGAGCTTTTCTTGAGCAAAAAGGTGGTTTTGGGGGGTTTTTTCTCTCCTTTCCAAATGGTTTCCTGAGAGTTCCAGCTCCAGGGAAACGCTGGCCCGGGGGCCGCAGGGGCTCCCCTTGAACCGAGCTCGGGTGCTGGGGTCTGGATGTGGCCCAGTTCATGGGGCAGACTGGGGTTACTGGGGGATCTGAGCGGGGTGACAGTGTCGGCCCGTGCTGGGAGGGGGCGGGAGGAGGAGGATGAGGAGCGGGACGGCGAGAAGGACGAGGAGGGGCGGGAGAGCTGAGCTGCAAGACGAGCCCCCGCTCGTCTCCTCTGTCCCCTCGCGCCCCCCGATCGCAGCGTCTCAGACGATCCCGAGCACCCGCTGCTCTGGCTGGGCTTCCCAACACCCCCTGCCCGCAGCGCCCTCCCCGGTGCTGGATTTGAGCCGCTGTGCTGAGCCCCTTTCTCCTGGGACTGCACCCCAACATCACCCAGGATGACGGGGACCGCGCAGGGATGGGGAGGCTGTGGGCACAGGGAGCTCTTGGCTTCATTAACAGCATTAACATCATTAACACCCCCGTCTTGTGTCTCCCCCTGCAAGGCAGGGAGAAGGGATGCAAAGGCGGGTACCAGGCGATGCCCACGGCCTGCCGGGCCCCCCCGAAAACCCCGGGGCAGTTGGGGTGTCCCCTGGCAGCACCCCTGGGTGGCCTCCGGGAACACGGGGTCCCCCACCCCCCCGAGCCCCTGGGCAAGAGCAAGAAGCGGAGGAACAGGACGACGTTCAGCACGTTCCAGCTGGAGGAGCTGGAGAAGGTTTTCCAGAAGACGCATTATCCCGACGTCTACGCCCGCGAGCAGCTGGCGCTGCGGACTGACCTGACGGAAGCCAGGGTGCAGGTACGGCCACGGGGACCCATGGGGACGGCCACCCCGGTAGTGGCACCGGGGCTGGGGGATGCTGAGTTAGGAGCCGTTTCTCCCGGGTTTTGCTGAACCTCAGCAATGGGGCTGGGGGTGACACATCCCAGGACATGGGACAAGGTGGCATCAGGCCCACCTTGCAGAGGTGTCTCCATGTGGTTTGGGGCTCCCGGTGGGAAGAGGGGGCAGCTGGTAGGGAGAAAAGAGAAGGTGGGGGGTAACAAAGCGAGAAGTGAGCACACACAGGGTGCCGGCTGCCGCCCCCACAATGGGGACACGGCACAGGCAGGGGATACGCACCCGAGCCTGCAACCAGCACCCCAGACCTGAATTACCTGTAACCGCGTCTGCCCCACGGCGAACACCCCGGTACCGGCTGCTCCTCCCCGGGAGACGCTGCTGGAGCCACCGGCGGCACCGGAGGGGACATACGGGTCATCGTGACCACATGAGACCCAAAGAGCCCCGTTCTGCACCCAAACCTGGGGTGAAAATGCCCAAGGGAGAGAAGCGGACGGTGCGCGGGGCAGAACTGCATGTTTTCCGGGGGGAAAAGAGGTTTCTGCTCCCGGCAGAGACGAACGCGGGCGAGCTCCAGCCGGGCCGGGATTGCCCCGTTTACCAGGGTGGTGTTTGGGTCCTTCCCGGGTCGGGCGGGGATCCCTCCCGGGTCGGGCGGGGGTCCCTGTGCCTCAGCCCCCTCCTCCCCCAGGTCTGGTTCCAGAACCGCCGGGCCAAGTGGCGGAAACGGGAACGTTACGGGAAAATGCAGGAGGTGAGAGATGCAGCGGGGGCTGCCCCCCCCAGCGCTGCCCCACGGAAAGGGGTCCCGGCCCCTCGCACCCCCAACGTCACCCATCTTCACCCCCTGCCCTTCCTTGGAAAAGATGCAGCATTGCGTTTCGTCAAAGATGCTACTTTATGTCCCACCCCCAACACCTCCCGCAGGAACACACCCTTGGGGGCAGGTTTTGGAGTGTCCCCCCCCACAAAGACCCCCACATCCCTCAGTGCTTCCTGTCCCCCCCTTTTCTGCAAAAGCACCTTTCCCTGTTGAAAAGTGTAAAAACAATTCGGGACTGAGCTTGGCGCCCCAATGCTGCTTTCTCTTTCTCCTGTGGGACCATTTCAATCGGGATTCACCCCCCCCAATCAATTAAATTAATGCACCCTGGTGGGGGGGAGATACGAGGGAGGGATGTGGTTGCCACCCCCATCTGCCCCCCCCCATGCTTCACTTTGCGCTTTATTTTCGTTTGTTTTTCCAGCTGCAGAACAACCTGTGGCCAAACTCCGGCCCCGGGACCCCCCCGGGGCTCCTGCCCCCCGAGAACATCCCGTCCCCCTGCATGTCCCCATACCCCCCACCTCACAGCAACATCGGCGGCTTCATGGGCATCCCCGCTTCCCCCGGCCCCCACCCCGCCATCAACAGCCTCTACTCCCTGCACGGGCTGCCCCCCCCGGGCCTGGGGACCCCCCCGCACTTCGAACCGGCCCCCGAACACGAGTACAAGTTGCCCACGCTGGTGCCGCTGAGGATGAAGAGCAAGGAGGCGACCGGCACCCTGCTGAACTGGGCAACGTGATTCCCCCCCCGGGGGGGACACGGACCGGTCACCCCCCGCCCCGGAGGGCGGGTCACCCCCCCAGCACCAGGGGGTGGGAGCAGCGGGGTGGGGGCACCCTGACCCCTCACCCTGAGCACCCTGTGCATCCCAGCCCACTCCATCCTCGGGTGAAGGGGGATCATACCAGAGCTGCCGGGGGGGAAAAGGGTCACCCCCAAACCCAGTTGTGCCCCCCCCCCAAAATATAGCTCCCAAAAACTCCTGAGCCCCCCCAAGCACCTTCAGAGAAAGGGATCTGATGGAGATACCAGGGAGTTTGCAGGGTGGGGCCGCAGCCTCTTCGGGGGTCCCTCCAAGCGCTAGGTCACGATGACACGTCCCATCCCGTCCTCCAGCCACTATGACCCCCCCACCACGGGCAAAGGGCCCCCCAGGCCCCCCCACCGACAGGAGATGCTGTCAGGGCCCCTCATACAAAAAAAAACCCCAAATTGTGATGCCGCTCTGCCCGCAGCTCCCGCTCTCCTGCTGCTGGGGGGGAACCTCAGTTGGGCCCCCCCAGGGAGGGACCCAACCTGCTGCTCCAGCCCCATTTGGGTCAGAAAACCAAGTTTTCCCAGCTGTGTGTGGGTGCCCCCCCCACCGGGGACATCTCGCAGCACCCCCCCCACCAGGGAATTTTTGTTATTCATTTATAAACAATAAAAGCCATGTTTAATAAGTTATTTATGGCTCGGGCAGCGCTATCAAAGCAGCGCCTGCGACGGCAGCTGCGGAACAGCAGGGCGGGGGGGCCGGGCTCCGCTCACACCCCATCTGCACCAGCCCTGGGTTTTGGGGGCCGGGGGGTGCTGGGGAAGCACCCGGGGGGCTCAGCTGGGAGCAGGGGCTGAGGAAAATCCCAGTGACACCCCCAAGCGGTGTCACAAACCCCAGGAGGGTTTGGGGAAGGGGACAAGCTCCTGGTCACCCCCCCACCCCAAGGCCACCAGCTCCCCCAGGCCAATGTAAAATAAATATGAAACAGTTCGGTGACAATAATCCAGCCCAAATGGGACGTGAGGAGAGAGTGGGGACGAGGACATGAGGTGACAAACGTCGTGTGCCTGCTGCTGCTTCCCGGGGGGGGACAGACCGGGGGGGACAGGGACAGAGAGCCCAGACATACTCGGGTCAGAGATACCACGAAATATATATATATCTATATATATATGTACAGCTCATCTGCCCCCCCAAGCGGGGCGAGGGGACACTGCAGCCTCCACCCCCCAGCCCCCATCACCCCAACCCTGTCACCATGTCCCCAGGCACGGTCTGGGGGGGACAGAGACGCTTTTCCTGCCCCAGCAGCACCAAAGGGCCCCTTGTCCCGCTTTGCCCCGCACCCCCAGCTGCTCCCGCTCTGGTGGGGGGGCAGGAGGGGGTGACCAGGGTGCTGCCTCCCAAAGCTTCGACCAGGGGTGCGCACAAGCTCCCCCCACCCAATGGGACCCCCCCAGCTGTCACCCTTGGCTTGGGGTTCAGCCAGGAAGGATCGGAGGAGCAGGACGGTGTCTCGATGAGCTCCAGCCTCTCCCCAAGCCCATCCAGGGGGTCCAAACATCCCCCAAAAAACCTCATCTCCCTGCCCCTCGGCAGCAGCTTGGCCTCGAGACGTCCCCAAAATCCCCCCCGTCCTGCCTCCATGTCATCCGTCACTGCAGCAGCTCCTCCCAGGAGATGGGGCGAGAGAAAACCTCCCGCTCCAGCCACAGGTCGTAGTTGACCTGGAAATCCTCGGGCAGGTCCACGCGCTGGCCCAGCACGCTCTGCAGGCAGTTGTCCACCGGCAGGAAGTCGGGGTTGCTGTGAGCCCGGTCGTAGCGCCGCGAGTTGAAACGCTCGATGCTGGCGCGCAGGGCACACTCCTCCGCTTGGAAGTCCCAGGGACGGGCATCCAGGTCTGGGGAAGAGCGAAAAGGGGGTGTCAGAGGGGAAGCTGGGGGCCCTCCAGCCAACCCAAATCCCTCGGAAAGGTCAGACACGGTGTGAACTGTGTGGGTGTCATATGCAGGGACAGGAGTTGGACTCGATGATCCTTGTGGGTCCAATCCAACTCAGGACATTCTATGATTCTGTATTTTACAAAGAGCAACACGCAGGATGCGGAGTAAGAAGCCACCAACAGCTCCTCCCCGCGATGCCACCACCCCAAACCCGTCCCCGCACCCCAGCCCTGAGGGCTGTGCCAGCCCAAAGCAGCACAGGGACAGGTTTAGAATCACAGAATCATTTTAGTGGAAAAGCCCTTCAAGACCACTGAGTCCAACCATAACCCACCCCTGGCATTGCCCCATGTCCTGAGAACCTCATCTCCATCTGTCCAACCCTCCAGGGATGGTGACTCCAGCACTGCCCTGGGCAGCCTGTTCCAATGCCCCACAGCCCTTTGGGGAAGAAATTGTTCCCAGATCCAACCTCAGCCTCCCCTGGCGCAACTTGAGGCCGTTTCCTCTGCTCCTGGCGCTTGTTCCTGGGGAGCAGAGCCCGACCCCCCTGGCTCCAAGCTCCTTTCAGGCAGTTCAGAGATCAGAAGGTCTCCTCTCAGCTCCTGTTCTCCAGCTGAACCCCCTCACTTTGGGCACGGACGTGTCACTGTGGGGAGCAGGAAGGACACGACGGGTGACGGGATGCTCTGGAGCTGCGCGAGGGACGTACCGTTGCCGTAGGCCCAGTCGTCATTGAGGCGGTGCCGCACTTTCTGGTAAATAGCTGACATGGTCTTCATGTTGCTCTTTCTCCACTGCCGGCCCAGGTACTTGGTCTGGACCTTGAGCAGCTTCAGCACGTAGAGCTGCATCATGGCCTGTTTCACCTTCAGCGCCCGCTTCAGGATGGGCGCCGACTTGAACACCACCAGCATCTGCGGGGACAGCGGGTGACCCTTGTGTCCCTCCCATCACACACGCGCCAACCTCCTCCTCCAGCACATAAACCCATCTCTGCAGCTCCCGCTCCCCGTCACCCACCCTCCTGCGCCTCCCGCTCCCCAGCAAGGTGTGGGGTGCAGCACAATGGACCCCCATAATGGTCCCCAACCCCGCCTGGTGACAGCCCAGCGGGTGCCCAGCCTCACCATGGTGCGGGAGTGCTTCCACTTGGTCAGCTTGTTCAGGATGCGCAGGAGGTTGATGCAGGAGAAGAGGTTCCTCCAGCAGAACTGGTTGTTGTCTCCGGCTTCCTGCGGGAGAGCAGAGCCGGGTGAGGGGGGTGCGTGAGGAAGAGTGTGGTCAGGGGCCCCCCCGCAGCCCGTGACTCCACCCGGGGAGCACCCCAGGGTGCCAGGAGCTGGCCGGAAAGGGGGGGCTCACCAGGCTCTCCGCCGTCAGCTCCGGCAGCTCGTGCACCACGCAGTACGGGTAGTCCAGCACAGAAATGCTGCGGGAAGGAGAGGGGGAGTCACACTGTTTGCAGCCCCCACAGCAGAGGGCACAGGGAGGGGCAAAGCAAGCAGAGACCTCCCCAAACACCCGTCAGGGACACGGGTGGGCAGCCCCTCCCATTACCTGTTCTTGGCAGTGATGTAGGACATGATGTTCTGGTTGAAGAACTTCAGGATGAGTGGGATGCAGTTGGCAAAGACCAGATGCTGGGCCATGTACTCAAACTAGGGAGAAAAGCAGATGAATTGGGACAGACCCTGGGGTCCTGCACGTCCCCAAAGCCCCGTGGCGGGGTTGGACCCCAGCCCACCTCACCTGGTAGATGTGATTGAGCTTGAAGTGCTTGAGCAGAAGGAGCAGCACGGCAGAAATGGCTTTGACGATGATCTCCTTGTGCCGATTGACGTCCACCCCCAGCTTCATGCTCTGCAGCACCGTGGTCCTGAGGGACACAGAGGGACCCTTGGCCTGGGGCACTGTCACCACCCGTGGGTGTCAGGGGACAGCCCTGCCCTCCCTTGGGCTCTCAGGAGCCACCCACAACCAGCTCCTTGCACAATTCCTGGCACACCAGCACACAGGAGATGGGCAGATCAACCAGGAAGCCTCAGCCCAATCCCCGGATCCCCCCAGCTCCCTCCTGTGCCCCCTTCCCGTCTCACCACCCCCCAGCACTCCACTCGCTCCTCACGGTCACTCACGGCATCTCCTCCGGCAAGACATCGGCCAGGATGTTGATGGAGTCGGTCTTGGCTTTGGAGGTGGGGGCTGCGGCCAGGAGGATCTTCAGCAGAGCGATCTGGGGAGAAAGAGATGGCAAAGGGGATGAGAATGGGGGGAGCAGCCACAGGACCCCGTCCCCACCACAGGAGGGAGTAACGGGATGTGTATGTGGAGGGAGGAAAACCTGGGTGGCATCAGTGGAAAGGGACAGAGCAATGGAGGGAGGCCCCAGGGTGAGGCACCCCCAGATCAGCTCCAGGAGGACAGAGTGGAGCCCGTGTCCCCCCCAGTGCCCCCAGCTCACCATATACTGGGGCAGGCTGGGCAGGAGGCCCTGGTACAGGATCTCGGCAGGGACTTGCTCCACTTCTTCTTCCCCCTGGTGCCAGGAGAGACCAGAAAACCTCAGACCAGGAGCTGCCACCAGCACTGGGGGCTCAGCCCCAGGGCCTCAATCCAAAGGGCAGGATCCACCCCGCACCCCAACCCTCCCTCCCCAGCTCAGCAAACCCCCAGCCCTGGCAAGAGGCCTGGCAGGATTGAATGCCCCCAGCTCAGGATTTTTGTCCCATCCTCGTCCCACACTCACTCCAGAGAGCGGCGAGCGCAGGTACTCGTCCTCCATGTGCACTTGCACCTCCGCGATCGACGTGTACTTGTGCTGCAGAGAGAGCGGGGGGGTCACACCATGATCCATCCTGGCGCTTGTTCCTGGGGAGCAGAGCCCGACCCCCCTGGCTCCAAGCTCCTTTCAGGCAGTTCAGAGATCAGAAGGTCTCCCCTCAGCTCCTGTTCTCCAGCTGAACCCCCAGGTCCCTCAGCCGCTCCATCACACTTGTGCTCCAGCCCCTCACCAGCTCTGTTCCCTTCTCTCAACTCTCTTGACCTGACCATCTTAAAGGTCTTTTCCAACCTAAACGATTTGATGATAACATACTCACCTGCTTCAGGGTGCGGATGCTCTCGTGGATGGGCCTGGGCAACCCCACCACGGTGTTGGTGTCACTAGAGGAGGGAAAGAGCCGGGCTGGGCGCAGGCAGGAGCAAAGCGGAGTCACCTGCACCCCGAGGAGGAGCCAGCGAGCTCAGGACTTCGCTGCCAAGCACAGGGCAACCGCAGCCCCCGCACCAGCAGCCTCTGCCCGCCGCCCAAAATCAACAGCCCCCCCGGCTGGCTCTGTGGAACCCACCTGCCCAGCGTGTAGCCGATGAACTTGCTGCGGCTGGACTCCAGGAACATCTCAATGTCCTTCTCCCTGCAGCAAAGGGACAAAGTCACATCTTCCCACCCACCTGGGGACACCATGGGCACAGGGTGACAGGAAAAGCCTCGCGGTCAGATAAAGATGGTGCTGAGCCACCCCGCACTGAGAGAACAGCCATCAAGGTGACCACCGCATCCCCAACATCACCCCCACACCCCCTGCTGAAGTTCCTGACATGTAACAGCCCCAGTTTTCCAGCTCTCGCCGTGGGGCAGCCCCACGGACTCACCGGACCTTGGGGGCCCAGGGCAGCCCCTTGGGGCAGGTGATGCGGTCGCTGGGGGGGTGCTGGGTGGGGGGTGGCATCACTTCATCCCGTTCGAGGGGGAAGGTCTCTCCCTCCAGGCTGTTGTCATCATCATTTTCCTCCTCTTCCTCACGGGAATCGTCAGCTTTGTAAGGGTCCCGCTCGTTAAAGGCATCGAGGTTATCCTGCTTAATTAAGGCCTGGAAACAGAAGCACAACGAGGTGACTATCCCGGGGACAAGCCGCTCCGAGGTCACTCCCCACAGCCCAGCTGTCCCTGCCGTAACGTCACCGTCCCCGGCCTCACCTTGTGCTCCCGCCGGCCTCGCTTCTGCTGCTGCTCGATGAGGTCGGAGGCGGAGGCGGGCGGGGAGGCCGCCCGCATGTTGCGGATCACCTTGATGCTGTCCTCGGGCAGCGGCGGCAGCCCCAGCACCTCCCGCTTCTCCGCCTTCATGCTCTGGAGCTCCTCGAAGCCGCCCAGGGTGCCCTGCAAGGGAGAGCGGGGCACCCTGAGCACGGGGGACGCGTCTCCCAGGGCTCTGGGCACCCTCCAGTAAACCATTTTCTCCTCGTGTTCAAAGGGAGCCTCCTGTGTTTCAGTCTGTGCCCGCTGCCCCTCACCCTGGCGTTGGGCACCACTGAGCAGAGTCTGGTCCATCCTCTGACACCCCCCCGACATACTGATCCCATTGATCAGATCCCTCTCGGCTTCTCTTCTCCAGCTGAACAGCCCCAGTGCTCTAAAATTCATTTTATATTATCAATTATACAAATTAAGAACACTAATAGTAACACATGCATTAAAATAAACCACACATTTCAATTAACTGGAAAGCTTAAAAGGAAGCATTTAAATATTCCAGATTTAAACAAACTGTAAAATAACAGGGTTTTCTGCAAAACCAACTTCATTTCCCAGCAGCTTGATTGGTCAACCTTTAGGGACTTTAATTTTAGATTTCTCCAGCCAAAACCCAGAAATCTGTAGACAGCGATGCCCTGATTTTATTCCCCTGATGATCCAGAACTACCTATTTAACAAGACCGTATTAAACACAATCACAGACTCATAGAATCATAGATACACAGACACCCAGAAGCAGCCCCTGGCCTTTCCTTACCAGCACAGTTTTCCAGAGCAAGAGCAGCACTTTCTTCATGGGGAAGTGGGGAGCGTGGCCGCTGCAGAATTTGGTCACCATCCCGAAGAGCATGACGGAGAAGGGCTCGTTGTTGTACAGGGGGGCTCCTGGAAGCAGTGATAGCCAGGAATTCCTCACCTCATCATCTCCAAGATCCTCCTCTCTCCCCAGACAGCTCCTTTTCCTTTCCAAGACCTTGCACCCTCCATCATTTCTTAACTCTGCCCCAATATTGAGATTTCTTTCCCCAGGGAGAGCACCCAGGCAGCAGAAAGCGCCTCTTCACCCCACCAGCAAGGCTGAGCCTAGCAAAACCCAGCCCAGTGCTGCCAGCCCCCATCAACTGAGGCCCAGAGCCAAAACCCATCTCACTCTCTCACTCTTCAGCCCTGGAAACCACTGTCCTGTGAACCCCCAAGCGGCCGGTGCTCACCCAGCTCCGCTCGGAAGGTTTGTCTCATGCTCTTCCACTCGGGCTTGTCCCCCTCAGCCTCCTGCCGAACCGTCTCCACGATCAGGTACATGATGTTCAGCAGCACCCTGGAAAAAAAACCCACAAGTTTGGGTGAAACACCAGAGGTTGGGATGAGTTTTGGAGGGGCAGTGTGGGTCAGGGAGGTTTTTCTGCCCTGGGGAGGCCCCATCTGGGTCCAGTTCTGTGCTCCCCGGTTTCAGAAGGACAAGGAATTACTGGAGAGTCCAGGGAGGGACACAAAGATGCTGAGGGGTCTGGAGCATCTTTGTGATGAGGAGACACTGGAAGAGCTGGGGCTGTTGAGCTGGAGAAGAGAAGCTGAGAGGGACCTGATCAATGGGATCAATATCTCAGGGTGGGTGTCAGAGGATGGACCAGACTCTGCTCAGTGGTGCCCAACGCCAGGGTGAGGGGCAACAGGCACAGACTGAAACACAGGAGGTTCCATCTGAACACAAGGAGAAACTGCTTTGCTGGGAGGTGCCAGAGCCTGGCCCAGGCTGCCCAGAGTGGGTGTGGAGTCTCCTGCTCTGACACATTCAAACCCGCCTGGGACCCTGTGTGATCTGTTCTGTGACCCTGCATGAGCAGGTGGGCTGGGGGATCTACAGGGGTCCTGCACCCCCAACCAGGCTGGGACTCGGTGACATTTACAGGTCAGACCGGAGTGCACTTGACAATGCTCCCAGAACCAGGACAGCCCTGAGCCACCTCCCAGTGTCCCCTGCTCTGTATGAGCCCAGCAATGAATCCGGCAAACGCAGGTTCCCCTCGCACCCCCCAGCACCCCCGTTCCCACCTGAGGTCCGTGCTGTCAGCCAGGGAGATGGCCGGCTTCCTCACCGCACTGCTGCACGCCGCGCTGTTACTGCCGAGACAAAACCGCCTCACAGGGACCCGCCTCGAGCATCTGGAACGTTTGAACCTTCCCACAAGCAACCCAAAGGCCAGAGCCAAACCCCAGGACAGATATTGCAGTGGGGAGTCCACTGTTGAAAGTGCAACCGAGGGAATCTGAAGAACAGGTTATTTTTTTGTTGAAAAGGTTATTTTGAGTTGAAAAGGGTCAAAAGACGCTGGGAGATTCCTGGGAGGAATCTCAGGTGGATCGTGGAGAAGAGAGTTTCATCCAAAAGAGGAAAATCAAGGCAAGTCCCTCCCTTTGGAGGAGCCTGGGGCTGCCACCCAGGATCTCAGATCCCTCAAAGGTAAAAATGACCCTGGGAGATGCGGGCGAGGAGTCACGAGTTAATCCCAGAGAAAGTAGCTTCTAACAATAGAGAACTATCATCTCTATTTGCTGCCTGCAGCGAATTTCTGTATAAATCAGGTATAATTCCACATTATATATCCACCCAGAACCACAGGAGTCACTCTGGTGGCTGCCAGAATCAGATTAAAGAGAAACAGACCAGCAATGTGACTACCACAGACTGGAAAAACTCCCACCGAGGAGCTCCAGAGCCATTTCTGAAGCTTTTTCGCCCAGAACTCACTCAATCTCCATGTTCAGCAGCTCCACCAGAGCGTTGAACGTCCCCACTTCCAGCAAGAGGAAGATGTTGTACCTCATCCACGCCTGCACCTCGGCCTCAGAGCCGCACTCCCCGAACGTGCCTGCAACGAAGCCCTCGCTGGATCCCACCGCGCAGGGATCCCCAGGCCCCCCCAGCACTTCGCAGGGGAAAGAAAAGCACAGTCTGGATTTTAAAGCAAAAATCCGGATGTAGAGGACAGAACTGCCCTGCTGGGGGAACGCAGAGCTGGGAAAGCATGGGGAAGTTGGCCAAGTTTTGAATCAAACTCCTATAAACTGTCTGGCTCCCATGAGAATTAACTTCATTCCAGATATCCCAAGTGAAAAGAGGTGGCACCTTGGGCAATGTAAAGGATGGCTCGGGCCACCCGCAGCCTCTTCTCCCGCGCGGTGACCTCCAGCCCGTCGAGCAGCCGCATGGCGTGGGTGCGGTGCTGGTTCTTGTCCAGTTCCGTCCATTTTTTGTCCCGCACTGAAAAGCCAAAGCGGGCAGGGTGAGGGCAGGGGGTACAAACAGCACAGGAAAAGCTCTAAAGGGTTCAGCGTGGTAGAAAATGGGAGTGCCTTGTGTCAGACAACTGGATGACGGAGCATTAATGTCTCCTTTGTTACATCCCCGTCCCTCCCTAGAGGTGCCAGGTGTCCAAGAGAAACTGTTGGTGCTGAGGGTGGTGAGAGCCTGGCCCAGGTTGGCCAGAGAGGTGGTGGATGAACCATCCCTGGAGACATCCCAGGCCAGGCTGGACGGGGCTCTGGGCAACCTGAGCTGGTGAAGATGTCCCTGTCATGGCAGGGGGGCACTGGGGGAGCTGGGGAGGCCCCTCCAACCCAAACCATCCTGTGATTGTATAATAAGGGTCTCACCGTGGATCCTGAAATCCTCCTCGAAGCACTTGCGGTTGAGCAGGAACTCTGGCCCTTCCGTGTAGCTGTACAGTTCTGCCAAAAAAACAGAGGAAAATCTCCAAAAACCTGCACTGAGCCATCACAAAAACTGCAGCCCAGCACCGTTAATTGCAGATTTAGCCAAGGTGAAGGAAATGCAAAATATACACCCCACGTAAGGCTAAAAAAATTAATTGCACAATATAACGTCTCTCTTAATATGAACAAGGCGTTTAAACACAACAACAGAGTAACACTGGAGTTGAAAGAGCTCCTCTAATCACTCCCAGGAAATTGTGGCTGATTAATTGACCCACAGGGACAAGTCCCTCACCAGAAAGCTCTGCTGCCCATTTGTCGGTATCTGCGTATTCAAACTCCAGGTCTGGGGACTCCGAATAACCCTGAAAGCAGAAGGAAAATAATCAGTTCAATGACGACATTTTTCAGGAAAACCAAAATTCCCAAAACATTCTCAATGCACCTCACCCCCCCTGCAAATCCAGGATTGTATCTGCTGCTTAAGAGACCTAAAATGTACCTGCAGCAACATCACCGTTACCATGGCAACTCCTACATCTCCAGGCACCGCAAAGCTGCTGAAACACTCCGGAAGCCCCAAAAAGCCAAAAAATAAAGCAGGAGACGGAGCGTGTTTAACCTCAGGGTGGGTTATGTGGGGCCAGGGAGCTCTCGGAGCTCACCCATTTTGGGTAAATGTGTGACAATCTGGGCTGTCCCCCCCATGCCGAGCGGAGGGACAACAGCAGCTGCGAACAGTGAGAATGAAACAACCCCCAGCAGCTTTGGCAAGGCTGGAAAAACATCCAGGAGAAGCCTCGGAGCACAAAACACCTGCTCCCGCTAAGTCGCCAACGTGGACCCACAGCAAAACCCTCCTGGAGTTTGGGTGGATCAAACCTGAGCTCCTGGGTCCGGGGTGGGTTTGGGGGGCTGGGAGCCATTCCCAGCACTCAAGGTTGACACAGAGCTCCTCAGGGCTCTCTCCTGTCATTTCTGGAGTGTCCCCAGCCCGGCGGGACACCCGTGGAAACAGATGGCTCTGGAATCACCCAGGAATGAAACCAGACTTGGGGACGCAATGGAAAAGCCATGGAATAAAGCAGAACCCCACGGCTCAGGGGTCCCCACCGGGACCTCCGTGTCCCCTTGGAGAGATCGGTCACCTCTCGCCAGAGCCACCACCACACAGGGACCTGACACATGGAGCCAACAGCCGCCACACCGGCTGGGCAGAATCATTTGGGTTGTAAAAGCCCCTCAAGACCATCAAGTCCAACTGTTCGCCCAGCCCTGTCCCTGCCCCACGTCCTGAGAACCTCATGTCCGTCTGTCCAGCCCTCCAGGGATGGCGACTCCAGCACTGCCCTGGGCAGCCTGTTCCAATGCCCCACAGCCCTTTGGGGAAGAAATTGTTCCTAAATCCAACCTCAACCTCCCCTGGCGCAACTTGAGGCCGGTTCCTCTGGTCCTACAGCCCGGGATGGCGAGTGGCGGGTTCGAGGCCCATTTGGGGACCCAGGACCGAGCCGCCTCCACACCCCAGACAGACCAAACCGGCCCGGCCCGGGGGAGGAGCCGCATGAACGGGAACCTGGCACCGAGCCGAGCCCGGTACCGAGCCAGCAGGGCCGGTACCAGCGCGGCCTCTCGGCTCCACAGCCCCGGGACCGGCCCAAGGCTTGTGCCCGGGGAACCGGCACCGAAGCACCCGGGGGAAGGCAGAGCCCATGCAGGGCAAGAAGCACCGCACGGGTCAGGGCTGAACCGGACGGCGGAGCCCGTGGACACCGGCACGTCCCGGGCAGGTCCCGGCCCCCAGCCCCGGGAAAGCCGCCCCCCCCCGCCCCGGAGCCGAGCCCGGCGGCAGCGGCGCTGACCTCGGAGTCCTTGCGCGGCGGGCGGCCCAGGTCGCGGGCCTTGCCGGGCGGCCCCGCTCCGCCACGGGCCTTGTTGTTGCCCGGGAGCGGCCCCGGGGCCCCGAGGCCGCCGCCGCCGCCCGGCTCCATGTCGGCCGCCTCCACCGCGCCGAGCTCTCGCGAGGACTCACCCCTCCCTCTCGCGGGAGCGGCAGGGAGAGCCGGGGCAGCGCCGCCGCCATGTTGGGAGTGGCACGGGGGGAGCGTGTGCTGCTCCGGTTGCTCGGGCGGCTGCGATGTGGCTGCGCCCGCCGGTCCCGCCGCGGCGGCCGCGTCACCGCCCAGCGCCGCGCGTCCCCGGTGGCATCAGCCGGCGCGGTGCCCGGTCGGGCGGGGAAGCTCCGCCCCGCGCGGCCATCTTAGGTGTGGCACGGTGGTAGCCCCGCCATATTGGGAGCGGCACTTCCGCCCTCCCGTGGCCCACGGAGGCGGGGCCCGGCCGCTCGAGGCCGCCATGTTGGGAGTGGCAGGAAGGGCCAGCGCTGCTCGGAGGGGGACAGACCCCAAACTGAGGGGCCAAAACAAGCGAACCCTCAAATCAAGGGGCTCGGGAGGCTCAGACCCCAAAGAGAAGGGCCCTGATGGGGCTCAGAGGACAGCCAGACCCTGACAGAGGGACCAGGTGGGGTTTAAACCCCAAGTTAAAGGGCACAGAGCAGCATGGAGGGGGCCCTGGAGATGCTTGGGGGTGCTGGGGGCCCCCAAAGCCCAATTCGGGGTGGCCACAGGCAGATCCCAGCCCTGGGCTCAGCCACAACTCAGGCTCCCCAAGGGATTGCACTCACTCGCTCGCCCAAATAAACGACCCACAAGCAAAAGCTCTTCATTTTTCCTAACAGGTTAATTAGACTTTTAATGATTTATTGCTCAATCTGCAAGGATTAATATTGCATTCATTAAAAATCATTCATATACAAAATAAACCTCTCCCTCCCGGCCCCACGCTGCCACCACCACCCCCCCGGGCTCCCCCCGCCCCGACATGGCTTGTACAGAGATGGAGCCCTTAAGGGGGACGGGAAAGGGGGAACTGTGGCCCCCAGTGGGGAAACGGGGGGACCGTGACCCCCGCAAAGCACAGGGGTCCCCCCTGGAGAACGGGGGACACGGTCTCGCTCCCTCCCCACGGATGCCCATCCTGGCTCGCGGAACCCGGCACGTGTGTTTTTGGGGGTCCTGGGGAGGCAGGTGACCCCCAAAATCTGTGGGGAGGGAGAGCAACCCAGCACCGGTCCAGGAGGGGACCGGGCAGGGCAAGAAAGAGCGAGAAGTCAAAGGAGAAGGAGCAGAGAACAGGGTGATCAAAACCACGAGCGTCCCTCGTCACATCATCCTGTCCCTGCGAAGGAGCTTTGCACCCCCCGGGGGCAGCGGCACCCCCAAACCTGCCCGGGAGGGACCCAGCGGGCGGCACAAGAACAGGACCCACGGGACGGGGGGCGAAGGAGCAGCCCCCGGTCACAGGTACTGCAGCAGCGCCGTTATCCGCCAACGGGGAGCCGCTCCGCGCTGGGGGAAGAAAAAGGTAATTTGGGGAAGATAAAATAAGCCAAGAGAAACCTCGTTGGGTTGCACAGAGCTTCCCCCACCCCGGGGACAAGCTGTGAGAGATGGGAAAGAGAAACACGTCACGGGTGAGGATGAGGAAGGGGATGAAGGAGGCGATGAGAGAGGCGGAAACGCGGGGAAGGGGGAGCGATGGGGAGCCGAGGGCTTTGCGCAGGGGCTGTGGCGCAGAGGGGTACGGGGAAGGCTCATCTCTGCATCCATCTCATAAAGGAAAACAATGAAACACCCCCCAAAAATAAACCCCAGACACCCTTAAATCCACCCCAATGGGAAACGGGGCGGCTGGGACGCAGCGAGCACCCAGGCTCGGCAGCCGCATCCCCAACGCTTTCCCTCCTTCAAAACATCTCCTGAAGGAAACAAACGTCTCGGAAAAGAGGAAAAACAATCAAACAAATTGGTTTTAACTCAATTAAGGTGCAGTTTGGCTAAAAATAAAAAACCAAAAACAAACTAGGAGAGATGAGGATAATGCTGGGTAAGCGACCCCCGTCCGAATTCAGATTAGCACCTGAAACGGTGAACTTCCCCGCCGGACCTGGCTGGGCCACCAAACCTGGCCCAGCGGCCACCAAACCTGGGCCACCTCAGCGCAGGGGCCACCGGCTGGGCTTGGGGACAGTCACCGATTCGCGAGGTGGCCAGCAGGTGCCACTCTGCTCCCAATGCTGGGAGCGGTGATCTAGCAGCTAAAACTGGGCTCTTTAAGGCAATTTAGAAGTTGCAGATAATCCACACAAAGAAAAGAATATTAAAAAAAGGTAAAAGAGCATCTCCGGGTCTGCGGGGATCCCGGCCGAGACCAACGTGGGCTGGGAAGGTGGGACATGATACAAAATCGCTGCAGGAATGAAGTGCCCTTGGCATGAGAGGAGCCAGGGGCTTCAGCCACATGAAAGCGAGAAGCGAACCCCAGGTTGTCTGCCAAGATAGAGACATGATCATGTAAAAGGGTAAAATTGAGAGGGGAGAAAGGAAAAAGTGACCTTAAAATCACATGGATAAATCTAAAAACAGGTTCCTTTGCTGGTTTGAAAATAAAAAGGTAAACGAAAATAAACATGATCTTTAAAAATAATCTCTCTAATGTTGCCTTGTGTGGTCTGGTCCTTCATGGGTACGGTCCGTCAGTATCTAGGAGAGAAGGGAGGGGACAGTGAGGCGCTTGGGGACACAGCACGCGGTGTCCCCAGGGTACCCAATGGGTGGGACATGGCACTCCCGGCCCCCCCGGCACCCACCTGTAGTAATTGGGTTTGAAAGGCCCGTTTTTGTTGAGTCCCAGGTACTTGGCCTGATCGTCCGTCAGCTCCGTCAGGTGGGCGTCGAACGAGGGCAGGTGCAGGCTGGCGACGTACTCGTCTGGGGGGGGCAAAGAGGGGATCTGGGGGCTATAACGGTTGCACTCGATGATCTTGAGGGTCTTTTCCAACCAGAATGATTCTATCCTAGGACTGGATGGCACAAAAAGTGCCAGGGCACCGCGCTGGGTCTGAACAGGCTGTCCTTATCCCCCAGCCCCACGGATTCACTCCCAGGTCAAGCCTAAAGCAGAGCTGAGCCCAACCCGGGTGCTGAGCGGAGCTGGGTGTGCAAAGGGCTGCACTAAACCCCCCCGGAGCAGGTAAAATGCAGGATAAGAGACACCAGCCACGCTGCAAGAAAATAAATCTGCACCTATTTTAAAAGCTGTCGCCTCTGCCGGCTTCCCTGAACTCCTCCTCTCCCTGCCAGTTTTGTCCAGCCCAGATTTGGGGTTCTCCTTGCGTCCCAAACCGCTGTGCCCCCCGCCAGCAGCGTGGGGGCCAAGTGGCTCTGGGTTCCCGTCACTCACCCATCTTCTTGGGCAGCAGGTACACGTCCTGCTTGTACCGGCCCTCGGGAGCGTTGTAGAGCTCGATCAGAGCCAGCGCCTGCAGAGAGCACAGGGGACACTGGGGACAGTCAGGGACGGCCACAGAGCTCCGGCAGCAAACAGTTTAGGAGCCTGAGGGAGGGGGCAACCTCTTCCAAAATGCCTGGGAGGAAAGGCTTCCACCCCCGGGTATGTCGCTCTCTGGACCAGAGCGATGGGGATGAGCTGCGACCCAGCCCATCTGCAGCATGTGGGCTTAACCACACAGTGAAAACCAGAGCGTGAGGATGGAGGAGAGGGGAGCAGCTCTAATTCCCTTAAACCACCCAGCTGCCGTCTCACACAGAAATGAAGAGATTGCTCGTTTTAAGCTGGCAGAATCGCTCCTAAAACCACAGCAGAAATGAAGCTGCGTCCCCCCGAGTGCCTGTTCACGCAGCACAGACCCAGGTCCAAAACACGGTGTGGGGATAAGGAATTCCCCAGCCATCCATCCCCCTGTGTTTCCAGCCCAGCGCGTTTCTCCCATTGCTTGCAGACCCAAATCAGCACAGCCAGCACTGACTGCAGAGCGAGGAGCTGAGCCACATTTAATCATCATTTGCTTTGGAAAAGGCAGAGTCACAACACACAGTGCAGGACCTGAGCCGTGTCCCCCCGGCTGAGCCGGCACTGGGGAGCATTTTAACCTCCAGGTACCCAAAACTCACCCCAGGGTTTGTTCTTTTTAATGATGTAGAAATCAAGAGTCCAAAGACAAAGCAAAGCCTAAACCTGCACTACGGGAGCTCCCCAGTGGCTTACAGGAGCTCTGCCACAAAGCCCGGCTCATTTTAAACTCTCTCCCAGCTAAGTTCACACCGCCATCAAGTCCACCCCAGCCAAGAGCTGATGGCTACGGTGTCACTGGTGCCACTCCGAGCACCCAACTGACCGAGTGTCCCCAGCTTCTTCCAACCCGTGCGCACCCCACAGCATACGGACCTGCGTGGTGGCTGTGATGGACAGAACGAAGGTGGGAACCGTGGAGCAGCTCAGGTTGAGCAGGCGGCCCTAGGAGACAGCAGGAGGAGTTTGCTGAGAGTTTGCCCCCGACACCAAAGCGAATCACATCTGGAGACGAGAGACACCTCTACCCCCTCCCTGGGACAGGGACAACCCCAGCGCCGTGACTCAAGGGCCACCTGTGTGACCAGAGGGTTCAAATTATGCCTCAGTTTCCCCACTATTTAAGGCCGGGAGATTCTGTGGTCCCCAGAAAGAGCCAGGAGAGCTGGCGTGGGATGAGGGGACACCCAGCTCTCCCTGTCAGACAAATGCCATCTCCTGGCTTGATAACACACAGCCAGATGGCACCTCTGTGGCTGCGTGAGGTACGTGACGCCTCCCCCGCCTCAAGAGAAGGAAAATTAAAAAAAAATAAACCAAGGAACCCTTTTCCTAAGCTCTGAACCTCCTCCCAGTGCCTTTCCACCTGGGTAAATCTCTGTTACAAACTCTGGCCTGCAGTGGCTTCCCGAAGCGCCGCGGCGGCACCGCTCCCTGCGCACCTCGGCCAGCAGCACCACCCGCTTCCCATCCGGCCAGATGACGTGGTCCACTTGGGAACGGACCCGCTCCCAGGTCAGCTCCGGGGTCCGGAGGCTGGTCTGCAAGAGCAGGAGGAAGAGGATGGAGTGACGGCGGGAGGACGGTGGGGTAGGCGCAGCAGTCGAGGCCGCAGGACTCACCACATCGATCTCGGTGTTGGAGTGGCCCATGTTGCAGACGATGCAGCTGTTCTTCATCCGATCCAGGTGTTCTCTGGTCACCACATTCTTGTTCCCTGCAGAGAGGGCAGAGATGAAGGCAGCGCAGTGACCATCCCCAGCTCCCCAGAGCCCTCGAGACACCCGCTTGGGCACAGCTGCTCCTTCTCATCCCGCCACAAGGCTCCTCCACGACCTTCTCCATCCCTACCTGTGCAGGTGATGACGACGTCCACCTGACGGATGACTTCACTCAGCTTCACCACCCGAAATCCGTCCATGCTGGCGAAAAAAGGGGAGAGGGACCACGATGAGGAGGAGAAACCTGTTTCCTTCTCTGCCACAGGCCAGAATCACCCACACACAGTCAGACAACCCCCCCACACCCCCAGGGATGCCAGATGCAAGAGGAAGAGCTGTGCAAAGCATGCGGTGTCAAACCTGCTCTCACAAATGTTGGAGGAGCCAGGAAATGTGTGGAACATCCAGATAGCCCTGAATAAACCCTCGAGCATCCTCCCCCAGCCAGCTGGTGCAGGTACCCAGCGCCTCGTACCCCACGAGCTGCCCCAGTTCTTCCCCACCACAGCCCAGCACGATATATGATCCCCAAGATGAGCCCCAGATCCCCTGGCTCTATTTCAGCCTCTGGCAGGGTTTTAAGGAGGCTGGAGAGCGGGTTAAGAGACACCCACAAGCAGCACATAACGTCTTACCAAGCTTGCAGAGCGCAGATGGGGTCGATCTCGGTGACGTAGACGATGGCTCCCAGGGCTTTCAGAGCGGCGCAGCAGCCCTTGCCGACCTGCCGAGGCAAAGCGCCAGCGTGACGCTGAGCACAGGACAAGCCGAGCGCTATGATCCCTCCCCAAAACAGCACGAGCATGTCCCAGGCTGGGAGACGCTGGTCCTGGCCATCTACCCAATGCCAGGAGCAGCTCAGCAACGTACCAGGCGAGTGGCACTTCTGCCACAAGCCCAGGTCCCCCCAAAACTAGCACCCCCCCAGCACGGCCACCAGCTGGCAGGAGCTTCCCAAAACCATCACAGCATCGCAGGAGCCCTTCTGAGCTCTCCTCCCCGAGATTAAAGCCAATCTGGATGAGCACGAGCTTCCCCCACTTGCTTTTTAAACCAAAGGGTTTCTTTGGCATTCAGAGCTGTCCTGCACGGATCAGGGATGAATCCTCCATCCTACTCCCCCCGAGCTCCTGTAGCAGCATCTCTGACCACATCCCCCTCCTCACCACACAATTAAACTCAAGTCTGGCTCTCCACGCCACTCCCCCACACTAACACCTGCCCCATCTGCACCCTCCCACGCTCAGCCCCGTTTTCTGACCAGCAAGATGCTGCCGGGCAAGAAACATTTCCAGAGACACCCTCACTTATCACCCAGCTCTGGGCTCAGGTCTACCAACAACAGCCAAGCAGGGCAAAGCGGGACTGCCACCCAATCCAAAGGGGAAACCAGCGCGAGTGGAAGGACTCCCAGGTTTTGAACAAGCGCAGGAAAACTTGGGACAGACCCAGGAACCTCCAACTGGAGACGCAGACGCCAGCCCGGAGCGCTGGGGTGAGTGCGGAGCTGGGCTCTGCCGCTGCCTTCAACACATTCGCAAGCGTGTTCCTGCCGGGAAGAGCGTTTGCAGCTCCTGCCAGGCCCTTCGCCGCGCGGGAAGATCAACACCCACGCGGCCAGCGCACAGATGGAGGGAAGGTGTCACTTCCCAGCGCCGCGCTCTCCCAGGGCAGAATCAGTTACAAGTTCGCGATGCGATTCCCCTCTGCCAGAACATGATCCACCAGCGAGATGCAGCCTGTCCCTCCGCCTCCTCTGTCACAGGCTCGGTGACAGCCGGGCTGGCTGCTGAACTCGCTCCAGGGACAGCAGATGGGAGCACCCATGGGTAGTTAGAATTCAGGCCAGCGTTCCCAGCAACTGTTTGCAGCCCAGCTAATCTGCAGGCAAACTGGGGAATCTGGTGCTTGTTCTCCAGCCTCTCAGCAGCAAAAATTCCCTGGTGATCGCTCACCGGGTTTCATCTACTCCTACATCAAGGTCTTTGCGCGGGGAAGAAGTGAGACTCACCTCCCCATAACCACAAACCACCACTTGCTTCCCTCCAAACATCACATCTGTGGTCCTCTTCAGGCTGGGGGACAGAGAGAGACCTGTGTTGGGATTAGTCCAGCGCACACCGCTGACGGCACAGGTCCTGCGAGCACAACGCCGCAAACAGCCGGGGCCAAAGCCACCGGCGTGAGAGTGACAGCGGGGACAGGCAGGAGGGGACTCACCCGTCCAGGATGGATTCCCGGCAGCAATACAGGTTATCGAATTTCTGTTTGGTGACAGAGTCGTTCACATTCATGGCTGGGACACACAGCTTCCCAGCCTTGGAGAGCTGGTACAGCCTGGAAGGGGACAGGGCTGGGTTAGAACAGAGAACAGCAACCCCATCAGAGATCTCCAGATCGTTTTCCCAAACCTGCCTGTGCACGCCGGTCACGCTCTCCTCCACAATCCCTCGGATCTTCTTGAATATGTTGGGGTATTTCTTATAAACCCAGTGGGTCAGGTCCCCACCGTCATCCAGGATCTAGAGAGGCAAAGAAGAGCATGGGGCAGTCAGGCTGCCGCTGCGAAAAGCACTCGCTGGGGACAGGAATGGGAAAAAAGAGATGAAAAGCGTCTGCAGGCACCGAGCGGGGAATAGTCAGGCAGAGGAATGGGGGTAAAGGCTCCTGGAGCCCTTGGCAACACCAGCGGCCCCCGGAAGGGAAGGGCCAGGAGCAGCCTGAGCACTGCACCGAGGAGGAGGAAGGGCTGGAGGAAGGCTCGTTACCATGTTGGCCTGCCAGCCGTCGATGTTAACACAGCGGTCAATGCACCACCAGAAGTCATCCTCCGACTCCCCCTTCCAGGCAAACACGGCAACACCTACAGGAAGAGAAGCATCCTTGGCATGTGCTGAGGTTGGCAGAGCTCCCTCCTGCTTGGCCAACTCCGGAAAACCACAGACAGGAGGAACGAGGGGCCGTGCGGAGATCAAACCGCAGCCCACAACAGCATCAGACCTCTTTATCCCTCCCCAAAAGGTATTTGGTCCAAACCAACCCTCAAACCAACCGTCTGGGAGGAGGGGCTGGAAGGCCCTGCGGCCCCAGGCTCAGCCAGACCAGGGGAGAGTGAGGTTGGATTTAGGAACAATTTCTTCCCCAAAAGGCTGTGAGGCATTGGAACAGGCTGCCCAGAGCAGTGCTGGGTTCATCCCCGGAGGGTTGGACAGACAGACATGATGTTCTCAGGACATGGGGCAGTGCCAGGGTCGGGTTATGGCTGGACTCCATGATCTTGAGGGGCTTTTCAACCCAAACGATTCTGTGATTCTACAATTCTACACTCACCGGCTTCGGCCAGGGCGGCCGCCACTTCGTTCTGGGTGGAGTAGATGTTGCAGGCGGACCAGCGGCACTGCGCCCCCAGCGCACACAGCGTCTCGATCAGCACCTGCGAGACCCGGGGCAGCGGTGACGGGCACAGCGCGGAGCCCCCAGCGCCGCGGAACCCACCAGCAAACCAGAACATCTGTACCCAAAACTGTAGGAAAACTAGGAAGGGGAACATGAGGTGGCTCTTTGCATCTGTAAAAACATTACGCTGGGATTAAACGCATAGGCAGCCGTTCAACCACAGGATTGCCTGTTACATGTGCAAGTTTTGATACTTAAGAGAAATGTCATCTTAGTCCACGGCCATCATGCCGCGTAAATCGGCAGCTTTTAGGAAGCCACCTACCTGACTGGCTGTGTCATTCAATAACAGGATGTCTGAATGGCATTGTGGTTCCTACGGGAACTTGCTGGACCAAAACTGAATTTTACAGAGGGTTTATAATTTAAAACTTTACACTAATAATTCTAACATGATTCTGTATGGCTTTTCATTACAATTCAAGTATACAGAAGTATACAAAGAACCTGTTTCTACAATATTTCTCTCAAAACTATATTTTCTGTATAAAGGTAGCGGTGTGGTCACTTACACTGCCCGCACTAAAATCCAGTTTAACATCTACACCTTCTCGTTTTCCCTGGGGCAGCAGAACCTTTCCAAGATGCTTTCACAACAGTGAAGGTGACTCCTCCAATTGCCCAAGGCTGGGAAACTTAAGCAATTTCCTTTCCCTGGGGTAAAACGGGTCTGTCCAGCCCAGACACCCCAAAAACGCAGCTACTCACCGCGGTCTGTGCTGTGATGTGGGTACAACCCACGATTTTAGCTCCAGCCAAAGGTTTCTCCCCTTGAGCTCGTTTCCTGAGGGAAATCAGAGCAGACATGTCTGCAAAAAAAGGGACAGAGAGAAAGGTTTTACCAATGGCTCAGTCCAAAGGCCCCTGTGTGCCAGACCTGGGCTCTCACAGCCTATATCCAGCCCACAGCTTTTGCTGCAAGAGTTGGGGAGAAAACTCATCTCTGGCCTGGTAGGGCTGCCCAAAGTGTGATCAGAACATCAGTGTCATTTGTCACTTGACAAAGACACATCACAAGACCAGAGAGGTCCGGGACACGACGGGGACAGTCAGCAGCCCCGCAGAACAGCGCTGAGAAGCAGCACCTAAAGAAGATGCGAACGGCGCTGCCGCATCTCCAGAGTTGCTTGGAACGTCCCTGGATTATCTTCCCCTTCCGAGGCTTTGGCAGCGTGTGTGTAAAAGGAGCCCGAAAGCAAAGTTACCCAATCGCCCCGCTGGAAACAGCAACTCGCTGCCCACGAGCCCCCAGGGAAGAGGTTGGGACCGACAGCTTTCATGTCCCCAAAGGCATCGCGAGATAATTTTGCCCATTGAGGTTTCTCATCCGAAGCCACCAGAACATGAACCCTGCAAGAGCTCTGCTGCTGGTAGATAGATGCCACGTGTCATTACCATTTGCTGTCACATCCAGTGACTCCCCGTGTCATCTGCCGATTCGGGGGGCAGAGATGGGGTGTCCCAGGCCATGGGAATCGCCAGCCCCAGCTCCGGGTCTCCGGAGAACATGGCGCAAGCCCCTCGCTCTGCTTTTACCTTGCTCAGCGATCTCGATCTCCCGGCGCCCGAATTCCGCCTGCTTGATGTTCTTCACACAGAAATTGCTGCTGCCTTTGGAGTTGGTTTGCTGCTTCTCACGAGGGGACACCTCGTCGTCCGAGCTGTCTGTGTAGGACGCAGCTACAGCCGGGAGAGCAACAAACATCACAAACGTCACCCCCAGAGTGGGGACCTCCCGCCCTTCAGCTTCCACACACACTCATGCTTCAAACCACAGGAAAAGCCAGAACGAATTTTGCACTCTTATTCTCTAAAACACCCCAGGGTTATCAACTGATAATCAACACCTGAGCTTCAGGAACTCCTAGAATTATCCCCTCCGTGGCCTTGTGCAACACAGCAGTGCGGAGCATCCCGACATGCCGTGGCACCAACGCTGGGTTTGGGATAGAACCGCGCACGGAGAGGGATCCCGGCACCTACCGGAGCTGTAGCTGTCGGTGGAAGACTGCGAGATGGAGCGGGACAGGGACCGGCGCCCCGTCTTGGTCGGGAACTTGGTGAACTCCTGCATGTCATCTGCAAACTGGATTTGCTGAGAAACACAAAGAGAAATGCTAAATGAGCGGGTCAACGCCATCTTTCCAGGTTATTCGGGCCCGTGGGTCCCTTCGGTCAACCGCGGCTGCTGCAGTCACAGAAATGGGAACCGGCAAACGCACCAAGGAACAGATTTGTGGCGACAAAAATTAAACCCCCTCCTCTTCCCGACCATCTCGGTCACCAGCTTAAAGCAGATTGGACACTTAACACCTGAAGATACAAAAAGCACCCAGCAAGGCTCAAAACATCCTCCTTAACGCACCTCTGGCTCCCTGAGGCGCCTCCAGGAAAGTCAGACGGCTTGTACAACATAAATACTGTGCAGCCCTCTCGACAAGCTCCAACAGACCCTGTCCCAACCGATTTCTGCCCAAGAAACGCAGCAGCGAGAGAGCCGGGGTGGTCCCGGCAGAAATTCTGGTGCTTCCAGGCTCTTCCCCAGGAGCGGAGCATCCCGCAGGTTAAAAACACAGCACAGCCTTCCAAAACCGACACCAAAAGCAAGGGGAAAAAACCCAGCGAGAGAGAACGTTTCAACAAAAGTAGTTGACATTGCATTGGCTTTCAGTCTCCTCGGCGTTACAGATGTTTCCATTGTAAGAGAAGCCCTAAAACAGCCGCCCCTCCTTCTTCTCTCAGCGAGAGGCAACTCAAGGCTCTGGCACCCACCGCCAGCTCATCACATTCGAGCATTGGGCCGAAACGAGGGGAAAAACAGCCCCAAACTGCTCAGCTCTGCACTCAGCCCCAGCAAAAAGCTTTTATTGCTGCTTCTGCAAGAGAAAGACAACGGAGATGAAAGGGAATTAGGAAAAGCGGCCACAAATGCAGGTGGACACCCCCTCCCCGGCACGATGACCCCGACGAGGAGCCTCTTCCCTCTGATCAGGAGCCTCTTCTCTCTGATTGCGTCGCTGCGGGATTTAATTTTGCCACTTAATGAGGATGAGACTCAAGGCAGGGAGTGGGATTACCAAAGCATCCCCACAGACCCAGGAGATCCCCAGAAGCACCCTGAAGAAATGGAGTTGATGGAAGGGGACGGGCTGTGGCGGCCTCGGGGAGGGTTTTCCACACCACCACGAGCCCCAAAGCTCCCAAAAGCTTTGATGAGGGAAATAGTCTTCAAGGGGAGAAGAATGCAACTATTTAGTTGAGATGAGCCATCCCAGGAAAGAGGAATGTGCATAGTCTGGGGCCACCAGCATCCTGGCTGGTACCAGCACCGGTGTGGCCAGCAGGACCAGGGCAGCTGCTCAAATCCTGGGGTCACTTTTGGGCCACCCAACTCATCAAAGCAGAGGGTGTGAACACGCTCCTGGCATTAAAACAGCTCGACGTGTTAGCGGAGGAATTTTCTCCATCTCAGGGAAAGGTTTCCAGGGAAGAGGCAAATCCAGGAGGAAAAGAAAACAAACATATAAGCCAGGCTTTGCTGCTCCAGCCCAGGGCGCGGGTGGGACACGGGGACCCTGCGCCAGGGCACTTCCCTGCCTGGACGGTCTTGGGGAGCAACGCTGGTTTGGGATGCGATGGGAAGGAGGTGGTGGGGCTGCTGTGCCCCCCGCCAGCCCCACGCTGTCCCCACGACCGAGACCATCACCATCCCTTGGGGTGACCGTCCGTGGGGGCTGCGCCAGCTCCAAGCACAGTCCCACATTTTAGGAGCAACGGCAGCTCTAGAAACGCTGGGTTTGAATTCGAGGGGTAAAAATAAATAAATAAATTTAAAAATCACCACTAAAGAAACCCAAGTGCTGAATTACCCACAGTAATCCCTGCTGTGGCTTTACCAGAGCTCAGCTGAACTCCGCAGCTTAGCAAAATCTGCGCCCGGCTAAAATTATCATCGAACATTACAGGCAGCTTCCGAATCGAATGAAACGTTCGCACACGGAACCCCCGCTCCGAGCGCGGCAAATTAACGCGGCGTCCGGCAACCAGCCGGGAGGAAGATGAAGGAGGCCGGCACGGCGACAGGGACGCGTTACCTGCCACGTGCCGGGCGCTCCAGCTGCGCTAAAGTAATGGGGAAGATCTCGTAATCCCTCAGCTTGTCACGAGAATCTGAATGAACAGCATCCCCGGCGAGGAGGGACCGCGACGGGACCGTCCGGCTGTGGAGAGCGCAATCAATCCCAGCCCAATTCCAACCCTGCTGAAGCGGCTGTTCTGAGCGGGTGGAGCGCAAGGGTTTAAGAGCGAGGAACAATATTTTTTCAACCCAGCAATTCGCGACCAAAGAGGCAAAACAATCCAGAACTGCGCAGAAACAGAGCCAGGGCGTTTTCCAGCATCGCTGCCTCCTTACAGGAGATGGGGCCGGGGTCTCATTGCTGTGCAATGAGCAGCTACCTGCAGGGTACAGAGGGGTTTTTGGGAGATGTCCTACAGGAAAACACCAGGATGCGACATCTCCTGCCAAGTTCTTGCACGGTCGCACCTGCCAAGCCAGAAGTACATTCTCTCCCCTTGCGAAACCCAGCACGGCCGTGCCCGATCCCACGTGGATCCAACTCTTCCCAACAACGGCCGCTCCTTTGCAGCCACAACCACCCCACAAAGGGTCAAATATGGTGCCTGGCCCCCTCCAAAGCGAACACCAGCCACTTGCCCGGTGCATCCCAGAACCACCATGAAGCTAAGAACTCAGCTTCACCAAGCGTTTCCCTACGTTATAAGGCACCTGCCCATACATGGGCACACTGGCTGGGCAGCCCCGAACCCCCACGTGCCTCCAGCGCATCCAGCCTCATTGTTTCATTACTACAACACGGGAAGGGCAAGCAGAGCCCGGAGCTGGGCTGCCACCAGCTGAAGGAACCGGCGGCTCGTGACGGCGGGCGGGTGAGCCGGTGATTTATCCTGTGTTCTTCCCCAGCAGTCAGGCTGAGAGCAGCTTTTCCAGCTTATGAAGTTCCTCCCTCCCGTCTCTGGCCTGCAGAGGACTTTGTAAATCCAGCTGGATTTACCTCGGGCACAGACGAGCCAGGCACATCCCTCTCACGCTACACAACCTCACTTTCCATTTTAAAACTCCTTCTATCCGCAGAACGGCTCCAGAGAGGATGCTCGAGCTCCTTCGCTGTGCTACACAGCCCCGATCGCATCCCATGCCGCCTCAGGGGACAGCAACGGAGCGGGGTGCAGGAGGAGGAGGGGGGTTTGGAAAGCATACACCAGCTCACAGCCACCCCAGGGGACACACACCGGCCCCCTTCACCAAGGGGAAAGGACACGTGCTGGGAGCAGCTCCAGGCACCTTAAACCCCCAGGTTTGCTTTAGCAACCCTTTTTAATTATTATTTTTCACCAGGGACAATGCGAGCGGTGGCACATCCAGGGCAGTGCAAAGGAAGCGTCCTCACAGCCACTCGGGGTGACACAATGGGACAGGAGCAGCAAAGCCCCCAACCCTCCAGAGATTCCCCCCACGTCCGCGGCCGTGACGACACGATGGCCCAGGGAGGACCAGCAGAATGGGAGCGAGCACGTTCTCCCAGCAATGCAGCCGCCTGAAAGCAAGAAATATCTCTGTAACCCACTTCTGCCCTCCCAGGAGAAAGCCTGGAAGGAGCCAGGGCCCTTTCCTCTCACTGCAGAAAGCCAGCGGCAGAGACCAAGCTTATTCAGGGCAGCCAGTTCCCCTTATTTCACCTCCTCTCCCCAACAAAAACTCCCTGGCAGAGGCTGGGAGGGCGCTGCCGGTTGCCCACGCTGCTAATGCAGCCCTGACGTGACCTGTCTTCTAAGTTCATGATTTCTTTGTCATTCCTGGATATTCAGCCAGACTAGAAACGCTTTACAGCCCAAAGCAGCGCTCGTCCTCTCCGCCAGCCCCGCTCGCACGAGGCACCACCAGCACCGAGTTTTGCAGACCCGGCGATGGAAATCTTCACGTTCCCTGGCTCCAAACCCCAAGGATTTGGCATCTGCAGAAACACCATTTCCTCCAGGGAGCTGCGACTGGTTTCTCAGGAGGATCCGGGTCCAGATGAGTTGACACATTTCAAAAGGACAAGTTGCTTTAATTCACTTATTTGCAGAAGCGAGTCATGGTGCTCAGGCAGTGAGGGAGGGAGGGGGCACCGCAGGGGCTCAGGGCCCTTCAGCCACGCACCAGCGTTTAAAAATAATAACATAAAATAACCAGGCTCGTTGCGACAGGACAAGGGGTGATGGTTTTAAACTAAACGGGGGAGATTCAGGCTGGACGTGAGGATTAAATTGTTGCCCTGAGGGTGGTGAGAGCCTGGCCCAGGTTGGGCAGAGAGGTGGTGGATGAACCATCCCTGGAGACATCCCAGGCCAGGCTGGACGGGGCTCTGAGCACCCTGAGCTGGTGCAGATGTCCCTGTCATGGCAGGGGGGGCACTGGGGGAGCTGGGGAGGCCCCTCCACCCCAAACCGTCTGTGTCTCCATAAGGATTGATGGAAAAATCAGCGCTGAATTCAGTACCCCCAGCTCGCAGAGGGTCCACAGGGCAGGTTTTTCCCCACGGAGAGGCAGAGACCCGCCTGGCGCTCGCCCCGAGCAGGAGCCGCAGCCAAATCTCTGCCTGGAAACCTTTACACCGTTCCTGACAAGGAAATAAAAGGGCACGGAGGTCCTGGCAAAGTAAAGTGGCCAAGCCCTGATACCAACCACCCTCCTGCACCGCTGGGCTGGGCAAAACAAGGAAAATGAGAAAATTCCTGTGAGTACAAGAGAAGAACTGAGGATTTTCCACAAAAATCCCAAAGCTCAGCAGAGAAGAAACAGCAGAAAAGAAACAGGCCCATTGCAAGGGTTAAGAAACCATCGCAAGATTTCAGCCATCGTGGGAATCACTGTTAAAGGGAAAATAAACAGAAGGCGGGATTAAATGAAATAAATGTGATTTTGAGTGCCCAGCTGTTAAATAGTAACCGGGAATAACTCCTGCCTTATAAACACCTTGAGGCCAAAGGTGCCTCCAGCAACAGCATCAGGAAAGCTCCGCGGGAGCGGACGCAGCGGCAAGTCCTTGGACCCCAGGGACACAGGCAAAGGCTATTTTATCATCTATTTTATCATTCACGGTGCCCGCACCAAGTGGAAAACTGGGATGAATTGGTGTCACCTGCTGCCATAGCACGGACAGGACTGCGGGTTAAGTTACTTGCATCAGCTTGTGGGATGAACCGAGGACTAACGGCCTCAAAAAGACACATGGAAATGTGTGCGTGTGTGTCATAGCTGATAGGGAATCAGCTTTAATTAGCATCGATTTTTACATTAATTAGAAAACTCCTCTACAACTGCAGCTGTGCGAGACCAAGGGAGCGCTCGGAAGCGCTGTCGGAGGGACAGTAAAGCAGCCCCTGGGTGTTTTGGGGAGGAATGGATCTGCCCAGCACCCCGGGTGCCCCAACTGCCCCCTTTTCTCCCCCAGAACCAACCTGCAGAAGAATCGCAGCATTTCAAGACCTCTTTTGGTCTTTCAAGAGACCGATACAGCAAACGCCATCCAGTTACACCCACCTACACTTAACGACTCCATCCCTGCGCCGCAGCTCTAAGGGAAATACCCAGCGGGATCGGCGTCGAGCAGGAGCTGCCACTTTGTGTAATAATACATCATTATGTCAGGGAATACAGCTGTGCAACTGGAAACCTGGAATTACATCCTCTGCATGTTTCCAGCCCTGGCTGACCCCCCAAGCCCCTCGCAGTGGTATTTCCACAAACGCATCACCAAGAGCTGCCTATTTCTCATTTACCAATATCCTCTATTTTCAGCCCTGGAAAATGCTTTGGTTTTGATGCATTCAAAGACAAGGCAGGAGAGGAAGCCCAGGCTTATCCAGATGGACAAACATCACCCTCTCGGACACCGACTCCTCGTGCCGGAGTAAAACCAACCCTTCCTGAAACAGGGTTAACTCAATTAACCCCCGTTCTTTTAATTGGGGCAGGAGAGACAAGAAGTGACGTCCTCACGGTGATGGCGAGCTCAGAGAACATTGGGAGAAGGGGCTGGTTAAAGGAGGGAGTAGCAGGCTGCTCCAAGGTCAATAGGGATCAGCCAGATGTTCACACTCCAAAACATGCCCAGGTTGGATGTAAAACTTCTCCCCGCGGTGCAAGAACGTGTGAAATTTGGGGCTCCCTGCGGGGAGGCGAAAGGAGGAGAGACCGAAAACAGCGGACGCAGGTTGAACCTCACCCCGGGTTATCTGGAAGGAGGAAAGGAAAGCAAAACATGAATTCCAGCGAGGCAAAGCCCCGAGGCCGCTCCTCTGCAGGCTGCCCACCTCCTCTGACCCGGCAGGAGCCGTTCCTGCGCCCGCACCTCGCAGATAAACCCGATCCCACCCAAAATCGCGGCTCCTTCGCCAGGTCCTGCCAGCAACCGCCAGCTCGGCAGCCAAGGGGAGGCTGAACCCACCTCCGAGGCCGGCGGCCGCCTCACCCGAATTACAATGCAGCCTGTTTGACGAGCTGGAACATCATGTCCTCGGCCACCTAAGTTCTTTGGCTGTCACCAACCTGAAGTAAACAGATTCTGCAGCAGCAATAAGCTCGTTACCAAGGCCACCGTATTGATCTCCAAGTGTAATTAAAATTCACAGTTCAAGCAGCCCAATGTGACAGGGGCGGCTTCCGAAAGGCGTGAATAGCCCCAGATCCCGTGTTCTCAGGGCAGGGAGCCCACAGGGTGAGGCTCAAATAACACCCCAAGCAGCAGTTTCTCTTTGGAGCAGCAACCAAGATGCCCCAGAGCACACACTCCCTGTAAAATCGCAGAATTGCTTTGGTTGGAAAACACCCTCAAGATCATCAAGTCCAACTGTTCCCGCAGCACTGCCCCATGTCCTGAGAACCTCATGTCCGTCTGTCCAGTCCTCCAGGGATGGTGACTCCAGCACTGCCCTGGGCAGCCTGTTCCAATGCCCCACAGCCCTTTGGGGAAGGAATTGTTCCTAAATCCAACCTCAACCACCCCTGGTGCAACTTGAGGCCATTTCCTCTCATCCTGTCGCCCTCCTCGAGATCATTGATAAAGACATCAGACCTGGCCCCGCGCTCTGCCGAGGGTTCACCAGCCAGGCTGAGCTGCTGCTCAGCCCAAGGCTGTGGTGCAGACCAGGTTCAGGCGCTGCTGAGAGTGGCCGAGTCCCCAGGGCTTTGCCAAGAGGCTCCAGCATACGCCACTGAGATGGTGACAAGATGCTCCTCCTCGGAGGGGCTCCCCGACCCTCCACAGCAGCCCCCAGCCCCACACACATCCAACCCAAGGCCCCATGGAGAAGGAGAGGAGTCAGGCACTGCACAAGTGCTGGCACAAGGTCCTTGGCGCTGGGATGATCACCTCAAGTGCCACCACCACCATCCTCCGAGTGAAGGTGAGTCAGAGTCCCCCAGATAACAGCTCTGATCAAAGGGCTCAGCGGGAAACGCAACGAGCCCTCAGCAAACGGAGAACGTCGCCCGCAGGAAACTCCTGATGATAAAAGACACGAGCGTATCTTGAGGCAGCGCCGAGCCCCACACCTCCCCTGCACAAACACGGGACCGGGTGCTCCGCGGAGGAACCGCGAGGACGGGATCCTCACCGGCAACACTCTGCGTGCAACCAGCGGCTTGATCCAAAAGGATCAACTCCAGCCTGGCCTTGAAAAGCTGCTTTCCTGAAAAATAAAGAAAAACACAACAAAACAGCCTTAACCTCAAGCAGGGAGCACAAGAACAGGCTCCAACATTTGCACGGGCTGGAAAGTGCGGTGAAAACTGTCCATGTCCCAAAGAAAGTATTGTGGTAGGCTGGTCCTCAGCAGAAAACAAGCCCATGTTTTTGGGAAAGGCCTAAATAAGCATGGTGGCTGTGCCGCCAGCCGTCTGCCCGCACTGCAGAGCTGCTGTCATGGGAAGGATGCTCCACCGAGGAGAACCGGCGCTGCTCGGATAGGTGGTCTGACACCCACACCATCAAAACACAAGAGGTGCTTGTGAAGGCTGCGGAGAATGAATATCCAACTCCTTTTCCATCTCCGTTGGGGTGGAAATCCAGCCTACCTCGTGGGGAGAAGAGAGAAGCAAAACCCACTCACCCTGGGAAGCCAATTTGCAGATGGTTGTGTCAGCCTCACCTCAAAAATCTCCGTTCTTCCTGCTCTCCACTTCAATAACTTAATTAAGCATCTTCTGGCCTTGTAGAGGTGCTGAGTGACAAGGACGGGCCTCCCTTCTGGACAGCAACGAGACCCTCCCAAAAGCCCAAGTGATGAGAAGGACCCAAGAACTATTTATTACAGAAATAATTACCTTTCTGTCATCTAATACAGCAGCACCTGTCTGCTCCTGCCCCCAGTAAATCATCTCTGTTGCAAACACCCTCATGATTTGCTCTCTCCATGGGTCAGGGTACAATCAGCTCAGCTTTTCACCATCTCACCATAGCAACACGTTCACTTATTCAGGTTTCCCCGCACCTCAACAAGGCCAAACCCATCCCAGGTGCTCCAAACAGCAAAGGACGAGTTGTTCAACTCACCCCAGCCTGGACATCTCATTATGAGAAGGAAAAACTGCAGGAAGAAGATAGAGAGAGCAAAAGAAGAGAGGAGTTGGGCCAGCAAGCGAAGAGGGGGGAGTGCCCGGTGTGTGGCTGAACAACCGGCAGAGGAGATGGTGGCCGGTGCCCCGGACAAGCCCACAAAGGCAGAGAGGATTTATGAGCAGCCAGTCTAAGGAATGGAATTAAATAGGAAAAACGAGCGACTCCCGGAGCTCAGGCAGTACAAACAAGGGCAGTCTGAAGGGGAAGGGGGTTTATCAGCACCCGGCTGGGCAGGCTCGGGACTGAGGAAAACGGGGCAGAAAACACGGATCGGGGAAGGGGCCGCATGCGAGGCCGGGGAGCAGCAGCCTGCAGCAAGGTCAGGCACCGCGGCAGGACGGCGGCTGCGCAGGCACCTGCGAGAACCAGCCGTGGAGACGGTGCTCCGGAGGCGCACAGCCCTCCCCGGGGACAGCGGCTCCCTATGGGCTCCGTCCCCCCCTCCCCGGGGACAGCAGCTCCCTATGGGCTCCGTCCCCCCTCCCCAGGGACAGCAGCTCCCTATGGGCTCCGTCCCCCCTCCCCAGGGACAGCAGCTCCCTATGGGCTCCGTCCCCGCTCCCCAGGGACAGCAGCTCCCTGTGGGCTCCGTCCCCCCTCCCCGGGGACAGTAGCTCCCTGTGGGCTCCGTCCCCCCTCCCCGGGGACAGCAGCTCCCTGTGGGCTCCGTCCCCCCTCCCCGGGGACAGCAGCTCCCTGTGGGCTCTGTCCCCCCTCCCCGGGGACAGCAGCTCCCTGTGGGCTCTGACCCCCTCCCCGGGGACAGCAGCTCCCTATGGGCTTCATGCCCCCTCCCCATGGACAGCAGCTCCCTATGGGCTCTGTCCCCCCGGTCCCCGGGGACAGCAGCTCCCTATGGGCTCTGTCCCCCCACCTCCCCAGCCACCCCCATGCCAGGCAGCACAGAGCTCCGCTCGCTGCCACCGCAGAGCCGCACTGCTCTGCATCAGCATCCCCCGCTGGGATTCCACCGGCACCTGCGGGGGCACAGCGCCCACCAAACACACCGGCCACGGCTGCACCGGCTCCCTGGGGCACGGAGGTGCCACGTAGCTCACCCCACCAGGAGAAAACTGAATGTTTTAAGCCCATTTCATGCTCCCATGCTGCTGCATGAGTAAGCAGATCAGTCTGCAGCATCTGTCTGTCTGTCTGCCGGCACCCAGGTGTGAAGGAGCTTGCGGAGGGCGATCCCCGCGCGACAAGGACGCAACGGAGACCGGGTGAAGTGACAGACGGGTACAGCGCTTGCCAAGCCCCCCCTGCATTGTCACCCATCTCCAAGGACAGTGGCGCGTCCTGCCTGCTTGGTACCACCCGCGGCTCAGCCGGGAGTTTAAAGCTTCACCGACCAGCCGACATGGATTCGGAAAAGCAGCCGCGGCCAAGGGCACCGACGGGATCCAGGGAGGCAGCACAGCAGATGCCCAGACACAACGGAGATCTGGAAGGGCACAACCTGCCCTTGAGCTCCCCCTTCATCCCCACACCTGTAATTCACTTAATTTGGGCAAAACACAAACCTCAGTGCTTCCAGCCCCCCCCAGCAACACGAAGGCACGCGCTGGAGACAGCCCGAGGCTCAGCGCCGCTCACCTCTGCATGGAAAGCTCCCATAGCCAACGAACCGCCTCGCTCTGACCAAAGCTGCTGTTATTTTGCTGTCAGCCCGATTTCCTAGAAACTGCAGTGAAAAAGGAGCTTCAGCAGAGCCAGGTAACCCCAGCTCTTGGGGGCAAACCACCACGTTTCTGCAGAAAGGCTACAACTCCATTCACCTTGACTGCACCGGCTCCTACTTAAATCCGGAGTTGATCATATTTAATCTCTTAATCTCTTACCTCCTGCTGTTTCACTTTTTCACCTTAAACAAGTGACTGACAAGAGAAGGAGACACAAACGTCAGCGATCCCCCGGGGTGGCTGCGCAGCCGGGGCTCGCTCGGCTGCCCCCGATGCCGCGGCGAGGACACCGATGTCTTCACAGCACCCACGGGGCCGACGTGCCCCCAGCTACACCGGAGATGCTCCCTTGGGTCCCAGCTGGGCTCAGGGCCCTTCCCCTGCACTCTGGCACCTTCCGCGAGCAGCAGCACAAGTTAAGGCTCCTCTCTGAAAAGCCGTTCAGCAGCAGGTCACACGGAGGAGACGGAGCCTGCGCTAAGCTTGGCCGCGTTCCCACCCTCCCCATCGCCAAACGCCTCCCGCAAACTGCATCGGCAAAGTTCAAGGAGCCTAAAAACACAAGGAGAGAGCCGCTCCGGCAGCACGCTGCGATTTTTTCCCTACCTCGGTGCTGGGAAATCATCTCTCGCAATCATCATCGCTGGCCTCTGACCACGCTGAGAGCTCCCGGGGCAGCGAGCGCAAAAGTCGCTTCGACTTGTGTCGGAACAGAAAAGCGTTTTAATGGTTTAATTGCGATCCTGCTTCGAAGGCTGAGCTGGAGGCACTCAACGTCTTATCTCAGGAGAGCAATTCTCCCTTCCCCGTCCTTTTATCCTTCTGCCAATGCCTCCGCTATTACTGAGCGCTATTCGCAGTAACTAGCCAGGCAAGGAAAACTGTGGCCCGAAGCATTTTGTTCCTTGACCTCAGCCACATCGTACACTCCCCATGATCTCGCTGGCGTTATCAGCCTCAAATGTCATGTGCATGTTGTTCTGGGCATCTTTAATACCGTCTCCCAGCCAGGACAGGCTGCAGTAGCCACAAGTCTGCCTGTGGCTCCTCATGCCATGTGCATACAGCAGCAAAATCAAGGTAATAACACACCCCACAACCCCTGAGACACGAGCAAACTTTGTCTCTGAGGATGCTGGATCAATTCCTCTCTCCACGTACGCTGCATTTCTTTTCATGACACATATTTTGGCCCCATAGGATAGTTCAGGATTAGTGGTTTGCTCCCCGCTCTCAGACCAGCCAGCCGCAGCCTCGCGCTGTCAGCTCCCCTGAGAAACACAACGGTAACGAAAAGGTAAAAAACAATCCCTGAGTTTGAGCTGCACTGAGCCAGAGGACGCAGATCCCAGCTCCGCATTCCTCTGCTCCTTCCTCCAGGCTACGTCCACAACCCGGATAAACAGGGTCGGGGTGCAGGGAGAACCTCCAGACCCTGCTCCCCAGCAGCAGCCACAAGCCTGGCCAAGGAGAGACGTCTGGAACACAGTGACCCGCTGGCAGCCCCTCCACGGGGGTCGGACACATCCCTAATCCCACCACCAGCCACGGGAGGCAAGAGAGACGCTCCCCCCGCGCAGCAGAACATTCGCATTCGCTGCGACTGCTCTGCCTTTGCGGCTGCAGCCCCCGGGGGAACACAATGTTCAGCACAGCGGGGACCTCCGGCCGCGGCTGCGCGGATCCGTGCGGCGCCAGGAGCACTAAATCGGCCTCACTGTCATGACCGGGACTTCAGCGGCACGTTACCTAACCCGGCAGGTCCGCAGCAAGCCAGAAGCACAGGTCTCCACGTGCTCCCCCATCAAAAGGCTGGTTACCCGAGTTAGTGGGTGACATGAGAACAGCAAGGAGTGGAACAGGGACATCTCAGGAGGTCCTGAGAGAAGGTCTTCAAGGATGAAAGAGGTGACGGGAGCTCAGCGCTGGGGCTGCTCCAGCAGCCTCTTCCCCAAGCCCAAACGCACTCCCACCCACATCTCCAGCAGAACCCCAACCCCAAAAAGAGTTCGGCGCACCAAATTTCCTCCTGCTGCCCTTCAGAGTGACCTACAGTAGCATCTCCAGGTCACTGCTGCCGGCTCGTCCCATTTAACAGGTCCCCCTCCTCTGTCCCCACCGCAGAGCACTGTCACCTCCACACACACCTCCAAACATGGGGTCCCCTGACCCGCTCCCCCCACCTTACCTGCCTGTCCCCTTGCCTGGGGTCACCCTGTCCCCAGACACCCCCATACCACAGCCAAGTCCCTGCGCTGCTCCCTGCCTTCCCCCCCCCAAAAAAATGGACCAGGCCTGACCCCAGTCCCCCACATTGGGCCACATCTCTCTCATACACCCGGTACCAGCCCATCAGCACCGGCCCAGGGCCGTGTCCCAGTACAGACCCCTCTCTCCCCAGTACCCAATCCCTCCCCATTCCACCCCAAAATGGGCCGACATCCCCTTTCAACCACCTGTGCCCCCAAAGCTTGGAACCAGCCCCCTCCAAGCCCGGTGCCGATTTCCCTCTTCTCCCCACAATGGGGACAGCCCCCCCTTTCCCAGTCACCCCCAAACTGGACCAGTCCCTGCTTTCCAGGCACCTCCCCCCGAACCGGGGGCTGCTCCCTCCGAACCGGGCCGGCCCCCGCCGGTACCGGTACCTTCTTGGGGGCCTTGGTGACGGTGGCCATGAAGGAATATTTCTCGGCGTCCTCCACCTCCTTGGCCTGCTTCACCCCCTCGCCGCCGGCGGGCTCCGGCACCGACATCCTGACGAGGAGGCGACGGGGCGGGCCGTGGCCGCCCGCGGTACTGGGCGGGGCGGCGCACGGCGGGAGCGCTACCGGTCGGGCTCGGTTTAAGCCGGCTCGGCTCGGCTGGGCCCGGCCGGTGCCGCGGCGGACGCTCCGGTGCCGCCGGCTCTGCGGCGGGACTGCGGCCGCCGCGCACGGCGCCAGGGGCGGCCCTGCCGTGACGTCGGCGCGTACTGACGTCAGCGCGCACCCGCCGGGCAAGTGAGGCAGGATGGCGGCGGCGGGCGGAAAGGACGCGGCGCCGCGGCGCCCCCTGGCGGCAAGAGGCGGGGATGGCGCGGGTGGGCGTGGTCGGTGGGCGTGGTCTGGGGGCGGGGCAAGCAATGACGGAACGAATTAAGGTAAATTGCGAAAGATAAACCAAAGAAAACCCCCAAGGTTTTTTTGGGAAAAAAAAAAAAAATGTTTGTTCAGGGGAAAAGTTAAAATGGGGACATATAAAATAAATCAGGGAAAAGTATTAAATCAGGAGGGAAATAAATAAACTGGGGGGGAATAAATTGGGGGGAAAATGTAAAAATTCAAGAAAATGAAGAAATCATAGGAGAAAGTGAGATGACAGGGAAGGGGGAGGAGCGGGACACAGCCAGGCAGCCCGTGGGAGAGGGATGCGGGGTGTCCATCTGTCCTCCCCATGCATGTGGTGTCTGTCTGTCCTGCCAGGTGTCACCTCCCTCCCGGCCCCTCCCGTGGGTGCTCCCCCACCCTGCCCGAGCATCCCCCCCAGGTTCGTACGGTCCCCAAAGGGGCTCTGGGGACAGGCAGGACAGCAGCAGCACTGCCCCTGGGGACACCCTGACCCTGTCCCTGTCCCCAGCCCCCACACAACCGGGGTCAGGGGGTCCAACCTCTCTCGGCCTTTTTGCTTTCCCAGAGGCATTCCCTTAAAAATAAAAGCAGGAAAAACATCAGCATTTGGGTTAAAACCCCCGGGGGAGAGGACAGATAACAGTTTTTAACCAAAATCGCTGTGTCTGGCCACAAAACGGCCTCTGGCCACCAAAATCCTCCAGCAGCTCCTTGGCCAAACCCCCATCCCGGCCTCGCTGTGCCCCAGAACCGCGGCCGGGGGCCCTTTCCGGGCGTCTCTGCCCCGTCAGCAGCTCTGTGGGTGCCCGCGGCGGCACGGGGGGGAAACCGGGGGGGACAGAGACCTCTTGGGGCACTTAGGGGGGGTCTTGGGGCACTTGGGGGCGTCTTGTGGCACTTGGGGGGTCTCAGAACACTTGGGGCACTTGGGGGTCCTCAGGGTGCTCAGAGGATCTCAGAGGCAGCTTCTTAAGACACAAACACCCACCCTGGGGGGGAAAGACACATTTTTGCTGTTTTCTTGTATTTCCCATGTGCTTTTACAGGTTTAGGCTGCCTGAAGCAGCCAGGGGGGATCAGGGATGAGGGTTTAAATTCGGAGGGGGCAGGTATTGGTGCTCTCCACATCTCCCCCCCAGGGACACTCACACCTCTGTTCCTCTGGGCTCTACCAAAGCATCAAACTGCCTGGCCATCATTCCGCTCCAGAGTTAACACCCTGTTCTGTGCAGCCGGCTTCCACCTGGAGCTCCCTGCAGGGCAGGGGCTCAGTGCCCCCCAGTACCCCCAAACCCAGGCAATCTGCCCACCCCTCTGAGCAGCTTCTGACCTTAAATACCACCCCCCCAAAAATCCAACCATAATGACTGTGGCCTGAAGCCAGCGGGATATATATAGGTCCCACTTCCCTGGGAAGGGGATGTGGAGCTGGGAAACCCCCGGCTGCTGCTGGAGCAGGGGCGGTGGGGGGAAGGAAGAGCTGGGCTGAGTCAGCCCCCCCCGAAAAATCCTGGTTGTCAGCAAACCCGACACCCACAAACGGCCCCATCCTGCCCTTCCCGTCCCCCTGGGTGAGCGATGGGGGGGTTAACCCTGAACCCCCCAACAAGACACCCCCTTGAGCGCGTTGGGGGGACTCGGGCAGCATGAAGCCCCCTCATGCCCTGGGTACCCCCGGGGATGCTGGAGCCGTGTGAGGGGAGTGGATTCGGGGCTCCTCCGTTCCTGGAAGGCAAAGGGGATGTGGGGGGGCTGGGAGGGGGGGAGGAAATGCCTCTTTGAGTGCTGCCTCTCCAGTGAAGTGCTGCAGGAAGCTTTGCCAGCAGCGTGTTTGCTCTCACCAGCTGCTCCCCGACCCCCCACACGGATTTCAAGGGGTCCCGCTGCCAGGACGGGGAGCCCATGCCCAGAGCCCCCCACCCCGGTGGTGCGGGGGTGGCCGGATCTGTCCCTCTGCCCTGGTGCTGGTGACCATGAACTTGTGTCCATCAACAGGAAAGTGGGTCAGGGTGATGTGACCCACTGAGAGCTTGACCTCGAGTCCTCGTCTGCATCCAGGCCCCCCCCCCCATCCCAAAGAGGAGCTCTGACCGCCCCCCCTGGCTCCCCCCAACAGGCAGAGTCCCCATCGGCTCCTGGGGACCCCCCCATTGCAGGGGACAAGGAGGGGATACAGAGCTTGGCCCTGGATCCAGCCCAGAGCCAGGATGGGGGCTTCCATCCCTCCACAAGGCATAGGAAAGGGAGACCCCCCCATCTACCCCCCAGAGCCCATCCCCACACCCCCAAATGTCCCCTCACCCCCCTGCCATCCCCCCCATCAGAGACCCCAGGGCTGATCACCAGCTGCCTCCCCCCATCACCTCCCACACTTACACAGTGCCACACATCTCCATTTATTAATAATATTAAATATACAGGCTGGGTTTTTTTATTATTTTCTTTAAATAGACTTCTTTAAATGACTTTGTATAAAATATTTCAACATTTCACTGTATAAAAAAAACCAAAAGAACATAGGCAAAATAAATCTGACACAGCTTAAAGGCAAGTTCTGTCCCCCGGGAGCGGGGCCGGCGTCTCCTTCGTGGTGAAAAATCAGTTTACACCAATGAGTTTGGCCCTGGACCCCCTGATTTACACCAACCCCCGGCCCCCCCTCCCTTTGGCAGTCATAAATACACCTATTAAAAACAAAAATCAATAGTAATGCTTTCTTTAAAAACAGTTTGGTTCGCCCACATTTTCTTCTATCGTATAAAAATAATAATACTTCAAAAACCCAAGAGCAGCGCAGGCCACGCTTCACATTCAGGACCGGGGTGGGCAACGGGGGGAAGGATGTGACCCCAGCCCATGGTTTGGGGTCTTGTGCATCCCAAACCTGGCTCTTCCCCAAGTCGGGGAGGGCTGAGCCGAAAAGCCCCCCCGGTCCCCAGCGGGGTATCTCCATCTCTTACACCCACATCATCCCCCGGCCCCGTTTCCCTTCTCTAAAGCGCAGTCACCCAAAATACAACACTAAAATCCAGTCGCAGGCGAGGCCAGCTCGCAGCAAACCCTGCGAGGGGGTGGGACGGGCCCCCCAGGACGTATTTCTGCAGGATAAAGACTTTCATCCGCTATCTTAAAAGTAAAACGCTAACGGCACGCCGGCGAGCCGAGGCCAGCTCGGGCGCGGGAGCGGAGCCACGACGGGGACGAGGACGGGGCCAGGTGTCACCCCCCAAAGTCTTGTCCCATGCAGGGACTGGGGGGCTTTAAATATTCACAGTGTGAGGGTTGAAGTTGCAAGATGAGGCTGTTGGGGGCGGGAGGACCAGCGAATGACCCCCCAGCCTTGGGGATGCTCTGGCTGAAGCCTGGGGTGATGCAGGGGGTGCAGGGGGCAATGGGTGCTGCCCCAAACCCCCCCGTGCTGGGGTGGGAGAAGAGCCGGGGGGGTTGGGGAGCTGGTCCGTGTCCCAGCGGGATCCATCGCCCCACATCCAGCGTCTCCATCATCCTGCTCGTCACTGCGGTGTCACCTCAGCCACTGTCCCAGCAAAGCCCTTTGGTGACAGCCCGACGCTGTCCAGCCCTTGGCTTCCCGGGGGTCCCACTCGGGGCGCATCCCCCCATCCTCGGGACGGTTTGTTTTGCAGTTTCTGGTCACCGGCGTGGGAGGGGGGAGGATCAGCATCATGGCAGGACCGCGGGGGGGCCGGCGTGTGCCGACCCTCCATCCCACAGCGAGGAGCATCCGGATCCGTCCCCCCCGAGCAGCTTCACATCCCGCCTGGGGCCCTGGGAAAAGGAGGGGAAGGATGAGCTGGAGCCAGGGAGTGGGGGGGGGGGGGGGGGGTGGAGCAACGCATCAAAACCACAGGAAAAATATTATATATATTAAGAAAGTGCTGGTAATGGATTAACGAGCTGCAAAACCACATGCTGGCAGCACCGGGGTGCAGACCTGCTGCTCTCCGTGGCTCTCCCCCCACCCCCCCGCAGCCGAATTTCCCTGCCCGTGGTTGAGGTGGGTGTCGGGGGGACAATGTGGGGACTCGCCGCTGTCCCCACAGCCTTGGACCAGAGCCCCGCGTGGTCCCATCCAGCCCCTGCTCACCTCAGAGGTCCTGAGTCTCCAGCTCTGGACTCCCCGCTGCTCCCCGCAGTGCCCTGCAGGGAAAACCGAGGGGGTTTAGGGCAGGGGGGCCAGGGTGGGGGTCCCCAAAGCCCCCCCAGGTAGGATGGTACCGCACCCACCTCCGCTCCGGCTCCTCGGGGTCGCAGCCCCCGTCCTCCAGCGGCCGCTGCAGAACCTGTGCGGAGGGAGGGGGCACAGGGAGATGAGCCCCAGGGAAGGGGAGGGGGCTGCAGAAGCAGGGGCTCTCCCAAATATCACCCACTCTGCTCAGCATCACTTGCCCCCCCCACCCCCCAATCTCAAAATGATGGGGAAAGTGGGGCTCAACCCACACAGACCAAGAGATGAGTGGGGAAACTGAGGCAGGAGAGGATGCTTGCGCCCGGGGAGGGGGCAGGATGGGCTGGCGGGGGGGCCTTACCCTGGATTTATACTTGTAGAAGAGCAGCCCTCCCATGGCCAGCAAGACGGCCACCACGCTGGCCACCGTGATGTAAACCAGGGGCTCCTGGCGGCCCTCCCTGGCCAGCGGCTCCTTCCTGCGCTGCTCTGCGCCCAGAACAAAGCCAGAGTCAAAGCTGGGGCCGGCTCCCCCGTCCTGGGGCTCCCGCAGCCGGCTCAGCCCCCAGCCTCGTGCCCTCGCCCCGTTGTCGTCCCCGGGGCCACCCGCCGCTCGATCCCATGGCCCCGGGGCCATCCTGGAGAAGCGGAGCAGCGTGACGGGCTGGGCGGCCTCGGCGGGACTGATCCTGGCTCCCCCGGCGCTGGGGGACGCTGCCGGCGCCGTGGTCCTGAGCCCGTCGGGACGAGCCGAGAGGATGGAGGGTCCCTGCTGCTGGGCTGGCGGGTGGCCGGCCACCGTGTCGCTGTCCCCCTGCACCAGTTCTCCGTCCCCGTGCAGGATGGGGACATCCGCCGCCACCTGGTTTAGGGTCCCCGACGGATCCAGGAGGGTTTCGGCGCTGTCGGCTGGAGCCGTCTGCTGCATGGCGGGGGACAGCACCGACGTCACGTCACCTACCCCGGCACTCGGGACCTCCCCGGTCCCCGAGCCGCCGTCCATGCTACTGGGGGGCTGAGACGGGGCGTCTAAGTCAGCGAGGGTGGCATGGAGGCTGTAAGGGACCCGGGTGCTAGCGGGTGTCACCTCCCCACCGGCGTGGGTGGCAGCGGGGAGGGAGGGCTGGGTGGCGGAAGGGAGGGCAGGGGACAGGCAATTGCAGTCAGGATCTGTCCCCACACCTGAAAGAAGCAGAGAGAAATGGCCGTGGGGTCACCGAGGGGGACACAGCCAGCAGATCTGAGGTCGGGGGCAGCGTCCCCGTCCCTCCCCGCAGCCCCGGGCAAGCAAGTCAAACCGACCCCCCGACAGAAGAGAGTGAAGGTGAGGCAGGGAGCAGGCAGGGACAGACGTGGCAGCACGGAGGTGACGAGCAGCGGGCAGGATGAAGCAAACCCGAGTCACCGGGTCCCCCGAGCCGACGGCAGTGGGTTATCCACGACTGGCACGAGCCCGACAGTCACATTTAATGTTCCCCCCCACGGCACAGGGACACGGCACAGCTCCGACACACGGACGGCAGCGAGACGTCTCCTCCGAGGACATGCAGACACGCAGCACGGGCGCTCGCAAAAGCACGAACGGTAACACGGGCTCTTCCACCCCGGCGAGCAACGCTCTCCCCAAAGACTTGGTTGGGGAAACTGAGGCAGGGAGGGTAGCTGAAGTGACACGGTCATGCAGCACGTCGGTGGCAGAGCGGTTCCGGCGCCTCGATTTCTCCATGTTACGCTCAACCCGGGCGCTGGGGTTTTGAGACGGAGCCCAGATTGATGCCTCCAGCTGGGCTGATGGAGACGCCTCCTCATTCCCCCTCAGCATCTCTATTCGGCCTTGTTTCCAGCAGGATTCAGCCCAAATCCCACCTCCAACAGGTGCCCAGCCCCTTCTCCCCAGCCCGGCTCCCCCCAGACATGGACACATTGCCAAGGCCACCCCACAGGGACGGTCACCAGCCGAGCGACAGAGACGGGACCAAGGCAGACACGTGCCGTGCCCACGTGTCCCCGCAGAGGGGGACGCGCGGCTCTAAGCTGCTCCATGCAGGCGAGCCCAAGCCCCCCCATCCCGGCAAAGCCTCAGTGTCTCACCTGGGGAGGCTGCGGCCCTGGGCCCCGGGCAGGACCGGCGGTAGACCTGGCTGCAGTCCTTCTCGAAGGTTTCCTGGTTCTGCAGCAGCTGGTTGATGTCCTGGAAGAACTGTTTCACCAGCACCAGCATCTCGTACGGGGAGGTGGTGAACTCTTCAAAGCACATTTGCGAGAGCTGGAGGTAAAGTCAGGCTCAGCAGCAGCTCCGTGACCACAACAAGCACCCGCTGTCACCCCCAGGGCAGAGCCTGAACCCCCACAGCCCCCTGTGTCACGCACACCCCATATCTGCTCCACAATGTCCTGCCCACGCACCCCTCCAGGACGCTCTGGACACCCCATTTCACCCAAGGATGGGAATTCAGCCCCACAGATGTGGCACCCCAGGAGGAAGGAGACACCGGACCTTTCTCTCCTCATCATCCTCCTCCCTGATGCAGGGGTCGACGTTCTCGTCGATGCGGTTGTACATCCTGCGCACCATCTGCATCTTCTTGGCGTTGGACGAGTTCTCCTTGAACTCCGTTCGTTCCAGGATCTTGCCCAGCAGAGGAAAAGCGGCTTTCACGTAGCAGATGGAGTCGTTCTGCGAGGACACAGATCCCCCCAAAAACTGGTTACTGGATGGGCAGAGGCAGCACCACCCGTCCCGCTCTGCCTGGGGGAAACTGAGGCACCAAGTCACAAAATGCCTTTCTACAGCCCGAGATGGGACTCAAAAGACAGCCAGACAGGCAAGATGGGTCCCTCCTGCAAAGGGGGACAGGAGAGGGGACACTGGGGATGTGGGGAACCCCTCTATGCACCAGCCAGCCCTGGTCCCTGTCCCCTCTGTCCCCTGGTGACCAGCAAGGAGCTACTCACCAGCTGCATCTTATTGATGAACTTGAAGGAGACCCTGCCCGGATGCTGCATCTGGGTGTCAGCCTGGAAGGAGAGCGCAGGACGTCACCCCATGTCCCCAACACAGCAGCGCCACCATGGGGGACCCACACAGCTGGAGCAGAGCAGCCCCAAGATATACCCTGAGCACAAAGAGGTCTCTGACCCCCCCCACATCCACAGGGCTGGGGGGTTCCGCTCCCGCCCTTACTTCATCCCACACCATCCTCCTCCTCGCACAGATGCTGCCCTAAGGTCAAACCTCCGCCAGGGGCAAGCCCAGTATCCCCAGTCCCACCAGGACTTCCTTCTCTTCCTCCCCGTGCCACGGCACAGCCCTGCTTCATTCTCCCCATGTCTGCTAAAGCCGGGCTGCAAACGAGCATCCCACCGCACAGGAGGCGGCCGTGACACTGGGGTCACACATCCCCCGGTATCGCACAACGCCGGGGTCCCGCACACCACAACCCTTTCCAATAGCGGGGAAAACACACCCCAAATGAGACCCCCTGCCTCCGGGCCGGCATCCCAGGCTGGGAGGGCGAGGGCTGCCAGAATTGCCGGCCGGCAATTCTGGCAGCCCTCGCCCTCCCAGCCTGGGATGCCGGCCCGGAAACAATTGCTCCATTATCCCGCAGGAGCTGGAGCGAGGGATGGCTCCTCCACCAGCGGGAAGAGGAGAGGGGCTGCGATCCCTGGCAGGGAAACCACAACTTCCATTCAAACCTGCTCCATCCCCCTTCTCCCCAAAACCACGCGCCCACTTTTAATCCCTGGAGGCTGCAAGGCAAAGGCTCCCCGGGGACACGGGGTGCTTGGGGAGGGGAAGCTGAGCTTGCAGACGTGGTATCTGCCAGCTGCTGGCACCGCAGCTCGGTGCTCAAAGAGGAAGAGGTAAAGCGAGCCCGGACACGGTGGTTTTACGCTCTGCAAGCCGGAGAGCTCGGTGCAAAGCAAGCAGGGAACGAGGATTCAAAGGCGCCGCTATCGCGTCTCGCCCACCCGCCTCGCTCGCCGCAACGGCGGAATTTAATCTGCGACAACCGTGCAAATCCCTGCGTGCCCCCGATTCCCGGTTCTCCCCCGAGCATCCGCGTGATTCCCCACTCGGAGGTGAGCCAAGGGCCAGGGCGGGATGCGGCTCTGGCAGCCAGGATGGGGCCAGGAGCTGTGTCCCTGTGGGGTGGGTGCAAGCACCCGGAGCTGCCCCACGGGCCATGCGGGACCAAGGCACCCGTCACGCCAGCCCGGCTGGCTCCAGCACTCACCAGCCTGGCCAGTGGCCCCCCTCGCTGCCTGCCACCCACCCACAGCCCCATTGCCAGCCCAGCTTCCAGGCAAGCAGCTGGACTCAGGAATGCAGCCAGATTCCTCAGCTTAACCCCTGCGCAGCCGCCCGGAAAACGCCACGGCCCCACAGCACCCGGCCCCTCCGCCGCTTCCCCATCGCTCCTGCACCCATCCAGCCCCACTCGTGAACCCTTCCTGGCTACGCTCCTGCTGCTCCTTCCGTTCCTCCTGCACGCACTTTGCCATGCCCACCCGTGCTAACAGCACCGCGGCGCATCACCCTCTGGTGCCCGCTTGTCCCTTGTGCCCACGGATGCTCAGCTCCTGGGTACCATCACTTTGCTGGTGGAACTGAAAATAAGCTGATTTGCTGATTTTCAGCCCTAAATAAGAGCAGATTTGTGCCTGCCCAGCCCCAAACGAGCCCTTGTCCCACGGCAGAGCCCGGGGAGGGCACTCACCAGCTCCTCCAGCTCGGCCAGGTGCTTCTCCGTGATGATCTGCTGGCAGTAGCTGTTCTGCTCCGTCTCATGGATGCTGCAGAGCAGGAGGAGGAGGAGGGACGACAGCAGGGTGCAGCGGAGCAGGCACACCTGGGCATGGCACAGCAAAGGCTCAGAGCAGGGTAAACCCCCCCACCAGCCCCTGCCTTTCCCCACCACCCCTGAGGAGCCGCATTGTGGTGGAGGGGCTTGACCATGGGCCAGCGGGACAACCCCACCACGGTTCTCCAACCCCTGCCCGTCCCCATCCTGTTATTTTTAGGAGAGCCAGGTCAGCAGGGAATTTCCCGGTGCCCAGCGCCAGGGCTGCATGGCCGGGGCCCGGCTGACACACACGTTCTTGTCCCCCTCCGCGCTCCCCATCCAGCCCTTGTCCCCTCTCCCGCACCATTTCTCCAGCTCTCCTGCAAGTTTTCTCCTCCGCCCCGGCTCCAGGGAGCCGTTCTGATGCACTGACCCACCCATCCCCAAAAATCTGCTTCCCACCCTTCGGACCCCCCCAGCCTCCAGTCCCTGCACCCGCCGGGCTCTTTCCATGCAGCAGCTCTGGCGTCGCCCCAAATTCCCCTCCCAATCCCCCTGCAAAGAAGCGGGAAGGCCCCAAACCGTGGCTGGAGCCCGGTGGGCAATGGGGCTTGTCCCGGCACCAAGACCCCCGAGGAGGGGATGTGGCAGACCCCTGGGGGGGTGTGTGTGCCCCCATCCCCCGCTGCACCGGCAAAGAGAGGGTGCTGGGTGATGGGTGGGGGGAATTTCCCTTGGAGGTTGTCCAGAAATCCTCCCCTCTTGTGAAACTGCAAGATGCCGCCTGGGCCACCGCCGAGACACGGCCACGGCTGGCCGGAGCCTCGCCCCGCCGGGACGGGCTGGAGCCGGGGCTGGAACCCCTCCCCGCCGGCTCCGGGAACCGGGACGGCGCTGGAACCGAAAGCCGGGCGGGGGACGGGGCTTCACTCCGCGGGTCCCGGAGCCGGGACGCGGCTGGAGCCAAGAACAGGGATGGGGCCGAATCCTCATCCCGCGGCTCCGGGAACCGGGACGGGGTTGGAGCATCACCCCGCCGGGAGCCGGGACCCCCGGAGAGGGGATTTGCCACGTCGCCCTGCACGACCGGGGAGGGGAGACGAGGAGAACGGAGCTAACGGAGCGGCTGCTGCCTCCGGGGACCCCGCACAGGTGGCAGCGGCAACTGGGCTGGGGGGTGAAGTGGGGGTACCCCCCGAGACGGGGGGTGTAGCGTGAAGGGCCGCCGTACCTTGGCTCCGAGGCGGGGCATGGGGGCTGCCGTGGGGCCGGGAGCTGCGGCGGGGCCGGGCGGTGCGGGCGAGGCGGCGGCGGGGCCGAGCGGGGCCGGGCTGAGCCGCCGCCGCCGCCGCGCTCCCCTTTATAGCGGCGGAGCAGCATGTGGTTTATGAGAAAGGGCTGGCGGGCGGCCAGCGCCCGCGGCACGATCGGCCGCACTCGGCTCCCATCGGCCCCGCTCGGCTCGGCTCGGCCCCCTCGGCTCGGCCCCTTCGGTCGGATCGGCCCCGCTCGGCTCGGCTCGGCTCCGATCGGACCCGCTCGGTTCGGATCGGGAGGCTCGCGGCACTATGTGCGCGACCCGCCGCCCCCTGCAGCATTCCGTGTGCACCCCTGGACACATGCACACGCACGTGTGTGCACATGTGTGCACACGCCAGGGATGGACACACATCCCTGTATGTGCATAAACACCCCTTGGAACCCGTACAGACGCGCATACTCACAGCACTGGGGCTTGCACACGTATGTGTGCATGCTCATCCCTGAACATGTGTACCCAACACTCACACCACGCACACACACGCATGCCTTGGGGCTTGCACACACATGCGTGTGCATGCTTAGCCCCAGACGCATGCACACACGCATGCATGTGCATGCCTGCACAGATGCCCCACATGCATGCACATCCGTGCACATGCGTGTACACACCACCTGCATGCACACTGCATGTGTGTGCACAACACACACCCAATATGCACACACTTGCACACACACTTGCGTAACCACACAGCTGTGCGCACACGCCCACACACACACATACAAACACAGAGAGTTACATGTTTATATTTGTGCACAAACCGCAAATGCAAACATAGAAAACTTATACATGCAGTTGTCCTGTCACAACCGCACATGCAGCATGCACAAACACAGTCACACGCACACCAACACACACCCCAGTGCATCGGTGATGCACACGCAGAGCCCGGCTGTAGCTTTGTGCCTTGCTCCTTCTCCACAGCAGCAGTTTTCCTGCAGAAAAGGTTTGACGCCTTCCCCAAACCACACCACCTGCAGCCCGTGGCAGCCAAAACACCCTTGAGAGACATTTCTGGCATGCAGAGAGTTGCGGGAGATTCGGGAATGGGAGGCTCTTGCCGTGCCAGGGTGCAGGGCACTGGGTTTGTGGGTGCAGCATGTGCTGGGAGCAGCGGTGGGGGAAATTTGGGGTGTCTGCATGTGTGAGCGAGGCAGCAGCCAAGGTGTTGGGGCCAAGAGGATGGCGAGAGCCCCCAGAGTGTTGCAGCAGTGGCTGACTCAGGTTCTCACGGTTGATTTTCCGGGTGCTGGGAAAGCAGCAGGCACAGAGGCGTGTGAATGGATCCATGTGCGTGGGCAGATCCGTTTGTGCAGGGATAGATCCGTGTGCACACATGCACAGGTGGATCCACCTGTGCATGGATGGGTCCATGTGTGCATGGGTGGATCCACATGTGCACAAGCATTTATTTGCATGTGTGTGCATGGGCAGATCCGTGTGCATAGATCTGCCCAAGCAGATCAATTTCCATGGGTGTGCATGGAGGGATCCATGGGCACACATGCGTGTGGATGGATCCACATGTGCATGGATGGATCCATGTGTGCACGAGCAGATCCATTTCCATGGGTGTGCATGGAGAGATCCATGGGCACACATGAGTATGGGTGGATCCACATGTGCATGGATGAATCCATGTGTGCACAAGCAGATCCATTTCCATGGGCGTGCATGGAGAGATCCGTGGGCCCACATGTGCATGGCTAGATCCACGTGTGCTTGGATGGATCCACATGTGCACAAGCAGATCCGTTTGCACGGGTGTGCACGAAGGGATCCGTGAGCACATGGATGGATCCGTGTGCAAGGGAGCACACAAACAGATCCATCTGGGGACAGAAAACCCACCGGTGCCGGGTGTGCAGAAACCCCATCCTCCGCTTTGCTGATTTTCCTCTTTGCTGCCTGTTTGTTTGCAGGCAGCTGGAAACAATTAGTTGCCACGAGGTGAACTGTTGCCTTGCAAAATCTTCGTCACCCCGACAGAAGCAGAAAGCAAAATAATCCGAAAACACAACTGGACGCAAGCGGCAGCCCTGAGGCTGCGGCTGTCACAAGGGTACGGTGACAACGGGGCCACGTGTCGGTGACAGCCACCACATCCGAGCTTCGAGGAAGCAGCGGTATCTGCTCCTCGGGTCCGGAAACACCGACCGGGTTTCAGAAGCTGCTGAGGGTTTTTTCTTGGAGCTGAGATAACCCCAAGTGAGGGAAGGGCCGGGATCGGGGACCCGGTGGAGGAACGATGGGGATTTGGAGTTGGGGAAGAGCTGGGAGCCGCCCGATGGGGACAGCAGTAACAGCCCTGCAACGGCAGCAGATCCACTGCGGTTTATGTGCGTCACGCGTGTCCTTATCACCCACGGGTGGCCCTTAGCAACTGCACACAGATAAACATTGGTGCTGAGGATGATGGGGACGGGGGAGGAAGGACGCTTCGGTTGAAAATGAGCCGTGCTCACACAATAACCCCCTTTCTCCCCTCAAGTGCCAAGAGATTATCTCCATTTTCCACCGTGAGCTGTCACGGGAGCCTCAGCAGCACCAGCAGTGGGAGGACCCCGGGGTGGGCACCCAAAGACACAGTGGGTGACACCAGCCCCGGGTGACTCACGGGGACCCCATGGCAGCGCGTGAGGCCCTTTCGCAGCGGCTGAGGACCAGGCTCCTCCTCATCTCACACACACTCATCCCCCGCCCTTCTTTTAGTGACCAAGAAAATGTCACATCCCCAAGTCATGGGACAAGCGAGCGCGGGCAGGGGGACAGACGGATGGACAGCGGGACGGCGTCGCGCTCGGGTTAATAATCCACCCCGTGTGACAAATGGCCGGAGTAGCAGCCGCCTCTTATTTTTTGGCAAGGAAGTGGCTTTTTCCCCTCCTCCCCTCCCAAACCTGCCGAAATCCCTGAGTCACGGGGCAGAAATAGAGACGACACCCAGAGCGGCCGTAGGTGACAGCGGTGACAGCAGCACCCCCTGTGCCGCACCGTGACCGACCCCAACGAGGCAAAATTTGGGATGCAGGGGACCTGGTTGTTCCTCTCCCAGCTGCAAACTGGGACCAGTGGCACTGTCACCGTTCCTGTACTGCCTGTGGGCTGCTGTCCCCATCTCTCCACAGCCATATCCAAGCCCTGGGGTTGTCACCTGGGGAGGCCATGGGCATCCCGGGGGTCCCCAGGTCTGCGGGCCCCCAGCACGGGGGTGCAGGGATGCAGGCAGAGGGGATGCAGGATGCGCCCAGCTCCAAAGGGCATGGACCAGCCACCGGTGCCGCCCCACCTGCAGCCACATCTCCTGGTGTCCCAGGTCACAGCATCCCCAGCGCACCCAGGGAGCTTAGGGGACACTGGTCGGGCTGCTTTGGCTTCAGCAATTCCTTCTTTTCCCAGCCCCCACGGGAGCCACAGCAGAATCTGACCCAACAGCTCATTTTGGGAGGCTTTTTCCAGCACCGAACAGGGGGGTAAAACCTGCAGCACACGCAAAGTCCCCCCCGGCTGCATCAAGGGACCATCCCTGGGCTGCAAACGGTGTCTGCGGAGAAAGTTATTTCCAACAAGAAAGTGCAGCGAGCTCTTAATCAGCTCCTTCCCCGGTGATTCACCGCGGGCCAGGACGCTCTCCCCGGGTGCTGCCGCGGGGCCGGCACCGCGGGGCCCCCCCGGCACGACCGGGCTGCAGCGGTGCGTGCCCAGGCTGGAAATCCCCGTGGGAAGATCCCAGGCTGGTTCCTTGTGGAGCGGAGGAATGCGGGTGGCAGGCGCTGTCCCCTCCCGGGCCCGCTGCCAGCGCTGGGGACTCGGGATGTCACAAGCAGGCAGCAGGATGAGGCTGGAGCCTTCATCCCGCAGCGAGCCCCCTGCTTCCTCCTCTCCATCCCTCTGCACCGCCTGCTCCAAACTGAGACGCTCCATCCTGATTCGGACTCCCCCGTCCAGCCCACACCACCCCATGTTTGGGGTGCCCCGTCAGCAGCCCCCTCCCCACAGGGTGGACACCCACGGGGGGCGAGCGCTGCCCGGATCTGGGCACAGGGGGGTCGGTGGCTGGGCTGGGGAGGGAACCTCAGGGTCAGGCTGCGTCCGGCATCGACTGCATTCCCTGCTTAGAGTTATCGTAACCCGGGGCCGGCCATTCTCCACCACGATGGCTCCCTGGGGGGGACCTGCCACCCCCTGCATGCTGGGGGGTCCCTGTGCTGGGGTAAAGCTCAGCCCCTTAGCTCGGGGAAGTGTCACCCGTGCCAAGCAGCAAGGGGGGACAGGGGTTGGGTTATGGCCCCACATGGGTGACCAGCGCGTCCCCAGCCCTGGCGGCCGGGGCTGAGTCACGCCAGGCTCCGACTCCACTCCTCCCTGCACCGAGGAATGTGGCCAGAACCGGAGCCAAAACCTTCCTGGATGGCTGCCACCAGCACCCCCCGAGGCTGGGGGGGAAGTGGGGGGACAGGAGGTGCCACTGACAGCCCCTCGGCTGCAGCGGTGCCGCCCAGCAGCACCCCCACATGCCCATGCTCCAGGATGCTGCAGCCATGGGTGCTCAGGGCTCCCCAGCACACCCTGAACCAGGGTGCTGGAGGGGGGGTCACAGCCCTCAGTGTGCCCCATCCCCTGCTCAGCCCCACACAGGGAGCACCCGCCGCCTCGGCGTCACCCGGTGCTCACGGCGCGGTGTCGTGTGGGCGCAGCCCCGGCACCCCCAGCTCAGCCTGGCTGGAGCCAAACGGGTGCCGACACACGGGGGGGGCCGGGGGCTGCGCCGGGAGCAGCTGGACACAGGGTGGGGGGGACACAGCTCGGTGCCAGGACGGGCAAAGGGCTTGGGAGCGCTCCCAGGGAGCCTGGTCCGGCACCTCGGTTTGGGGACAGGTGGCACCACCCCAAGGGGTCTCTGGATGTCACCAGGGTCGGGCACAATCACCTGCCAAACCCTCACCATGATGCCACAGCCCTCAGAGTGCTGCGATCGATGGAGAGAGCATCACCCCAACCTCATATCTGGGTGGCTAAATCCCACCCTTTGCGCCCCAAATTGGCCACCTGCACCACACGCAGGTCTGTCCCCAGGGTGGCACCCCCATGGCACCCACAAACACAGGGCTGAATGGGGTGTTCTGAGCCACCAAGCCCAAGTGATGGCGATGCTGCTGGGGAGTCGCGAGGAGGGTCCAGGGCGGCCCCAGCCACGAACAGAGGATCTGTTTGTCCTCCCCCCGGGGCCGGTTGTTTATCCGCAGCCGGAGCTGTTGACATCAGCGACTGGCCCCGATCTCCGCCACACAGACATGAGGGCCCGTCCCCGGCTGCACCCCCGGGTCCCCAGGTGCCACCGAGGCTCTGTCGGGGAAGGAGGGGACACATAGGGCACCGCTCGCCAGGGGAGGAGCCTTCGCCTCCCGAAAGGAAGCGGCTCCTGCCAGGAATTCGAGGCATTACTCAGCTCCATCAGCTGTTTGCCCGCGCAGACCGTGGCTTTCACTGGCAGCTGAGGTTTTAGCACCGTAAAGCTGCTTCTTTCCTCCTGCCCACAGCTCCAGGATAGTCCCTGAGAGCCCGAGCCCTGCCTGGGGGGACGGGGTGCCCATGGCAGGGATGGGGAGCAGGTGGTGGTTTAACCCTGATGAGATCCCTGTAGCTCCACATGTCGATCCAGCCCTTTCCATAGAATCACCGAATCATTTTTGTTGGAAAAGCCCGTCAAGCTCATCAAATCCAACCATAACCCAGCCCTGTCCCTGCCCCATGTCCTGAGAACCTCATGTCCGTCTGTCCAACCCTCCAGGGATGGTGACTCCAGCACTGCCCTGGGCAGCCTGTTCCAATGCCCCACAGCCCTTTGGGGAAGAAATTGTTCCTAAATCCAACCTCAACCTCCCCTGGTGCAACTTGAGGCCGTTTCCTCTGCTCCTGGCGCTTGTTCCTGGGGAGCAGAGCCCGACCCCCCCGGCTCCAAGCTCCTTTCAGGCAGTTCAGAGAGCAACAAGGTCTCTACAGCATGAAGCATCTGCTGCCCTTTCTGTAGGGTCCCTTCATCATCATCATCATCATCACACAAATCTGCTTTCAGATCTTCTAGCTAATGAACGCTGTTTTCAACACCCCATTGGAACAGCCCCAGCTTTGGGGTGACCCGGGTCGCCCTCCTCCCTGCCGATATCGCTACATTTGCCCGGCCGCCGGCTTGTGCACCTACGCCAAGAGCATTGTATCATCGCCGGGACAGCACAAACAACCTTCAGCCGCCACCAGAAAAACACAGGCTGATGCATCTTGGCACGAGCTGCTGCGCCTCCGCCCAGCCTCCCGCCCGGCAGCCCTCCGGCCCGCGGGACCGCGGCAAAGCCGCCCCCCGGCCCCTTCCAACCTCCCGCAGCAACGCGCTGTCCCAACGGGGAGCGCAGGAACGGTACCCGGCGAGGCTGGAGAGCGCGAAACCACGATGAGGAACCCAAAAGGGTGTCTGTGGCCCCAGAGGGTAGGTGATGCTTGTGCGGGAGCACTCGCCTGGACACTGCGTTTGAGTCATGTTCCATGTCCTTGCATGGGGAGGATGCAGGATGGGGACTAGGATGGGACTGCAGTGCAGGATGGGGACTGCGATGAGACCAGGACCGGGATGCTGAGCGGCTCCAAGTCATGGAGATAGCCAGCAGCTCCCAGCACCACTCCTCCCATCCCAAGCAACAGGATGGATTTAGGATCCTCAAAGATCTTGGAAAGACCCAAATTTAGAGTTTGACATGATCCAGGCAAGTCCCAGCTCAACAAGGAGACCCAGGGTCCATCTGTCCCCAAGCCCCCTCCCACCCATGGGGAAGGGGCAATGCCACGAGGCCAATCTGCTGCTGCCACCCCCCCCATTGGCGCTCATAATTAAGTCTAATCCCCTGGAATTTCATCCCGCAGCCACTGCTGTCGCATCTGGAGGCTGCTGCGGTCTGCCCGTAGCTGTGTTTCATTTCCAAGCAACCACAAAGAGTTTTCCATCCTCTTTTGATTAGCGTGGCGGTTCCCGCCCCACAGCCCTCCGCCAGTTCGTCCCCAGTGGGACTGGCAGCTCCACGCTCAGCTGGGGACCTCAGCCATGGGGTTCCCAAGGGTCCCCAAGCATCCCCGAGCCGTTCAAATTCATGATGACCCCTTGGTATAGCTGTGCCGTCGGCTGGGGACAGAGCCTGGGCATGTGTCTCCTTCCAGTGAGCGATCCTGCTTCCCAGAAAACAACCCCGGGATGGGAATCGGCAGCTGCCCCATGGCCTCTCGAGCCAAGGGCTGCACAGCTGAGCTGGAGGCTACGCCGGGCTCGTATGGCCCAAAAACCAGGGTTTGCTCAGCACAATGCTGGTGGCACCGCTCTGTAGCTCAGTGACTGTCCCCAGCGGTGGGGGAACCCCGTCACCCCTCCTTGAGGAGCAGCAGCTGCAGAGAAGACACTGTCCCTTGTCCTTGCTCCCCGGTGGGGTGACAAACCCCTCCAAGGGCTCCTGGCCACCCAACATGTCCCTCCTGCTGTCCCCATGTCCCCAAGCGCTGTCCCCACTCATGGCGCTGCAGCAACAGCGGTTCAGCCACATCTGGGGCTGATTTTCCACGCGAAGCCACATTCGACTCCGGGATGCAGAAGCCGACACGGGAAACCCCACGGGAGCGCAGGGAACAGCCCAAGGGCTGGAGCAGGAGGTGGGCGCCTGAGTGGGGTACACGGAGCTGGGGGGCAGAGGCAGGAGAAATGTCCCCCCAAGACCCCACCAAGAACCGTTTCACCGCGGCCCTGGGGATGAGATTACGCGAAGCTGGAAGCACGTCCTGCTGCGAGCCCAGTGCTCCATGACCTCACCACCACGTGCCTCCGATGAGGAAGGAAGAGAGAGGAAACTTATCTCTTTGGGGTTTTTTTTAAAGAATAACCTTTGCTCAAGCTTTTCCTCGGGGAGAGAGTGTGACCCGTGGCCAGCACCACTCACCCTTTCCACGACAGCGAGCGTCACCCACGTGCTGCTCCGCTCCCGCATCCCCCACGGGGACAGACATGGGAACGGACATGGGGACATTGCTCCCAAGCATCCCACATCCCCAAGCCCACCTCTGCCCTGTCTCTGTCACAGCCACCCCAGGTCCTCACCACGCACCCATGGGTGCTGCACCCCCACCCATTGCACATCCTCGGTGCCGCAGGACTGAGCTCGCCGGCATTGGGAAACGAGAGCAGGGGAAGTTGTGCCCGAGTTAATAAACACATCGAAACCGTTTGTGGTTTCCGGGTGGGTCACGTCCTCCCTGTCCCACCCCCACGGCGATGGCCCCCGGGGCTCCTGGACAGCAGAACCCCCAGCCCACCCCACGGCTCATGCTGAAGGGAAATGCCAATTAAAAAAGAAGGGAAATATTAATTCCTCCCAGCAATGGTGGCTCAGCGCTTGGGTGGAACCTACCTGCACCCCCAAAAACCACACCTGCTCACAGCAGGGACCTCTCAGTTACCCAAAGCTGATGGAAAAACGGTGACGAAGGACAGGAGCCAAGATCAGCTCCCCGGGGAAAGCCCAAAGCGCTGGGAGCTGCTGATTCCTCCTCGCTGAGTATCACCCCCCTCCCCAGACACCCCACGAGCCGCTGCAGCCACGCGGTGACAACGGGTGACGCAGGTGACTCAGAGGGACAGAGCACAGGCACCATCAGGGCCTCCTGGTGCCACCACCCTGTCCTCATCCTGTCCCCAAACCCCCTCCAGACCCCAGCCTGGGCGCTGTGAGGACAAACGTTGCCAAGCGCCTCTACCCACAGCCACCCCAAAAGCAGAGGACCCCCCTATTCCAGGGGGATACAGCAGCATCACCCCCAGGCTGAGCATTCAACAAGAGATAAATTAATTCCTACCTAGGAGGGTGTTAACGAGCTGCCGGCTCCTCTTTGTACAACACCTGGTACGAGCAGGACCTGAACTGTATTGCAATGGACAATTTTAGATTAGGATTAGAGCCAAACAGTGTGCCTGCACCCATCCAAAATGCTTTTGCTGAGCTGGGGGGGTGAATTTATCCTCCCTGGCATCAAGGCCAACACGTGGCAGCTGGTTTCTCTCAGCTCCTTGGGATCACCTGGCCCAGGGCAGCTGAGCAGGATGCGGCCAAACATCAACAGGGTGGGTTTTGTCCTTTGGAAAGGGAAAAGTGGATGTGGGGATTCCCTGAGATGAAGCCAGGAGCACCGGGGGGGGGAGGATGAACTCAGCATCCCCGATGGTACCACGTCTTCACTGCCGTGCCGTGGGCTGAGCACGCTGCGGGATCGCTGCCATCACGGGGCAGGATATGTCCCGCAGGGGGTGGGTTTGGGGGTGTCCAGGCAGATGCTTCACATGCCGGATTCACAGCTCACCCCCCCACACATGCTCCAAGGATGATGCTTTTGGGCTGTTTTCCCCAGATCTGCACACATTGCAGCCAGGCTGGGCTGCTGAGTCACACTTGGCTGGCGGAGGCGGGGACAAGGGACCTTCCCACCACCTGTATCCCCCACGATGGGGAGAGACTCATCAAAACTGCTCCGGGGAGGAGAAGCACCAGGCACCCTCATTACCAGGGCACCCTCATTAATGGGGCAGCCCCATTAACACGGCACCATCATCCCTGGGACACCCCTCAGCTCAAGAGCACCCCTATTTCAGGGGCAGCAGCATCTCTGGGACACCCTTATTAACTGGGCATGCACATTAACAGGACCCCCTTCCCTCTAGGACGCCCCCCGGGGCATCCCCCTCTACTCCCACCCACACGGAGGTGCCAGCCCTGTTTGGGCAGCCCCGTGGGTGCTGCATCCCCATGGAGCATCCCACGGGCAGCGGGTCCGGGTGCCCCCGCGGGTACCCCGTATGTGGGGAGCACCCATCACCCCCTTGCCCGCCGTGGTCTGAGCAGCCCCAGGTCTGGCTTAGCGCCTGCAGAGCCGGAAAACAGCTGTGGTTTGGAAAAAAAAGAGCAAAATTGGAGTTTTCCTCCTCCGTGTGAATGAGACCGGGGGAAGGAGAAGTGGCTCCGGGTGCGGGGCAGCCCCGGGGAGCCGCTGCTCGACTTTCCCCCCCGAGCATTCGGGGGAGGATTTTATTCAGCTGATATAAACGATACGCGGGGCACTTCTTAATTCCGGTTTCCTCCCGGCAACAGGCTTTGAGATGAGTCAGAAATCCAAAATAAAGCAAAAAATCAGTTTAAAAATAAAGGGAAGCAAAGGCGAAACTCCCACCCACCGCCTCTTGTAAATAATTACGGTGCAGCTTGTGCCGGAGCCGCGGGGGCTGGAGCCAGCCCAGGCGCCCCGGCTGCTGTCCCGGGGCCGGACCCTGCGGGGTTTTGGGGTGCTGGCATCACCAAACCAAGGTCAGGTTGTGCTGGGATGCGTTCCCCGCTCCGCACCCCCGCAGGTGCTGTGCCAGGCGTCCGGCATCGCTCCTAAAGCAGAAAAAGCCCTTGCGCCGGCTCCCAGCACCGAGCAGGATTTTGGCAGCGTGCTGAGGTTACTCAGGCTGGAGAGGAGGAGGAGATTTAACCCCTCCGGCCACCTCCACCGCGCCTCGCCGTGCCCAGGGGACCGGCGGTGACACCAGCATCCCCCCCAGTGTGATACAACCGGCTGCTGCCATGCCCCCAAAATTTGGGGTGGTCCAGGCGGGTGTTTGGGAATAGCTGGGATGGTTCGGCCAGACACCGCAAACCCCTCCGGCCCACCCGCGGGGTTGCCAAATCTGACCCCAAAGCGGCAGCAGGGATGGGGCAGCCGCAGACCCCCCCAGTAAAACCACCTCCTCTGCGGTTCCCATCCCAGCGCCTCTTGCCAGCTCTTAAATTAACAAACGTTATCAAAACGTCTCCTGGTCCGAGCGCCGCCGGCCCCGCGGGTCGTGCGGCACCGTCGAGAAATGCTGTTTACAGCCCCAAAAAAATCCACCCCGCAACGGGTTTTGGCCGGAGCGATGGGCTTACTCAGGCTGGACCGGAGCCGGCTCTTCCCAAGAGCCGAGCTTAACCCCTCCAGTCCAGCTCAAACGCCCCTTCCCAAGCCCCTTTCTCCTGGTGCGGGGTCACCGTTGGGTGTCCCCCGAGACCTGCAGATCCTGCTTTTGGAGGTCTGGAGATGCAGCCTGCGTGCCGGGGCCGGGTGTATTGGGTCCTGCCCGGAGCAACAAGATGCTGCTTGAAAATTAAAAACAAAAGGAAGAAAGTTATAAATAACTAAAATAAATAGCCAAAAAAAAAAACCAACACACACAAAAAACCATCAAAACCAGCTTCAAAGGCGATGGCTTCATACGGAGCATCCTGGCTGGCACAGCCCCCCAGGGTTGGGGGCTGCACTGCTCTGAAAGCCACAAGCAGGCTGCTTGGTTGCATTATTTTATTTTATCTCTTTTATTTTATCTTATTTTTTATTTTATCTTATCTTTTTTACTTTATATTTTTATCTTATCTTATTTCTATTTATTTTATTTCAATGCAAGTTGACCCTTTCAAGCCAACTGCCCCGTTTCAGCACCCGGAGCCATATGGTCCCTCTGGATGGGCCGGGGTGTCCCCAGACCCGACCCGTCCCAGCTGCTGCCCCACGTTCACCCACCTGCGCTGGAGGACGCGATGGACACCCTGCAGCACCTGGACCCCAACCCTGGTGACATCTCCACCTGCCAGACCCCGAGGTGGCTCATGGACCCCTTGGCCAAGGCATCTCCAACCAGACCAGAGAACACCGGGGAGGTCAAAATCTGCAGACACCAGCTGAGACTCACAACGTCCCTCCAGGACCATCTGTGTCCCCCATGAGCAGTGATACAGGTCACTCTGTCACCCCAGGAAGCTGCTGGTGGCATCTGCGGGACATCAGCCATCTCCCAGCTTTGTGGACTTGGCCTTCATCTCCTGCCTGTCCCTTAAAAGCCACTTGGGAGGCTGAACCAAGGAGCAGGAGATGCTCAGATGGCAAAAATGACCCATGAGGGACACAGAGTCCCTTTGCCTTGCAGCTTCTCTTCTCCAGCTCTTGATGATGAGGGACCTGGGGACCCGTAGGGATGGATTATCTTCAAAACCATCAGTGAATCACTTAGGTTTGCTGCCCCCTTACCTTTGCCTCTTCCACCAGTGACACAGCCATCAAACACCTTCAAACCAGGAGGAAAAAGCACCAGGTTTTGGTTGAGTTCACATTGAAGATGTCGCCTGAGGTTTCTGGATGGGAAGAGACCAGAGACGTGCCAAAACAAAGGAAGAGCGTCCAGGCCTTCTGAGATTTGGAAATTCTTCTCCAAAAGCTGAGTTAGAGCAATTTTAGGACATGATCAACCCCATTGCTGGCGGGTAAATGGTCTTGGACACTCATGGCATCCAGGCAAACGTCCCTCCCAGTATCCAGCAGAAGCTGTACTGGGCTGAATGGGACGGGTGAGCCAAGAGTTCCTCCTCCCCAGCAGCTTCCCATGGGAGCCGAACAACAGGGAAGGTCGAACATTTCCCATCCCAAGTATTCATCGATGGAATGACATTTTCTGGCAGGAAACAGACGCATTTCAGGGAAAAAGGAGCCGTTCCTGCCCCAGAAAGCCCTGACTGTGTTGGTCTGGAAGTGGTGCTGAGGGACTTGGGGCACCCAGACGCTTGTCTCATATCTCCCATGGCATCTGGGACCATGGGCAAGTGTGGCAGATGCCACCTGATGGTAGGAGTTGGGATTCAGTTTAAAACACCTTGTAGTGCTCCTAATCCTGCCTCAATTCCCTCTTCCCAGCTATTTTGCAACCACCTTTTACCCAACTCCCACCCCCGAGGTACCATGTTGAGGACACATCTGATGACACACAAGGAGCAACCCACCCCAACCGATGACATGGGAGGAAGAACCCCCCGCAATCGATGACATGTGAGGAGGAACCCACCTCATCTGATGACATGTGAGGAGGAACCCACCTCATCTGATAACATGTCAGGAGGAACCCACCGCAACTGATGATATGTGAAGAGGAACCCCCTGCAACCGATGACATTTGAGGACGAACCCACCACAACCGACGACATTTGAGGAGGAACCCACCACAACCAACGACATTTGAGGAGGAACCCACCGCAACTGATGATGTGTGATGAAGAGCCCACCCGTCTAATGCCCAAAGAACCTCCCGCCATGGTTTCCCCCCCAGCTCATGGTTCATCTCCCCGCGCCCCACGCAGCCAGTGCCTGCTCGCCCTTTCACAATTTCCTCCGGAGCTTCTCCACCGAGCGCGGCACACGAACCCGTGCTCGGTGGCACGCTCCTCGCCTGTCCCCGGCCAGGGACCTCCTTGGTGGCTCCCAAATCAATCCCACCGCCCACGCGGTCACTGGGAGCCTTGACTCAGCAACTCGGGAAGGGAACGGCTCATCACACCCCCCGACCAGCTCAGCATCATGTGCTGCTGTCACCCGTGTGCCACCTTGTTCACCGCCCGCCCTGGAAAGATGAAGCTGGAAAGGTCTTTTCCCTGGAAACGCTATCGGTTGTGCCGCTTGACTCCATCCTCATCATCATCATGCTCCTCATCATCATCCTCCCCCTCATCATCATCCTCCTCATGGTGGCCCCAGACTTGATGTGTAAAGGCAAATCTTGCGGCATCGGTCCATGGGAATGGGTTTGGGTTCCCAACCATCTCCGTCTGCTCCCACCCAGCACCCATCCCACCCAGCACCCATCCCACCCAGCACCCACAGCGTGGGAAACACCAACCGGCACCTCCGAAGCCTCCAGGATTTCACAGCAGCTGCCACCTGCTCATTTGCATGGCCTCGTCACCTCTAATTAAACCCTTTCGGTCCCCACCACCTCTGGAATTCCCCAGGATGTGGCTGGGATGTGGTGCCGGGATGGGGGACGGTGGGGAGCGAAGCAGGACGGGTCCCACACAAACAGGGGTGGCCATGGGGACACCGCTTTTCCCTCTTCACCCCAAAAGCGAGATGCTTTTCCCATCTGTGTGGCCAAAACCGTGGGACCGGCTGCTTCTCGGGAGGTAAAATATCACCCTCTGGAAACGAGAGAGGGAAAAGAACTGATGAGCAGCAGGTTGAAAAGTGGAGGAGGCGGCTTGTTTCTGGGGTGCTGCTTCTGCAAACCCTCAGGGTGTCACTGGGGGGAGTTTTGCAAAGCCGACAGGCTAGAAAAGCCCCAGAGATTTCACCCTGTTCCTCCGAAGAGACGGGACCCAGCGGCAAAACCGGGGAAGCCCGCAGCAATAGGGACCAGGACGCCCCACGGGGCACGGGGTTCAGGGCTGGCACCCCCAGGGGACTTTGGGTGACGCCGAGAACATTCCCAAGGGAGTGAAAGGTTTGGTGGGGACACCGAGATGGGACCTCGGGGGTGGCAGAGCGGGAGACGCAGCCCCCAGAGAGTCCCCATGGCAAAGAGACCCACAGGGTGACAGGGACCCCACATGGTGACAGGGACCCTATATGGCGACAGGGACCCCACAATGGCTCCCAGGGCTGCACCAACTCCCCAGTGTCACCCCAAATCAGCACCCAAGCCTGGTCACCGTGATGGTTGGGACATCAGCTTGTCACCGTCACCACCAAAGAGACCCCACAGAGGACTTGTGGGTTTGGGCATCACCAAAGTGACATCCCGACCCTGGGGGCTGTGACACGCTGTCCTGTCCCTCCAGCCTGGGGGAGAACAACCCGACACAACTTCCCAGCTCCCGAGGGGTTAAACCATCCCCACATGTCCCCAAAATGACGGGGAGCCGCTGGTCCCCATCAATTAGGCGGCAGGTCCGGGTACACCGCGGTCCGCCCCGCGCTCGGCCTCGGTGACGTGGGGACGGATCCCGGCTGGCCGGCGGTTTGTGCCGCTGGCCGGCGCCCAGAGCCACAGCTGCCACCGCGGCCCCGGTGGCACCTGGCCGGGAGCGATGTGTCACCGGCAATTCCAGGAACTGGTGGCCCAAAGTCCCCCGCCTCGCCTGGGCACCCCCAAATCTGCACCAGCCCCGGGTTGTCCCTGGAGGTGGGGGCTGATCCTGTCCCCACGGGGCATCCGGCTGTGTCCCCAAGGCTGTCCCCTTGGTGGGTCAGGGTGTCCCCTTGCAGCAGCTTTACAGGGAGTGCAGGATGGGGCCATTTTTCTCCCCAGAATTGCTGCATTTTGAGGAAAATTCACTGGTTTTGACACTGGGGGTTTCTAAACCCCAAACAGCAAAAGGCTTTGGCGTCACCCTGGGCTCTTCCCAAGGGAGTTGGTGGCCCCTGGGGACTTCCCGAGCCTGGGAAGGGCGAGGGGGGACACAGCAGCTGTGGGGCTGCGCAGGGAGGTGTCACCTCTGGCCAGGAATGGAGAGGAAAAAAGATAAAAATGAGATGATTTTCTATTTCTGCAGCTGGCGCCATTCCCAGTTTACCCAGTGGGGTGACTGGGAGGAGCTGGGAGGGGTGGGGCGAGCGTCCTGTCCCCGCGGAGCGGGGGACATGGATGGGGACGGTCCTGCCCGTGCCGTGGGTGCTGCCGGGGGACGGGGGTCAAACCCACCCCCCACCCACGGGTGCCATAAAGAGCCGGATTCCTCCTGCCCAACAGCGCTTGTGTCCCCCCACTCCAAGAAGTGTCACCCAAATGTCCCCAGCGCCAGGGACCCTGGTGTGGTCGGTGGTGCCAGCAGGACCTGGGGTGGCACCGGGGGCACATCTGGGGCCCTATATATGAGAGGCTTCACATCTGGGGGGTGTGACCCATCTGGGGACAAGGGCGATGTGCGGACGTGCTGCCCCCCTGTGGCCGCGGAGGGGACCGCACCCGGCCCCTCCCTGAAATGGGGAAACTGAGGCACGACCCCAGCGCCGACGCCCCCTCCCCGCTCTCTGGGGTCCGTTTCCAGCTCGCCCCACCTTGTCCTCTCGGTTCTGCTCGTACTTGCGCACCCACGGTCCCCAAACACCCCCGAAGGGGTGTCACCGCCTGCGCTGGGTGACACGCTGGGGTGCAGGATGGTCCCTCTGCGGTGGGGACAGTTTGGCCCCAAAACCTGCCAAGAAAATAGAGAGAAGGGGTCAATCCGGGACGGGAGGGGCACAGATGGGACCCCATGCAGCCAGTGACACCCTTGGGGACACAGTGACCTCAGCTGACCCATCACCCCCCTCAAGCTGCACCAGGACCAGCCCAGAGAAGCCAAAAGGCTCAAAATGAGCCCAAAGGACTCAAAATGACCCCAAATCCCACCTCGCTGTGCTGGGCAGGGAGGGCCTCTGGGTCACCCTGATCCCATGGACATGGCCCCCAGTGTCCCCCCGCCGTGGGGACAAAGGGGACAGAGCTGTCCCTGATGCTCCTGTGGGTGCCAAGGACAGATCCAGCAAAGGAGACCCTGTGGGACAGGGCAGGACACCCAAGGTGACCCCAGGGCGCTGGGGACAGTGACCCTGCTGCCACCAGCCTTAACCCACCCAGATCCGTCCCCTTCCGTGTCACAAACCACCCTGGAACGGTTGTCCCGGCGGAGTTTCGGGGCGAGCCGGGGTCACCCGCCGGGCACGGGGACAGAGGGTGGGTGCTGCCATGCGGGATGTCACCAAAGCTCAGCGCCGGGTCAGGGACAGGCTGGCCACCCCGGGGTGAGGCGGGTGGTGGCGGCTGTGGCAGGTGCCTGTCCCCCTCCCTGTCCCTGTCCCTGTCCCCCGCCCTGCCTCAAAGCAGCCACCACGGGGCAAAGAGCAGGCGGGTGCGGTGCCGACGTCAAGCACTTGTCCCCACCTGTGCCACCCTCCCCTGCGCACTCCCAGCCTGGGCGGCCGAGTCAGCAGCACGGGGACTGGGGTGAGCGGGGGGACACGGGTGTCCCCCAGGACAGGGACCCCATCTAGTGACACAGGGGGGTTGGCTCCAGCCACTGGGTGTATCCCCCGGGGCCGGGATGGGACAGGACGGTTGGAGAGGGGTGGGCAGGGGGGTCCTGCAGGGGATGACACCCTCCTGGACGGGGACGATGGTACAGGAGGTGGTTGGGGACACACTGGGGGTGACATAAGGACCATGCCCATCCAGGACCCCGGCAAGATGGGAGAGCCCTTCGGCCGCTGGAGCAGCCCCCTGGCCCGGTGAGTACTCAGTTGGGGGTGGTGTCCCCACCTGTGGGACCCCTGAGGGCTGGGTGGGGACAGGAGACCACGTGCAGGCACGAGTGTCCATCTGTCCATCCATCCAGGAGCGAATATGATGACAGCTCTGCACCGCGACACCCCAATAACTTCTCCCGCCCCAGCGGGAAAAGCATCTACAGTGAGTTACCGGCTGCACCCTAAATCCCCTGCTCCTGTCCCCACCCTGTCCCTGTCCCCTGACCCCATGTGTCCCCTCAGACCAGCGCAAGGACTACGTCCAGAACCTGCTCAAACCCCAAAGTGATTTCCAGCACCACGTCGAGGTAGGAGCCCCCAAACCACCCTGAGTCCTCCCCAAACTTACCAGAGCGGTCCTGGTTTGCCAAGCATGGGGTGGCAGCGGGTAACCTGGTGACAGCGGCACCGTGTCCCCCCAGCACCTGCTGACATTGCGGCTGGAGCGGGACCTGCGCAGCGCCGAGGACTGTCTGGCGCGGCTCAAGCTGCTGGACGCCCAGGGCAAAGTCTGGGGACAGAACATCATCCTGCACGTCAGGGACCAGGACCTGGTGCTGAGGGATGTGGAGAGCAAGGTACCCCCTGGCCATGGCACCCCAAAAAGCCTGGTGCCCCCCAAAGCCTGTACCCCCCGGCCATGTCACCCAGCTTGGCCATGGCACCCACTGCAGGCCCAGCACCCCTGTAAATCGGGTGTTCCCCCAGCTCTGGTACCCCCCCGCAATGGCCCTTGCACCCCCTTGGCGCCTACACCCGCTCCAGCCATGGCACCCCATTAATCCTGCTACGTCCCCCATCTTTGCACCCCTATAAACCTGGCACCCCCTTGGCCCTGGCACCAACCACAAGCCTTGCACCCCAATAACACTGTGACCCCCATAACCACCAACAACCCCTGTACCCCCATAACCCCACTACCTCCCAACCCTTACACCCCTACAAGCCTGGTACCCCCAACCTTACCCATAACCCCCCCAAAACCTGCTATTGCACACAATCCTCCCACCCCCCATTAACCCTTCCAAACCTACGAGCCCCCATGCCCTTGCCCCCCTCTAACCGTGCACCTCCTTAGCCCTTTACCCCTCCCGGCCATTCTGGGGGTGCTGAGCGCCCCGTGTGCCCCGGCAGGAGGAGCTGGACGTTTACCCGCTGGGCAGCGTCCAGGGCTGCTCGGCCGCGCTGGACACCTGCAGCTACGACTCGGTGTTGACCATCAGCGTGCAGGAGCGCAGCCCCCCCGGCAGCAGCGTCCTGCTCTTCCAGTGCGAGCAGCCGGGGGTGAGTCCTGGGGTGGGCGGGGGGCAGCACCCCAGGGTTGGGGGGGTTGATGGTGGTGGTTCTGTGCAGGCAGAGATGCTGAGGAGCAGCCTGGAGAAGCTGCTGAAGCAGCGGAAGGAGGAGCAGAGGGGTCACTACGGGCACAGGTAAGGGGGGGTACATGGTTCTTCACCCTCTCCCTGGAGACAGACAGGCCTGGCCCCCCAGTGCGCCCCCCTAAGCTTGGGGAGGGTAATTCCATGCTGCCCCTGTGTCCCCCACCCCATGGGTACAGCCCCTGTTCTGCCTGCTCTCCTCCAGAGATCCCCCCACCCTCCTGGAGGGGCTCCCCCCCGCTTTTGCCCCATTACCCCATCCCTGTGCTCAGCCCCCCTTCCTACCCCATCCCCATGGGCACAGAGCCCCCCACACCCCTATACCCACTTCCCACCCCCATACCCCATCTCTGGACTTAAGCCCCCCCATCCCCACAGGGATAGGCCCCCTGCACCCCCATACCCCTTCCCCAGGCTCAGCACCCCACCTGACCCCCTCCCCACCTCTGCAGACCCCAGAACAGCCTGGACACGCCGCTCAGCCTGCCCCCCCCGTACTACACGGCCCCGGAGCGCTGGGCAGAGACCCCCAAGCCCGACCTCCCCGCAACCCCCCAGCGTGGGCTGCCCCCCTCCGACTACAGTGAGTCACGGCGGGGGGGGGGGGGGGGTGTGCCTCAGTTTCCCCCAAAGTGGGAGCGGGGTGAGGGGGAGCAGAGCTGGGACCCTCTGCTGTCACCAGGCTTCCAGGACACCCTGACGTCACGGATCAGGCCCCCAGCCCGGGTCATCACCGAGGTGGACCGAGATGTTGTAAGTCCCATCCCACACATCCTTGGATGGGGACACCCCCAGTGCCCCCTCCGGCACCGGCACCGGCACCCACCGGGTCCCATCCTGGGCCATCTCCATCCAGGAGATCCTCAACCACGTGCTGGATGAGCTGGACCTCTTCATCAGCCGCCTGAAGGCAGCGCTGGGCTCGGCCAACACCAACGTGAAGAAGAAGAAGAAGAAGCAAGGTGGTGAGGGGGGAAATGTACCATTGGTTGGGGGCTGGAGGGTCACCCCGGTGCCAGCCCCCCCTCTCTGCCCCTCCAGCTCTGCCCCCCCAGGGCGACTACGTGGACTTCTTCCAGAAGGTGAAATACACCCTCAACCTCATGGTGAGTCCCCTTGGGTTGGAGGTGACCCCAATGGCTTGGGGACATACCTGGCATGTCTGGGGGGCTGTGTGGGGATGGGGGGGCTCTGTGGGGACAGTGGGGGCTGCATGGGGACCCCTTTTCCCCTCCCCATGCAGGGCAGGACCTACCAGCACGTGAGTGAACCGACCCCCCCGGAGCTGCTGCACCTCATCTTCACCGCCCTCTCTTTCGTGAGTGCCCCCAAAAAGCCGGTCCCACCCCCCAATCCAGGGCTGAGCAGCACGGGGACCCCCCCGCGGCATGTCCGGGTGTCACCCCGTGTCCCCCGCAGGTCCTGGCCCACAGCCCCAGCCCCAACCTGGCGCGGGAGGTGGAGGCGCCGCTGCTGGAGCCGGGGGCGGTGGAGCTGCTGGAGCAGACGCTGCACCCCGAGCACTACGGCACCTGGAAAACCCTCGGCCCTGCCTGGAACAGGAGCAGGTGGGGGTCCAGCCCCCCTTACACCATGGGGGGTTTGGCTTTGGGGGGCCCTACCACCACTCATTTGACTTACTCATCACAGGGCAGAGTACCCCAACGGCGAGGGGGTGTCCCCCTACACCCCCGTGTTCTCGGACGGGTGGCTGCCCCCCCCAGTGCAGCAGGTACAGCACAAGGGAGAGGACAGGATGGCTCAGTTTCCACAACTCCCTCTCCATGCTCACTCTGCTCCCCCACAGTCACCAGCCACCAGCTGGAGGGACAACCGCGACCAAGGGTGAGTGTCCCCATCGTCCCATTGTGCGGCTGGGGGGCAGAACCCGATCCCCCCCGAGTGCTCATGTCCTGCCCCCCATCCCCAGTCCCCCCCTCCCCGCGCAGGAGATGGTGCGAGCGCTGTACGAGTTCCAGGCCAGGAACCCGCAGGAGCTGAGCGTCAGGATGGGGGACACGCTGCAGGTACAAACTGGGGGGTCTCCCCATGGGTGGCGTCCTGGAAGGGGGTGACAGCAGGGTGCTGACCTCCCCACCCCATGTCACCACCCCCCATTAGGTCCTGGACCCGCAGAAGAAGTGGTGGCTGGTGCAGGACGGGCGGGGGGACAGGGGCTATGTCCCCAGCAACATCCTGGAGCCCCTGGGGCACGGAGGCGGGGGACACAGCAACAGCCAGGTGGGTGTCACCTCCCCCCGCCCTGTCACCAGGAGGGGGTGGCAGGGGACTCCCCCTGTCCCCTCCTTTTGTCCCCAGCTCCAGGAGAGCCCCCCCAACCTGCACCCCGACTCCTCGCCGGCGGAGGTGACAGCCTGGCTGAAGGACAAGGGCTTCCAGCGCATGTAGGTGACCCTGGAGCCCCCCGAACCCTGGGACTCCATTTTGAGGGGGGACACGCATACCTGGCTGACCGTCTGTCTGTCCGTCTGTCCGTCCCCAGCACGGTGCGGTGCCTGGGGGTGCTGACGGGGCAGCAGCTGCTGCAGATGAGCCCGGCGGAGCTGCAGGCCGTGTGTCCCGAGGAGTGGCGGCGTGTCCTCTTCAAGCTGTCCCCCATCAGGACATCCCTGGGGGTGAGGGACCCCCCCCCGGCCCTGCACCCCCCCCCTCCACAACCCAGCTCCCCCCTCCCTCCCCGAAAATTCTCATTTCCCTTCCCCTGCAGATGAGCCCCAGGGATTGAGCCACCAAGGCCACGCTGGCACCGTGTCCCCAACTGTCCCCACCATGGATGGAGCATCCCCGGCACCGCAGGACTGGGGGGGTTCACCCCACACACCCCCCCCAGGATGGAGAGCCACTCCTGGGAGGTTAGGGGACACATCTGCCCTAAAGCCACTGATGACACTTGGACCCCCCACCCCGGGAGACGCTCTGCCAGACCCCCCCCCGGCAAAGTGGGGGGCAGGCACCCCCACAGGGGCATGGGGGGGTACCGTGAGATGTGTGTGCACCCCACTATATGTAAAGCAACCGCTGTTGGAAATAAAGAGAGTGACAGCAGGGGGAGGAACCACAGTCCCTGTGTCACCTGTGGGCCAGCCCAGTGGGGCAGGGAGGGGGACAGGGAACAGCGCAGGGAGAGGGACACAGCGTGTCCCCCCAGCAGCGCCCAGGGGACACCTCTGAGTCCGCATCCTGGGCAGCCCCTTGTGTCCTGGGGGGGGTGGTGGCAGCAAGGGGGGCCCAGGGGACAGGGCTGTCCCCAGCCCACCCAGCTCTGTGCCGCAGGCAGGGCACCAAGCCCCCCCCCCACCTTTGCCAGCGCTGCCTCGTTAGTGAGCAGGAATGTGCTAACGATTAGGGAGGGGTCCCAGGGGAGCGAAGGGGCGCCCTGGGGACACTGCAGCCCTGAGCTTGTGTTTCCCCAAACCTGGCCAAGCCAGGGGGGTCCAGGGGAGCACACAGCACTCGGGAGGGGGGGTCAGGGTGCCACATCTAAAGTACTTTATTGTATTGGGGGCTGCATGTAGGTGGTGCCCCCCCACTCCGCGATGGAGGGTGCAGGGGGGTCAGGTCAGTGCCCCCCCCACTACTCCTTCTTGTTGCCCCACTTGGCCATCTTGTTGTTGATGGGCATCTTCTGGAACCGGCTGGACTTCATGTATGCAGCCACCTTCTCCAGGGCCTGGGGGGGCAAAGGGGGTGTCAGGGACCTGTCCCACCCTGTCCCCCCGCCCAGGGACCAGGATGGAGGGGTCCAGCTCACCCCAAAGCGCTCCATGAAGTCCTTGAGGTTCTTGAAGGGCTCCAGGCACTTGGGCTCAAAGATGCGGTTCTGCTCCAGCACGTCGAACATGAGGAAGTCCACGAAGGTGAGCTGGGGACACGGGGGGGACACGGTGAGGACAAACCCCCTCCCTGCCCCCCCAAGCCCCTCACCAGGTCCCACTTGTACCTTCTCCCCCGCAAACCACTTTCTGTCCCCCAAGAAGTTGGAGAAAAGCTTCAGCTTCCCTGGGAGCTGCTCCAGGTAACCCGGCTTGAGCTTCTCCTGCAGGAGAGACAGGAAGAGTGGGGTGGGCACCCTGGTCCCCTCACCCCCGGGGACAGCACTGTCCCCACAGGGGTCCCCGACGCGGCAGGGGGGCCCCGTGGCACGGGGACACTCACAAAGTCGGGGTTGTAGCAGACCATCACCAGGCTCATGCGGAAATCCATGATCTGGTTCTCCAGCATGTCCACACGCAGCAGCTCCTCCTCCGTCTCACCGCCTGCGGGGGACAGTGCTGCTGGGGGGCACTCCAAAACCCAGCCTAACCCCGACCAGGACTAAGCCAGACCCAGCCTAACCCTGACTGCAGCCCTACTCCAACTCTGCTCCCAATCCAAGGCCAAGTAACTCCAAGCCCATCCCAAATCCAAACGGAAACCAACCTCAAATCTAAGCCCCACCCAACCCTACTCCAAGCCTAAGCCAAGCCCAGCCCAAGCCCAAGGCCAAGGTTCCGCAGCTCTCACACATCTTGTGCTTGCGGGCGATGTAGCGCAGGATGGCGTTGCTCTGCGTCAGCTTGGTGTTCCCATCGATGAAATACGGGAGCTGGAGGGGACATCAAGGCGTGGGGACACTGGGGTATGGGGACACCGGGGCACCCCCACACCCCCCCCAGCATGGAGACCACCTACGTTGGGGAAGTCCAGCCCCAGCTTCTCCTTCTCGTTGATCCATTGGCTCTTGTCGTAGTCGGGAGCTGGAAGGAGAAGAGGGGGGAGTGTTGGGCGATGCCATGTGCACCCCCAAAACCCGGAAAGCTCAAGGATGAGACGGGGGCCCCCCTGCCCCCCCTCACCTTCCCCGCAGCTGTAGAGCTTGTCCTCGTAGGGTGTCTCTGTGTACTCCAGGAGCAGGCGGATGGCGTGGGCGAGCTGGGGCGGCAGGGGCCAGTGAGACCCCCCCCCAAAATACACCCCTCCTCCCACCATGCGCCCCAATGTCCCCAGCCACGCCCCCGCGCAGGCATGGGGGACCCTACAACCCAGAGAGTGCCCTCAAAAAGCCAAGCCTCCCCCCAAACACGTGCAGGGACCCCCATAGCCCCCCGACCCCGGACATTTGGACCCCCGCAGCTCCCCCCCAAGAGCCAGGGGAACCCCACGGGCCCCTCCACATGCACGGGGGACCCCCACATCCCCCCCCAAGACCACGGAGATCCCCACGACCCTCCCTCCACGTGCATGGGGACTCCCCCGCCCAGAGCCGGGAAAACCCCACGGGACCCCCACAAGACGAGCGGGATGCCCAGGAAGGGGGGCGGGAGCTCTGGGGGGCTGTGTGGGGGTCAGACCGCTGCCCCCCAGCAGAGGATCCCGGGGGGGGAGGGGGGGAAGGGTTCAGCCCCCCCGACTCACGCCGCGAATGTCCCAATAGCCCAAAACCGCCATGGCCGCGAGAGCCGATCTGTGCCACGCCCCCCTGCACGTGACATCCCGCGCCGGCGGCGGACCCGCCCTTTCCCGGGGGCGGGGCTTAGGGAGGTCTTAAAGAGACACGGGTCTGGGGGGGCATCGTTTGGACCCCACAGTGCGTATGGGGGTTCCCCTTATTCTGGGGGCTCTGCAGCCCCCCAGCTGCATGGGGGGACCCCACAACCCACTGGGTGCCCCCAGTGTTTCTGTGACCACCCCCCACCCCCCCCAGCTCCGTGGGGGACACCCTTTCTGCCCTCCCAGAGTCTCACTATCCTGGGCCCCCCCTTGGACCCCGCAGTCTACATGGGGCGGTGATGCATGACGTTTCTTTGGGGGGAGCGTGGGGGGAATGGCTTCCCCGCTTCTGGGGTGCAGGAGGGTCCAATACCCCCCCCCCCTGCCCCGTTACCTTTCCAAGAGGTACTCCCCCAAAATGAGGGGTCCCCATGGCCCCCACCCTCCCCTGCATCCCACGGTAGCTCAATGCACTCCACACAGCAGCCAGACAAGGGGCAGCCCCCAGGTTTATTCTGCAAGGGAGAGGCTGGGGGCGAAACGGGGGGGCACCCCCATTTACTCCTTGGTGTTGCCCCAATGCGCCGTGGGCCAGTAAATGGGGGTTCTAATGAAGCGCCCCGAGCGCATGTAGGCGGAGACCTTCTCCAGCGCCTGTGGGGGGAACAGGGACACCCAGGTGTCACGGACAGGGACACCGGGGTGTCAGGGATGGGGTTGGAGAGACTGGGGTGTCAGGGATGGGGACAGAGACATTGGGGTGCTGGGGATAGGGATGGGGACACAGGGGTCTTGGGGATGGAGACACTGGGGATTCAAGGATGGGGACACAAGGATGGCCAGGACAGGGACACTGGGGTGTCGGGGACGGAGTGGGTGACAACAGGGTGTCCCCAACATGTCCCCACTCACCTCGAAGCGCTGCAGGAACCGGCCCAGGTTCCCCTGCAGCTCAGGACAGTCGGGGGCAAACATGCGCTGCTGGTCCAGCACGTCGTACGCCAGAAAATCCACAAAGGTGATCTGGGGGGGACACAACACGGGGGGGTCAGTCCCCACCGGGATACCCCCCAAAACCCCCAGCACCCCCCAACCTACCTTGTCTCCCACAAACCACTGCCGGGAGCCCAGGTACTGCGACAGCTTCTGCAGCTTCGCCGGCAGCTGCTCCAGGTAGCCCGGCTTCAGCTTCTCCTGGGAGGGGCACAGCTGGGTTGGGGGCTGCTCCCCCCAATAAAAACAACCCAGCACCCCAGGGGCACCACCCAGGCAAGGGGGGCACCCCAGCGCACACCCCGCGCTGGTTGTGGCTTCACCCCCCTTGTCCCCATGTCCCCAGCAGGGTTGGGGACGCCACCCTTGGGGTGGGGGGGCTCGGCCCCCATGTGCCCCAGCCGGGGGTACTCACGAAGTCGGGGCTGTAGCAGAGCAGTATGAAGGACATCCGTAAATCCGTGATCTGGTTCTCCAGCAGGTCCACCTGCTGCCACTCCTCCTCGGTCTCACCACCTGCGGGGGGACAACAGGGACATCAGCCCCCCAACCCGGGGACACCCCCTCGGTGCTGTGCCCCCCCCGTGTCCCCCCAGCACTCACACATGTTGTGCTTGCGGGCGATGTAGCGCAGGATGGCATTGCTCTGCGTCAGCTTGGTGTTCCCATCGATGAGATAGGGCAGCTGGAGGGGGGTGTCATGGGGGGTCAGCCCTGTGCCCCCACATGCCCCCCCTCCCATATTCCCCCCCCATCACATACATTGGGGAAATCGAGGCCCAGTTTCTCCTTCTCGTTGGTCCACTCGGTGCGGTCAAAGTCAGGGGCTGGGGAGGGGGGAGAAATTAAGAGGGGCACCCCCAGATCCCCGTTTTGGCTCATTCATGGTGGGGGGATGTAAGCAATGGGGGGTCCCCACTGTACCCCGGGAGCAGCCACATGTCAGCCCCGTCCCCAACACACTGCGGGCAGGTAAAGGACTTTGAGCAGGGGACATGGTCCGCGGCGGGGAGGAGGCACACCGTAAATCCTTGTACCCCCCACCTTTGCACCCCTATAAACCTGGCACCCCCTTGGCCCTGGCACCAACCACAAGCCTTGCACCCCAATAACACTGTGACCCCCATAACCACCACCAACCCCTGTACCCCCATAACCCCGCTACCTCCCAACCCTTACACCCCTACAAACCTGGTACCCCCAACCTTACCCATAACCCCCCCCAGACTCAGCACCCCCAAAACCTGCTACTGCACACAATCCTCCCACCCCCCATTAACCCTCCCAGCCCCACAACCCTACAAGCCACCTGACGGCTGCGCTTCCCGCTGCAAAATAGGGGGATTCCCCTCCCCTGACGCAGCACAAATGGGGCGACGGACACGGGGACACCCCTGCGGACAGGGACACCCCGGGGGGCCGCCCCCGGGGACAGGGACACCCCGGGGGGACACCCCGCTCGCCCCTCTCACCTGGTCCCGGCCGGTACTTTCGCTCCTCGTAGGGGGTCCCCGTGTACTCCAGCAGCAGGCGGATGGGATTGGCCAGCTGGGGGGACACAGCAACCCCCCTTCAGCACCCCTCAATGTGGGACCCCCCCCCAGCGGGGTGCTGCCCCCCCACACTCACCCCACGCACGTCCCAGTACCCCAGCGTGACCACCATGGTGCCACCAGCTCCGGCTCTGGGCGCGGGAGCGGACAGGGCCACCCCAGCACCCTCCCTGTCCCCGCCCCTGTCCCCTCCCTCCCGTCCCCCCCCTCCCGAGCCGGGCGCAGGTGACACACCCCCTTCCCAAATCTAAACCATACGTGGGAACCCCCCTCTTGCTGCCTCAGTTTCCCTCTGGGGCTGCGACCCCCCCCCCCCCCCCCACACACACACTTCAATTTACGTACTTAAATACTTTATTTTTCATGCTTCTTTTTTAAGTTTTGTGGGTTTTGTAGTCGCCATCACGTTTTCCCGGAAGCGTCAGCCACGCTCCGGGCGCGGGGGGGCAGGAGCGGGGTGGTGGGGACACAGGGACAGGGTGATGTCCCACCAGGAAGGGGCCCGATCCGGGCCACAAAACAGCTCCTGGGAGTGCGGGGGACGGGAACACAAGTCACCGCGGCCCCTTTGCCTTCCCTCCATGGAGATGAGGAGGATGGTGCCACTTGGCTTGTCCCCATGTCACCATGGGGAGAACACAGACGGAGAGAGGGGCCAGCGATTAAAAAGCATCAGGACCCACATTTCCCCGCAATGTCCCCCCACAACATCCCCACGCCCAGTACCGATGTCCCCCAACCTGTCACCACATCCTGAGCCTGGAGGGTGAAGCCAGCCCCCATTGTACCTATGTCACCTCCTCTAACCTCTCCCAGCGCCACCAAGCCCAGAGGGGACCAACCAAGGGAGGAGATACCGGTTTAAAAAACACAAAACAAACCAACGAAACAAAAGAAAACACCAAGAAACGGAGAGAACCCAGCAAACCCCAACCCCTACGGTGGCACTGGGGACAGCAGGGGGGATGTCCCATGTCCCCTCCCCAGGGCGGGAGGTAGCAGGAGGAGGACGGCAGCGAAGCCCTGGAGGGGCACCAGCGACAGGAGCCGGGGGGTCAGTGGGTGGGCAGGGGGGTGGTGATGGTGAGCGCGTCCTCCTCCTGGATGGTCTCCAGCTCGGCGCTCTGCACCGCCTGCGTGATGAGCGTCAGCTCCTGGCACAGCGTCTCGAAGCGGTAGCTGACGCGGATGTCGGGGACGTTGGTGCGACGGATGTCATTGCCCTCGGGACCCTCCTTCAGGTAGTGGGGGCCCAGCCAGTAGCTCTTCACCTGGGGAGAACCAGAGCATCGTTGTGGCTGGAAAAAACCCTCAAGATCATCAAGTCCACCCATTCTCCCACCCCTGCCCCATGTCCTGAGAACCTCATGTCCGTCTGTCCAGCCCTCCAGGGATGGTGACTCCAGCACTGCCCTGGGCAGCCTGTTCCAATGCCCCACAGCCCTTTCTGGGCAGAAATCTTCCCCAATGCCCAACTTCAACATCCTTCTCCTCCTTCCCCAGCTCCGTTCCCTTCTCTGAACTCGCTCCAGCACCTCAAGATCTTTCTTGTTGTGAAGTGCCCAAAACTGAGCCCAGGATTCGAGGTTTGGCCCCCGCAGTGCCCAGCACAGGGACAGTCACTGCCCTGCCGCCAAACCAGTGCTGACACAAGCCAAGACCAAGGAGAAGGTCCCACAGCTGCCCTGCACCCTTGGGTGCTGTCAGTACCCAACCGTGGGGTGCGGGGGGTCCCAGTGGGAACTGGGGTCCCGTTACCTTGTGGGAGAAGCCGCTCATGAGGACGCTGTTGCGGGCCAGCTCGCACATGTCGCAGGAGCTGAGCTTCCAGACCTGGGTGGCGATGCTGTACTCCTCCATCAGCGGCTCCTGGGGGGGGACACGCAGCCTCAGCACCCCCTCATGGGGGTCCCCAGCTTCTCCCACTCTCTCTGGACCATCCACATCCTCCAGAGCGCACCTGGTCACCACCAACTCTGTCCCATCACTGTGGCTTGGCTGGTGACCACCCCATAGCCGTTTTTTTGGGGGGGACAGCAGCCTGTGGCCCCCAAACACCCGCTCACCTTGGTGAAGTGGAACTGGAGGGGGTCATCGGTGGAGAGGGAGACCATGAGCCCCCGCGAGAGGTACTCGGGCAGGGGGTTGCGGTGGTAGCTGAGGAAGAGGCTGTTGTTGCTCAGGGGGGACATGGCGATGCCGATCTGCGCCAGGTAGTAGAGATACTGCAGGACCGGAGCCTGGGGGGGACAGCAGGGTGAGGGGGGGTCCCAAACACACACACACCCCCCGGACACCCTCCGGCCCCGCTCACCTTGCGGAGCAGCAAGCCGTGGGAGATGTTCTCCGAGACCATGAAGCCCGAGACGAGGTGGTGGATGGGACCGGCCTCACCGCAGTGCGGGCGCAGGACGAAGGTGTGGAAACCTCTCTTCCTGCAACAGGGGGGTGACCGTCACCATCCGACCCCCGCCAGGCCACCTGGAGGTCCGCGGGGGTGTCCTTACCGCCGGAGGTGGTTGAGCACCGTCATGTTGGCGTACATGTAGTACAGGTAGTAGGAGTAGGGCGGGTTGTCCTCCTCCACCCAGTTGCCCGGCAAGGGGCTGTCCAGGTTGAAGATGTGATGTTCTGGTTTGGATTCATCATCCACACTGTCAAAGCCGTCTACCTGCAGCAGAAACAACCCCGGGGTGGGACGGTCACCCCCAACAGGAGATCTAGGGCCAGGCTGGCGACTGTGGGTGTCACCGGTGTCCCTGTGCCAGCCCACGGTGCTCACGTGCTCCAGGAAGAGGTGCAGCTCCGGGTGCTGGGCAGGGTGGACGGTGGCCTCAAAGAGGGGCAGGAAGATGTTCTCCAGCATCTCCTGGAAGTTGGCCAACTGCTTCTTCGTCCGGTAGACATCGCTGCAGGGGACAGACCCCGCTCAGAGCTCCTCCCCCGCCCCAGCCAGCAGTGGGGTGTCCTTGGTGTCCCCACTCAGGACACGGCTGCGGTTGAGGGATCTGTCCCCCTCGTCACTCACAAGAGCCGGGGAACCTGCACGAGCCAGCGGACGTTGTTGGAGTGGACACGGTGGTTGACGGCCCAACGGGCCAGCTTGTCCCACTCGTCCCGGGAGCGGCCGTAGATGGAGAGCCGCAGCTCGGCGTTCTGGTACTTGCTCTCCTCCAGGTCGGACATCACCTCCTGCCGACGAGGGGCAAGCGTCACCCCTTGGCCAGCAGGAAAGGGGACGTGGGTGGCATTACCATCATGGGCATCAGAGGGAGGGAGATGCGGAGGGTCACCTTGATGATGTGGGCAAAGTACTTCCCCGAGATGCGGTTGTCTGTCTTGATGAAGATCTCCCGCAGGATGGACTCGCCGATAGGGTTGTACTTGGCGTTGAACTTGTCGAAGCGGTGGAAGGTGTTGCGGTCCTGGCGGGGGGGACGCAGATGTGAGCCGAGACCCCTCGTCACCCCAGAGCCACCACAACACCCCTATCCACAGACCCCAGCACCCCCCATCCCCTGCAGAAGATCCCCCACCCCACGCAGCGATGAGCTGCAGGTCCTGCTCATCCGCAGGACTCAGGGCTGCCCCCGTACCGCGTGGACATCCAGCGTGTCCACACTCAGGTCGTAGGCGGTGAGGTTCATGGTCTCAAAGACCTCCTTGAGCGTCTGCTCCTTCCCCTTCTCCACGTGGACGATTTCATCCAGGTGCTTCTTCATTGCCCGCTTGATGAAGCGCAGGAGATGCTTCTGGTTCATGCAGGACGAGGCGTGGATGTGGGTGTCCACCTGCACGGCCGGACGCGACACTCAGCCCTCAGTGCCCCCCGGTCAAGCCGGGACCCCCCACCACAACCCGGGGGTACCTTGCGGATGTTGTAGAAGTCGCGGTGGGGAACCTTCTTCTGAGCCGCCAGCTCCTTCATCTCGTTGAGCAGCACGTGCATCTGGAACTTGGAGCTCAGGTACTGCAGCCGGCGGTAGCAGAAGGATTTGCTGCCCGAAGCGGGGAGGGGGGGTCAGTTTTGGGGACAGGAGGGAGAACATCCAGCCCCATAAGGCTCGTGCCCACGAGGATGAGGGGACACAGCTCTGGACTCTTGGACCCTCCTCCCTGTGCAAGGATGGACACACGGACATGGGAGCTGTACCCGTACCATGTGTCATAGCCACCACCACGTCTTCTGGGCTGTCCCCAAGGTCCTGTCCCCCCAGGACACCCCCACAGTGGGACTCTTCTCCTTACATGGGCCCGTTGATGATCAAAGCCATAAGGAAATTCATGTCGGCGATGAACTCCTGCAGGTCGGGGTACGGCAGGTCCAGCTCCGTGCTCCTGGTGGAGGGGACAGAGGCGGGTCACACACGGGGACAGGGCCCAGCAGGCTCCTCTTGACCCCCCGCAAACTCATCACCCCCACGAGCGGCTGCCCCCGCGCCTCGAGACTCACTTATCGGTGGGGTCCTGCTTGGTGTAGACGTGCACCACGCCGTCCACCATCTTCAGCCCAAATCCCAGGTCAGCCGGCATGGTCTGAGGGTCCCACGTCTCGTAGGGGTGCTGCTCCGCAAAGGGGGGGTGCACAGGGGCATCTGCAGCGGGGAGGCAGCCAAGGAGACACGTGTAGAGTCATAGAATCATTTTGGTTGGAAAAGACCCTCAAGATCATCAAGTCCACCCGTTCCCCAGCCCAGCACTGTCCCATGTCCTGAGAACCTCATGTCCGTCTGTCCAACCCTCCAGGGATGGCGACTCCAGCACTGCCCTGGGCAGCCTGTTCCAATGAGGTCCCGCTCACCGGCAGCCACGGGGGTCTCGGTCACCTCCTCGTAGCCGCGGGTCTCCAGGGGCTTCTCCGAGAGCTCCTGCAGGAACCGGGCGGTGGTTTTGCAGAAGCTCTGCAGGGACAGGCCCATGTACTTCTCCCGCAGGAACAAGGCCTTCACCACGCTCTTGGCCGCGTCCAGAAGGTCCGTGAAAGGCACCTGGGGAGGGGGACACCAAAATAAACCAAGGCCAAGGTGTGGGGTGACACCTTGAAAACCCACATGGGGTCCCGGGGGGTTCTTTGGGGGGGCTCACCCCACATTTCTCCTCCCCGGAGATGGTGACTCGCTGGAACTCCCGCTCCAGCAGCGCCTCCCGCTCCTTGGGGACATGGTCCACCAGGTCCTCGTTCTGCTCCTTGAAGAGCCTGTGGGTACAGACGGCGGCTGCTGAGACGGTGACACGGTCTGTCCCCATCCCCGTGTCCCCCCGGAGCAGCAGCACCCAGCCCTGGGGTGGCAGGAGGGTGACAGTGTCCCCAGAGATGCCACCACCAGGTTTGAGCAGCTGGGTGCCACCCATGTCCCCATTGGTGGTGGCACTGTGTCCCCCCACAGACACATCCCCCAGCCCCACATGGGCACAACGAAACGTTGGCGGGGGGAGGACAGAGAACAAAATAACTCGTGACAGAGACAACTCCCAAGCGGAGACAGGAGGGAGGACACGCAGCATCGGACCCCCCGGACACGGGGGTGACAGGGCCAGGATGGGACCCCCAGCCACCAGCGGGGCTGGGACCCCCCCAGCTCACCCCAAGCCCCCCCAAACCCGCCCTGAGTGCATTGACCCTTCAGTGTCAGCGAGAGCAGCCGGGTTGGGACCTTTGGGATGTTTTTGGGGGAGCGGTGCGGGGAGGCCGGGTCATAGCGGGGCTGGGGGTGTCCCTGATACCCGCCGTGTCCCCGGCTGGTGGCACCGAGCCGGACACTCACTGTAAGTCCGTGGCACTGTCAATTTTCAAGAAGTCCTGTTTGGCTCTGAGCAAAATGTCGGGCTCGAGTCTGGGGACAAGCAGGCGGCGGCGGGGCGAGGGGGGGACGGCGGGATGGGGGGAGAAAGGGACCGGGGAGAGAAAACACCCCGTTAATGCCAGAAACAACAAAAACCACACAGAAACCAGAAAAAAAATCTCAAATTAAAACGGGCGACAAACACCAAGCGCAACAGCCAGAGGACACAGAGCTGGCACACAGGACCGACAGCCCCCCGGGTGGCCTGTCCCCGCGTGGGGACCCTGTCCCACGGTTGCGGGGGGACACACACGACCCCCCCACACACACCCGGGCTTACTTGACGTCCTGGCTGATCTGGCGCTCAAGGCGCTGGCGCCGCTCCTCCAGCTGCTCGATGGGGCTCTCCTCGGGGAACTCGTACGGCGCCGTGCGCATCTCGCTCTCGGCCAGCGAGCGGCAGAACAGCTCCTGCCCGGAGCAGCCCTGTCACGAGCTGCGGCCGGGCTCAGCCCCCTGCCTCAGTTTCCCCACCGCGGAGGTAGCTCTGGGTCCCCCCCGGCACCCACCGCTCTCGCTGCCCGACCCCACCATGGACCTGGATGAGGGGGGATAGAAAGCAAGCTCCGCTGGTTAAACTGGGGCCACCAGTAAGAGCAGGGGTGGCAGCGGTGTCACCCAGGGCTTGGCGCACGGTGACACCCAGGGTGTTCTGTGCCGTGTCCCCGGCTGAGCTGGGAGGGCGGGGGGGAAGGAGGGTTTGGGGTGGTGGGTGTGAGAGGCTGGGAGGGGGAAGGATGGAGGTGAGACCCCCCCACAGACCCCACGCACGGGACCCACCTCGGCGATCTCCTTGTACTTGCCGTCCATGGAGGTGCGCAGGTCCACGGGGAAATGCTTCAGGCAGTGGGGGGGCCCGGGCAGGGAACGCGCCGACTGCAGGGGCCGGGACCCCAGCCCCCCCCGCAGCTCTGCAACACCGCGACAGCCTCAGCTGGGGGGCCAGACCCCCCGCCCGGGCAGGGAGGGGTTAATCAGGGATGGCACCGGTGTCACCCAGGGCATGGTCTGTGCATGGTGACACCCAGGGTGTCCTGTGCCCCCCCCCATTGCCAAAGCAGCCCTGCAGCAGCAGCAGCAGCGCCAGCCGGGTGCCACCTTGCCCACCGTGTGTCACAACCTCCGGTGTCACCAGACCCCCCGAGCACCCGCTGCCGCAGAACCACGGTGCCAGCTGAGCTGACACCCCAACACCAGCACCCCCCGCGCCCCCCCGCTGGGCCAGGCTCTGCCGCAGAGCCCCCCCGCCCCGCGCTGGGGGGCACACACGGGACACCCCGGCACCCACCAGCTCCCAGAGCAGCCCAGGCACCACGGGGATGGGCGCAGCACCCCAAAACACCCCCAAACACCTTCCCCCCCGCACCGAAATACACACGCACACCAACCCCCTACACTGCATCACCCCCCGGGTCTGGCGTGACCCTGCGGGGCGGGGGGAGGGGGCTCAACCCCAGCCGTGGGGTGCTGTGTTTTGGGTTATTTTGGGGGGGGCTCACCTGCGGGGCTGGGGGCCTGCAGGCTGCCCCGCTTCTTGAAGGGACACTTGTCCGGGGGGGGCGCCGAGGCCATGGCGGCTCCGGGGCCAGCGGTGGCGGCGGGGGCGGCGATGGTGGTGACGGTGGCGGGGGGTGATGCAACCGGGGGGGATGGAGGCGGGGGGGGGATGGAACCGGCGGTGATGGAACCGGCGGGGATGGCGGCGGGGGGGCCGGGGGGGACTCTTACGGCAGCGGGGCGGCGGGGCCGGGCGATGGCGGCCGCTCCCTCCCCGGGCTGACGATCGCTGGAGCAAAGTCCCCGGCGGGGCCCGGCCGGAAGCCGCCGGGCCGAGGAAGAGGATGGGGCGGGAGGAGGATGTGGCCGAGGAGGAGGAGGAGGAGGAGGAAGGTTGTCGGAGCAACCAGCCCCGCGGCGGCGCTGCGCGGGGGGTTCGCCCCGACGCGGCTGCCGGGAGCGCCGGGGGCAGCCGTGTGCCCCCCCCCGGGAGACAGGGTATCACCGCCCCACGAGGGGGTATCAGACCCACGAGAGGTGGTATTGGACCCCCCCCCCCCAAATGGCAGCGGCACCTCCAAGAAGAGGGTATCACCCCCCCAAAGATGAGCACCGTGCCCCCCCCTCAAGACATGTATTGTCCCCCCCAAATACAGGGTGCCGCCCCCCGCAAAGATGGGCGGTGTGCCCCCACCAAGGACAGGCATTGCCCCCCCCCAGGCAGGGTACCACACCCCCCATCGGGATGAGCATCATCCCCAGCAGAGGTGGGGGACAGCAGCCCCCCCAGCGGCAGCTCCGTACCCCTAAAAAAAGACTGAGTACCCCCCAAAATGGGGCATTGCTGAGATGAGCATCCAGCCTGCAAATGGGGTACTGCACCCCAAAAAAGGGGGCTCACCCCTCCCTCCAGCCTCCCCCACTAGACCCTGCAAGGGCGGACCGACTGCCCCCAGCAATGAGGTGTCCCCACAGAGGGACAGCACAGGGCCCGACCCCCCCAGCCCCCCCAAACCCAATCCTACCCCCCAGCAACGCTGAGTCACCACCATCCAGGAGACCCCCCCCGATCGCAGAAGCCAGACCCAGCTGTTCCCCACTGCGGGGGGTCTGCGGGTGTCGCATCCTTGTGTTTCCCCCCCGGCCCCCACACGTCCCTACCTGCGCCGGCTGCTCGCGGTGACAGGGGTCGTTTGGGTGGGGGTCGGGCTGTGTCCCCCCCCCGAGTGTCCGGCCGAGTCCCCTGATCCGGCACCGGAGCCGGGGGGGTATTTTTAGCCGCTGTCGTAGCGCTGGGAATGGCCCTCGCCAGGGCCCCGTGTCCCCATCCCGCTGTCCCACGGAGCGGGACGGGGACAGCGAGGTGACACCGCCCGTCAGGGCCACCTCTGTGCCAGGCTGGGGGGGACACAACAGCCATTGGGGAGGGGGGGACAGTGGGGACCTGCAGCCTGAGCTCTGGGCTGTGAGCAGAAGCCACGTCCCCTCCCAGCACCGTCCTGTCCCCTCCCCGTGACACCGAATGGGGGGGTTGGTATTTTAATTGGACCCCCTTCATTAGCGCCAAGTTCATTAGAGGCTCAGAAGGGGCTTTGTGTCCGCAGAGACAGACTGTCCCCAAGCCACCAAGCCTGGTAGGGATGGCGGGGGGGAGCCTGGGGGGGGACACACACACCAGGTGGGACACAGGGAAACCAGTAAGGGGACATAAAGCCCCCAGTGACCCTGTGGGGTACAGGGTTTAAGGGACCTTAAAACCAAATCCCGGGGACCCACAGCATCTTTGAGGGGACCCAACACCCCAACCTGGGGCTGCTGGGGTGTCCCCCCCTCACGGTGCCACCACTGCACCCAAAATGAGCCCTGGCAGGACAGGGTGGGGACACCCGGGGTGTGGGGGACCCTGCGGTCCTGGTGAGCTGAGGTGGGGGTGCTGAGCCCCGGGTGGGCAGGAGGAGGAGGAGAGGGGGAGGAAGGCTGAGCACCCGATCCCATTAAAGAGCTTACGCAGCGGGAGGGCGCGGGGCGGCGCCCAGCAGCGCAGGATTAGGGGGGCTCGTCACCTACCCGGGGTAATTAGCTCCCTTTCGCCCACAGGAGGAATCCCCCAGTGCCACCATCCCCTGTCCCCCCCCCGCAGCACCCGGGGTCCCCGCACTCCCGGGGGGACAGACAAACATGAGCAGGGGGCTGAGCCCACCCCTGATTCCAACCCAGCACTTGGGGGGACACAGCCCACGGACCCCAAACCTGTGTACCCCCCCGAGCCACCCCAGGGGACACGGGGTGTCCCGTGCCCTGTGGGTGGGGCTTGTCACACCTTCCCCCCCCTTATATAAAGCCCCGTGCCCACCTCCCCGCGATGCTCTTTTATTTTAATGTATGTGTGTCCTGAGCCCTAATCTTTGCCATCTTGGGCTAATTGGATTTCCTGGGTCACATGGCGAGATAAAAAGTCCCCAAATCCCAGGGTCCAAAAAAATCAGGTTATCCATGGGGAATTAAGGGACAGAGCGGGGGGCAGCCGGGCCGCGAGCACCCACCGCGCTCCGCTGCTGCACCCCGGCCCCCGCCCGCCTTTCGGGGCTCCTTTCTCTCCACATCGCCCACCGCTCGCCCCCGGGTGCGCGCGCCGGACCCCACGGGAGAGCTGGAAGAGCCGGGGGACCTAGAGCTGCTCGAGGCACTCGAGGAGGAGGAAGAGGAGGAGGCGGCCATGGGGAGCGGGGCCAGCGCCGAGGACAAGGAGATGGCCAAGAGGTCCAAGGAGCTGGAGAAGAAGCTCCAGGAGGACGCGGATAAAGAAGCCAAGACGGTCAAGTTGCTCTTGCTCGGTAAGGGTGGTCCCCGGGGGGCACGCGGGAGATGTCACCTTGTCCCTGCCGTGGCTGCTGGGGACAAAAGCGACCAGGGATTGGGAACGGGGACAAGCAGTCCCCAACCCCATCAGCTCCTCGTGCTCTGCCTTTCTTCATCCCAAGCCTGCAGCTCCTCAGCCCTCGTTAGCCTGATGAGCTGCCATTAGCTGGATGTCCCCGGAGGTTGTGTTTGGGAAGAGCCGGGGGTGACATCGGCTCTTGGTGGCAACCAGATGGGTGGCAGGTACCAAGGGGACAGTGTGGCGACCAGGACACCGGGTCCCACCTGGGCCAGGCTGAGGCACATCCCAGGGGGTCAGCAAGACCCCGGGGAGCTCCCGCCACCAGCACCCCCAAACCTGCTGCTGGGGACAGGCCGGAGGGGACAGTCCCTTGGGGACAGTAGGGTGACACCCTGGGGATGCATTGGGACCCCGCAGGACAGGGACCGGTGGTGGGGGCTTATCCAGGTGGGGGGGTCGGGGTCAAGGCGATTAGCACCCTAATTCTAAGCAGCTTCCTGCGCCGCCCTAAGCCGCTTACGCACCGGAGCCACCGCTGGCGGGTGGGGGGGACCCTGGGGACCAGCACCTAGGGGTCCTCACGACCCTGGGGGTCCCCAAGGTGTCTCCAGCCCCGGGAGCATAGGGTGACAGGAGATGGCGTGGGGACGGTGGCACTGGGGAGAGCGGAGCAGGAGGGAGCGCGGCTCCAGTCCCCCCCAGTGCGCCCATCACCGTGGTGTCAGGTCTGTCCTGCCCTGGCCAGCACTGAGGTGACATCCCACCCTTTATCCAGGGGCCGGAGAGTCGGGCAAGAGCACCATTGTGAAGCAGATGAAGTGAGTACAGCCCAAGACACCTATATTTGGTGGGGGGGGGCACCGGGATGAACCCAACTCTTGGACAAGCGGGTGGCAGGACCCTGTGACCCCCCTTGTCACGCGGGTGGTGACACCGCGCTGATTCCCAGGGCCGGGTGATGCTGGGGTGGGGGTGATGGAGCCTGGGGCTGAGGGACTGTCCCCCCGCCAGGATCATCCACCAGGACGGCTACACGCCCGAGGAGTGCATGGAGTTCAAGGCCATCATCTACGGCAACATCCTGCAGTCCATCCTGGCCATCATCCGCGCCATGTCCACCCTGGGCATCGACTACGCCGAGTCGTCCCGCGCGGTCAGTCAGGGGGCGTCCCCGTCCCCCCAAAACAAGGGGCCGTGGTCTGTGCTGCCCCCCCAGCTCCCTGCGCAGCCCCAGGGGGGTGTCTGGGGACAGAGGTGACAACGGGTCCCTCCCGCAGGACGACGGGCGGCAGCTCTTCAACCTGGCCGACTCCATCGAGGAGGGGACGATGCCCCCCGAGCTGGTCGACTGCATCAAGAAGCTGTGGAAGGACGGGGGGGTCCAGGCTTGTTTTGAACGCGCTGCCGAGTACCAGCTCAACGACTCGGCTGCGTAGTGAGTGGGGTCACCGGGGGGGGACACACAGGGATGTGCTGGGGGACCCCCCCATGGCTGCTCATCGCCGTTCCCCAACCAAGGCAAAATCCTGGGAATCCCGGTCTTCAGAACACCCTGTGGCCACTGTGCTGCATCCCACCTGTGACCCCCCCATTGGACCCCCGCAATGGCCCTGCACCCCCTAGCTCCCCCAGGGACGGTGCTGCCTTGGTATCCTGGTGTTTGGCAAAGCTCAGCCCCCCATCCGTCCCCAAAAAGCCATTGGGGGGGTGGGGACAGCCCCTCGGCAGCAGGTGACATCCCCTCCTGTCCCCGCCCCCAGTTACCTGAACCAGCTGGACAGGATCACAGCCCCCGATTACCTCCCCAACGAGCAGGACGTGCTGCGGTCCCGAGTGAAGACCACGGGCATCATCGAGACCAAGTTCTCCGTCAAAGACCTGAATTTCAGGTGGGTGGGTGCCCCCCCATCACCATCCCCCCCAGCCCCCAACAGTGGGGGGGTTTGGGGTCCCACCACCAACCCCTCCTGGACCAGGGATACTCAGTCACTGCATCCCTGTCACTGCATCCCTGCCACTGCATCCCTGCCACGGCACTGGGAGCATCACGCGGGGGGGCGGCAGGACCAGCTGTGTCACCCCCCCCGCCCCGTCCTTGTCCCCTCCCCAGGATGTTCGACGTGGGGGGGCAGAGATCGGAGCGCAAGAAGTGGATCCACTGCTTCGAGGGGGTGACCTGCATCATCTTCTGCGGGGCGCTGAGCGCCTACGACATGGTGCTGGTGGAGGACGACGAAGTGGTGGGTCGGGGGTCCCAGCGGAGCCGGGTGCTCCGAGGGGTCACGGAGGGAGGGGGGGACACTTTGTGCCAGCCGATGCTGGAAAGGGGCGGGAGGTGGGGATGGAGGTGACCCCCCTGTGGACATCGTGGTGCTGACACTGGGGCACAAGACGCAAACTGGACTCGATGAAGGGAAATGACCCAGAGGCACCTCTGGCCGCGCTGTGGCCCCCGAATCGGGCAGAAAAGCAGCGATAAGGGGCAGTTTTCGTCCTCCCGGCACGTGGCAGCGGGGCCAGGGCGGCACAAGAGCATCAGCACAGCCCGCAAGGGACGCGCTGGCACCGCGAAAAGGATCACGAGAGCCCCAAAACGGGTCATTTCTCAGAAGAAACGAGGGGTGAAGATGAGCAGAAGCAGCTGCCTCCCTCCCAGCCTTGGTGACCGGGGCAAAGCATCCTTGGTGGCATCTCCCGGTCCCACGGATGCTCCGGGGTCCGAACACCAGGTTCTGCTGGAGCCAAACAGAAAAGCTGCTGCAACAGGGAGATGGACGGGGCAAAAATGTCCCCGTCACGCCTGCCACGCAGAGTGATCCACGTTCCGTCAGCAGCAAAATGCCCCGGTCGGACTTGGCACCAGCTGATGGAGCCTCTTCCTCCCGAGGATGCCGTCGCAGCGAACTAGAAGCTGCTTTAAAAGCGGAGATTTCCCTTTTCCCCGCTCTGTCCCAAACTGTGGGTAACGCCGCGGGACAGAGTGGCCGGGGTGACGGGGACAATGGCCTCGATGGCCTCCCCAGGGCTCAGAGGCTTCCCCAATAATTTCCCCACTGTAACCCATCATTTCTGGGTGGGCAGGAGGGACAGGGGACGGGAGCAGAGCCATTTCCCCAGCCAAAGCTCTTGTGTTGGGAACAGGGAGGTTTGGGGGCTGCAATGGCCAAAGGGGGGTTGTAATCACGCTAAGGAGCCCGTTTGCTCGCAGAACCGCATGCACGAGTCCCTGCACCTCTTCAACAGTATATGCAACCACAAGTTCTTCGCCGCCACGTCCATCATCCTCTTCCTCAACAAGAAGGACCTTTTCGAGGAGAAGATCAAGAAAGTCCATCTCAGCATTTGCTTCCCGGAGTATGACGGTGAGTGGGGGTCATTTCCCCTCCTCAAGGGGCCAGATGTGGCCTCGGGATGGCATTTGGAAGGGTAGAAATGGGATAGAACAGCTTGTTTAAAAACACTTGGCTTAGCGCAGCTGCCGCCCAGCCCTTCTCCTCCTCCTCCTCTTCCTCCTCGGGAGGAGATTTCAGATTCAGCTCATACAAACATCCTTAAGCCCCGTCCCTGGTCCTCGCCCAGCTCGGCAGCCGCATCCTATGCAGCATTCTATAGCCGCGTTCTATGATTCTATGATCATCATCTGCCCCCGCAGGTCCCAACACGTTTGAAGACGCGGGAAACTACATCAAGACCCAGTTCCTTGATCTCAACATGCGGAAGGACGTGAAGGAGATTTACAGCCACATGACCTGTGCCACAGACACGCAGAACGTCAAGTTCGTCTTCGACGCCGTCACGGATGTCATCATCAAAGAGAACCTCAAGGACTGCGGCCTCTTCTGAGCGTCTCTTGGCAGGTACCTCGAAAACGGCTCTTTAACCCCCCAAAAAAGGGCTGGGGAGGAGGAGGAGGATGCGGCGGTGCCTGCTCCATCGCGCTCTGCGGGGCTGTGGGATGTGGGGGTCCCAGGTTTTGCTGTTAAACATGGGCTGGAAATTGGGGAGGGGAGGATGCTCTGGGACCAGTGAGGACCTGGGGGGTATTTGGGGACCCCACAGCCCTGTCACTGTCTCCTGGGGGGGTTTGGGGACCCCCTAGCCCTGTCACTGTCTCCTGGGGGGCATTTGGGGACCCCACAGCCCTGTCACTGTCTCCAGGGGGGGTTTGGGGATCCCCCAGCCCTGCGGGAAGGTCACGGTTCCCATGCAGAGCTCGGGGGGGTCTGTTCCCTTCCCCATCGTCCTCCCAAAGCCTTGGGGGGCTCAGCCTGGTTATTATTCTGAACTCGTTTTCTCGGGCTCCTTCGCACGCGGGGAGCGGTGAAAACAGCAGATTAGAGCCCAAATCACACACCCGAGCGACACCGAAGCGTTTTATCCCAGAATCTCCTGTTGCCGCAGCACAGTCGCTGGTGCCGCCCCAGTTTGTAACTGGGTTGGGAGGTCGTTCCCCAGGCTGGGAAGCAGCCCAGCAACACCCCGGGGGGACACGGGGCTCCCCCCGCCTTTCCGCTCCTAATAAAGGTTCAATGAAGGGGGTTTCAACCCGTGGGCTTTTCGCATTTAAACTGATTTGTTGTCCCCGTGCGGCGCGATGAAAAGTCACCTCTGCAAACCCGACTCAGCGCCGCCGCTCAGAACCATTAACCCAGCTCTGTTCTGTCTCCCCGCCAGAAGAGGAGGGGTCGCGCTGTTCTCACCGCCGTTCTGCTGAGCAGAGCCAAGGGATTCAGCACAAAGAAACACGAGTTACCCACACCTCACTTTTTCTACAACCTGCCCAACCGAACCCCCCAGGATAGGAAGGGGCTGGAGCCGAACTTCCCTTTCGTGGCCATTTCCTCTTTTTTTGTAAAGAAAGAAGCACGAAGCCTCTGCTCTCCGCAGCGTCCAGGGATCGGTTTGACACCAAAGAGCGTGACAGCCGGAAAGATTCATGTCAAGCATCATGTTCGCGCTCCCACCAGCGCAGCATCGCGCCTGCGGGAGGCAGGGACGGGAGCTGCCCACCCCCCCGCTGCTTTATTCCCTTTTATCGAAGCTGAATTAACCAAAACGGGAGTTTCTGGGGAAGGTGGAGGCCGGGGAACCAACCTCAGTCCTTGGGGTTTTTGTGCCCTGAGGCTTGAGGGAATTGCCCCCCAAGCAATGGGGATGTGGGGCTGGCGGCAGCGCGGGCAGGAGCGGGTTTGGGTGACAGTCCCGGCTGCGGCAGAGGAACGGGCCTGAGAAAGAGGAAATGGTGACTCGAAAGATTTCCATTCCGCTACTTAGAGCTGCGTTTGCTCTTCGCCGTCTGTAAATAACTCCGCTGTAGCCCCGGCCCGCGTCCCCCAGACCGCGCGCGGCTTCGCTGCGCTGTAGGAAAACCAAATAAACACATACGCATGACGCGCGCGTCGCTCGTTCCTCCCGCTTCGCTTCTCCGTTTCTCCGCGCTGTTCCCAATCCCGGTTTCCCGCACCCGGGAGCTCGGATCACAGTGTTTTACCTTCCCTGCATTTGCTCCGCGCACACGCGGATCTCCCACCGACATCAACTGAGGGACAAGTGCCACCCCACCAAACCCCCCTCCTCCGGCCCAGCTCCAGCACCCAGCGGGATCACAACCCCATTTTGGGGCAGGTTTTTAGGAATTCATTGAAAAGGTTGTGAGAAAAACCTCCAGGCTGCTCGGAGGGAATTGTTGGGTGGTCAGAGCTGTGGTTTCCAGGGCAGAACACGCGCTTTTGGTGGCTGTTGGGGTGGCCACGTCCAGCACTCCTGTTTTCATCCTCTATCTCTAAGCCAGTGTTTTCAAACCGTTTTACATCCACATCACGTAACAGCCGCACCCAGAGCAGCCGTTTGCCCACCAGGCAATGAGAGTTGTGCTATAAACAAGCACTAAATGAACCATCTTCCAATAATTCTGATGAGCAACCCGAACCTTTGCGAGCAGAACCAACATTCGTGTACGATAAAGCACAAAGAACCTTCCCCGTCCAAGTAATTAAACCCATTTCCCATCCAAGCGTTTCCGTTGTCCAACAAGCGGGGAAAAGAGTTAGGAATAAACTAGAGAAAAGGCTAAAGTGTTTACTCACCATTTTTAATACTGCCAACAACTAGAACAGATTGAAACTGTACACATGACAAACTGGGGAGAAAGAGTCGGGGTGCAACGGTTCGGCAAAGGAATGTACGGGCCAGTTAGGAACGGCACTACGGTAAAAACGCCGGCAAACGGGGATTTGGCACCACATATACAAAGTAAAGGCATGCGCGTCAATACAGCTGAGGAGGCTCGGAACAGAAAAGGCCCTTGGTAAATGCAGAACGAGGTGCAACCCTTCGCAAAACCGCCCACCGGCTTCCACTGAAAAATGCGCAAGAAGCTCAAGCGGTTGGTTTGAGCAGCTCCGGCGCAGCGGGGTCCGGTCCATCCCATCCCATCCCATCTCTCCAATGGATGTGCTCACCGCAAAGTTGACTCGATTTTACCCAGAACAAATCTGGATTTGGATACCGGCGTAAACCAGGTTCACCCCAACCATAAGCTAAAAAGCCCTCGCTGATCCTGCTGCAGGAGCTCCTTTCCGAAGGCGTACGGGAGCAGGACGGTGACAAACGACACGGCAGAAGAAGCCGAAGCGATCGTCAAAAGCTCAAAGGATCCTTTAAGTAGTTGCAGAAATATTAAATCCTGACCATACCAAGTGTTAAAAACAAAGAGTTCCTGCTAAGAGGAATACTTCTGCATGATCTGGTCACATGTGCATAGTTAAGTGATTTGTTTGTTTGTTTGTTTTATTTTTAAAACAACATTTGTTTGCAAATAAAGAAATAAAATTTTAGTAAAGTTATAGTTTTCTCGATGGAAAAAAAATAAACAAACAACGTCAAAACCAGACTAGTGGTGGCTTGTTAACCGAAGAAAAAGAGAGAAAGCTACATATCGAAAGGTCTGGAATCCAGCACCTCCCCTTCACAAGAGCTGTACACACTGGAGACCACGCCATGCGAACGACGCCAGGAGGATCTAGTCACACTAACAGTTGTCCCGTCTCGACCTAAACTTCAACATCCCATATCAAGAAAACAAAAAATAAAGGTCCCTAATACAGAAGATTGTGCTAAAGAATGCGACGGTTTCCGCATGCTGTTGGCAACCCTGGTCCCGGTCACGCTCGCCGCCGTCCCCACCAGGCAGCAGAGACCTCGCTTCTCTAAACGCCGCATCGTAAAACCTGCGGGGAGAAGAGCGAGCGTTAGAGACGGGAAGGTGGCACCGGCACCGGCACGGCGGGCGCGGGGTCACCGGCACGCGCGGGGTCACCGGCACGCGCGGGGTCACCGGCACGCGCGGGGTCACTGGCACGCGCGGGGTCACCGGCACGGCGGGCGCGGGGTCACCGGCACCGGCACGGCGGGCGCGGGGTCACCTCCTTCCCACTCAGTAGAGCCCGCACTCCTTCAGGTTGTTTTTGATGATGACGTCCGTCACGGCGTCAAACACGAACTGCACGTTCTTGGTGTCGGTGGCGCAGGTGAAGTGCGTGTAGATCTCCTTGGTGTCTTTCCTCCGGTTCAGGTCCTCGAACTGGCACTGGATGTACGCCGCCGCCTCCTCATACGTGTTGGAGCCTGAAAAAGATAGAAGATCCCTCGCTTTGGCCAGCAGTTCACGGTACAGAGATCTTTTAAGTCCACATTAAGCTGCTTGCAACCATCTGCCTTATCCAGCTCCAAATCCACCGTTAACCCCTTCTGGTAAATCTCAGGTCTATTCCCAGCTCCTGCTCAGTGACCTTGGGCGAGTCACTTGCTTCCGTGACCCCGATCCGGAGGGGCTGGAAGGGAACATTGTGCGCTGGCCACGGTGACGCCTCACACAAGAGACACGTGGTTACAGCAGGAGAGTGACAACGGAACAAGCAGGTTGGGAAGGGACGTTTAAAGAATAAATGTAAATGCCCAGAGCAGTGCCGAGGTGAAGCACCGTGTCTGTGCAGGGACGGGCAGCAGAGGCCGTTGCCAAAACACAGACACAGCGGAGCAGACAAGTGAATGAGGATGTGGATAAGGTTCACAGCCTCTAAAATGGAAGTTAAATGAAGGTATTGTCTCAGTAATGTGTGGAAAATGCGGAGTGACCTCGATTTGCTGGAGTGCAATACTTTGCTATACGTACTCCGGGCCATAAAACACACGGACAGCGGGTGCTGTGAACCCCACACACCCACGAGTGCATCTCTGCTGATAAATGAGCTGTCAGCTAACTGGACGGCCCAAGAGACAGAATTAAGGAAATAAGATAAGCTTGTAAGTTCTCTTGGACTGTGCAGCCTTGGACTGACTCATCCCTGGCCCTGGTAGCAATGAAACAGTTTCCCCAGCCCAAGCTCACCCGTGTACTCCGGGTAGCAGATCGTGAGTGGGCTTTTCTTAATCTTTTCCTCAAACAGGTCTTTCTTGTTCAAGAAGAGGATGATCGATGTGTCCGTAAACCACTTGTTGTTACAGATGCTGTCAAACAGCTTCATGCTCTCGTGCATCCGGTTCTGAAAAATAACAGGAGAAGGACGATGCATCATTGTGGAGCAGTCAGGGGTGGACACGGGGACAACCTCCCTGTAACCGGGGTCTGGAGAAAATATCATTTACTCATTATGTCTATCAGTTTCTGGGGAAATATACCACAGGGAGTGCTCATCCTCACAGCCAGAACTCTGCCCACTCCCATATAGGACACGCTGGCACTTGCTCCCTCCTCCCTTTGTGGTGCCACATGCTGGTAGCTCCACCATAACGTACCATTTCCTCGTCCTCAGCCAAGACGAGGTCGTAATCGCTGAGGGCCACACAGAAGATAATGGCCGTCACACCCTCGAAGCAGTGGATCCACTTCTTCCGCTCCGACCGTTGGCCACCGACGTCAAACATCCTGGGAGAGGGAGAAGAACCGTCTCAGAAGCTGCGGAGACATCCCTCCCCGGCCATGGGGATGGAGGAGGCTCAGCTAATGACTTCTAAACACACAGGGTCCAGGGGACAACAGGGACACGAGCACAGTCACAACCGCGAGCCCACGGGATCCCTGTGCTGGGCACTGCAGAGCCCAAACCTCAAATCCTGGGCTCAGTTTTGGGCCCCTCGCGACAAGAAAGATCTTGAGGAGCTGGAGCGAGTTCAGAGAAGGGAACGGAGCTGGGGAAGGAGGAGAAGGAGGTTGAGGTTGGATATTGGGGAAGATTTCTCCCCAGAAGGGGCTGTGGGGCATTGGAACAGGCTGCCCAGGGCAGTGCTGGAGTCGCCATCCCTGGAGGGCTGGACAGACGGACATGAGGTTCTCAGGACATGGATGGACTCGATCTTAAAGGTCTTTTCCAACCAAAATGATTCTATTATTTTAAAATCCTTTTGAGCAGGAAGAACGAGCTGTTACCTACGCGGCTCTGCAGAAGTGTGCTGATTCACCAGGCCACGCTTGTTTTGTTCTCTGTCTCCTATTTCCTTAGCAACAACCCATTCGCCTGACTGGACTCCAAACACCTACTCCCCGTCAGCCCTTCCCGTTCAGTGGCACCACGGCTCGCACAGGATTACCTGCAACACGCTACCTGCTGCTCCTCACTGTGAGCCAGCTAAAAATTAATGGGCTTAAGAAACACATTCATGTATCCAAAAAACCCCAACAATCTGGGAGCAACTATAGTTTAAAGGTTGCAGAGCTGCTTACAGGATTTCTGTCTATAAAAAAGAGATGCAAGTGTCTTGGATAGCAAAGTATTTTGCAGAGAAGCAGGATTGCCCAGGATGTTCTGAGGGACTGTGACTTAATTAAATCAAGCCAGATACAAGTCAATATCTGAGAGCTATGAAAATCATAAATATTGATTTGTTATCAGAGCAGACAAGAGAGAAACTGCCCAGGTTGAGCCAAAAGCAATGCCATTTAACGACGGCAAACAAGGCACACAAGTGCTGTTCAGCTCGCTCCAATCTATTTAAGGTAAATCGTCCCCGTGGACCACAGGAGGAAAGATGAAAATCTCAGCGAGGATACAGGCTGTTTACTGAGCTTGTACCGTTCGCTGTTCCTGCACGGAGGGATCTGGAAAGGAACAGCATCCTCGACAACTCAGCTTCACCAAACTAATCCAAATTCGACTCACGGTGGCACCGAGGCTGCCTCAGCCCGTTATTAATGTCTGAGATTTAACATCAAGGCTTCTGTCACGGGAGAGATGGCAGCTCGCGGCTTTAAGATGTATTAATGCTTTCCTTTGTGGAGCAAATCCCTCTGAGACGAGACATCTCGTGTCTCGGGCTCCGCACATGATCAATGACTCCAGGCAGCTTCGGGAAAGAGCGATTCCCTCTTTGCATCAGGGAGGCACGACCGAGCGCTCAGTCGTTTCGCCTCAGAAATATGGGTTATAACGATTAAACGGAATCCGCCCTCTCCTCCCCTCCTCAGACGTGATGATTTTCAGCAGAGCGGCGCACGCCGTGGCTGGGAACACTAATCCTAACACATCACGACAGCAGACGAGTTCTCCCTGGACGCACCAGAAGCCACGTAAACAGCTCGGTGATGCACAGCGTTCAGGCTTTTTTGTTAAAACCATTCTTAAGACAGTTCAGAAGTCAAAATGCTACTGTTCTCCCAAAAAAAAGCGTGCAAACAAGTCATATTTTATAAGCAACACTTGGATTGTTACAGCTCTTTCAAACACAAGCTCAAAATAAGCCAACAAATGCTTATTTCCAGGCTCTGAGCAACAAAGACTTGAAGCCGTTGCCACAGAAGGGAACTGGCTCAAGATACGGGTGCTGCTTGTCCCTACACCCACATTACGGGACACGAGTTCCCAACCGTGGGGCTCCGGGCTGTTTGTGGGGAGCGCGTGGGGACCCAAAGCGAGGATTCTCTATAGCAGCAGATGGGGAGCGAGGAGCAAACTAAACCGCAGCCGCTACGGAGGTTAGAGGAGCTGGGTTAGGGACACAAAGGGACACTGCCTAGACCAGGCTGGATGGCCGTGGGGACACGCGTGTCCCGTGCCCGCAGTGTCACACTGAGGCCGCTTTGTGTCACTCGGCACCATCACCTGCAGCCTGGCAAGAGCAGCATGCGGGAGAGCTCTTATCTCCCACTTCCATGGAAAGGGTTAAATTCAAACTCAAAACCCAGGAGTCAGTGTCCTTTTAGTATATATATATATATATATATATTTTTGGATCCTGTAAGCAAGCAGTCAGTACCTGTGTCTGCGATTCCAACATAAAAGCAGCTGAAAAGAACAAAAGAAGGCAAAGAAAAGTCAAACCGGTATCTCCAGTGAGCAATGCCAGGAGAGAAGGAGCGTAACGGAGGCGAGGAGGACAGTTACACCAGGGCGAGACGCGTCCCAGCGCCGGTGGGACCTGCTGGAGCCACCGCAGCCGCGGGGACCAGCGCTGCCCGGCACTTACTTGAAGTACAGGTCCTTGAAGGTGAAGTGAGTCTCCACGATGCCCGTGGTTTTAACTCTGGTCCGCAGAACGTCCTGCTGAGTCGGAATATAGGTCGGCTGGGATATTCTATCCAAGTCATTTAGGTAACTAAACCAGAAGAGACAACACAAGAAGAGCTTTTCTTAGTCTGCTCACTCGCCATGAATCTTTTATAAACTGCAGAAGAAAGTCAACACGGCATTTATTCATCATCTTCACATAGTGCAGACCTCAAAGACACAGTGAAACCCTCCCTTGGGTCTATCCCGGGGCCGATTTTCATGGGTTTTGTCTTCTTTTGACCCCTCCCCAGCTGACCTTGCAGCGGGTGCTGGGGAGGGAGGCCTGATAAGCAGCTCACACGAGAAGTGCTGCTGCTGCAGAAGCCGTGCCAAGGCTGGGATCTCTTGGGGCAATTCAAGGCAGTCAAGGTCTTTTGCATCAAAGCACAAGGCAATAAATCCAGCGGTTCGCTTTTAAAGGGCAAGGAGACATCAAATGAACCAGGAGGAAAGAATGAAGCCTTAAGAATTACCCCCCAAACATTCACCTCCTGGAGCAAGAGCAAACCAACACCACCCTAACGCTGTTTCTCCGCAGCATCGAGGCAATGTGCCCAGAGCCCCTTTGAAGTTGGACACAGAAACAAGAGGTCTCTATCATCGTCAGAAATCCCGCTCCAGCCAGCAACACCTCCAAATTCACTTTTCCTGCTAAGGGAAGGCAATGGCTCCTGCGCTCGCCAAGGAGACGACGATCGCTCCAGCGCAACCTCCAGCACCTACGGCCACGTCTTCATCAGGAGCGGTTTTTCATCAATAAAGCCCCGTGTGACTGAGATTTTAGTGGCACAACGGCTTTACGCTCCCCACCAAGCATTATCATGGATCCCTTCTCAACCAGGGTCTGTCCACTCAAAAGCTGCGCCAGGAGCCCCAAAGTTCCATTCGCCTTCATCACCAACTGATCAACATCCTCCTCCCCCCTCCATCAGCTCCAGCATCTCTGGCTACGACTGCTGGTATATTTGCAGAGCACCGACCTATTTTGCGAAGCCCAGAAGAACCCAGCCGACCCGGCAGGCTCCTGCCCGTGCTCGCCCGGTCCCGCGGGGCCCGTTCCTCAAAGCTGGGATCTGTGAGAGGTTTTAGTCCAGAAAGGGCTCATTCCTCTCTTGCATTTAGCAGGATGACAGGTTTGTGAATGGCTCTTCAACTAGAAACGCAGCACCCAAAACTCAGGCTTAGGATTGGCTTTAGTTTCAGCTCAGTAAAACAGAATTTGGGAGGTACTTACCCTCATTAAGCTTGTTATGAAATATTTCTGCTGAGGAAATAACACACCCAGATTTTTTCCCCTCTCGCTTCCCCATCAGTGTGTTTTACTGGGATATGGTGGTTCAGAAGCTGATGAAGCGCTGCTTAAGAACCGACCCAGCAAATCCCAGCAGGTCCGGGTCACAGAGCCGCCCGGCATCACCGGAGTGACAAATGTACAAGCCGAAGCTGTAAAACATCTGCTCCCAATTGCTGGCATTCCGCATCAGCAGCCTGGCCACTGAAACTGGTATTAATTCCTACTTAAAGGCTTTTGAGATGGGCAGTGAGGAGTGAAGGGAGCCGGGCAACTCCCACCAAAGGAATCGCAGAGCGCTCGTCAATCAGGGGAGCAGATTAAGCAGCGCTCTCCTCGCAAGCCGCCTGCAGAAAAATAAGCTTTGCCAGATTAATTCCAGGCGGACTCAAAGGGCAAATAAATACCAGATCCCCCAGAAATGCTTAAGTAGCTGCAAGATCCAGCACAAGGGATTTCTCGGGAGCAGAAGAGCCACACAAGTGCGTGAGCAGACAGCATCTTCCAGCCATCATCATCCTCACCTTGCGGGATGCAGTTGGCTTTGCGGGCAGAGGAACCAGCTGTGCCCACCCAACAGAACCAAGGGCTGTTGCGACAGGACAAGGGGTGATGGTTTTAAACTAAATGGGGGAGATTCAGGCTGGACGTGAGGATTAAATTGTTGGCCCTGAGGGTGGTGAGAGCCTGGCCCAGGTTCCCAGAGAGGTGGTGGATGAACCATCCCTGGAGACATCCCAGGCCAGGCTGGACGGGGCTCTGAGCAACCTGAGCTGGTGAAGATGTCAACAGGAAAAGCACCATCTGACACTTGTGGTTTTGAGCAACTCATAACCCACAACCTGCTCCAGTCTGTCTCAAAGTTTGACCACGTTCCTCACAAATATTGTTTCGAGAACTGAAAACATAAACCTTACCGAATCTTTCTTACACTAATCTTTCTCCATCCCACGCAGTTTGAATCCTTTCGCTGAGGTTGCCACACTAGTTCCGCACCTTGGATCCCTGTGTTTACAGAGCTATTTCTCATGCTTCACCACCACCCTGCATACACAAGCTTGCAAAAGGACAAGTTTTGTTTTGTTTCCCTTCTTTTCCCACCCTCCACACGAGGGCTGGAGTGAAAAGCGCTGACCAAAAGCCCACAGCGCGACTCGTGTTTGCTTTAGTGGCCCTCCAAGCCTTCCCAGCACATCCCGCCCGCCCTGGCACTGCTTCCCTGTCTGCGTGTGCGAGAATCTGGAGCTCTGGTGTGATGAGAAACCAGCCCAGCTCAGCTCACACCGCTCCAAGACGCACTAAGAGGGACGTTCTGAAGCCGACAGCGTTCGGTGGGTGAAGATAACGCATTTCCCCTCCTCCACACGCTCACGCAAACCCCGGGATGGTTATTTTCCTAACTATTCGCCTGTGTTTCCTTTTAGCGCCGGGAAGAATGCTTTCAAGGCCACAAATGGCTCTGAAAGCTCTGAAAGATTCATACAAAGCGTTTATTCTGAGTGGTTACGGCAGCCTGGGCTCCGGGAGGGGGAAGGAGGGGCTGTGACCACCCTGCCCGAGGCACAGCAGCAAACAAAAGCCGGGAGAGGGGACGCGAGGGCAGAAAGACACAGGTTTGGTACCCGAATGGGTTCGTATTTGCAGCCAAACTCCAAGCTTGGAAGAAAAATTTATCACTCCCATCCATGCAGCCTGAAAATGCAAAAAATATTGTTCCTGCACAGGCTGAGCGCTCGCACCGTTCATCATCTCGAGCCAAGAAGAAAACAGGCGAAGACCTGATGAAACACATTGATGAAATGCATTTCTTTTGCAGAAGTCTCCCTCATGTTTAGCTGGATTTTGGCAGATTAAACAAAGGTAGCAGAGCGGGATCTCTGGGAAAAGGGAATGCTCTGCACTACATCCATCAATTCGAACGCTTGTTTGGGCCAGCAAAGTCAGACCCACGCCTGCAGCTGATGGAAAAGCTCGTTCCCAACCCTGAGCTGTGGTCCCGAGGTGCCGCTGCTCCAGGGGAATCGCGAAAGGGCAGCAGGAGGACGACACGATGCGCTGCAGGCTCAGGCTTGGAAGCAAAGAGGAGGAAAAATAACAATAAAAAACCCCCACAATGTAGGTTTTATCCAGCGTCATGTCAGGGAATTCAGGCCAAAACTGCCACCTGGGAACAAGACAAGATGTGCCAGAACGGAGAGCGGTTGATCAGGAACTGTGCTAATTGCCTGTGAGACTGCAGTTAATTACCTACAGGATCTGCAGACTGGTGCCTGCAGGAGCTTTGGGAAGAGCAGTGAGAGCAGAAACACAACATTTGAGATACTGTGTGTGCCTGCCCACATTTCCAAGTGTCGGATGGGGGTCGCTGAGGATGCATGAGGCAGCTGCAGCCTCAGCACCCACAGCTGGACCACCAAACTCTGCTTTGTAGCTGTTACACTAAGAATTGTGCACAAAGGCCTGAAACACTTCCCCATGGCATTGACTCCAGATGGGAACGCTGATCTACAGAGGTGAAGAGAAATGGGAAGTTGCGATAAAGCAAGTAAAAGAAATATCACCCCATCCTGGCTTGTAGCAGCACTGGCAAAAGTAAATTCTCCCAAGAGAATTGTGCACAAAAGCACCTCCGTGCTCACCAGCACAAGAAGGGATTGCAAAATACTCCATCTTTTAAGCGTGGAACTAATTGGGTAATAGCAGAAGATAAGGCAGGTCAGGAGCCACATGCTGAGCGGAGAAAAATAAGATACTGCCTGAATGCTCATCTGGGCGGCTCGTTCTGGGCAAGACTGGGATCCTGCGGGAACAAACAGGCTGTGAACGGTGCAGTCGTGCTCTGCGCTGAAGGAACCCGCTGGCAGCGCTTCCTCAGAGCTGAGTTGCTCGGCTACCGATGCAAAATAAAGCTGCTCTAGTGCAATTTCCTGTGGTCTCGGGACAGGAAGCAAGATCCTCTGATGCGCCGATCAGGGAAACGCCACGCGGGTCATCGTGGGGCTGACAGCGGTGCTGGGCAGAGCACACGCCAGCAACCGGTCCCAGAGCTGTTCCCACACAGACCAGTACCAGAATGGGGCGCGAGGGGGTTGCAGGTATTCAGGAACAAGAGGAACATTCCAAACTCCAGTCTCTGGAAGGCAGTCGGGTCAAGTGGGCACCTGCTAAAGAATATTTCTGCCCTCTCTCCCCAATGTGCTGTTTCTGACCCGCTTTCTCTGCCATCTCCTCTTTCAACGCTGACCACCGAGACCACAAAGCCAAAATCCCACATTTTAGCTTCCTCCTCCAGAACCACTTATATCTTCTGCCTTAAATCCTCTGCTCAAAAAGTCCTGACACTTCCCTTCTCTTCTCCACATCTTTTCATTGAATTATCCCCTCATTCACCCCCTCCTCATCTCTTCCGTCTCCCTTTGGATGTGCAGTTTCCTCCTTGCACGCACAAACCTGAGAAAGCTCGGATGTCAGCTCGCCCCGATCTAAACCCAGTAGTGATACCAATCCTGAAAAATTCCATCTTTTCCAGCTAAAAAATGCTCTGTGCAGACAGAGCCTGCGGCAGCCGAGCTCTGACATATCTAAGGCTTCTTTATAACGCACTTCCAAACTAGTTTTCCAAAGGCTTAAAATTCGGTTAAATGGTTAAGTGTTGAGCTGGACATGGGGAGGCATGCTGAACCCAACTCCATCCTTTTGGAGTGTCAAGTATTTGTTCTAGAGCTCAAGCACGTGAAAGAGGGAAAAAAAAAAAAGCAACAACTGTTTTGCTCATTAAAAGCAACAGTTTCCCTCCATGCACTAACCTGCCTCTTGGAAATAAATGAGGCATTTAGTCAAAATTCTTGTTAACCAGCCAGCAGCAGCCTATTTATCTAGTCGTAACTTCCCAATTGTGTGAGTTTTAAAAGCGGCACAATAAGCAGGTTTAGTGACAGGCACAGGAACAGAGCGAGAGCCGTTCAGGGAAAAACTCTGAATATTGATCTGCAGGCATCAGGAGATCCCACCACTGGAAACTGTTGCTCGTCACAAACCTGGGAGTTTAACACGGGCTCATTTTCAGGAGGTGCGACTCCTGTGTGTGGGGATAAGGAAGGAGACAGAGCGGGTCACCTGTTGCGACAAGGCACCTTCATGCCAGCTGGGGAGTTATTCTTCCACTAAAAAGAGTCTGGCAAATTCAGCTCAGCACAAAACAAGGGATGAGGGTTCGGTTGGTTGTTTTTCAATACTACATACAGGGAGGACAAACAGTAACGCTGATTTTGCTGAGCTAAGGCACAAAGTCACTCCGAGGGTTTTTGTCCAGCCCTCGCCACTCAAGCACCACGTTTTGTCACCCCGGCCCTTTTTGAACTACACTCGCTCAGCTCTGGAAAGCCCAGAGGCTGGTAAATGGTTCTTACTAGGAGGCGGAGTCGTTGAGCTGGTACTCCCTGGATCTGCTGAAGCAGGCCTGCACCCCGCCGTCCCTCCACAACCGCTTAATGACGCCGGCCAGCTCGGCGGTCATCACGCCTTCCTCCGCGCTGCCCGCGAGCACGAACAGCTGGCGGGCATCGTCCTGCGGGAAACGGGAAAGCAAAGCCTGTTAGCACCGATGCCCGTTTATACCTTCACAAATTACAGCGAGGCTCAACATCAGAACAACCCCCGGGGCTGCAGCAGCGGCTCCGAGGAACCGCGGTTCCCTCTCGTTGCTGCTCTTCTCCCCCAAATCATCAAGGTAGTTTTCTCCTGTGGTCAGAAAGGTTAGTTCTGGGTGAGAAGCTCCAGCGGTGGGGTGACGCGCTGATGGCGGTTGGCACAGGGCGCTGTGCTCGCCACAGCACCGCAGGGACCAGTGCGCAGAAACGTGAACATTCAATAACCCACATTTCAGAGGAAAAGGAAGAACATCCATGTGCTGCTATAGACTGATGAACTAAATGATAAATTGCAGTTTTTAAACCTCTATTATAGTGCCATGCAGCATGGCAACAAGGGAAAGCTTCAGCTTCTGCCACCCTGAAGCGCTGAACACTGGTAACAGCCCAAGGAATCAGTAGAATTGGGGGGGGGGGGAAAGTGGGGCCTCAGACCCCCAAAAAACTAATAAGACAGGTATGAGTAGTAAAAATTATTAAGAGTTATTTGGCTCAGCTTAAAAATTAGCTGGCACAATGCTGTGAACCACTAGAGAGGACTGATGTCGAGCAGTTTAACCCAAAACTGAGAATTCTCTTAAAAATTCCAACAGTTTATCTAAAGGTTTGGGGGTTACTTTTATTTTTTGAGCATTCAAACCACTGATGGTTCTTACCCATAACTTCAGTAAAATACTTGACACTTTATACCAGTAACACATTACAGTTTATCAAAGGTCTTTCGCTATTGTATCCTGTAACAAATCACATTTCCACTGTGAGTGTTGTGGACTGAGTTTCCAGGATTCAGTGACACAATTCACAGCACAGACTCAGACTAAGGGGAATAAGTGAAATACTTACGGCTCTGGCAACTTCCCCAAAGTCTATCTTTAGCCTTCCCATGGCTCTTATGATGGCGATGATGGACTGGATAGTATTGCTGTAGACAACCACTTTATACTGTTTGCATTCCTCCTCCGAGTAGCCGTCCTCATGAATAATCCTGAAAGGAAACCAACGTGTCACCACCCGAGCCAAACCAGGAGGGCCCCGCTGATGGCGTATTTCAGCTCGCACAGATCGCGGTTTACACGCCTGCGCTCTCACTTACTTCATCTGCTTCACAATGGTGCTTTTCCCAGACTCCCCAGCACCTGAAAAGCACAAAAATATTCCTGTTAGTAAAAGGAAAAGCAGAATTGTGCATTGCTGCTGGTGACAGGGATGGCTGAGGAGCACATCCAGATGTACTTCCCAGGTTTGACTTACAGATGCTGACGCTTATTGTGCATTCATCTGCTACAGAAGAAAAAGAACACAACTTAGAGTTTCTGCATTTCCAGACTACGCGTCGTGATCACTGAGGCTGTAACACCTGGGAGGCGGCTCTGGAAACCGGGGCGAGGATTGATCAGACACACATTCATCAAACAGACATTGTCCCGGCCCTCTCTTCCAGCTCAACAACCACACTCCATGGCAGCCCTACAGCTCCGTGCAGCATCGGCTGCCGCTGCTACCGGGCTGTGAGAGAAGAGTCTGAGCCTTGAATAACTAGGTGGGTGCAATCGCAGATCCTGGAGCATTTTCACCCAGAACACCTGATTTGGAAGCCATCTCACATGCTGTGCAGCGGGAGGGAAGCAGGTGCAGCGCGGAGCTCAAAAGCACGTGCAAATTGCTCTTGCAGATCCAGGTGAAGCAGCTTAAGATATTCAAGCCCAGAAAAACGTTACTACATCAGAGCAGGAACACCAAATGTCCTTCTCTGCTGAGCACAAAGTTGGCCAAGTACCACCCAGCATCTTTCAAACTAACATGCTTTTTCTACAGTGGAAAGACGAGGTGCAAGTTTAGCGTAGCGGTGAGCACCCCGATATCGCTCCTGTGCTGGGTACCTTGTAAAAAGCTCCGGCGAAATTCAAAGCAGATACCTGTCTAGACTTGAAGCGGCAACTGAGGCGTCTGTGAATCAGCAGGAGGAAGATGAGGGACCAGGGTTCCTGCTGGAACCCACAGCTGGGAGAGACTCACCCCGGCACACCCATCCAGCCGCCCACAGAGCACGCACGGCAAACGCTCACTTAGTAACACGCTCCGTTCTCTGTCGTTTCCCACAATACGAAGGTTATTACTCTGGGAAGGGGAGGATGAAGAGACCCACAGGTTTAGCTCGGAAACGAGCCTTTGCCACGGGACATTTCCCACTGAAATCTCAGACCTGTGGTGCTCAGCCACGCCGGCATCACCATCAGCACAGAAACCTGCCCCGGCTGCCTGCAAAAAAACAGCTCGTTAATCTGTTTTTCACAGCTTTTGCTCCCAAAGCACGTCCCTTCCCGCAGGCCCGGGGCAGCACCCAATGCATTTGCACAGCTCATGTGGCAGCACCTGCTCCAGGACCCAAAACCAGCACATTACTGGGTCCGTGGCGCTGGGCTGTCCCATCATGACACGTGCCAAACACACGCGTGGCCTCAGCGTGTCAGTGGAAATCACAAACCCACAGTTTGTACTTTCCACAGCCACCCTCAACAACCCCGGTGTTAAGTCGCTGCAATTTGAACACTCCATTGGCCCAAAACAGGGTTTTCTCAGCCCACAGGCCCAACAGCAGGAGTTTAGAAGAGGCTTTTGAATGTAACCTCTCCGGCTTTCATTTCTCATCGTCATATTTGCTGTCATTTCCTCCTTAGATTATCTTAAAATACTCTGCTTGCTGCAGCAGGCAGCGCTGAACTTGTACTACCTGTCATTTGACTGACAAAACAATATCAGCTACAATTATGCCATGACAACACAGCCAAGTCGGTTATACAACACCAATTCAAACCATATTCCTTTAACTCCTTCCCTTCTCGTTCCCAACCCCCGCACACTTCAGCGGCAGCTCTAGAAGAGCAGCAATCACGCTCTTAGAGCTTACTCACCCTTCTAATACTCCACAGGTAGGGAATAGCGACCCAAACCCTCTCAAGCTCCCTCCTGACCAACACACAACCCCGATTTGGCTCCTGCAGCAGCCACAGCAATGAGGACAAGTCGCCTCCTCTGGGACGTTATTCCCAAAGGAGTTTTTCCTGATATCCCGGGTTCTCTCCCAGACTCGCTCTCTGCTCCTGCAAGAGTCATCCAGCCAAGGTACCTCATTAAACTCCCATTTAGAAACGTCTGCCCTGCAGCTCCAGAACCATTTGCCGGGAGCTCCCGCTGGGGTGGCAGCTGCTTGTGGATGCGACGGCCGACGTCAGGCACCGTCTCATCTCAACTGCTCCAAAAAAGCAGCATTAACGCTGCCCGTATCTATTCTGAGCCACCTGCACTACATCCTCCCATGCAGCATAACGCTTTTCCAGGGGCTCCTCTCGCTTTGTGCCTTTATCTTATCCCCCCATCCTGCAAACAAGGTTCACAATCATTCACGTTTTATTCTCCACCTTGGACATCTCCAGGTCTCACTTCTGTCCTTTGAAACTTCTCTAAATATTTGCAGATGTACACACGGCACAAGCTGCTCTCCTCCTTTCTCCGGCTCGCTGCAGTGGCTGGAAAGGCTTTGCTCACAGAGATCCATGTTGGACCTACTCAGTAAACAGCTTTTAATCCGCACCCTTTGTTCCCTGCAGCTTCATTTACACCAATCCGTGGTGTTTACACTTCCAGGGTGGCTTAAGCCTTCAGTCAAGTACCTTTAGTAGAGGGAAAAAGAGCAGGAATTTAAATGCTACTGAAACATTGCTCCAACCTGCAGAAAACTGATGCTGCACATTAGAAATTAAGATGAGTGCAAGTGGATGGAGTTACACTGGAATTCTTAGGGACTGTGGCCTCCGGGATCGCCGGCGGGGACCAGACGGGGAGCTAGAAAGAGCCCGAAAATCACAAAACATGACACCACATCTTACTGGGTTCAAAAAATATGAAAGAGCATTACTGGGATGTTTCTCACTGTAAAATAACAGCAAAGCTTCCCTTTGTGCTCCCATGAGCACAGCGCACAGGGAGCACGTTTCGGCACAAGGAACCGAGGCTGACCTAAGCGCGGATGTCGTAACTCCATGGAAAAATGGCTTCAGAAGCCTTAACTTCTCGTTTCTACAATTAGCAGCGAGGAAGCTCTGTCTGCCCCAGCTCTGCCTGCACACCAAGAGCAGCTCATCTGCGACCACAGCTCCTCCAGCCCCCCAAATAACAGCCCAAGTGGGGTGAGCTGGGCAGCAGACAGGTCCCTTCCCCTCTGTAGGAGGGAACCTGAGCAGCTTTCAGACCATGGTGGTGCTGGGAGAGCCGTGCAGACAATAAAAGGGAAATGATCACCCTGGGGTGTTCCTGTAGGAGATGGGAAGCCAAGCAACTCGACACGCCGGAGATTACAGGGAAGGGAGCAAGAAGCGAGCGACCAAAACCCAGCTTAGACTGGGAATTACAGGTCTAAGCAATTACACGCTGGATAAAATGTTTGATTTTAAACCAGTCACTTCTTAACTCATCCTGCTTGGGAAACGAGGAGGGCAGGTTGAGGTCCACACATGTCTTCTAGACAACAGCATCCAGCTCGCTGCTTCAAAGGTACAATCTCTTCTTCTAAAGCTGCATTAAAACTGCATTAAACTGTACTTCAGGTGGGGAATTCCTCCTCCAATTAAGGAGAAAAGCCCCATGGCATCTGAAAGTTCCTGAAGAGAAAGGAGGTCACTGCTGACACAAATTCTTACTAGAGACACTGCAGAGATGCACCTGGAATATCCACTAATGCACAAGCGAGGAACACAAGAATTAGCGAAGTGATGTGTTGCTGAATTCCAGCCTCCAGAGCAGAGCGCGCACAGCTTGTAACTACAGCAACAGCCCCGAGCGGCTTTCAGACCTCAGCAGGAGCTTTGCCAGATCGTTCCTGAGGCGGGATGATGCCGCAGCCCCTGCTGACCTCCGAAATCCATGGGAATTTCTCGGTGTTTCCAATATTCCCTCTTAAACCAGCTCAGGAATAAGCCCAGATGTTTCACTTGAAGAGCTGAAGCTGCGGGGCTGAGTTGCAGAGCCGAGCTGAGCCTCTGGTGCTGAACCGCCTGGCTGGGCTCACAGCCCACCTGCAAACCCCAAAAAACAAACCATCTCCCCTCTGAGAGACTAAAAAGCGGCCAAATCGACCCAAAAAGCAGCTGTGAGGAGTCCAGCCCCTAAAATACAAGAGGAACCATCGCAAGCATGGAGCAGGAGCTCCTCAACCCATCACAAGCCCCAATGGATGTTATCTCCCTGATAAAACAGATGTTTCCTTTTGTCAACATTTATCCAACAATCCACCCGGCCAAGCACATGCAAATACTTCCCCTTCGACACAAACACGATCCCGAGGGTTTCCCACAGCCCTGCCCTCCTGCTTTTGTTTCTGGAAGGTTGAACCATCAGATCCTCCTTCTCTTTGCCGCTTCCCTCCTGGTTTCCAACCTCATCACGCTGAACTCTAATCCTGACGTCCCCACCTTCCTGCACGGGTGTTTCTGAGCAAGAACAAGCTGCCACCACCACCAACACTCCTATCCCCCCTCATCTAGAGCTTTTTATTTCAATACCCCCCTGGAAAGCTCTTGGATATCATGAGGCCAAGGGGAGCTCAAAGAGCCGCAGAATCAAATACAGCAAGAGCTGTGCTGGGAATCAGCAAAAGAGGAAAACACATGAGAGAAATGAGCGGTGTCGTACTACCAGGCCTCAAAAATGCAGTTATTGTTAGAAAAGTCAACAGGAAGCAGGACAGCTTAGCCTGACACTTGCGCTTTTACAAGAACAACTATACGTCAGGGAAAAAACATCCATACCAATAAATAGGGCATCTGGGCTGACTGGAGCTTAACTCGGAGGGAAAAGCAGCTAACGCTGCAGCACGAACCACTTGAAGTTGTCGTTGCCTCTGGACAAAATGAAAAAGGAGGCTAGTTTAAGGAATGCCATTTTGAACACATAACGAACACGAGCCTCGGGGTCACCTCGGCAGCTCTGGGGCTCCGCAGCCGAGGAGCTGCACAGTTCCACTTCTCACAGGCACTTCATGTTGCAGTTGTGTTTATTTTCCATACGAATCTAATAATGTCTCCATATGAAAAATAAATCAGGGAAAGAACCAGACTCACATATATCATTCAGCCATTCAATATGCCTTAAAATGCTGCTTGCACGAGCCACAAAAATTCACTTTAAACCATTGAACTGTAAATGGCTCAGTAATGAACATTAACCCCTGAGCACTCAAGTGTTGTGTTTTACAAACCTTTTTCTTTTTGCCTCAAAACAGTCAAAACAAACCTTGTTTTATTGGCGGAGCTGGGCGTCTGCTAATGCACCGACACCGGATCTGAGGGACCGTTGATGTCACCAAGAAATTGCTTCAGGAGTTGCAGAAACAGGCACTAAATCACACAATCACAACATTAAGGAGTCAAAATTTTCTTCCTGATAAAATTAAAAATGGAAACTGGAAAAAGGAAAAATAGGCAGTTTGGTTTTTCTCCCCTTCTTGTGCGGCTGCTGCACAAGATCTTAACGACCGTGTAAACTCAGAGGAAGGGCTGAGTAAGAGGACAACCGGTTTACAACCACTTGTAGCCACAGACAGACAGAAATTGTTGATGTTCCCCCATTGTCATCCCTTGAGCACAATATATGTTGAAGAAGTGATTGTATAAGCGAGTCTTCCAGTGAATCCGGGGCTCTGGTCCTATGTGGGATGCTCATTTGCACTCAAAATCTGCACGGCCAACGTGCAGGAGCATCCGAGTGACAGCACCGGCATCCTGAACTTCGACAGCACCAGCATCCCGAACTTCCACAGCATCCCTTTTTACCTTTGATATAATTCCTCGCACAATCACAAGCAACTTGTATCCTAAACACTCAAAGAAGCCCCGAATTCCCTCTTCCCCCAACCAGAGCGTTCAAATCCTTCCCCAAAGCAGCTGCCAACACCTCGTTCTCTTGAGGAAAAGGCCCCTTTGCTCAGTGAAGAGCCAGCCCGGGACTTCTGGTTTGCAGTTGTTTTCGCAGCTCTTTGAACAGCGCTCCTGGGAGGTTGTTTTTTTCAACTAATTGCGCCTGCTGCTGAGCAGCGCGGGCTCGAAACACCCACTGATCAGCCACACGCTGCCGCGATGTGTCTTTTGGCTGAAGATCAAACAAACGTCTCTCCCGGGCACCCGTCTCACCTCCGGCTCCTTACGTTCAGACCTACGTTTTTATGTTCTTTATGTTCAGATTTAAATTTGATGTGTGATGAGAGGCGTCCAGTGAAGTGCTGCAGCGTGTCACAAACGCAGCAAATGTCTTCCCTGTCGGGACAGTCACCCTGGATGTGCTTCACAGCAGCTTGTTCATCCTCCAGATGCCACGGAATAACGCAGAACACTGGTCCTTCTCGGGCAGGATTCACATCAGTGGGTGCTCTCAGAGATGTGGGATACAAAAGGCACCTTCTAGTCTGCTTGGACACTAGCATGGGTGGAATAAACCAGAGAAAGGCCTATAAAATGGAAATTATATCAGAAAGCAACTTGGAAAAGGAAGGAATAGTGGGAAGAGAGCGGTTTGGAAAAGATTTTCAATAGCCTTGTCTCCTGAGTATCAAGTTTCTTCTTGTGATGCGCCTGTTTTTAGAAAGTCAAACATCCACAGATTCTGATGCAGGGACAACAGTCTCGAGTTGGCAAAAACACTTATCAAAATAAGCAACCGGGTGGGGAATGGACCATTAGTTCCCCCGCTGGGGGAAAAGCTCATTCCTCAAAAACGAGGGAGTTCGCGGCTGGACAGAGACCCCAAAACACAAAACGCCAGGAGGCCAAGCTCCCGCTCGCCCCACAATTCGGATCCTGCGCGTTGTTTGTTTTTAAAGATAACCCAGCCTGGTAACGAGAGAAGGTTAAATGAGGCAGAGAAGTTACCAAACACCAACTGAGAAAACAAGAAACAAGAGACAGGCATCGGATCGCTGCCGGGTACCTGGGGGAGCACGCTGTGGATCACCCGAGTCTTGCCACCCCATTTACTAGATAAATAATCAGCATCTGTCAGTCATTTCAGATGTAAACCCTGTTTTAGCCATTAGGACACTGTTGCTTGATCCCACTTACATGAGGAACAAGCGCTTTTTGTATCTAAAGTGAGGAATATCATTCCTTTACAGCTACAGTTGCTTAAAATTTTAAAAAGCCATGTTCTAATTCAAAAAATTCCCCTTCGTAGCACATTCTGCTCTTCCAAGAAAAGTTATTTCAATGCTCTGCCTCAGAATTTAATGAAACTTGAATCATGTCCAGAGGGCTCTCAGGGGATAGGATGAAATCCCAATTCCCCAGCCCGTCGCTCCCATGCGGAGCTGAGCTGCGTGTCAGAAGCTGTCTGTCCTCAGCATCCTGCTCTGCGTCCGTTCTTGGTGGACAAAGGGCAGAACTGAAAACCAGGCAGAAGATACAGAGATCCTGCGCTTGATCCTCGGCCGGGTGGTTGGGAACACGCTGCTGTGAGCTGTGGCTTTGACATCAGAACGTGTATTGGGTCCTCCAAGAAGCTGAACAAAGATGAGGAGCACTGTGTCTTCAGAGAGAAGATGTGACCCATTATCAAAGTGCTCCGAGCGTTCCTTGCTGCGCAGTGGTGACCAGACAGTCCGGGCAGTTCTGCATGGAGATGGGGATGTCTCGGACATCGAGAGCAGTTTTCCCAACCTCAGCCTCCCCGGTGCAACTTGAGGCCGTTTCCTCTGCTCCTGGCGCTTGTTCCTGGGGAGCAGAGCCCGACCCCCCTGGCTCCAAGCTCCTTTCAGGCAGTTCAGAGATCGGGAGGTCTCCCCTCAGCTCCTGTTCTCCAGCTGAACACCCCAGGTCCCTCAGCCGCTCCCTATAAGCTAATTGGACTGAAATATTTCATTTCTGGCTTGTGAAAAGGCAGCTTGTGGCTGAGTCTGGCTGCCGCGTGGCTGAGAAAAGTCTCCATGTGGCCACGAGTCACAAGATCCACACTGTGGGCCTCAAAAAGCTCCACACACAGCTCAGGGGTCAGAGAAGACAAGGGCTCGGGTCCCCGTGTCACCTTCTGCAGCCCCGCTGGGGAGGACGCTCAGAGCCACCACTGCAGGGCCAGGACAAGGAGACCCACACCCAACCCCAGAGCTTCGTGTCACCTCTCAAGGGACATTAAAGCAGCTCCAGAGCTGAGGAGTGGCCGGGTCTGACACCCCAACGGTCCTTCCACCGCAGGGACCCACAGCAAAGCAGCTGCGCTTCGAGAAAAGCTACTTCTGGTTAATGATATTATAATGAGCTGCAACAGCTTGGCCTCGATTTGCATCCCTAGAAGGTTCTATGCTTTAGCAAACCAGAGCAAAATGTTGTTAAAGCTTCAGTGCTGAGGAAGCTTTGATGAATTTGGGGGGAAAAAAGGCTGGAAAAAATCAGGCTCAGCAAAAAGCTGGGGCCTCCAAGAGCAGCAGAGCTCACAGGCTGCTTGGTTAGTTATGGAGATGAAGGCTATTTTAGAACAAACTTATGCTTTTAATTACTTTTGCATGAATTAGCAGGACCACTTCAACATAATTACACGGAGTATCTGAACCCGGTAAAATAGTAAACCAGGCTGAATAACGGCATGTTTTAGGCACAAACAGTTCAACCCTGGCTGTTCCCGCACAGTCAGAGCCACAAAAATGCCATTTGCAGAGAAGCAAAACTGGCTGGATTTGGCAACGGGACAATTTTGTGCATCCAGCAACGAGCTTTGTCGCTAAACATCACACAAAAGCCTCCCCACGATGTGCCAGAGCTCCCGAAAGGCACTGAGGGTCCAGGCTGGCACCTCGGCCAAGCAGGAAGGCTCCTGCACCCTCCTCCAGTTTGGCTGCTCGTCTCCCACTGGAAAAACCCCCCAGGTTTCGACGTCAGTGAAACCGCGTGTCTGTGCCTGCAGAGACGCGTTTTTCTGGGGGCAAATGGGGAGAAAGTGAGGCAAACAGAGCAAAAAAGAGAAAAAAAGGGGGGCAAAGCAAAAAGGTGATCAAAAAAAGGGTCAGTGTTTAGCTGAGGGATTCAAGCAAGCGCTTGCAGGCTGTTTCATGCTGTGAAAAGCCTTTACCTGTTGCTGCAAACCGCTGCTGGCGTTGGCACACAAAGCAACCCCATCCCACGGGCAGGGCTGGCACGACCTTGGCTCAGGCACTAGTCAATGCTCAGGTTTACTTTTGGTTTATTAAAAAAGAAGAAAAACGCTCAGGAGTTGCTCAATGTGCAGAGTTGTGAAAGGGAAACATCCGACCCACCTCCTGTGATCACCAAACCGCAGTGGCTCCGGGAAGGGAGCACACAGCTGAAACCCCCTCAAACTCCTCTGCTTCCTCCCTTGCCCAGAAAAGATGCTTGTGGAAGAGGGGAGGAAGTCAAACACACCAAACCGCCCCCCCATTTTCAGTCCATCACTGATTCACCAAACTGTCCAAACACCAGAGCTGAGAGAACCACCACCCCTTGTACCAGCATGAGCCTCTTCTTAACCCACATAATTCTGCAAAGCCCAAACTAGGGCAGTTATTTTAACGGAGCTGGGGAAGAGCGTATGGACTCCAGGCTTTATAGATTTCATACATATATATATATATATATATATTTCTTTCAAACTCCACTGCATCAGCAGTACTGCAAGAGTTACATAAACCACCGCATAATCTTACAACCAGTTAATGATACAAGACACTGTGTATCCTACACATTTAATACTGTGTTATGAAAATGCTTGTTCAAACAACGGGAAAAACACCCTCCCGAACTTTTCCATCAGTGTCTCAATGCCTTCCTGCCAGGATGTTCGTTCCCACGGCAGATAATTTTCTTGTGGCAATTAACTGTTCTGCTTTACCCGCATGTTACCTGGGCTGCGTGCGGGGAGAGCACATTTTGGCATTTCCCTTTGATCGCCAGGAATCATTACACTCATTTTTAAAACAAGAAAGCCATGACATTTGAGAGATTGCAGCTTACAGCCAGGTGCAAACCTGACCCGAGATAGGCTGGTATTTTTAAATGAGGGTAGATACAGATCGCTGCTCAATTATGCCAGAACTCCAGAGAAACGATGCACACGAGCCCTGACCTGCAGACACGTTCAGAAACGGAGCGATCGGGTATTTTGCTGCCATCCAAAGTTAACCAAGGGCCAAAAGGCAGCTGCTGATTGTACTTTTAAAAGCCTCCTTGGTCTGTAGTGCTTTAAAACAGATTATTGTACAAACTTGTGGAAACTCCCTCAACTCTGTCGCTTGCTGACCAGGTCAGTCTTGGCCCCGGAGCCATCAGTGTCTTTTCAGTATCATCACAAAGAACACAAAGAGAGAAACAACTGCGATATAAAAATATGAAGGAAGAATTATTCCATCCAGAGGACTTGCAAGTGTTGCTTATTAACACCAAAACCAACGCCTGGCGAACAAAGGATTATCTTGACACGCAGCCAAGAAGTTTTCTACATGAGCACAAGATCGCAAAGCTCAGAACACCCCTTGCAAGGGTACAAATAAAACCAGGCTAAATGGAGAGAAAACATAGGGAATCTTAGGACAAGGATTGCTTGGAAAGCAGAATTGTTTGTTAACACATCCTGCTCTAACAGGAGACACTCGGCACCGTAGTTCTGGTCCTCACAAACTCAATCTGTCTCCCCCCAGATGGAAAATGTCACCGTAACCAAAAAAACCCCCTAGAGGTCAGGAGAGAACGACCTACATGCCCAGATGGTGCAGCCACCGCCCCGCACAACACTGCAAGGAAACGGTGTCAGTCGCAGCCGGGGGATTTCAGAGACCGGCGGCTTTCGCCTCCTCTGCACCCGAGTTACTTATCAGCCACAAGAACTTCTGAACGTGGAGCAAACATGGCAAAACTTCCCTGCTGAGGAGAACTGCTCGTTCTCCCAAGGAGAAATATTCCATTCGGCTCCTCTCAAAATGCACAAATGCATTTAAGCTGGGAAAAATACAAGCACAGAGAAGTGGCGCTTCCTTTCTCAGCTGAGATGGCACCAGGGCAGCAATAACGCTGGTTTAGCGACACCGACACTGGTTTCACACGCCTGCAACTCTGCAGAACCAGCTCGGCTACACTGAACTGAAATCGCCTCCCGCGCACAGTCAGATCCCATCAGAGAACCCGCGGCAGCGCAGGGAACCCGGCGGGGTCACCGCACCCCGGGCCAGCACGGGCACTGCTGGTCCCACAAACACGGGTGCCCAGGGGGCATTTCCAGCCAACTGCATGAGAAAATGGTTTAATTCCACAACCCCATAATGAGGAAAAAGCTTAAGAGCCAAGCCCCAACTAGATACCATCTGTATCTGAACAAGCACAAGCGCTCCCTTCACTCTGTCCCACAAACACAGAGATGAAAGGACGTCTGCGCCAGCCCAACAAGCACCTTCTGCACTCAGAGGCCCAGCCCGAAGCCACCGGGGAGGGACCGTCCCCAGGGGCAGCCGGGAGGGGACAGCTCAGCCACAACCAGGGCAGTTGCTTCATCAGGCTGGTAAAAAGCCCCACACTGGGACAGCAGCAGAGTCCCCTCACCCGGGGGGGCAGGACAGGGGTGTCCTCCCCTCCTGCCCAAGGAGGGGACTGGGGACACAAGGTGGGGTGAAGGGACAGGAGCGTACCTGGGGTCGGGGACCTCGCGGGTGACACAAAGGCAGAGCTGCCACTTAGAGCAGCCTTGTCCCAGCCCCCCGGGACCCTCCAGTCGCTCCCCAGCGCTCCCCCAGCGCTCCCGTCGGGGTCCCGGCCCAGCCCTTCACCTTCCTCACACCTCCCCGGGCTCCCTCTCACCGCTCTCCCGCTAAAGATCCTTCAACCTCGTGGACCCCCTCACATTCTCCCTGAGCCCTGGGAAGCCCCAAAGCCCCTTCCGAGTCCCAGAGACCCCCCAAACCCCGCAGGCCCAGGGACACCCCACCCCCCACCCTAAGCCCGGGAACCCCCCAAACCCCCTCACTAAAGCTCCCTTGGCCCCCCCAATCCCCCGCCTCGCCGCACACACCCCAAACTGCTGCCGCCTTCACCCCCTCCCGACCCCTCCCGAGCCCAGGAGACCCTCTCCCCCCACGGCGACCCTCCCCAGAGCTCTCCCACCCGCTGAGCCACCTCACCGCCCCCCCAACCCGCCCCGGCCCCTCCTCACCGAGCAGCAGCAGCTTCACCTCCTTGGCCGCCTTCTCGCCGTCCTCCCGCAGGTTGCGGTCGATCATTTTACTCCGCTCCACCGCCGCTTTGTCCTCGGCGCTCAGCGTGCAGCCCATGGCGGCGGCGGGAAGGCCGGCGGGCGGCCCGGCCGCCGGGAGCGGGCGAGGAGCGGGCGGAGAGCGTAGCGGGGCCGGTGCGGGGCTGCGCCTCTCGGGCCGGGCGGCTCCCTGAGGCGGCGCCGGATATCCGGTGGCCCCGCGGCGGGGCACGACGGGAAGTGAAGTTCCTCGCGCGGCACGCTGGGAGTTGGAGGCGGAGCTTCCGCCTCGGTAGAGCGGGGCGTGGCCGGAGGGAGGTGGGGATGGCGTTACTTCCGCCTCGGTGCAGCGGGGCATGATGGGAATCGCGGGTGACGCGCCGGAGTTCCGCCTCGGTGCGGCGGGGCATGATGGGAGCTGTAGTCCGGGGGGGGCTCAGTGGGGCACACGGCCCCCAGCGCCTCCAGCGCCCCCAGCGCCCCCAGCACCCCGTGCACCCGGCGACACCCTCTGCAGGGGACATGGGACCGGGGCGCTGCGCTCCCAGCCCCTGTCCTGGCTGTACGGGAGCCACATGGGGAGAACTCGGTGACCCCGTCCTGAGGAGACCCCCCATCCCCATGGCAGGACAGGAGTGACCCCGAAACCCAACACCCCCCAGCTCCCACACTCAGCCCCAGCGTGGGACACTTCAACAGAATCGGTTTGGTTGGAAAAGCCCCTCAGGATCATGGAGTCCAACCATAACCCACCCCTGGCACTGCCCCATGTCCTGAGAACCTCATGTCCGTCTGTCCAGCCCTCCAGGGCTGGTGACTCCAGCACTGCCCTGGGCAGCCTGTTCCAATGCCCCACAGCCCTTTGGGGAAGAAATTGTTCCCAAATCCAACCTCAACCTCCCCTGGCGCAACTTGAGGCCGTTTCCTCTGCTCCTGGCGCTTGTTCCCGGGGAGCAGAGCCCGACCCCCCTGGCTCCAAGCTCCTTTCGGGCAGTTCAGAGATCAGGTCTCCCCTCAGCTCCTGTTCTCCAGCTGAACCCCCAGGTCCCTCAGCCGCTCCATCACATTGTGCTCCAGCCCCTCACCAGCTCCGTTCCCTTCTCTCAACTCGCTCCAGCACCTTAAGATCTATTATGGGACCCCCCTGTTCCCCCCAGTGATGCACTCAGACCAGCTCTGCCCTTGCAGCCGTGTTTGCCCCCAAACCCCGCAACGCTACAGCTCCGCTTTGGGAGAGGTGACCATGGGCACGTAGACCCCGTCCCCCTCACGCCGCTCCGTCCCCTCGACCGCGTCCTCCTCGATCTGTCCCGGGATGCGAAAATCCACGGGGGGCTGGTCCCGCTTGGGGCTGGGGGTGCGGGGCCGGGACTCGGCGGGACAACCGGTGCCTTGGAGGAACTGGAGGAAGTTCTCCTCGATGGAGCCCTCCCGGCTGGGCAGCCGCAGGTCCTCCTCGGGCGGCTGCTTGAAGAAACACGTGAGGAGCCGTCCCAGCTCGCCCCGGATCTGCCGGTTGAGGCACCCGTAGAAGAAGGGGTTGGAGGTGAAGCAGAAGTAACCCAGCCAAGTGACCACGGTCTCGGCCGCCGGCCCCACCAAGGGCTGGGCGCTCAGGGCGGTGTAGAGGTGGAAGGAGAAGTAGGGCAACCAGCAGAAGAGGAACTGGCCTCCCACGGCCAGCAAGATGGCAGCTGCCTTGCCCCCCCCGAACGTCCTCTGCGGGGTGGTGCGCGGGGCGCCCGAGGTGGTGACCATGGTGGAGCGGCTGCTGAGCGACTCGGAGCGGCGCCGTGGCGTCTCCATCCAGGTGGGGAGGGGGCCGTGGTGCATGGCGGCCACCCGTGCCACCTTGAACATGCTGCAGTAGACCACCACGATGATGAGGAGGGGCAGGAGGAAGTAGAAGGCAGCGAAGAAGACAACGAAGAACTTGCAGTAGGGACCGCGGCTCCACTGCAAGGAGCAGCCGCGGCCGGCGGGCACCGGCGGGCGGTCGGGGGACAACCAGCCCAGCACGGGGACGAGGGAGGTGGCCACGGCTTTGAGCCAAACGCCGACCAGGACGCAGGCCACCAGCCCCACCGTCATCCTCACCTCGTAGCGCATGGGGTGCACCACGTAGTAGTACCGCTCCACATTGATGGTGGAGATGGAGAGGATGCACATGCTGATGAAGCAGACGCTGAGGAACAGGTAGACGCGGCACATGGCCTCGCCGAAAACCGGGCTGTCAAAAACGGCCGAGCCGGACAGCATCTCCAGCGGCATCAGGGTGAGGGCGGCCAAAAAGTCCACCAGGCAGAGGTGGAAGACGAAGACGAACTTGCGCAACGCCGGCGTCTTCACGATGACGGTCATGACGGCGGCGTTGCCCACGATGGCCGTCAGGTCGATGAGCAGCATGAAGAAGAGCCCCACCGACTTGGAGGCCACGTCTTTGGGTTTGCCGTCGGCTGTGCTGTTGGGGGGCATCGGCCCCGGGGGGGGCTGGAGCCCCCGCGCTGCCCTAGAGCCGTTCCAGGCCCACGGGGCGGGCAGGGAGGGCTCCATCCTGTGCCGCCACGCCGGCGCTCAGCGGCACATCGCCCATCCTCGGGGCGGCCAGCGTGGGGGGGCCGGGCATCGCCAGGGAGTCACATCCTCGCCTGCACTATGCCGGGGGGTGGTCCGGGGCTGGGTGCTGCCGTGGCGGTGGGTCTCAGCGCACCCAGGGGTGCCCCCCGGTCCCCCTCATCTCCCCGCAGCGCTGGGACCTGCGGGGAAGGTTGGGCTGTCAGTGGGGGGGGACACGATCCAGGGGGCACCCAGGAGAGCCCGGGGGGGGGTCTCAGCTCAGCTGTGACCCCCCAGCTGCAGCCCCATCACTGCAGGGTCTCCCTCCATAACAACCCCCTCACCAAACCCCTTTCTCAACTGAAAGCCTCGTTTTCTCTGAAAATGAGCAATTCTGAGGCTGAAGCCCCCAAACTCCAGTGTTTCAACCCAAAACACCCCAGCGGGGTCTTTCACCCAGAGCCTGGGGACCACGAGGGGCCATGGGGACGGGTGGGGGGGTCACCGGATGCCTGGGTTCACCCCTTGCGCTGGGAGGGCCATGCATGCCCCCCCAGCCCCAGCCCACCCCTAGGATGGGTGCTGCAGCCCCCACCCCACCCCCGTGGGTGCCACCGGCTGCAAAGCAGAGCCCGGGGTGCGGGTGGGGGGCTGGGGGACATCCCGGAGCCCCCCACCTATGGGTGCTCCCCCAGCGGGGGGTGGTCCCCAGCTCCGGCATCCCGGGGAGCCATGAGCGGGGGTCCGCTGATGGAAAGGCTGAGCAGGCAGCCGGTGCCCCCTCCCCTGCCCGGAACCCCCCATCCCTCACACCGATGTCACCGGCTGGGGTCCCCCCACCCAGCCCCGCTCCACCCCATGGCAGCATCCCCCCCTCCCCGCCCCCGCCCATCGTCCCGCTGGGGCCGCGGCACCTACCCTGGGGTGGGGGGGCTGCAGGGGGCCAGGCCGAGCGCGGGGGGGTCCCGGGAGGGCGGGGGGGCCCGGCCGGGCGGGGATGCTCGGGGCCGGGCCGGAGCCGCTGCGGCGAGGGATGCTCCGCACCGGCTGCTGGGTCCTAAACACCTCCCGCCAGCGCGGCGGCACCCCGGGCACGGCCCCTCCGGCCCCGGGGGCTGCGAGACCGCGGGTGGGGGGGCTGGAGCTCGGTCTCACCCCCGCGGGATGGGGGGTGGGGTACCACCCCCCCGGTTCCCACCCCGCGCATCGCTTCGAGCCTCAGTTTCCCCCGTTGCCCCCTAAAGGGGCTGCGGAGAGGATGGGGGGTCACTGAGGGGGCTGGGAGGGAGCAGCCCCTTGGGGTGGGGAGGCAAAAGAGGGGTGCGGGGAGGGGGGGTGACAGCACAGGGCGGAGTGAGAAGGAAGGGGTGGGGGCAGGGGCACAGAGTGGGGAGAGGGATGGGTGCAGGGGGGTGCACAGGGCCGGGGGGACACTCAGAAGGGCTGCAGAGCCCCCCGACTCTGCCCACTCCCTGCTCAGCGCCCCTTCCCTTCCTCCCAGTTCAGCAGTGGAGCAACTGGGATGGGGTCAGTGCCCCCCCCTACACACACCATGCCTCGGTTTCCCCATGGCACAGTCATTAGCTTGTAATGGGGATCCCCATCACTGCCAGCGACCATCACCCCCCAAAAAAAGATCCTGTACAGGCTGTGAACACCCCCTGGCAGTGCGCGGGTGTCGCGGTGGGGGAGACACGTGGCTGAATGGCCCCATCCCTGGCCGTGCCACAGAGGGTGGCGAGTGGCTGGCGGGCAAGGTGGGCACCGCGTGTCCCTGCCGCGGGCCCCGGCGTCACATGCCCATTGCTAGGTTACCGGCACCCAAAAATAAACCCATCCAAACCACATCAGAAACGCGGGACCTCGGATGAACCGGACACGTCGCACCGGGGCCCTGTGGCAGCTGCCAGCGGCTCCCCGGTCACCGCAGGCACCGGTCACACCGGCACGCCGTGTCCCAGTGTTGGGGACCCACAGGGACACCCATCCTGCCCTGCGTCCCCCCCGCCTGCCCTGGGTCCGTCCCTGGAAGCACAGGGATCAATCCTGCTCCCCGCGGGGGGAAAGCCCCGGGGAACCCCCGGTTGTCCTGGTAACTCACTAAATTCCTGGAGTTTACCCAACACTGGGTGCCCCCCACAAGGCTGACACCCCAGCAGCCCCTCCCTCACCCCGATGCCCACAGGGACTCAGCCATTCCAACCCCTGCAGCCCCCATAATGTTTTGGGGGGTCTCTCATGCTGAGAAGGGTGGAGCCACCCACCTGCACCCCACAAACCAGGAAGGACCCAGCTGTGTCCAGAAAGGGGAGCAGGGTGGTCTCCCCACTGCCTCACTCTCACAAGAGGAGCATCCCAAGAATGGGGCCCTGGGGGTTTTTGTCCCCTTTGGGGAAACTGAGGCAGGGAGCCAGGGCTGCTCCTGCCCCGTCACGCTGGTGTCAGCGCCGGCGCAGGCAGATTTATGACTTCGCTGTTTCCTGCCACCGGAGCATCAATAATTCAGGGCCCGGGTGGCTGAGCCGCGGCGGCGCAGCCTTGCAGCGCCTGCAGATTCCTCCTGTGCCCCCCGTGCCGCGCTGGAGCCAAGGGAGGAACCCCCAGCCCCAGGGGCACCCGTGCACCCCCGGCCCCTCCACCCTGGCCACATCAGGCACCCTCGCTGGCCCCATACCAAGCAGCACCCCAAAAACAGGTGCCCAGGACCCCCTTGTGCAGCCCCAGACCTGGATCCTGTCCCCCCACAGCTGACCGGCTCCTCCAGCTGTGCCAGCACATGTGTGCACACGCCTGGGGTGCCTGTGCACACGCGTGTGTCTTGTGTGCCTGTGCACATGCGGCTGGAGGGGCCACACGTGCACGCACAAGCGTGGTGGGTGCATCCGTGTACACGCACATGCGTGTGAACCCGGTGAGCTCACACGTGGGTGCAATCTGGGGGTGCACACACATGTACCCGGGTCACATGCGTGTGCACGTGTCTCCAGTGTGTGTGCTCAGACATGTGCGTGTGCACGCCTGCCTGCGTGTGTGTGCTGACACGCGTGTGCTCCCCTGTAACACACGCCCACAGCCAGCACCAATCCTGCACAGCATGCTGCTGGGGGCACGGTGCTGTGCCGGCTCCCCCGGGACACCTGGAACCCCCCTTGGTCCCCACCGCGGTGACACAGGGACACCCAGAGCCCACTGATGGGCCGGGAAGGTCGGGGTGCGGGTGCTCACAGCTGGGGCACCCCCGCTGCGGGAGGGTCTGGGTGCTGGGTGGGGCCCAGGCTGGGCGGCGGGTGCTGGGCAGGGATTAGCACCCGGATTAAAGCAGAGAAATTGAGGACGATCAAAGGACAAAATTCCTTGTCACCAGCCCAGCAGCTGAGGGGAGGACAGGATGGCAGCGGTGGGGGGGACAGCACAGGGTGGTACCCAAATGTGGGGAGCACACGTCAGGGTGCAGGGAGCTGCTGATGGACAGGGGAGCAGGGCGAGGGGCACCCTGGGGACACCCCAATCTGTGTTGCAGGGGTGTCCCTTAATTACTGCCCCCCCAACAAAAAGCTGCATCATCTCAGCGTGGTTTATTCCGGCTTCTTTCCCTCTAATTTTGGACCCAAAAAAACAGCACAAATGTTTTGCATCTAAAAATATGCCCGGGAGGCAGAGACACAATCGTGCGCACCGTGGCGGGGGGGCGAGGGGCATCCCTGCCTGGCTGGGGCGATGGCACCCAGGGGTGCCCCTTGGTGGGGACGCTGGAGGAGGATGTGTCCCCCCATAGCCCAGGGGTGGTGGGTGGCACTGGGATGGGGTCAGTACTGGGGAATTTGGGCTGGAAAGAGGTGTGGGCCAGTGCCGTGGGTTCTGGGCCAGTGCTGTGGGGTCTGGGCTGGCACCGTGGGCCATGGGCCGGTACTGCCAGCAGTTACCAGCACAGCAGGATGGGGCAGGTGCTGGGGCAGCACAGACAGATTTGGGATGGGGTTGGGATGAGGACGTAAATGGAGTTGATGTGGGATGGGATGAGGATGAGGATGGTGTGGGGATGGGGATGGAGGTGGCGATACAGATGGGATGAGATGGGATGATGAGGATGAGGATGGGGTAGAGGAAAAGGATCGAGAGCATGGGGATGGAGATGGCAGTGGGGATGAGGATGAGGATGGGGATGAGGATGAGGATGGGGACAGGGATGGAGATGGGGATGATAGAGATGGCAATAGGAGGAAGAGAATGAGGTGGGGATGGTGAGGATGGGGATGAGGACTGGGACAGGGATGGTGATGGGGGTGGGCCTGGGGGTCAGGACGGGGATGGGGGTGAGGACGGGGACGGGGATGGGATGGAGATGGGGTGAGGGGGATAGGCGGGTTCGGGGGTGGTTCCTCCGGGGGGGGCTCAGCTCGGGGGGCGACGCGCGGCCCACCAGGGGTTAAGCGGGCGCTGCCGCCATTGGTCGCAGGCGCTGCGGCGGCAGCCAATGGGGACGGGCCGTGCGCGGGGTGCGCCGCGCCGGGGCCGCCGCCAGCCCCTGTCCCGCGGCTGCGGGAGCGCGCGGCAGCCCCGGCCGGGGTTCGGCTGCGCTCGGCTCCGCTCGGCTGCGCTCGGCCCGGCCCGCCCGGCCCGGCCCGCCCGGCTCATCTCCGCTCCGCTCCGCTCCGCTCGGTTCGGTCCCTCTCGGCTCTGCTCGGCCCGCTCTCCTGGTCTCGGTTCGGCCCGGCCTGGCTCGGCCCGGCCCGCTCGGCGCCGTTCGGCCCCGTTCAGCTCTGCCCGCCTCGGTTCGGCCCCGCTGAGCTCGGTTCGGCTCTGCCCGGTTCGGTTCGGCCTCGCTCGGATCCGCTCGGCTCGGCCCCGCTCGGCCGCCCTCCTTCGCACCGGGCCCGGTACCAGGCCCCGGTAGCGTCCCGGGAAGCGGGGGGGGGGCGGGTCGAGCATCCTCCCGCGGCTCCGTCCGCAGCAGCGCCGGGACCGGGGGGGTCGGGGGGGACGGGGGGGCCGGGGCCGCCTCCGCAGCACGGGGGGGAGCGGGAGCCCCGGGGCACGCGTGGCAGCAGGTGACACAGCCACCCGCGGGGGACACTGCGCGGCCATGGCCGCCTCTTGCCGTGACATGGGAGCCCGGTGCGTGTCGTGACAGCGGGTGGCCAAAGCCACCCCGTGGTGCATGCTGTGACACTGGGTGACAAAGCCACCCTGCGCTGTGACACGAGGTGAGCAAAGCCCCTCCACAGTGCTCGCTGTGACACTGGGTGACCAAAGCCACCCCACTCTGCAACACCGGGTGACCAAGCCGTCCTGCACCATGACACCAGGTGAGCAGAGAGCCTGGTGGACGCCGTGACACCGGGTGACCAAAGCCACCCCACAGCACATACTGTGACACTGGGTCTCCAAAGTCACCCTGTGCCGTGACACCAGGCGAACAGCTGGCCTGGCACATGCTGTGACACTGGGTGACAAAGCCACCCTGCACTGTGACACCAGTGAGCCCAGCGCATGCTGTGACACCGGGTGACCGAAGCCACCCTGTGCAACCCAACCCTGCGTCCCCAACCCGCCATGCCAGGGGTCACAGGCACGCAGGTGCCCCGTGACACCGGGGGGCTGAGCACAGCCATGGGGGGTACTGGGGGGCCAGCGTCCCCCCTGCCCCTGCTGCTGGCCCTGGCGCTGCTGTCCCCGTGCGTATGGGGGGGGAGCTGCCCCCCGCGCTGCGTCTGCGCCTCCAACATCCTGAGCTGCTCGCAGGCGGAGCTGAGCACGGTGCCGTCCCAGCTGCCGCGCTTCACCGCCGTCCTCGACCTGAGCCACAACGACATCACCCGGCTGCGCGCCGACTGGGCGCCGGGGCGGCTGGCACACCTGCACGCCCTCCTGCTCAGCCACAACAGGCTGTCCTTCGTGTCCACCGAAGCCTTCGCCCACGTCCCCCACCTGCGGCACCTGGACCTCTCCTCGAACCAGCTGCGGGTGCTGGAGGAGAACCTGTTCAGCGACCTGGCCGAGCTGGAGGTTCTCCTCCTCTACAACAACAAGATCGCCACTGTGGACCGCACGGCTTTCGAGAACCTGGGCCGGCTCCGCAAGCTGTACCTGGGGCAGAACCACATCACCCGCTTCCCCCTGGAGCTGCTGCGCGACGGCAGCCGCCTGCCGCAGCTGGCCCTGCTCGACCTGTCGGCCAACCAGCTGCGCGGCGTGCCCGTGGGCGAGCTGCAGGCGCTGCCGGCCTGGCTGCGCGACCGCCTCTACCTGCACGGCAACCCGCTGGACTGCGACTGCCCGCTCTTCCAGCTGGTCGCCCGCGGCCGGCGCCGCCGGCTGAGCGCCGTGGTGGATTTCCAGGAGGAGCTGCAGTGCTGGCTGCCCGGCGCCTCGGCGTCCGTGGGGATCCTGGCGCTGGCCGGCCGGCAGCCGCTCAACTGCAGCGAGGCGCGAGAAGCCGTGCTGGAGGCGCACCTGGGCGACAGCGTCACCCTGAGCTGTGACACCCGGCTGCGAGGGGTGCGCAGCCGGCACTGGGTGACGCCGGGAGGCGAGCGGGTGCTGGAGGAAGGGGGGAACGGCAGCGCCGCGCTCCTGGCCAACGGCAGCCTGCAGCTGCGCGCGCTGCGCCCCGAGGACACCGGCACCTACGCCTGCTGGGTGGCGGGGCCCCTCCTCAACGAGACCCTTTACGTGGAGCTGCTGGTGCACAACTTCACCCTGCATGGCCCCCACGACACTCTCAACACTGCCTACACCACGCTGGTGGGCTGCATCCTCAGCGTGGTGCTGGTCCTCATCTACCTGTACCTCACCCCGTGCCGCTGCTGCTGCTGCCGTGGCACCGACAAGCCGCCGGCTCCCCGCGACGACAGCATCAACTCCTCGGTCCTCAGCGCCACCCCCAACCACGCCGCCGGGGTTCCCGGGGAGCCGTGCCGGTCCCGCTCGGCCTCCACCGCTGGCCTGGGGCAGAACGGCAGGTACAAGGTGGGGGGGACCCCGCAGCCGCCCCCCCGGCACGGCCCCAAGGCGCAGAGGAAGGTGTCGGATCCAGACTCGGTCAGCTCCGTCTTCTCGGACACCCCCATCGTGGTGTAGGGGGGGACAGTCCCCAGGGACACTCCATGTCCCCACCGCTGTTGAGACTTGTCCCCAATGGATGTGCTGCAGGCAGGAGGGGCAGACGGGGCCCCCAGCGCCGTGTCCCCAGCTTGAGGGACACACACATGCAATTGCCACCCTCGGACTGAGCATCGCTGCTGTCCACCCACCCCGGACTCTGCCAAGGCCACCGCCACCATGGTGGCACCATAGGACCGCGAGGGACAAGGGGTCTCCCGTGGGGACAGCGTGGCTGCAGAGCCAGGGGACAGCAGCCCCGCGTGGCACCACAGGACCAGGGGTGACAGCGTGGGGGCCAGCTCTGTGGGTGCCCCCCCAGGGACAGCAGCACCAGGGCACTCACAGGCTGCAGCACTGGCGGGTCCCACTTTGGCAGCGCTGGCCCCCCCTCCACCTCCCGGCATGTGTATCGTGAAGCATGGGTCCCACCGGGGAGCATGTGCCACCCCGGCCAGTGCTCGGGGAGGGGGACACGAGGGACATGTCACCCCACGGGGTGCAACCCCCCCAGCACCCTCCTGACCCCCCCCATGCAACCCACAGCTGCAAGCAGAGCCCCCCACAGGGGTACCCCCCAAATGGGGGTGCCCTCCGCACCCCCTGGCCCTGAGCCCTCGCAGCCCAGCCTGTGTCCCCCATGTCCCCCCACCCCAGGCCGTGTCCCCCCGCGCTGGCAGCTGCCCGCTGATGCCTTGGCCAAAATAAAGATGTTTCGCATCATACCTGTGCAGCCCTCGCACGGTTTGGGGGAGCTGAAAGGGTCGTCCCCAAGATGGGGTCCCCTTGCTGGGTGTTGGGGGGCTTGGGGACAAGGATGGTGTCACCACACCAGGATGGGGGGTCAGACTGAGCTGGGGCCCATCTGGGGTGTGGGGGAGCGCACGGGGGGCTGGGAGAAAAGGGGGTTGTTTTGGAGGGGGGGGTCACCCTTGCACGCTGGTCACCCCCAGTGCACCTGCCCTGTTGGGCTGCGCTGGGTGGGGAAATCCCTGTGTCACCAGGGACACATCATGGTCCCCACGCACCGCGGGGACCCCCCGGGACACAGCCCCCCCCCCCACACACACTCTCTGCAATACCTGGCTTTTTTCTTTTTCTTTTTTTTTTAAAAAAAGAAGAAGCAAAAAACAGCGATAGTAATTCTTATAAATACCCGCGGCCGGCGTGGTGGCCCCGCGGTGGCCGGTGGTGGCCCCGCGGTGGCCGGTCCTGTGCCGGGATCCCCGGCCGTGGCCGCCTCCTCTCCGGGGGCTGGTTTAGCAGCAAGAGAACAGAACTGAGAGTCTTGAGGTATTTTTCGGAGGTTGGTGTTTTCCTTCTTTTGTTTCCTGGGGGGGCTTGGGGCTTTTTTTGTTTGCTTTTCCCCCCTTTCATCACTTTTTCCCCATTTTCCAGTGGGGGTTCCTGGCACCCGCGGTGGAGGGACACGGGGGGGCCCCAGTGGACCCTCTGTTAATGGGCTTTGGGCTGCGGGAGAGGAGAGTGGGGGGGTCAGCGTGGGGACAGAGCTTGGGGACAGGGTGGTGGCAGAGAGACCAGGTGTCCCCAGAGGGAGTGTCCCCCCTCCATGGCTGGGGGTCCTCACCTCATCCCCCACCCAGAGTTAAGGTCCCTCCAGCATCCACCACCCATGACCGAGATGTCCTAGGACCCAAACCCAGTGTCCCCTCCTTGGGTGTACCCAGAGGGTCCCCATGTTGTCCCCGACCCGGGGCCATGCTGTCCCCATAGTGCCCCAATAAGTGAGACCAAGATGTCCCCAAGGTCCCCCCCACCCAGGACCAGGGCGTCCCTCAGGCCACGGGTGCACACAAGTGGATCCCATCTTGTCCCCTGTGGGTGCTGGTGGCCCTGGGGGGTCACCCCCCTCTGCAGCCCCTCAAACACCCCCTCCCACCCCCCAGCTCAGCATGGTCCCCCCATCTCAGCCCTACCTTCAGTGCGCTCCGCTTCTCCTCAAAACCCGGGGGGGGTCCCGGCTTCTTCCTCCGGGGGGGGCCGCCCGAGTCTGGGGGGGCCGTGCCGGGGGGCGGCGGGGGGGCGGGCAGGGGGGGCGCAGGTTTGGGTTTGACGGGCCGGCAGTAGGTGGCCGCGTTCTTGCGCTTCTTGACCTCGTCCTCGGAGATGCAGCGGGGGGGGGGCAGCGGCGGCCCCCCCGCCGCGCGCAGCGTTGAGCCCCGGGGGTCCGGGGGGAGGCCGAGCCGCTTCACCCGCGTCGTCGTGCCGTTGAGGACGGGGGCGGAGGGCGAAGCCGGACAACCCGGGGGGGTGGGTTTCGTCTTGCCGGGGGGGGGCACAACCTGGCAGTTGGGGTTTTTGCTTTTAACCTCGTCCCCTGAACAGGTCCGTTTATGGGGGGGGGCGGTGGTGGAGAGGGGGGGCTTCCGTTTTCGGGGGTCCGGATGGGTCCCACCGGCCGCTTCGCGGGCTCGGGAGGACTTGCTGGCCTTGGGGGGAGTCAGCTTGCTGAAGGAGGGCGAGGGGGTGTTGGCCGGCAGCGGAGAGGTGATGGACTGGCTGCCCCCCCCGCCGCACTCCGGCTGGCTGCAGGCGGCCGCCGCGGGGGGGGACCCCACCGTGTAGTTGATGCTGGCGGGGACCCGGCCCCCCCGGCTGCCGGGGGGGGTCACAGCCGAGGTCCGTGTGGGGGGCGAGGGGGTCGAGGCGGTGGGGCCGGTGGGGCTGGGGGGGCCCGGGGGGACGTGGAGCGGGGGCTCGGCAGCCGGAGGGATCTTCCTGCGGGAGGGGAGGGGAAGGGTGAGACGAGACCTCCCCCAAAAGCTCGCTCCCATCTCTGCCCCCCCCACCACATTTTCCCCGATTCAGGTGGGGAGGGGGTGAAACAAGACCCCTGCAAATCCCTGTTCCCATCTCTGCATCCCTGCTGCGCCCCCCCCCCCAGTTCAGGTAGGGAGGGGGTGAAATGGGACCCCCAAAATCCCCACTCCCATCCTGGCATCTCCACCATGTCTCCCCCAATTCAAGCGTGTGGGGGTTGAGATAGGACCCCCCAAATTCCTGCTCCCATCCTTACTCCCACCCCATCCTTCCTGATTCCGGAATGAGATGCGACCCCCCCTAAAATCCACATGCCCATCCCAGCCTCCCACCACCTCCCTCCCCATTTAGGTGGGGTGGGGTGCAATGGGGCCCCCCCAAGCCCCCAATCCCATCCTTGCCGCCCCACTTTATGCACCCCCACTGCTGGATGGGACCCCGGGGATCACACCCCCCTTGGGCCCTGGTGGTTTTGCCCCCCAGCACCTGCTGCCCGCCCCGGTGCTCCCCCCTCACCTCCACATGTGGGAGCTGAGGTGCCGCTCCAGCATGGAGCCCAGCGCCGAGCAGAAACGGTCCAGCCGCCGGTTGAACACGTAACAGCCGGGGCTGACCAGGCGGCTCCCGAAGGTGCAGAACTGCGGGGGGGGGGACACACCGCTCAGCACGACCCCCCCAAACCCCCACCCCCCACATCTCCCATGGCACAGGGCCAGCGGCCAAGTGGGGTGATGGTGGGGTTGGGGGTCCCCGGCTCACCTTGGGGTCCCCTCACTCACCGCCTGGGGCCGCGGGGGGCGTGTGAGGGGCCGGGGGGGCTCCTCGCCCCCCTCCTCCTCGCTCTCCTCACTTGACACGCGGCTGCCCCCCTTGGGCACGGGGAGGGGGAACACCCCCGAGCCTCCCTCCCTGGAGGTGGCTGGCGCATCCTCGGGGTCGCTGTCGGAGGAAAGCCGGGCCCTGCAGCAGTGATGGGGGGGGCAGATTTTTGGGGTGCCCTATATAGGGGTGTGTCCCCCCCGCCACCACCCGGACGCCAGGGTCCTCACCTGGGGAGCAGGCAGTGGGAGTGGGGGGGCTTGGCTCGGCAGGGAGAGGCGCTGGGGGGGCTGGCGAGGGGCTGCGGCAGCGAGGAGGGGTCCTGCCGGGGGGGGGGCGGCGGTGCCTTCCCGGGGGGGCTCCTCTCCTTCGGGGACTCGCCCTTGCGGGCACTGGCCTTCAGCTCGGCCACCAGCACGTCAAAGTCCTTGTCGCGGCCCCGCACCTCGCGCCGCTGGTGAACAGAGTGGATCTGCGCCGGGCGACAGCGGGGAGGGGGGTCAGAAAACACCCGCCGGGACATCTTCCCCCCAAAACACCCCCTGGGCGGGGTGGCGGTGCCCCCCCCCACCTTGCAGGTCAGCAGGCGGGTGCAGATCTTGTTGGTGTCGGGGTTCAGCACGCCGCACTGCCGGTTCAGGTCGCACTCCTTGCCTGCGGGCAGAGGAAGGCAGCGGGATGCTGGGGGGCCGGGGGGGCCTGGGGGTGCAGGGCCGAGCTGTGTTGTGGGGGGCACAAGTGCTTTGACCTCTCCATGTCTGGCCCTGGTTGAGGTTTCCACCGGTGTGGGTGGTGGGATGAGAGTGGGGGGGTCCGGTGGCTGGGGGGGGCACGGCCTCACCAGCCGGCTGTGGGCTGGGGGACTCTGTGGGTCATCCCAGCTGGGGATGGAGATGGAGACCCCCCCTCTCCTTGGAGTGAGAGGCCGCAGCATCCCCTCTCCAGGGGGAAAACAGCCCTTAGAGGTCCATGAGGTGGGGGGGGGCTGCAGTTTCCTGGCCACCCCTTTCCCAAGGGTGAGCCCCGCCCAGTTCCACCCCCAGCCTGGGTTCTAACGCCATCGCTCGCTGTCACCCGCCAGCACCCGCCAGCACCACAGCGTCTGTCCGACTCCCATTTCTAGGGGGGCGCCATGGGGGTTTCAGCCCTGGCTCGCGCTCCTGCCGCACGCCGCGGTTCCTCAGCACCGACCCGAAACCTGCCGGGGCGAACGGGACCCAGGTCAGCGCACGGCCCCCCCGGGCGCAGGAGCGGCGGGAGCTGCCCCTCGGTACCTACCCCGCTGCCAGACCCGGCCGCCGAAATCACGGGACGGGGGTGTCGCGCCGGGATGCGGCGCCCCGCGGCACCCACCTGCCGCCCCCCCCGCCGCCGGCAAGGAAAGGGGGGGACTCACGCGCCAGCTTCTTGTGGGACCTGGGGGGCGGCTTGGAGACACCCGCGTCCTTCTCCCCCGGGGCGGGCGAGCTCTCCGGTTTGCACCCGGGGCCATCGGCGGGCATCGCCAAATCCCCCCCGCCCCGGGCCGGCACCGGGGGCTCTTTCGGCACCGCGGGGGTGGCGGGTTTCCCCAGGGGTTCCTTGGAGTTGGTGGCTACAGTTTTGGGGGGCACCTTGATCCCGTGCCCGTCCGGTTTGGGGATGCTGGGGATCTTCTCCAGGTTGACCACAGGCACAAACAAGCTGGGGGGAGAATTTAGGGGGGTCAGAGCAATCGTGCAGCAGGGAAGGGGCTGAGCCCCCCGTCCCGGCGCTCACCAGAGGCTGTCCTTGTCTGGGCGCTCAGGCAGGGGCTGGACTTGCCCGCGGGCACCCGGGGGCTTTTCCCGCGGTGCCTTGGCCGCGCCGGGGGTCCCGCTGGCCACTGGTTGCCCCTTGGCTGTGACGTGGCACTTGGCGGCGGCGGCGTGGGCGTACAGCTTGCTGAGCGGGCCATGGCGGCGTTCTGCCAGGACGGGGGGGACACAGCTCGGTGTCAGCCCACGCCATGGGTCCCACCACCATGAGCCCCCGCCCGGGGTGTCCCCCGCCCCGTGTCCCTCCCGATGGCAGAGGGGATGCTGGAGGGGGGAACAGCTGTGCCCGGAGCCCCCAGCTCACCGCAGTGTTTCTGGAAGGCCTGGGGCTTCACCACCTGGCTGCAGTGGTTGCAAACCACCAGGTAAAACTCGTCATGCGCCGGGCAGTGGCCGAAGATGTTCATGTCTGAGGGGGAGAACTGGGTGAGCGGGGGGTGCCACGGGACTCACCACAGCCCCAGGGTCCAGGCTGGAGGGCCAGCACAGCCACGGAACGCCAGGTTTTCTCCCCAAAGGAGGGAGCTTACCTTCTTTAATCAGGGTCATGGCGTCCAGTTTCTTGCCGCTGCTCTTCCCGCTCTCCTCCAACTCCAACCCTGGTCCTGCCGGAGACAAAACCCATCAGCAGCGGTCGGGACGGGGACAGCCCTGGTTTCCCACGGTCGCATCCAGCATCAGGTGTGGCCGCCGAGTCCTCGCTGCGGCAGTGCCGCCGCTCCCAGCCGTCAAATGCCGACGGCGCTCCCGGAACAATTAAACCGGCTAAAATTAGAGCAGAGGGACGGATCCATCCCGGGATCAGGGCTGGTGCCGTGGTGTGCCACTGCCTCCGACGTCCCTGTCCTGCCACCCCGCACCAGACCCTGCCGAGAGTCTGCCGTCAGTGGGATGCAGAGGCTCCGGGGACGGCACCATCCTGTCTGGGACGTCACTGGGGTCAGCGCCGCGGCCTGGGGGACACCTCTGGGGACACCTCGGTCCCCATCCAGCCGTGACTCTGAAGCTTGTGTCATCACCGGTGACGCCAGGTGAGTGTCCTGGCCCCAGCCGGCTGCGCTGGGCTCTGGTGTGGGGGAACTAGTGTCCACTGGGCCAGTGGTGACAGTGTCCTGGCCAGCTGAGCCCTACTGGGTGCCCAGTGCTGTCCAGTAGTGCTATACTGGGTGCCCAGTCCCATTCTGCAGTGCCATACTGGGTCCCCAGTCTATCCCCAGTTCTATCAGGCCATGCCGCACCAGGTGCCCAGTCCCATCCGATCATGTCATACTGGGTGCCCAGTCCTGTCTGGCTGTGCCATAGTGGGCAACCAATGCCACCCGGCCGTGCCGTACTAGGCGCCCAGCTGTGCTCCCCAGAACAGGACACCTGGGCCCCCAGTGTGCAGCTCCCGGTACCCAGCACAGGATACCCCCGTACACAATGCCCAGTTCCCCGCCTAGGACACCCAGTACCCGCCACCTGGTTCCCAGTGCCCGGACTGGGACGCCCAGTTCCCTCTGCCTGGCACGGGGCAACAGCAGCAACTGGTTCCCAGTCTGGGCTACCCAGTTCTTGGCCTGGGCTCCCCAATGCACAGCGCACCTGGGGATATCTGGCACCAGGCATGGGGCACCCAGTAACCGGCTCCCAGTAACAGGCACAGAGTTCCCAGTGACCAGACCGGGGTGCCCAGTGCCAGCTCTGGCTGCCGGGTGCTCAGCTACTGGTGCCGTGTTCCCGGTGCGGGGTGTCCGGTGCAGGATGCCCAGCTCCCGGTGCAGGGTGCCCGCTGCAGGATGCCCATTTCCCGGTGCCAAGTGCCCGGTCCGGGATGCACAGTTCCCGGTGCCAAGTGCCCGGTGCAGGACGCCCAGTTCCCGGTGCAGCGCGCCCGGTGTCGGGTGCCCAGCGCAAGATGCCCACCTCCCGGTGCCGGCTGCCCACTGCCCGCCTACCGCGCGGCGGCGCTAGGACCGGGGGGCGGCGGGCGCGGCTCCGTTCGCGGCAGCCCCCCCGCCCGCCCCCGCCGCCGCCGCCGCCGCCGCCCCTCACCCGGCTCGGCCGGCGGCCCGGCCCGCTCCACCCAGGCGCTCCAGCTCTGCCCTGCGAACTCGTCCAGGCTGGGCAGCCGCCGCTCCGCCGCCGCCATCGCCGCCGCCGCCGCCGCGCGCCCACGCGCCGCCATCGCCGCCGCCGCCGCCGCGGGAGCGCGCGCCCCCCCCGCGGCCGCCGCCGCCGCCGCCCCCGCCCCGCGCGCCCCCGCGCATGCGCCGCGCGCCCCCGCCCGCCCCGCGGCACCACGGGCGGTGTAGTCCCGCCCCCCCCCGGGGGTTGCCCCGCACCGGAGCCGTCCCGGGACACCCCTGGGACACCCCCGGGCCATGGACGGGGCTGGGGGCCCGTGGGCGACGTGTGTCCCTATAGGGGTTGGGAACCGGGGGTCGGTATACGGGGGCTGGGGAGCAGGGTGACCCCTACACGGGGCTGGGGACCCGGTGGCAACATGTGTCCCCGTAGGGGTTGGGGACCGGGGGTCGGTATACGGGTGTTGGGGAGCATGGTGTCCCCTACACGGGGCCGGGGTTTACCCCTATAGGGTGCTGGACTCCCAGAGGTTACATACGCCCCAACACAGGGCTGGACAGCCAGGGGTTATATACGCTTCCCATTTCCAGCTGGGGACCCAGGGCTTATATGCACCCCTATACAGACCTGGGCATGGCCAAGCGCTATATGTCACCCTACAGAGTTGGACAGCAGGGATCATCTGTGTCCTTATATGGGGCAGAACGCCCAGGGGTTGCCCCGATAGAGAGCAGGATGCCCGGGGGTTATATGTAGCCCCTACACACCAGCAAGCAGCCAGCGTTTAATTAGTCCCTGTACAGAGCTGGATATTCAGGGTTACATACAGCACCTGTGTAGAGATGGGCACCCAGAGGGTATATATATATACCTATACAGAGACAGATATCTGAGTGTGACTATACATCCCAGGGCTTATATATGCCCTTTGGACACTGGGCGTTATCTACACGCTTATGGAGAGCAGGACACAAAGAATTACCCCTATGCAGAGGAGGATGCCCAGGGGTTATATGTATAGCCCCTGTGCAGAGCTGGGCCCCTGGGGCTTATATATATCCCTATAGAGAGCTGCACAACTCGGTGTTTTATATATCATTATCCAGAGCAGGACACCCAGGACTTGCACATACCCTGATATGGAGCAGAACAGGTAGGTGTCATATATACACCCTATATAGAGCCAGACACCAGGGGTTATACACACCCCAATATAGAGCTGGTACCCAGGACTTTTATATGCCCCCCATACAGCCATGGACACCCCGGGTTCCACATACAGCCCCCCTATACAGCACGGGGACACCCAGGGTGATGCAGACCCCTATATACAGCCAGGCAGCAGCACCCCTACCCAGCGTTACGCACCCCCCTATAGCATCCATACCCCCCGCGGCTCCAGCCCCGGGGCCAGCGACACCCCGTCCCCGGGCTGGCGGCCGGCGCGAGGTCCTGGGGGACGGGTGGGACCCCCCCGGGTGGTGGGACCCCCCCGAGTGGCTACTGCTTGTCGATGGCGCCCTGCTCAGCAGCCGCGGGGTCACGGGGCGCAGCCGGCGCCTGCCACGGCGTCTCCTTCAGCACGAACCAGCAGTTCCCGGCCCACAGCAGGAAGTTGAGGAAGCCAAAGAGCTGGGGGGAGACAAGAGACCCCCCCGTGGGGGGGCACCCACGGGTGAGCCCCAGATCTGGGCACCCCATGTGCCCCATGCAACATGCACCCCGTGCACCCTGAGCACCCCATGCGCCCCATCTGACACGCAAGTGTGTTCACAAGGGCTTTGTGGGTATGTGCACCCATGTGTTTGCACCGTGTGTTCACGTGTGCATGCGCTTTTCCATCTGAACACACGTGTGCATAGGTGTGCATCCATGTGCACAGGCTTGGCAAACGTGCAGGCACCCACACACGTGTGCATGTGCATGTATGTGTGTGCACGTGTGTGTGTATGTGTGCACACGTGTGTATGAGTGTGCATGTCTGCACATGTGTGTGTGTATGTGTGCACACATGTATGAGTGTGCATGTCTACACATGTGTGTGCATGTGTGTGTGTATGTGTGCACACGTGTGTATGAGTGTGCATGTCTGCACATGTGTGTGCATGTGTGTGCCTGTGTGTGTATGTGTGCACACATGTATGAGTGTGCATGTCTGCACATGTGTGTGCATATGTGTGTGTATGTGTGCACACGTGTGTATGAGTGTGCATGTCTGCACATGTGTGTGTATGTGTGCACACGTGTATGAGTGTGCATGTGTGCACACGTGTGTGCATGTGTGTGCATGTGTGTGCATGTGTGTGCATGTGTGCACACGTGTATGAGTGTGCATGTCTGCACATGTGTGTGCATGTGTGTGCATGTGTGTGCATACGTGTGTATGTGCGCACATGTGTGTATGAGTGTGCATGTCTGCACATGTGTATGCATGTGTGTGCATGTGTGTGCATGTGTGCACGCGTGTATGAGTGTGCATGTCTGCACATGTGTGTGCATGTGTGCACACGTGTGTATGAGTGTGCATGTCTACACATGTGTGTGCATGTGTGCACGCTTGTGTATGAGTGTGCATGTCTGCACATGTGTGTGCATGTGTGTGTATGTGCGCACACGTGTGTATGAGTGTGCATGTGTGTGCGCACACACAAGTGCCCCCACAAGGGCTGGGAGCCACCGAGCTCTCCTTGAAGCACCATCAATCTCCCCCAAGCACATAAATAACTCCCCATGCCCACACGTGCATCCCTGTACACGCACCCACGTGTGAACACGTGCACGCGTGTATGCCGACCCCCCGTGTGCACCAGCGCCCGGCTCTCACCACGGAGATGTTGGCCAGCCCCATGGCCGGCGTGGTGCCGGCGTTGCAGACCGCGTTCTCGCCGTGGCACACCGCCATGGCGGCGATCAGGCTGGCGGGCCGCGTGGCCGCCTTCACGTCCGACAGCCCCTTGCCCCACGCCGCCGCCGCCACCAGCCAGAAGAAGGTGAAGCAGACGGTGACGCAGAAATCCTGCCGGGATGGGGACACCCGGCTCAGCGCCGGTGCCAGCACGGAGCAGGACAGGATCAGCCCCGTCCCCCCCAAGGGCGCAGCCGCCTTACCGCAATGGGGAGCTTCTTGTTCTCGCCGTAGAGGGAATGAAAGCGCAGGTAAAGCACCAGAGCTGCCATGGTGTAGAGGAAGGAGAAGACCCCCAGGGTCACGAAGAACTCGGCAGGAGCGGAGAAATCACCGATGAGGTGCAGGGTGCGGGTTTCCGACTCGCCCTCACAGTCCGGCACCTCGAAGGGGACCTGGTATAACCTGGGACAGCAGGAGGGGGATGTTGGGTGTCCTGGCAGCCGAGGGACGATGGGGATGGCCCTGGGCTCGGTGCCCCCTCACCTGAAGGGGTACCCGAACTGGACAGAAATGGCGCTCATCACTGTGCTTTCACCGCCGCATTTCACCGTCGCTCCGGTCTCGCCGCTGAAGGAGCCGCAGGCCCCGAAGGCGAAGATGGCGAAGAGCTGTGGGAGAGGAGGAGCTGCGGGGTCGGGGGGGCTCGAGACCCTGGGGACCCCCCCACCACTCGCTCAGTGTTTTACACCCCCTGGCGCTGAGTCACGGTGGCCGCGGCGGCACAGGGCGAAGTGCCACCCTGCAGCTGTCGGCCGCCTGCGCCAGCATCGGCGCTGCCGCCGGCATCGGGACTCACGGGGGGCAGCGTGAGGGGCAATGGGCCAGGGAGGGCAGCAAAGCCACTCCCCTGTTGATTTTTGGCACGGTGCTGGGCACCGGAGTGGGTTTCCAGGAGCATTCCCACGGTGGGACTCATCGGTCCCCGTCCCTCCGGAGCTGCCGCTGCCATTGCCGGGCACGGAGCCGCTCTCCCCTCCGGCAGAGGGTGTTGGGAAAACCCCGTTCCCAAATAGTTTTCTGGCAACTCATCCCGGCGGAGCTCGCAACGTCCTGGGTGAAGGGGAAGCTGAGCGGCCAGGCCTGACGCCATGGGGATGGGCAGGTCCACGTGCGGCACCAAGGGCCGAAGCAGCAGCATTGGCAGCCACCCCAGGGATTTTCCTACCACTTTTGGCTTTGGGGTGTCTGTGCACATGTGGCCTGATCCCCCCCCACACCACGGGGTGCCCAGCCCCTTCCTGGATTGGATTATCCAAAGCGAAGTGCTGCGGGGTTGAAGGAAAAGCCTCCTCGATCCAGCTCCTCCGGGAGGGAGATGCCCAAATGGATCCGGTCTCACGCCCTGGGGCTGAGCCCACCCCGTGCCTCAGTTTCCCCAGCGCTGGCACCCTGGTGTGGGGCCGGCTGGGAGCCCCCCGGCCGTGGTGGGGCTGTGCCGCAGAAATGCCGCCATGAAATACAATCCTGGAGCCATTCATGGCATGGCCGGGACAGGGACGTGGCCACAGGCGCTTGGATCCCCCTGTCCTCAGGATCCCCCCTACCAGGGCCCACCGACCCCCAGCCCCCCTCCCCACCCATCCACCTGGTGCCCCACAAGCCCATTTGAATGACGGGGACATGGCACCCCGATGTCAGCGTCCCCTCCGGCATGGCCGGGCAGAGCCACCTGCTCAAGGTCACTGGGGGGACCGTGTGGTCCAAACACAGGCGTCTGGGTAGCCCTGCACCACCCCACCCCTTGAGCCCCCCCGGATGGGGTCCCCACACCTGAGACTGCCAAGATAGAGGAGGCTCTGCAGGGGCTGAGGGGGCTCCAGGGTCCCCTTGTCCCTGGGGACTTTAGGAAAGTAATGGGGCACCCCAAATCCGGGGGTGGGGGGAGAGCGCCGGGCAGGGGTCCCGGGGGAGCAGCACCCAAGGGTGTTGGGGAAGGGGCTGCTCCCGAGGTGGGTCCTGGTGCCGGGATCTGCCCCGGGATGGTGGGGGGGATCGGGGGGCACTCACCCATTCCAGCACCTTGATGAAGCCCAGGGGCTCCAGGAGGCGGCCCCAGCGCACCCCGCGCAGGACACGATCCTGCGGGGAGAGAGCGGCGGGAGCCGGGGCACTGGGCGGCACCGGGACAGCACCGCGGCGGTACCGGGGGACCGGGAGGACTGATCCGGGGGGCCAGAGAGATGCAATAGGGGACCGGGGGTCGCAACAGGGGACCGAGGGACTGGTCCGGGCGGGGGGCTGCACCGAGGGACCGGGGGGATGCAACGGGAGTTGCCCCGGGCGGGGGCTGCACCGGGGGATCGGGTTGCTGTACCGGCCACGGCACCAGAACAGCGGAGGGCTGCACCGGGGCACTGGGAAGCTGTACCGGAGAACAACTAAATCGGCTAAAATTAGAGCAGAGGGACGGATCCGGGGGTCGCACCGAGGGGCTGCACCGGGACAACGTGGGCTGCACCGGGGGTTGTACGGGGGGACTGGGGGCGGCACCGGGGGTTGCACCGGCAGTTGTCCCGGGCCGAGGGGCCGCACTGCCCCGGGGCTCTGCGGAGGTGGGGTCGCACCGGAGTCCTACCTGGAGCCGGGACGGTTTGTCGCCGGCCGCGGGGGCGCCGGACTCCGACATGGCCGGGCCGGGGGCGGTCGGTGCTGCCTCCGCCGCCCGCTGGGACGGCTCCGCTGTCAGAGCCGCCACCGGGATCCCCACAGCCCCCGGGGAGGGCAGCACCGCCCCGCCCCCGGCATTGGCCCCCCGGTCCGCCCCCGGACACCCCCGGGACAGCCCCCTGCCCCGGTCCGCCCCCGGTCCCTCCGCCCAGCGCGGACCCAGCCCACAGCGGGACGGGCAGCCCCCCCGCGGGGGTCTCTGTCTGTCCGTCCATCAACCACCAATTAACCTCCTTGTGCTCCTCAGCCCTGGAACGGGACGGGGAGCCCCGGGGCCGTGCCGGCACCCGGTTCCCGGTGCGCTGCCGACAGCCCCGTTACCAGCCCCGTTACCGGCCCCGTCAAGCCCTGTCGGCACCGCACCGGGAACCGGGTACCGGCAAGACCCCGGTAGACCCTGCAGCATCCCGACGCCGCTGCCCTGGCGCCCCCTCCCTGGTCCCGCCGTCCCGGTACCCCCGCCCGGTCCCCTCGGTATGCCCTGGCCCCGCCCCTCTAGCGCCCGGGCCACGCCCCCTCCGCGCTCCCTCCAATCCCCGCTCCCAACAGCTCCTCCCCTCTCCTCTTCGCTGGGCCCGCCCTTTCCGCTTTCTCATTGGCTAGACGACGAGTGATGCGGACCAATAGAACGTCGGCGCGGGGGGAAGTGGAGCGAAGGGGTGGGGCGGCGCTTGCGCAGTGCGGCTCCGCTGGCAGGAAGCGGCGGAGCAGAACCCGGCGAGGGCAGCGCGGCGCTCCCGCCTCCGCCGCCGGTTCCCCCGCGCCCCCCGCGCTCCCGCCGCCGCCATGTTCCTCACACGCTCCGAGTACGACCGGTAAGTGCTGTCCCGCCCCCGCCGCCCCTCTCCCGCGGCCTCCCCGCCGCCAGCGGCCTGTGGCTGAGTCACGGGCCTGCGGCCGGTCCGTCCCGGGGAGGCCTCTCGCCCGCGGCCGCCGTGGGGCCGCTCGGAGGAGCTGCCGGAGGGGCCGTAGCCCTGCTGGGCCTTACCCAAGAGCCTCTGCTTGTTTTTCTGCCCGGGCTCTTGCGGGTTCCTGCCTGGCCGGGCGCTGGTGCAGCCGCTGGGTTCCCGTCCCTACGGCCTCTTTCTCTTATTTTTTATTTAATGTGGAGTTTAGAGAACCTGATTCTGTTAAACACAGGGGAAGGGAGGGCTCGTCCCTTTGAACAGGGACGAGTTCCAGTTCCCTGGTGCTGGGGGTGGCTGCGTGTGGGGTCCCCGGGGGGGTCCATAGGGCTGGAGCTCATCTCCTTAAACGCCTCCTGAAAGCCGCTGGGGTTTAAGAAACCCCGGGGGGGGTTTTGTGAGGGACGGAACCCCGGGCACGGTGCTGGTGCAAGGGCGGGGGTGCCTCCCCATGCGCAGCCGGGTGGGTGTGGGGGGGATGGGGCATCCTGGGAGAAGCCCCGGCCTGTGCTGGTAACGCCACAGCCCTGGCCCATCCCAGCCGCTGCCTGAGCTGCCCTCACCCTTTCCACCATCCCTCTTGAATAATTAAATGTGTTTTCTGTCAGCTTCTGTTTCCTGCCCTTTACACCGTCTCTGATGTTGTTCTTGCAGGGGTGTGAACACTTTTTCTCCAGAGGGGAGGCTGTTCCAAGTGGAATATGCCATTGAGGCCATAAAGGTACTGTCAGCTCCAGCTGGTTGCCAAACTGTGATGTTAAGGGGCTCTTTTTCAAACTGGAAGCCTGAGTTTGATCAGCAATAAAACAATCAGGTCCTGTTCTTTTGGGTTGGGCCATTTCCCAGCACTGAGTGGGAGCTGCTGCCTTTCCCATGGATCCCACTCCTGTGTGCAGCCGCTCTGGCAGCTCCTTACCAGCTTTTTTCCCTCTGGTTTGTTATTGGAGAGCTGCTGCTGCTGCTCAGTTCCTTCCCTCCAGCCAAACCTCCTGCAGCTCTGCTTTATTATGGGTCATGAACAATGAAAAGCCATCAGATTCCCTCAAACTCAGGGAGTGTTCCCCTCCCTGTCTCCTACCAACCAATTTACCCCAGAACCAAACACAATCTGAAGATGCTAATCCCAAAATCAAAACTACTCAAAGCTAATGTTGAAATGAGAGGGCTGACAGCATATGGTGCTCTTAATTTCCATAAGCGAGAGGAAATGGCCTCAAGTTGCCCAGGGGAGGTTGAGGTTGGATTTCGGAACAATTTCTTCCCCAAAGGGCTGTGGGGCATTGAACAGGCTGCCCAGGGCAGTGCTGGAGTCGCCACCCCTGGAGGGTTGGACAGACGGACATGAGGTTCTCAGGACATGGGGTGGGGGAACAGTTGGACTCAATGGTGTTGAGGGTCTTTTCCAACCAAAATGATTCTGTTATTCTATCCCAGTAAATTCCCCAATGTGGAAAAGTTGGGGGTGAGGTGGGGGCTGCCGGCAGCCCTTGAGGTCTGACCCCTCGGCTCACGGATGTGGTGGCACTGCGGGGACCTGCAAGACCAGGGTACAACTTGCCATGGGTGATGAAACATTGCCTGGAAAGTGGTACCTGCACAAAACGCTCGTGTTCCTGTTGTAAATTTTGTGGCTACGTGGGCACTTGGGAGAAAAGGAGCTAAAGGAAAGAAAAATGCCGAGGCCAGAAGTACAGATGCAGTCAGAATTAAGGGCAGTATGTGCAATCCTCCTCCCTCACTTTAAAATTTAATTTCTGCCTTGGAAAAGAAGATTGACGAGGCCTTTAAATTTATGAGGCTTTAAGCTGTGAAAGTTGATGTTGCTCGGGGAAGAGATTAATGATTTGCCAGAGCCCTGCTGGGTTCTGATGAGCTCATCAGCTGGGAAGTGACGTGGGTTTAACGTTCCCAGTTTCCTCCTTCTAATTGTGACATTAAAATATGCCGTGCGAAGCCAGAGAGTTTTGCAGGTGGGTTTTCGTGGCTCTAAACCAAAATGCATACAAATAAAAGTCAGAATCAGTCTTGCAGCGTTTCTGTTACCGCGGGCGGAGTGGTGGGGTAACCGTGCGGTGTTTTCCAGCTCGGTTCCACGGCCATCGGCATCCAGACCTCGGAGGGCGTCTGCCTGGCCGTGGAGAAGCGGATCACCTCCCCGCTCATGGAGCCCAGCAGCATCGAGAAGATCGTAGAAATCGATTCCCACATAGGTAAGGAGGAAAAAAACGCTCCCTCTGCGAGCATCCATCAATTTTTGGGGACGTTCATAGTAGGAATCTGTCCCCTGGGAGTTCCAGGAGCCGCGTTTCAGCACCGGCCTCCACTGCGGGCAGCCCTGCCGAGCAGGAACACTCGTCCCCCCCAGTGAGCTCCAGGTCCTGGTCACTGCTTTTCCAGGCTCCAGGCCAGCAGGACATAGTTACAGGAGCAGGAAGAGGCAGCTGAACACCCCCCCACCTCAGTGACCTCCCTCATGAAAGCTCATCCCAAATTTAGCTCCGGGAGAGCAGGGAATTACTGCAAAAGGCTTGACCGGAGGCCAGTTTTCTCCCGCAGCGCTCATGTTGGCCTGTGCCCCCGCTCGCAGCAGCGTCCTGCGCCGGGAGGAGGCCCCCGACGGGCTCATGACCAAATATGTCGCCTTGAAAAGCAGGAGACCTCCAAAATACCCGTGTGGCTGCTGACATGGGGCATGGAAGGAGCTCTGGAAGAGTCTGATTTCCTCCTCCCGTGCGCTGGTGCACAGCCCCTTGCTTCCCGGAGCAGGATCCGTGCTGGGGCTCCTGCTGCATCTTCACCCAGCTCTGGGTCAGCCAGCCCAGCCTGGGGGGTTGAATGAGTTCCCCTCCCGAGAGGGTCACGTTTCTGTCAATTAACTTCTCTCGGAAAGCCCCAAATGTGGCTCCTTTGAGCCAGTTCGGATGTGGGGTGGGTGGGAAGCATAACTGGGTTTTGTTCCTACCCTTCAGTGGTGTGTCCAGCCTTGCTCCTGAGCAAATCCCTTTCTGTCCCATTTTCCCTCCCCAGTGTACTGGGTGCTCCCACGCAGGGATGCGCTCCCCCTGCAGCCTTTTGTGTCCTCCCTTGGCCTTTGGGAAGCCTGGGGGAAAGCGTGTTGCAAATATTTGGTGAAATGACTCGTGGTTTCCCTCTCTGATTCCAGGGTGTGCCATGAGCGGCTTAATAGCTGATGCAAAGACTTTAATTGATAAAGCAAGAGTGGAGACTCAGGTAAGACTTGATATTTCTCTTCTTAAAATGGGGGCACTTTGGGAGTCTCTGGCACGGGAAGATGGTTACAGCGAAGGAGCCGACATGAAGTGGGAAGTATCGCTTCCCTCATGGGGCTTTTGCAGAGCAAATGTGGTTCTTTTCCTCTTTGGTATTGCACATTTGGTGGGAACGTTGTCTTTGGTGGTGACGTTGTCTTTGTAGCTACACAGGGTGTTGCTCCAGCATGAATGATCCAGGACTGGCCTGTTTTGGGCACGAGGCAATCATGTGAATATTTTTTGCTTTTCCCTGCAGAATCACTGGTTCACCTACAACGAGACCATGACAGTGGAGAGCGTCACACAGGCCGTGTCCAACCTGGCGCTGCAGTTTGGAGAGGAGGATGCGGACCCGGGAGCGATGGTGTGGAGCTGGGGGGCTCTGGGGAGGTGCTGTGGGCTCCCCCCGACCTTGCTCTTGGCCTTGTCTAACCCCCCCACTCCTTCCTCTTGCAGTCTCGTCCGTTTGGCGTCGCGCTGCTGTTTGGAGGAGTCGATGAGAAGGGACCTCAGCTGTAAGTTCAGCTTGCTTAATCCAGACCAGCTCTGGGAAGAGACAGAACTTCCTCTGGACATTTTAATGACTTAAATCTGGGATTTTGCTTAAGCCAAACACTTGGGTTTATCCCATTACGTACCTGATGTGTTTGTTAATGCTTTTAAACCTGTCCTTCCAAAGCGTGGGTCGCAGCAGCCTGAGCGCTGCCTACTTGTTTGGGATTGAAGACAACGCTGTGTCTTTGCTGAATCTTTGCTTTTTTAACGTGGTTTCCTGGGTAGGAGGGAGGCGTTGAAGCTCTCCTGGTCCCGAGTTTATTCTTACCTTTCCCTAAAGGACTAGCAGAGCCACCGGTAACACAATCCGCAGAGCCTGCTGTAACATTCCTTGGGGAGGTGGCGGAGGGTTGTAACCTGAACTCTGCGCTTCAGACGCTCGGCTGGAGGTGGGAACGGCTCCGCAGAGCCGGCCCAGAAAGGTCTCCCCCAGGAGCAGTAGTGAAAACTCACTGTTTATTAACAAAAGAAATAAATAAGGGGACTCTGGGGAGCTGTGTGGGGCTGGTGGGAAAGCCCTCGGGGTGCAGTGGCCGTTCACTCTCCCACCCGTGTTCCTGTAGGTTTCACATGGACCCGTCGGGGACGTTTGTTCAGTGCGATGCCAGAGCCATCGGCTCCGCCTCGGAAGGTGCCCAGAGCTCCCTGCAGGAGGTTTACCATAAGGTACAATGCTGGATTTGGGTTGAAATAGAATCATATTGGTTGGAAGAGACTCTCAAGATCGACTCCACCCGTTCCCCCACCCCTGGCCCTGCCCCATGTCCTGAGAACCTCATGTCCGTCTGTCCAACCCTGCAGGGATGGTGACTCCAGCACTGCCCTGGGCAGCCTGTTCCAGTGCCCCACAGCCCTTTCTAGGATAAATTGTTCCCCAGATCCAGTCTGAACCTCCTTCTTCTCCCTTCCCCAGCTCCATTCCCTTCTCTGAACTCGCTCCAGCACCTCAAGGGCTTTCTTGGTGTGAGGGGCCCAAAACTGCCCCCAGGATTCGTGGTTTGGCCTCCCCAGGTCCCAGCACAGGGATGGTCACTGCCCTGGGCCTTCTGGCCACACCAGTGCTGCTACCAGCCAGGATGCTGGTGGCCTTTTTGGCCACCTGGGCACACACTGGCTCATGTTCAGCCACTGTTGACCAACACCCCGAGGGCCTTTTCTGCCGGGCAGCTTTCCAGCCACTCTTCCTGTAGCGTTCATGGGGGTGTTGTGACCCAAGTGACATTAATGGCTTTGGTGCAAATGCTGGTCCTGCTTGATATTAAACGAACTTTTTTGTCCGTTTTGTGTGGCAAGAAACCAAACACCTTAATAAAACGTAGAATTGATGATGTTTATTGCTGTGAAGACCTCCAGCCTACGACTCAAAAGTCCAATTTATTCACTAGCAAAACTGTCCAGGTTCTGAGCTCTCTGGCTTCTTAACCATCTGCCAAGTGCAAAGTTACTGCAGAGCTGGTTGTCGTCAGTCTCTGTGTTGCTCAGCCCGGTGACTCTAGTTCCCCCTCACGCAGCGAATTACATGATTAAAGCACAAAGGCTCTGCCAAGCAGGGTCCGGCTTTTCAGAGCTCCCACGGGGGGAACTGCTTGACAGACGGTAACTGGTGAAGGGAAATTGGCCCTCGTGTCCTGGACAGTGAGGTCTGTGTGCCCAGATTAACAGTTCTTAAGCTTTGTAAAAAGTTATATAGGAGCAGAAAGTCGCCATCCTTGCAATTGTCACTGTCCTGCCTGAACAGCGCGCTTTGATCTCCTGTTGATACTGCAGATAACTTGATAAGCTTTTAAATTTGCTGCCAGTGGCAGCTTAAAGGATTTGAGGAGAGCGGGAGGGAGCGCAGCGGCTTTTACAGACAGAGAGGTAGTGAAAAAGCACTTGCTTGAGTGTCAACAGTGCAATTAAAGGGTGGTTTGTTTTACAGTCAATGACGCTGAAAGAGGCAATTAAATCTTCCCTCGTCATCCTGAAACAAGTGATGGAGGAGAAGCTGAACGCAACCAACATTGAGGTAACTGCAACTCCGTTACCAGCATGTGATTGTGGCTTGCGGAGCAAAAGTGTCTTTAAGATTAATCCTTGCTGTGGGTCCCGCTGGCTGTGCAGCGAATGTCTCGGTAGCGCCTTGTGTTGTAAAATACCCAGGTAAGAGCACTGCCCACTCGTATTCTGCAGAGGAGGGCTGGCCGTGCGAGGAACGGGGTGGTGGAGCAGTTCAGGACTCCCCCAGCCAAGGCCTGTCCGGCTGTGGATGTTCTCAGCACCCCAGACTGTCCGGTGGAGCTTTCTTTGGCCCCAGAGGTGCGCAGCCGCGCTCGTTTGCCCAGCTGATCCCCGAGCAGCGATTCTCAGGGTCTATGGGCTGGAGGTCGGTGGGAGCGGAGCCCCTACTGACCCCACAGGAACCTGTCGTGCCAGCCAAATCGCTTTTTTTTCCCCCCTGGCTTTAGCCATTCTTTTTTCCCCCTAGTACTTGTAATATTAGAAGGAATGAAAATTATACAGCTTCTGGACTTGCTATATTCAGTCTTGCGGCAGTGCCAAAAATCCCTTGGACAGGAGGAGCGAAGAGGTGAAGCCTCCAGGAATGAATGTGCTCCTCCAACCGCCGCTTTTGCCCACAAGCGTCCAGGCTCGCGGAGCTCAGCTTGGCTGAGCCTGCGGTGCTGTCGGGTGGCGCAGCGCTACCTTGTAATGCTCCTTTTTAGGCAGAAAAGGTAAAAACCCTCCCAGATTGTTAGTGATAATGGAGAGATGATGAGCAAGGCTGGCGTATAGAGTTTGCTTCTATTTCTGGCGGGTTATGAGACACTAGACCTTTTGAAATCATGTCGTTGCGACTCCTGAGCTGTTCTCCTCCTGCTGCGCTCTCATTCCTTTCCTCTGAGTGCCGGGAACCTGGTTCCCAAACAGCCTAAAAGTGTGTGCCCTGTTTTTTTAATTAACTACTGCTGTTGGGGACCATCCCTGACATGATTAACCAGCTTCTTTTGAGGGAAAAGGACCAGCAGCACACCAAAAGTATAGACACACTCTCCAGAAACAATGCTGCCTGGTGGAAATGTGCTCCCAGCTTACACTGATCAGTTCTCTCTTGCTCAGCTTTGGGTCTCTTCTGGAAGATCCGCGGTACAGTGCGAAGAAATGGAGGCGGAGGAGCGCGTACAGTATCCGTATGTCACGTCCCCGTTTAACAGGGCTTAACTGTGCTTGGCAACGCTCTGAACGTGCTGGGGAATCATGTCAGGGTTAAGTATGAGAAAAATGTGCTGAGGATTAAAAGGTCTCTATTGACTCAAGTCACCCTTCTGAAAACCTACCTGAAGGAGCTGCTTTGCTTTCTGGAAGTATGTGCTGCTCTGGTTTGTTTAGTCGAGCCCCTTCTCATTTATGGGATTTTCCAGCTAGCAGCAAAGAGAAGGGGCAAAGTGTGGTCATGAGAGAGTTAAACCTGCTGGCAGCGAAGGTCAGGAGCCTAAACCAATGTTGTGCTTTTAAATTAAATACTTCCCTGTGCAGCTTGTAAGGGAATGGTTGAGTAAAGCTTTTGTTTGGAGGCAGAAGGTGAGACGCGGGTTTGAGCGGTGGTGGAAAACTGGAGTAGTTGGTGTCTCTGAACGCTTGGTTTGGGTTTCAGGGTGTCTGTGTGTCCAGTGTCAGGGCAGCACCCATCCGGGTGATTTGAGGAGCCTAAAGTGGCATCTGCAAGTGTCTCTGACCTGTGTGTGAACATCAGGTGAAGCCTGGCTGTTGGGGGGCTCAGGCTGAGCATTTGGGGTGTTTCTCCTTGAAAATCGCTTACGGCTGCCCCTCCTCTACCCCAAAAGCCTATCCTACCCTCCTATGCTGTTTCACAGACTGTTTTTAAGCCTGGGAAGAGCTCTGGGGTTTGCCAGGACCCTGTCGCAACCCGACACACCATTCCCCTCAGAATAAAGCCACGTGGGGGGTGCCTGTGAGCGATGTCGGGAGCGTCCCCACTCTCTCCCCGGCTTTTCCCTTCCCTCTCTCTGGGGCTCTCGTGCCGTGAGCGAGGTGCGAGCGCGAGTCCCGCTTTACATTCCTCTGCCAGTCTCGTCGTTCTTCAAGTATCTCTTGTTCTGGCGCTCGCCCCGTCAAGCGGCGCAGCCGTGGGGCGCTGCCCGGCCAAGGGGCAGAGCCGCTGTCCCCCAGCTTCGTCCCTTGGGCTTCACCTCGGGAGAGACGGCTCTGGGCTCTCGTGCGGGGCAGCTGCGGGCTGCGCTGCGGCTTCGTTATTGTGGGTGTTCAGCAACCAAAACGCAGGTTTGCCTCTGTTTCCCAGAGCTAAGCCTCAGTCTCCTTTTATGAGTGTTTTGCTATCTTGGGTCTCTTAAGGTGCCTAAAGGGCTGGGATTTGTACCCGTGGTTGGTTACAGGAGGAGAAGAGGCACTTCTGTTGAGAGCCACACTGCCCTGCAGCACAAAATACCCCTCTGAGGAGTGTTCGGTAAAGAAATTCATATTAACAGGGCTTTTCTTCCCCAGCAAGCGAAGCAGAACCTGCCCGTCCCCAGCAGACGGTCCCCGCTGCTGCTGCTATGAGGAGACTGAGTCAATTAAAAGCTATTTCTGCGGCAGGCGGCTATTTTAGGGAATCAAAGAGCATGTTAGGGATGGAATGATCTTGCTGGGCTGGCAGATCGGGCAGCCGAGAAGGAACAGCTGCTCTCTGTTCCTGCCCCGCGCTGTCACTTCGCTTAACCCCTTGCTCCTTCTCGTTTCAGCTTGCCACCGTGGAGCCCGGGATGAAGTTCCACATGTACACGAAAGAGGAGCTCGAAGAGGTCATCAAGGATATTTGAAAAGGAGACAAACTCCCTCAAAAGCCCGTTTTTCCCCCCGCCCCGATCAAGCGAACTGACTCTCGGTTCCTTCCACTACCCGTGATTTTATTTTCCGGCAGCATCTGTAATTGCTCTTCTTAGAAGGCTCATGAGGTTTTTTTACAGTTTCTGTACATAACGGATCTCTAAAATAAGAGGAAATGAGAATAAATCATTTTGTTACTCTACCCTGAGTTCTCTGAGGCGGGAGGGACCGTTTAGAGGTAAAATCGGGGCCAGACGAGGGCAGCGTCACTGGAATCGGTGCAACCGTGTCCCCCTGGCTGCGGTGGGAGCGAGTCTCCCTCTTGTGGAGAGAGTCGTGATGTGTGTAATTCCACACAAGTCTTGAAAAACATGCGGTTTTTCGATCTATTTGGTGTGTTTCCCCTCCCTTCCTCCAGTTTTTCTGTCTGTAATGGCTTAACCTGGAGCTGCGACTCCTTCCCGGGGTGGAAATCTATAACCAGGCTTAGGGTTTGTGTTTCCTTCCAGCAGAAATTGGAAATACCTATGAGAAGGGGGTGATAGACCAGAGTGCACTGCTGGGAACAGGTCTGGGCTTAATGGGATTGCCCCTTACCTGCTAAATTGTGCAAGTACTGCTTAATTTTGAGATCAGGCTCATTTTGAACAGCAAAGTTTTGCTCATCTACTTCACAAGCCTCGTTGCTTTTATTTCTCATTCTCCAGCTGGCGTCTCTACCCTTGTCCTCAAAACAGCATCTGCGAATCGAAGATCAGGCTGATAAGGGAATAAGCTGAGATTAGCGAAGTATTTTCCTACCAAACGGTGCTTGTACGGTCAGTGCGGCCTCAGGGGCTGGAAATCCAGCTCTGCCGCGGGAGCTTTGTCTGTGCCGCCCCGAGCGTCGGCTGCTCTGTCCTATTATGCGAAATTACAATTTCACACTGAACAAAACACCGTTGTTTGCCCTGGAAGACACAGCCGTGGCCTGTGCTGCTGCCAGGAGGGGTTTGCCGGTCTCCAGCAAGTGTTTCACGCCTTGGCAAAGCCGAGCAGTCGCGGTGAGCGCGGCTGATCTCGCACCTGCCAGCCTCTCTCTTTTGCAAAAGAGAAAATACCCATACTATTAATTTTTCCCTCTCTTGCCGTTGCCAGCAGCGAAGCCGCGTCTTCCCGAGTGGAAAATCAGTCCTTGGATAACCTCAGCTTCCAGAACAGCCAAGCGCCGCCCCCACGCAGTTCCTGCCGTGAGTTTCCCCTCGTTGCGGTCTGTAGGAAGCAACTCGGACCTGAGGTCATGGTACAGGCTGAACACCAACACCTGTACCTGCAGGTAGAAGAGGAAATGTAACAAATAATTACTTGATGGACTTTACCCTTTGGGCCTAAACGTGGGGCGCTGAGCCTGCCGTGGGGCGCAGTTTGGGGCGCCGTGCCCGCTCTCCACCCCTGTAGTGAGTTTGAGGCAGCACTGAGGGCGGCTCAGCTCACCTGTCCTGAATATCCAGCAGGTCGGGACCACATCCAGCGCCTCACCCTCATCAAACCACCCTGTGAGTGAAACTGGGGCTGTTATCAGCTTCGCCCTTAACGTACTTCAAAGCTTTGCATCATCTCCAAGCTGGGTCACGTTCTCTTCTCCTTGGGGTGGGAGAGCGAGGGGTGTCCCAGCTGTTGTAAACCGCCTGCCCCACAACAAACGCTGCTGCTCCGGGACGTGCTGCTCCTGCTGGGGTTGTTTGTGTCCCAGGAAACACAAAAAGCGAATTCACCCCACAGAAAATGGTCCTTTATGCCCTGCCCTCGTCACATGGTTTGCTGGTGGCAGCATCACATGAGAGCGGCTCCTCTGTGGGTGAAAATCGAGGCTTTGTGCTCCTTATCTGATCCGTCTTGGCAAGAGCGGAGCCTGAGCTCTTTCCAAACGGACAACAGGCCAAATGCGAGGCGGGGTGAGGGTGACGGAGCCCGGAGTGCTCTCCCCACCCCAGTGTTTGCTGTCTGTCCCTTTGCTCGCTGTCTGGAGTTACCTGCGCGATGCCACCAGGCAGCTTGTCTTTTCTTGTCTTTCACGTATCAGACTTGTAGATTGTCTGTTTTTTTGGGGGGGAGGTGGAAGGATGACACAGCAGTGCGATGAAAGTTCTGTGTTTGCAAAGGAGAAGGAACAAGGGCCAGGAGGGTGAGCAAATCTGGGTGAGGCTCTCGCTCCGGGCTCATGGGAGGTTTAACGCTCACTCTGTGGGGTCCCCCTCTCCACAACCCCCTGCCCTTGCTGAGGGGGCTTTTGCAGCACTGGGGGTGCAGAGCCCTCCCCGGGGGTGTTTGTTGCTCCATGGATTGCACCAGCGCTCCCCGGGGAGGGCAGGGCTGCACTCCAGCCTGCTTGTGCAAGGGTGAAACTGTCACCGGGCGCGACAACACTCGGCTCTGCTTGTACCAGCCGCAGGGAAACCGGGGGTGCCAGCCCCGGGGTGGGGACGCACACACTGCTGTTCCCTGTCCCCTGCCAGCTGTGCACCCCCAAAACCAGGCGCTGAGCCCCACAACCAGCCTCAGACTTTCCTGGCCTTGCGCTTCCCCTGGTGGTCCCCCAGGCCCCCCCCGGAGCACCTTCCCGGGGGTTCCGCGTCTCGCTGGGACCGGGGTCCACGGACACGTGGGCGGCTGCACCTTGTGAATGGGCCGCGGGTGGGCCTGGCGCGCCCCCGGCTACCTGTCGCTCTGGCCAATCAAAAAATTGCTCCGTCGCTCCACGCCTCGCCGCGATGCCAATCAGAGGGTTGTTGCTAGGTAGATGAAAACCCGAGGTCAAACAGGAGAGGGTGGGCTCTCACCCATCGTGCAAGCGCTATCGGCCAATCAGAAGAGGAGACGGGTTGTGATTGACAAATAAAGAGGCTAATGAGAAGGCGCGGGGCGGGGCGAACATCCAGGGGGGCGTGTCGCGTCTCAGAGCGACATCTCCCACAGCCAACCACAACGAGGGGGCGCGGCGGAGGGGCGTGGAGCGGGGTGGTGGCTGCCAATGGGAGGCGGGGGGCGGGCGACGGCGGGCCGGGGCACGGGGCGGCGGCGGCGGCCGGAGTCGCCATGGGGCCGCGCGGGGCGGCGGGGCTGGCGGTGGCGCTGGCGCTGGCGCTGGGGGCGGCGGGGGCGGCGCTGGGGCTGCGGCACCGGGCCCGGGCCCGGACCCCCCGCGGCGGCGAACTGGCGGCGGCGGCGGGCGGCGAGGCCTGCGGCGGCCTGCGCGGTGTCCCGGCCGCCCTCGGCAACAACACGCACCAGGTGAGCCGGGCCGGACGGACAGGGGGACAGACAGCGCTGAGCGGCACCGGGCCGGGGGAGCGGGGAGCTACCGGCAGCACCGGGGACTCTGTGTCCCTCCCTCCATGGCTGGGGCAGGCGGACACACACCCCTGCCCCGCCCCAGCCCCAGCCTTATGGGCTGGACGGACAGACAGACAGACACTGACCCGCCCCGAGTCCTGGCAGGGCCTGGCGCGGGCAGGTGACTTTTCGTGGGGGCTGGACGGACGGACAGACAGTCTCCCTACATCCCCTGGGACGGACGGACGGACAGACAGACCGACCGTGCTCTCCCTGTGCCAGCGGGGGCAGGACAGGGCAGACTAACAGACAGACAGACAGACGCTGCCGTGCATGTACCCACAGAGACACCTGCTGCGGCAGGACGGGCTCCACGAGCAGGGACAGACAGACAGACACCAGTGCGACAGCAGCCCCCACCCCCTAGACACCGCTGGACAGACACACAGACTGCAGACAGGGCAGAGGGACGGACAGACGGACATGGCGGGGGAATCCTGACCCCGGGGATGCCGGGACCCGCCGGTGCCACCGGCTCTGCCAGCCCGGCCGGTTGCCGCGCGGTGACAGTGGCCTCGCCAGCCCAGTTTGACCAGTTCCCCAGCTGGTTCTGCACTAATTTTACATTTCTTTTCCCTTTTTCCCTCTTTTTCGCAGGACGGGGCGACACCGCAGCCCCCCCCGTCCCCTCCGTGCCACCTCGCTCTGTCCCCAGCTGCCCCCACCCCGCTGCCCACTCTTATCCAGCCACTCCAGTCCAAACCAGTGTCCCCCAGTGCCACCGAGGGGTCACGGTCCCACAGGACGTGGGCTCTGGGAGCACGGGGGGGTACATGGCACAGAGGGGACCCTTGTGCGTGGGGACAGGGTAGTGTCACCTCGCTGGGGGGTGGCAGAGGGGGGCACAGGGACTCCAGTGTCCCCTGGGAGAGGGTGGCCATGGGGCTGGGGGGGTCCCGGTGACTGTCCCCCCCCCCCCGGGTATAAATGTACATCTGCCACCTCTCCCCTCACAGTGCGTCTTCGATGACCTCAGTGGTTCTGTGTCACTGTCCTGGGTGGGTGACAGCACAGGGGTAAGTACGGGGGGGGCTGTTCCCCCAAAGTGGCTCTGGATCGCTCTGGGGGGCACAGCAGCGTCCCCACCCTGTGCCCGAGGGGCTGGTGGGACCTGAAGCCCTGACTGGGATGGAGCGGGGGGGGGGGACAGGAGGAGGGGACAGCTCCTCTCCCTTGGGGGTGACACGGGGGGGTCTCTGCGCTCAGGTGTGACCCTGCGTGTCCCCCTGTCCCCCCCAGGTCATCCTCGTCCTGACGACGTTCCAGGTGCCGCTGGTGATCATGAGCTTCGGGCAGTCCAAGCTCTACCGCAGGTGAGCGTCCCCTCCTGGGACCCCACGGGTGGCACCGGGGGGTCCGTCCCGCAGCGGGGGGGTGGGCTGGGAGCAGCCCCCCCACACCCACCCTCCCCCTCCCAGCGAGGACTACGGGAAAACCTTCGCGGACATCACCGGGCTGCTCAACAACACCTTCATCCGCACCGAGTTCGGCATGGCCATCGGCCCCGAGAACTCGGGCAAGGTAGGAGGGGAGGGGGCAGGACCCCCCGGCAGCGTCCCCCCCCCACCCCAGCCTGGTGGTTTTTCTGGAGCGCCCCCCCCATTTCCCCCCCCCCAGGTCATCCTGACGGGCGACGTCTCGGGCGGCAGCCGCGGCGGCCGCATCTTCCGCTCGTCCGACTTTGCCAAGAACTTTGTGCAGACGGATTTGCCGTTTCACCCGCTGGTGCAGATCACCTACCACCCCCGCAGCGCCGACTGCCTGCTGGCGCTCAGCACCGAGGTACAGCCGGCGGCAGGATGGGACCCCCCCGGGGCTGTCTGGGGCTCCCCGTGTGTCCCCAGGGACCAGCTGGATCGTGGTCGCGTGTCCTGGGTTCCATCCCCGTGCCTGGGGATGCGTGTGACCCCACAACAGCGTGGGGGACACAGCCGGGGACAGGGGTTTGGAGGGGACTTGTGACCCCGTGACGGGGTGGGGGACATGGTTTGGGACAGGGGTTTCAAGGGAGGGTGTTGTAGGGGGGGTGTTTGGCTGTAACCGACCTGTGGGCTCTTGCAGAACGGGCTCTGGGTCTCCAAGGATTTTGGGGAGAAATGGGAGGAGATCCACAAAGCCGTCTGCCTGGCCAAGTGGTGAGTGGCTGCCTGCTTTTTTGGGGGGGGGGGAAATGATTTAGGGGGGCTGATTGCAGCCTGAGCCACCCAAACCCCTCAGAGCAATGGGATGAACCCATTTTCAGGTGTTTTCCCCCCCCTTTCTCTTGCCCAGGGGTGCAAACGACACCATCTTCTTCACCACCTACCTGAACAACTCCTGCAGTAAGTACACCTGGAGTTTTGAGTCATGTTTTTGGGGTTCACATCACTTTTTGGAGGGGGACACTGCTCCAGGGCTCATTAATTCATCATCTCTTCTTCTTAAGAAGCTGATCTGGGGTTACTGGAGTTGAAGAAAACCTCCGACTTCGGCAAAACCTTCAAGGTCATCGGCACCAAGATTTATTCCTTCGGCTTGGGAGGACGTTTTCTTTTCGCCTCCGTCATGACAGAAAAGGTGCTTGTCCCCCCTTCCCCCCCGCGGCGAGGAGGATGAAGATGAGGATGAAGGATGAGGATGCTGACGCTTTGCTTCCCCAGGGCACCACGCGGCGCATCCACGTCTCCCTGGACCAGGGCGAGACGTGGAGCATGGCGCAGCTCCCCTCCGTCGGCCACGAGCAGTTCTACTCCATCCTGGCCGCGAACGACGACCTGGTGTTCATGCACGTGGACGAGCCGGGCGGTGAGTGGGACGGGGACGGGGACACCGCGGCGCTGGGGACACAGCTGGGAGCAGCAGCACGTGGGGACCGTGACTGCGCTGAGGCCGCTTTGTGGCGTTTGGGGTTGTTTTTTGTCTCTCCAAAACACCCCGGGGGCTTCGCCGGTGGCCCCGTGGGAGCAGCCCCCCGGTCCCCCTCACCGCTGTCCCCGCGTCCCTCTGCAGACACGGGTTTTGGCACCATCTACACCTCCGACGACCGCGGCATCGTCTACTCCAAGTCCTTGGAGCGGCACCTCTACACCACCACGGGCGGGGAGACCGACTTCACCAACGTCACCTCCCTGCGCGGCATCTACATCACCAGCGTCCTCTCCGAAGGTCGGCGGCTGTGTCACTGTCACCCCCCATCCCCCAAGAAAACCTGGGGTGACACCTCCCCAGGGCTGGGATCTGGGTTTTGGGGGGGCTGGAGGGCAGAGTGACCCCTGTGCAGGAGGGTGAGGATGTGCTGGGCATCCTGATCCCGTTGACTTCTGTTCTTCCTCCTCTCCCCTCTTTTCCTCCCCTCGTTTCCTCCCCTCGTTTCCTCCCCTCGTTTCCTCCCCTCGTTTCCTCCCCTCGTTTCCTCCCCTCGTTTCCTCCCCTCATTTCCTCCCCTCGTTTCCTCCCCCCTTTTCCTCTCTCTTCCTCTTCCTCCTCCCCGCAGACAACTCCATCCAGTCCGTCATCACTTTTGACCGCGGTGGGGAGTGGGTCCCGCTGCGCAAACCCAAAAACACCACCTGCGACTCCACGGCCAGGAGTAAAGACGAGGTGGGTCTGTCCCCGCACCCCGAGGGGGTCCCACTGCCATGGGGCTGGCCCTGGGCTGTGGGTCACCCCACAGCGAGCCCTGAGCGGGCCGGGGGGTCCTTGGGGAGCCCTCCAGCACCCGCTGGGGTTAACGGGTGAATCCCCCGTCGCTCCTGCAGTGCAGCCTCCACATCCACGCGTCCTACAGCATCTCGCAGAAGCTGAACGTCCCCATGGCGCCGCTCTCCGAGCCCAACGCCGTCGGCATCGTCATCGCTCACGGTACCGAGCCCCCCGGGGCGGGTGGCGGGCACGGGGAGCCCCCATTTCCATGTGTGTGACCCCCCCCAACTCCCACTGTCCCCCTGTACCAGGCAGCGTCGGGGGGGCCATCTCGGTGATGAGCCCCGATGTTTACATCTCGGACGACGGGGGCTACACGTGGGCGCGGATGCTGGAGGGGCCGCACCATTACGCCATCTTGGACTCGGGGGGGCTCATCGTGGCCATCGAGCACAGCAGCCAGCCCGTCAACATCATCGAGTACGTGTGGGGTCCCGTTGCTGCCCGGGGGAGCTCGGTGGGTTTTGGGGGGTCCCCAGGGAAAGGGGGGACGGGATGCTGGTGAGGGGCTGGAGCACAAGTGTGATGGAGCGGCTGAGGGACCTGGGGGGTTCAGCTGGAGAACAGGAGCTGAGGGGAGACCTTCTGATCTCTGAACTGCCTGAAAGGAGCTTGGAGCCAGGGAGGTCGGGCTCTGCTCCCCAGGAACAAGCGCCAGGAGCAGAGGAAACGGCCTCAAGTTGTGCCAGGGGAGGATGAGGTTGGATTTAGGAACAATTTCTTCCCCAAAGGGCTGTGGGCATTGGAACAGGCTGCCCAGGGCAGTGCTGGAGTCACCATCCCTGGAGGGCTGGACAGACGGACGTGAGGTTCTCAGGACACGCGGCACTGCTGGGGTGGGGAACGGGTGGACTCAATCTTGAGGGGCTTTTCCAACCAAAATGATTCCGTGATGGGCCCCTGGCTGGTTTTGGGGGGTTCTGATGCCGACCCCCGACAGGTTCTCGACGGACGAGGGGCAGTGCTGGTACCGGTACGTGTTCTCCTCCGAGCCCATCTTCTTCACGGGGCTGGCGTCCGAGCCGGGCGCCCGCTCCATGACCGTCAGCGTCTGGGGCTTCCGCGGGAGCTTCCTCTCCCGAAAGTGGGTGTCGTACACCATCGACTTCAGCCAGCTGCTCAGCAGGACCTGTGAGTGACCGGGGACAGCGGGGCTGGGACTGGGACAACTGGGGCTGGGGACAGTCACGGTTAATCTGGGGACAGCCAGAACCGGGCTGGGGACAAGAAGGGCTGGGGACAAGAAGGGCTGGGGACAGCCGGGGCTGGGTTGGGGACAGCCAGGACTGGTGACAGGTGGGGCTGGGCTGTGCACCCCTCTTGCCCCAGGATCCCCATTTTTGGGGGGGAGTGTGGCTGCCTCCCATAACAGCCCCCCCACCAGCTGGGGGTGGGGGGTGGAGGGGGGGGGCCTTTATGTGACCACCCCCAGCTGGGTGATGGGGTGCAGTGGGATGGGGGTGCAGTGGGGGGGGAAGCAGCAGTGGGGGTGCAGTGGGGGGGGAAGCTGGGTTGGGGACAGCCAGGACTGGTGACAGGCGGGGCTGGGCTGTGCGCCGCTCTTGCCCCAGACCTCAGTGTGGGCGACATGAGCCATGGGGACAGTGTGACAGGGTGGCATCCCCTCACAGGCGAGGACAAGGACTACACCATCTGGCTGGCGCACTCCAGCGATCCCAGCGACCCCAGCGACGGCTGCATCCTGGGCTACAAGGAGCAGTACCGCCGCCTCCGCAAGTCCTCCGTGTGCCAGAACGGCCGCGAATACACCGTCACCAAGCAGCCGTCCGTCTGTCCCTGCACGCTGGAGGATTTCCTCTGGTAGGACCATCCCCTGGCTTCTGTCCCTATTTGGGGCCACATGTCACCCCTCCCAGGTCCCCAATCTGGGGCTCAGCTGCTTTTCCCTTCTTCCCGCAGTGATTTTGGCTACTACCGCCCGGAGAACCAGTCTGTCTGCGTGGAGCAGCCGGAGCTGAAGGGACACGACCTGGAGTTCTGCCTCTACGGCCGCCGGGAGCTGCTCAAAACCAGCGGGTAGAGCTGGAAACGGGGGCGAAAAACCCAAACCCCCCCCGGAATCCTTTGGCTGGGGACGAAACTCTTCCAGGGATGGGGAGGGACTGGGCGGAATCCCCCAAATCCCCCGGGAATCCTTCACCCTGCCCCGGTGGGGACAAATCCTCCTGGCCTGGAGGCTGACAGCCCCTGGGAGGTTGTGGGGTCACCGAGTGTCACCTCCCGGTCTGCAGGTACCGGAAAATCCCCGGGGACAAATGTTCGGGAGGGGAGAGCCCGAGCCGCGAGGAGACCGACATGAAGAAGAAATGCACCAGCAACTTCCTCAACCCCAGCCAGCTGGTAGGTGACGGGGACACCGCCCGGGCACGGTGACAGCTGGGACATCGGGACACCTCTTGCCTGTAAACTGCTGCTGTGACGGGCAGGACTGTCCCGAAGTCCTGCAGCCACACGTGACTTTTGTCCCCTGGGGTGCTGCTTGTGTTCTGGGGGACACCGGTGTCCCCCGGCTCTGGACTCATCCTCCTGTCCCCACAGGCAGCGTCCCCCAGCTCCACCCCCATCATCCTGGCCGTGGTGGCCGTGCTGCTTGTCACCGTGGTGGCTGGAGTCCTCATCGTCAAGAAATACGTCTGCGGGGGCAGGTGAGGAGCTGAGCCCCCCCCACTGTCACCGTGGGACACAGGGGTGACACTGCCCGACCCTGGGGGACACTGCCCATCCCTGGGTGACACTGCCTGTCCCTGGGTGACACTGCCTGTCCCTGCACCTGGCTCTGCTCTCGCGGGCTGAGCGTGTCCCTGGCTGGGGGGGACACCTGTGGGGGTGCAGGCAGCGCGGTGACATCCCTGTGTCCCCCTCCGTCAGGTTCCTGGTCCATCGATACTCAGTGCTGCGCCAACACGCCGAGGCCACCGGTGGGGACGGGCTGGACACGCTGGACCCCGTCCCCACGGCCACCAAGGGCGGCTACCACGATGACTCTGACGAGGTGAGCAGGGGGGGTCCTGCCCCTGCCAGGGTGGGTTCTGGGGGGCAGGATGGGGACACGCCAGGGGACAGCAGGGGGGTGACGGTCCCATCTCTCCCCAGGACCTCCTGGAGTAGCGGCACCGCGGGGACGACGCTGGGGACACCGGGGACCCTGTCACGCTGCCGCAGCCCCCCCGCACAGGCAGGACCCCCCGCCCGCGGGCTCTTTGCTGCTAGGGGGGTGACACAGGGGTTTAACTTAACTCCACTTCAATAGTTCCTTCCAGCGCGGGGGGGGCAGCTTTTATGGGCTTTTATTTTTCCCTTTTCTGGGCTGTTTTACTTTAAGGATGACGGAGCCCCCCCCCGATGGCAGCATCATCCCTGGGGGGTGGGGACAAGCTCTAAGGTGTCACCGCTGCCGGGGGGGGACGGGTTTGGGGGGACAGGAGCCAGACTTGCCTGCAGCTCCTGCCCCCCCCCAACCTGTTTCTTCTGCAAAGCAATAGGAGCTGGCAGGCCCCCCGGCCCCCCCGCTCGGGGGGTGTCCCCATGGCTGTGGGGTAGCCCCCAGCTCTGCCCCCGCTCCCCGCCCCCCCCGGACTGGCTTTGGCCGAGGGAAATGCAGCAATAATGAATTAAAGCTTGAAGCTCTTTAACCAGGGGCTGGGGGGGCTCAGCCCCAGCTCCCCCCGCCGGTGGAGGTGCAGGCAGGATGGGGGGGGTCCAGAGCAGCCCCCTCCCCCCAAAAGTGGGGTCGGTCCTTTGCCCCCCGCCCAGTTCCCCCCACCAGGTTCTGGTCCCAGCACTGGTACAGTCTCCATACACTGGAAATCCCCATTTTTGGGAGGGGGGTGTGGCTGCCTCCCATAACAGCCCCCCCCACCAGCTGGGGGGGGGGGGGAGGGGGGGGCCTTTATGTGACCACCCCCAGCTGGGTGATGGGGTGCAGTGGGATGGGGGTGCAGTGAGGGGGGAAGCAGCAGGTTATTGGGGTGCTGACCCCGCCCCAGCCCCTTGCCCCCCCCCCCCGCTATCGCGACATGGCCGAGCTGTCGTGACTCACGGCTCCTGCTCTCGCCCCAGCGACTGTGCTGCTCCCCCCAGCTCGGTGGGATGGGGGGGCGGGGGGGCCCCAGCACCTCCTGCATGTGCTTCAGCGTCCCCACGGGACCCGCCTGGGGACAGGGATGGGGACAGGGACAGCGTGACCCCCCCAAGGAAAAGCCATAGCCCTGCGCCCCCCCCGGCCTGGCTGTGGGGGGGGGTGAGGCCAGCGCAGAGTCCTGTAAATAAACCTGGATGTGTGAGAACTTGGGTATTTTTCTGTATATTTGCAATATTTGGGTTCTTAGAAATAAAGCCGGAACGGACCCTGTGTGCCCTGGTCTGTGTCGGGGTGGGGGGGACACGGATGTGGGGGGGTCACCGCTTGCAGGGGCGATGCTGGAGGGGACCGGGGGTGAGTGAGGGGGGTGGTAATTAGACAATTAAAAAGACTATAATTTATTCTGGTTTAAGGCCACTTGATACAAACCCACAGCAGACACACACGGGACGGGGGGGACACACGGTCCATGCAAGTACAAAAGTGAAGGGCGGGGGGGGGGACACACAAAAAGAGACCTGGGACCCCCCTGGGAGCAGCCGGCACTTGTTGCAGGATGGGGGGGTGGATCATGTGTCACCCCCAGGGCTGGGGACGGGATGAGCACGATCCAAATGTCACCAGGGCCACCAGAGGGGACCCCAAAAATGTGATTTTGGAGGTCAGGAGGGAAACCCCCCCCCCACCCAGGGCTCATGTCCCCCCCTTGGGCACAGGGACCTGTTACCACTTACCCCTGGAGCAAGGAAAGGGGGGGGCTCAGACAAACACCCAAACGTGGGGACAGGGGGTGACGGAGCGGGGGGGTCAGGGCTGGGGGGGCACAGGGGGGCCGGGGGGGTCAGGGCTGGGGGTTGCGGGCTGGGGTTTGATCCCTCGGGCCTTCATGTAGGAGATGAGCTGGTCGGGGATCTCGGCCAGGACGTCCCGCGCCAGCCGGGCCATGCTCAGCCCCGCGCTGGGCGCCCCCTCCACGTAGTCCCGGAAGGGGACGAACTGGGGGACAAGAGGGGACAGTGGGATTTTGGGGGGGTGGGGGGCAAGCCCTGGTTCCCTGTGGCCAGTGTAGCCTGTTGTGTCCCCACGTCCCACATCCTGGTGTCCCCTCCCCTATTCCTGATGCCCCACTGTGTCCCCAAAGTGCAGTTTACCACCATGTCCCAGTACACCCCCTCGCCCTGTCCCAGTGCACCCCCACATCCAGGTGCATCCCAAGCCCCAGTGTCCCCCCCAAAATGTCCCAGTGCAGTCCCTCCATATCCCAGCACATCCCCTCCATGGCCCAGTGCCCTCCCGCATGGCTCAGTGCCCCCGCAAAGGTCCCAATGTCCCCCCAATATCCCAGCACCCCCACAATGTCCCATCTCATCGTCCCTCCATGCCAGGACCAGTCCCTGGCCCCCAGGTGCGATGGGGCAGATCTGGGGTCCCCAGGACACCCCGCTGTGCCACCCCCATACCGGGGGGTCCCCAATCCCCGCAGGGGGGTTGTACCTGCACGATGTCCCTCTCGGCCACCTTCCCGCGGGATGAGATGCGGATGTCGTCACCGTCCAGCTCCACCATGGCTGGGGGGGGACAAGGGAGGGTCAGGGGCCCCTTTGGCCCCCCCAGCCCCACCTGGCAGCCCCCCAGCCCCGGCAGCTGCGGGCAGGGACGTGCGGGCAGGGGAGCGGGGCTGATTCATCACTGCTAATTACTGGGGGAGCTTTAATTTGGCTTCACTGCTGCCCGGTGGCAGAGCAGCTGGCTGCTGGGGGGGGGGGCTGCCCATGTCCCCCCCAAATACACCCTGGGGGGCTCATTCAGCCTCTGCTCACAACCACACGCTGCAGCTCACAGCGAACCCCGCTGAGCCCCCACAAACTCAGCTTGGATTTCCCCTGTGCCCCCCGAAGCCGCCCCTCGCCCCCCAGGGACACAGGGGCTGCTGAGCCAGGTTGGGAGGGGGGACACGGGGACCCCTCCAGCACCATCAGAGGGTTTGCTCCCCAGTTTAGGCCCAGCCTTACCGTCAAACTCGGCCTGGCCGACCCCCACGATGATGATGGACATGGGGAGCTTGGCAGCCTGAGGAGGGAAAAAGGCACCAAATTTAGTGTTTTGCCACCAAACGCCCTATCTGGGGCACCCCAAGCCCCATCTGGCCAGGGCACCCTGACATCCCGGGGGTCCCCAACCGCTAATTGCACCCCAACAACTCACAGCACCCCAAGTACCTGCTGGTTCTTGGACCCCGACATCTCTAGACACCCCACATCTCCATCTGCTTCCTGCACCCATCGTGGGGTGTTGCACCCCGGATGGCTCAGCGCCCCCCAAACCCGGCTGGTCCCTGCACCCCGATACCCGGGGCACCCCAGGACTCACGTTGACGATGGCCTCCTTGGTCTGCGCCATGTCCGAGATGACGCCGTCGGTGATGATGAGCAGCACAAAGTACTGCGACCCATCCAGCACCTCCGCCGCCGACCTGGGGGGGGGACACCCCGCGAGTGACACTGGGGTGGGCGCAAGACCCCACCTGAGGGCGCTGGGACCCCCTTACCGGGCGACATGGTTGACGACGGGGGCGAAGTTGGTGGGTCCGTAGAGCTGCACGCTGCGCAGGCTGCGGTGATACGCCTCCAGCACGCCCGCGATGCCGCTGCACGCCGGGTTGGCCGCGTCCCCGTTCTGCCGGGGGGGGACGGTGACAACGCCGCCGTGTCCCCAACCCCGCCGTCCCCACCCTGGGGGACGGGTCCTCACCAGCGGGAACTCGTGGGACACGTGGCCGTCGGGCGGGATCTTGGCGCCGAAGCCGAGCGCCGGGAACATCTTGTCGCTGTCGTAGTCCTGGATGATCTCGCCCACGGCGGTGAGCGCCATGGCGTACGCGTTGAGCTGGTACGGGCTCAGGTAGTGCAGCGAGGTGGACTGCGAGGGGTTCCCTGGGGACACGGGGGTCAGCTGGGCCCCAGCCACCCCCCCGCTGCGGTTTGATGACCCCCCGCCTCGTTAAATAACAGCGGGAGGGGGCGCAGCCCCGCGCTCACCGTTGGACGCGGTGAAGTCGATGGCCACTGTGAAGTTGATTTGGGTCCTGAGGGGGAAAAAGTGGCGTTAGGGACATGGGGGAAAGTGGCGTTAGGGACATGGGGGGCGGTGCAGCCCCCTCCCCAGCCAGCCCTCAGCCCACAGACCGGACTGGATGCATCTCCCCGCCCCAAAACTCCAAGCACCCCAAATCTCCCTGTGCTGAGGTTTCCCCCCCGCACCCAAGGGAGCTGCTGGGGGTGCTGGGGACACCCAGCGCCGCGTCCCCCCGGCTCACCCGCCCCTGATGTAGTCCAGAAAGGTGTGCTCGGACTCCACGGCGAAGGACAGCAGTGTCACCTGCCAGGACAGGGGGCTGAGCGGGGACAGCGGCCGTGCCCCGCAACGTGTCCCATCCCCGTGTCCCCCCGTCCTCACCGTCCCCGAGTTCAGGTATTTCTTCTTCTTCATCTTCTTCCTGGGGTTCACCACCTGGGGGGCAGACAGGAACTGCTCCCCATGGGGCACCCCGGGGTGCAGAGGGCCCCCTGGGGGGGGAACACCCCAGGGTGCAGCGCAGGGGACTGTGGCACCCAGGGGTGCAGGACAGGGGCACCCTGAGGCACCCTAGGGACCACGACACCCACGGGTGCAGTGTGGGGACCCTGGGACGCGGGACCGTGACACCCCGGGGGTGCAGTGTGGGGACCTGGGGACTGTGTGCGGCACAGGGACTGCGACACCCAAGGGTGCAGCTGGACCCCCCATGGTCCCCCGCTCTCTGGTGTCACCTCGTAGACGTTGAACTGGCTCTGTCCCCGCGCCAGCTCCCGGTAGCTGGTGGTGAACTCCCCGATGAAGTCGTGGCTGCGTGGTGAGGGGGTGTCACTGCCAGCTGGGGTGACAGGGGGGTCCCCAAAGCCACCACCCCCCCCGGCTCACCTGCCATCGCGGTCCCAGTCGTACACCTCCACCTTGATGGCTCTGCAAGGCAAGGGGGGGTCACAGCCAGCACCCGTCAGCCCAAACCCCCCACCCGGGGGGCACCATGGGACCCCTTGGGTTTGTTTTGACGCCTCCATGGGGCCTTTTCCTCCTTCCTCCTCCTCCTCAGCCTTTTCCAGCGGGATATTTTTATCCCTATTTTTATCCCCCGTTGCCACAGCAACGTCCGACACGGGGCCAAGCCGGCGACGCGGTGCCACCGCCAAGCTGGGTTTGCCAGGACATGCAGCTGGTGACACCGGCTTGGAGGGGGACACGCACCCACCCCCGGCTCAGGGGTGGCTCCGTGGTGCAGCTGGAGCCCCTTACCCAGATGGGTAAACTGAGGCACGCAGCGCGGGTGCTGGAGCCTCAGGCACAGAGACTGGGGAACAGGATGCGGAGTGGGGACCCGGGGGACACGGGGGGGACCCGAGGGGACACGGCGCTCACCGGTCGTGGTCGCCGTTGCAGAGGGCGCGCACCGGGATGGCGAACGCCTGCCACACCGGGTTCAGCGTGTTCCGCACCACCTCTGTCTTGTGGCAGATGGTGAAGCTGGGGGGGGACAAGGGGGTCATCCCGCTGATGACAAACCCCCCACACCCCATCACCCCACAGGTGATGTTTTTAGAGACCCCCCCCCCCCCCCCCCAAACCAGCCCAGCCCCGTGGGGACACCAAAAGTCCCCAAGGTGTCCCCTGGCCAGGGCTGTGTCCCCCCGCTGTGATGGAGGTGGTGTCACTGCATTTTGGGGGGGCGGGATATCGCTCACGTCCCGTCCTCGTTGCTGCGGTAAAAGACCATGAAGGGGTCAGATTTGCCGAAAAAATCCTTCTTGTCCAGCTTGTTGGCGCAGAACTGCAGCGTGGCCACGTCCTGCGGGGAGGGACACGGGTGTCACCACCCCACACCCCCCCAGGGACCCCCCCAGGGGACAGCGGGGCTGCAGGAGCCTGGGGGTGCTGAGGAACCCATGGGACACACCGGGGGACAGCTCAGCCCGAGCTGCATCCTCCTCACCCCAAGGCCCCAGCGAGGGTCTCAGCCCCCCAAGCACAGCACTGGGGTGTCCCCAACCTGTCCCCCTCCCCGGAGCTCACCCGGCAGTTGCCCAGCTCCTCGGCGAGGAGGATGATGGTGCCGCACTTCTTCCCGGGGATGCCGCTGCCGGGAGGGACACACACGGTGACCGGGGGGGGTGCGTGTCCCCCCCAGGGCTGGGGACCCCCACACTCACCCGTTGGACACGGCCGGAGCGGGTCTCCTGCCCCGCGCGTGCGTGGTGACTGTCCCCATCCTGCTGGGACACACGGGGAGGGGTGATGGAGGGGACACCCCCCAGAAAAAGCCAGATCCCCCCACCATGGGGAAACTGAGGCAGGGGCCGGGGGGAGGACATAGGAGCCCCATCGCAGCGCCTGGGCTGCTGTCACCACGGTCTGTTCTCTGTCCCCAACACACGGATAAGGACCTGGGCGCCTTGCCCGTGCTGGGGGGGACACGGGGACACTGGCAGCCAGCCCAGCACAGGTCCCCGGGGAAACTGAGGCACGGGGGGTGGGCTCACGTCAGGGGCTTCTCCAGGCGGCTGCCGGCAGAGCCCACGATCTCGCCCAGGGTGCAGAAGGCCTGTCCCAGGAAATCCTGCGGAGCCACCGTGTCACCGCCTCTGTGCCAGCCCTGTCCCCAGCGGCGCCGGGGGAGCGGTGACAACCCCCCAGCTTACGTGTTTGGAGAGGTCGGGGCTCTTGGAGTCCACATCGTACCTGGGGACAGAGCAGGGGACACGATAGTGACGAGGACACAGATGGGACAGGGACAGCGACCAGCACCCCCCTGGCACAGCCTGAGCCACCACAGGCGCTGGGGAGGTGACACTAAGGGGACAGCGGGGACACTCACAGGTCGAAGCGGAGGTTCTGCTTCTCCTCAAAGAAATAGTCGAGGACGAACTTGCGCAGAAAGTCGGGGTTCAGGGTGTTGTCGATGACCTCGGTCCGGCCGAACTGGGGACACGGGGACAACGAGGGGACGTGGGGACACCAAGGGGACATGGGTATGGGGACACAAGGACGTGGTGGCATAGGAACATAGAGATGCAGGGACACGGATATGGGAACATGGAGACTTAGAAATGGGGACACAGGGACATTGGGACATATGGACACAGAGACAGATGAAGACCAAAGGGGGGATGGAGTGAGGGATGGGGACACCAGGGGACATGTGGGACACGACGTGACGTGGGGGCGGGAGGGGACACGCGGGCCAGGCACGGCGGGACCAGGTGCCCCTTTGTCATCGCACGGGGCTGGCACCGTGTCCTGCCCGGCCCCCGCCTGCTCATCACGGCCCCTCAATTAAGCAGCAGCTAATTACAGGGCACCCAGCAGGGGGGTGGGGGCAGGAGGGATCCGCCGCTCCCCTAGCCACTCAATGGTCCATCTGTCCGTCCGTCCGTCCGGGCACTCACCTCCCGCCACTGCCGGCAGCCGGGGCGCTGGGTGTACAGCACACACACTGTGGGGGGACACGGGTCAGGGGACGGACACCCTCAGCACCGACACCCCCTGAGCCCCCCGACACCCCGACAGCCCCTGAGACCCTTGGCCCCCCAGCCCCTACTCACGTGGGTCGGACTTGGAGAAGGTGTCCTTGTCCAGGAGCTGCCTGCGGGGACACGGACAGTGGGACACGGCACACAGGACAGTGGGACACGGCACACACAGGACAGTGGGACATGGCACGGGGTGAGTGAGACTGTGTGTATGAGTGTGAGCACACGGCTGGGTGAGTGTGGTGCACACCATGCTGTGTGCGTGTGGTTGTGTGCACGGCCAGGTGTGCTGTGTGCTGGTGTACACAGCCATGTGTTGGTGTGCACAACCATGTGTCAGGGTGTGCACAACCGTGTGTCAGGGTGTGCACGGCTGTGCGTGCTGTGTGCTAGTGTACACAGCCACGTGTTGGTGTGCACGACCATGTGTCAGGGTGTGCACAACCGTGTGTCAAGGTGTGCACAACCGTGTGTCAAGGTGTGCACAACCATGTGTCAGGGTGTGCACGGCTATGCGTGCTGTGTGTTGGTGTACACAGCCATGTGTTGGTGTGCACAACCATGTGTCAGGGTGTGCACAACCGTGTGTCAGGGTGTGCACAATCGTGTGTCAGGGTGTGCATGGCTGTACGTGCTGTGTGCTGGTGTACACAGCCATGTGTTGGTGTGCACAACCGTGTGTCAGGGTGTGCACACCCGTGTGTCAGAGTGTGCACAGCTGTGCGTGCTGTGTGCTAGTGTACACAGCCATGTGTTGGGTGTGCATGACCATGTGTTAGGGTGCATATGACGGTGTGTTGGTGTGCACAGTTGTGTGTCGGCGTGTGCATGGCTGTGTGTGCTGGTGTACACAGGCGTGTGTTGGTGTGCAGGTCTGTGTGTTGGTGTGCACAGCCCTGCATTGGTGTGCACAGCCGTGTCCAGCTCTGTGTGCGCTGTGCCGTGTGTCAGGGTGTTGCACACCCGTGTGCACTCCCTGCTGTGTTTTGGGGTGCCTAGCCGTGTGTCGGGGTGTGCGCGGGTGCATGTGCTCCCTGTTGCATGTCAGGGGGTGCACAGGGACGTGTCAGGGTGCGCACGGCTACGTGAGCCCGTGCTGTGTTGGGGTGCACAGGGATGTGTTGGGGTGCCCAGGGCCGCGGGGGGGACACCCTGTCCCCGTCCCCCCCCGCAGCTCTGCCCGCCGGGACTCTCTCCGGTCCCCGGTGCAGCGGCAGGAAAATAGGTCGGAGCGGCCGCAGGCAGCGCGGCCGGGGGGGGCACGGCTGGGGAGGCACCCGCTGCAGCCGAGGGGGGGGCACGGGGTACCCAGCACGGCCGGGGGGGCACCCAAGGGGGCTGGGGGACCAGGGACACCCCAGCATCCCGACCCGCTGGGCCCCCAGCTTGCAGAGAGGGGGTGCAGAGGGGACCGGGGGAGCCGGACGTTCCTTGTCGCCCCCGGAGTGGGGGTCGTTGGCATTTCTCCCCTCCCAGCCCCTCGTTTTGCTCCCCAGCCCCACAGCGACAGGTCCCAGCACCCGTGTGTGTCCTCCCCAGTCCCCCTGCGCTGACAGCGTTCCTGGGGGGTAGGATCCCCCTCGTGGGGGACGCGGGGGGGCAGCCTGGCACCCCCGGACCCCCACCCAATCCCCAATTCGTGCACCCCCGTCCCTAGAGCCCCCCAGGGCCCTTCACCCCTATTTCCCCGCCTCCCCCGGTACCCGCATCCCTCCCCAGTGCCCTCTGCTCTCCCAGTGCCCCCCACATCCCCCCCAGAGCTCCCCACTCTCCAGCAGCATCCAGTACCCCACACCTGCAGTACCGCTGACTCTCCAGCACCTCCCAGTGCCCCACACCGCTGAGTGTCCCCACTACCCGCCCCCCCCATCGTGCTCCCCCCGCTCTCCCAGTGCCTCCCAGTATCCCAAAACACCAACCGCCTCCTGCTCCCCCAGTGCCCCCCAGTGCTCCCCGTTCTCCCAGTATCCGACAGTGCTGGCTGCCTCCCACTCCCCCGGTGCAGCCCCAGCGCCGCACGGCCCCTGGCGCCCCCCGCTCCCCGCCGCCGCAGCCCCGGTACCTGCAGGACACCGTCAGCTCCACCCGGGTGGCCGGGACGGGGCCGGGACCGGGGCCGCTGCCCGGCTCCGGGACGCCCAGGCCCGCCATGCCCCGAGCTCCGCCGCTGCCCCGCTCCGGCCGCCCCCGCGCCCCACCACCGGCACCGGCACTGGCACCGGCACCGGGATCGGGATCGGCTCCGCCCCGGGACCGCCCCGGCACCGATCCCCGCACCGCACCGACGGGCTGCCCCGGCGTTTCCTACGATACCGCCCCCCGGGGACCCCGGTACCGCCCCCGCACCACCCCCGGTACCGCCTCCGGCATCGCCCCCAGATCCTCGGGATCGCCCCCAGTACCACCCACCGGCATCGCCCCCACTATCACCCCCCAGAGCCTCGGGATCGCCCCCAGAACAGCGATACCACCCCCGGGATCGCCCCCGGGGCTGCCCCCAGACCCCCGGGACCCCCCAGTGTTGGCCCCAATACTCACCGGTATCACTCAGCCTCAGGTATCACCCCAGAGCCCCCCCATCCTCCCCGGTGCTGCGGGACCCCTGTGAGTGCCACCCCCATCCCCAGTGCTGGAGGGGGACACGGTGTGTGCTGGCATTGGCACCCCTGTGTACCGGGACACCATGCGCCAGTCTCCAGGGTCCCCAGTGCCATGTGGGGACTCCAGGTTTGGGGCAGGGGAGGGGGGCAGCACAGTGACCTGGAGGGTTTGTGACAAGGGACACCCCCGGGGGTCACAGAACACTTTGTGAGGGGGATGGATATGTCAGGGCTTGGCCTGCATCCCCATATCTCCATACCTGTGTCCCCATACCTGTGTCCGTATGTCCCTGTGTTTCTATGTCTCCACATCCCTGTGTCCCCACATCCTCATCCCCATGTGTCCCCCCCCCTGCTCTGCAGCTGGAGCTGGTGACAGCTCCGTGTCCCCAGGGCTAGGGGGGAACCCTCCATGCCCAGGTGCTGCCTGCAGAGACACCCCCAGGGGGGCGGTCAGGCACCCACAAACCCTTTTCGGGAGGAGACACGCAAAGCCCCTTGTCCCCAACCATAACAAGGACACATCCCCCACCACACCCCTCCTAAAAAAACAAGGGTGGGTGACCACCACTTCCCACCTTTATTACAACCAAATACTACAAACTGGAGGGGGGGAACCCTGCGATTCCCCCCCGCTATCCTGAAGGAAAAGCCTTGATGACCTTGACGTCGTCCAGGGGCCGGTCCTGGGCGTTGGTCTCCACCATGGCCAGTCTGCCCAGCACGGCCATGCCCTGGGACACCCTCCCGAAGATGCTGTGCTTGCCGTCCAGCCACTGCGCCGGGGCCAGCGTCAGGAAGAACTGGCTCCCGTTGGTGTCCGGCCCCGCATTGGCCATGGCCAAGATGCCAGCGCCTGGCATGGACAGACAGATGGACACTGTTAATGTTTCAGGGTTTTTTCGGGGTTTGTTGGAGGGTTTGATGTCATAACGTGGGAGATATGGCACTTTGGGGATGGGGTTCTTGGGAATATGGGGGGCATGCCACCCCATGGCCAAAGTCCTGGCAACCTTAGGGATGTGCCACCCCATGGCCAGGCTTCTGAGGGACACAGGAGACAGGTTACCCCATAGCTGGGGTCCTGGGGGACATGTCAGCCCTTGGATGGGGTTCTGAGGACTACAGGGAACATGCCACACCATGGTGTCTGTTCATGGGGACATGGGAGACATGCAAAACCATGGCCAAGGTCCCGGCATCATGGGGGAGATGTCACCCCATGGCTGAGGTCCTTGGGGACATGTCATCCCCACGGCCAGGGTCCTGGAGGACATGCCACATCACGGATGGGGTCTTTGGGGACATGCTGCCCCATGATCGTGGCCCTGGCATCATGTAGGACATGCCACCCCTTGGCCAAGGTTTTGGGGAATATGGGCTACATGTCAGCCCACAGGTGGGGACATGGGGGACACGCCACCCCCCAGGTGGGACATTTGACGCCCCGGTGCTGGCCCCTACTCACCGGTGAACTTCAGCTCGGGGTGCAGCTCGTCCTCAAACTGTTTCCCGTAGATGGAGGCACCGCCACGGCCTGGGGAGGGGACAAGAGGGCTCAGCTGGTCCCCCAGCACGGGAGGGGACACAGTGACGGGGGGGTGTCTCACCAGTGCCAGTGGGGTCCCCCCCCTGCACCATGAAGTCCTTGATGACACGGTGGAACTTGGTGCCGTTGTAGTAGCCGCGGCGGCAGAGCTCGGCGAAGTTCTTGCAGGTGCGGGGGGCGTGTTTCCAGTACAGCTCCAGCACCAGCGGGCCCATCCTGCGCCAATCGGCACCGGGGAGGGGGGGGGGGGTGTCACCCCGTGGTGCCCCCACAGGGGCTCAGCCCAGACCCGGGGACACACACAGGGCTGGCAGGGGATGGGGAGCAGGGGGGTGATGGGGGCTGCCCAGGACCAGGAGGGAGGAAACCGGAGGCTGCCCGGTACCGAGGGGGTAACCGGGGGCTTTTCAGTACTGGGAGGATGATGGGGATAGTCCAGTACTTGGAGCTAACTGGGACCTGGGGGACAAAGAGGACGGTCCAATGCTGGGGGGACAAGCTGGACTTGCTGGTACCGGGGGATAACGTTGAGTGTCCAGTACCGGGGGACTGGGGGTAATGGACACCGAGGGGACACCGGGGGCTCTCCGGTACCGGGAGATACTGGGAGTCTCCCAGCAGCCAGGAAAACTGGGGACTGACCGGTACCGGGGGACTAGGGGAAACGGACACCGGGGACTGCCCGGTAACGGGCGGAGAGGGCGGGAGGGACCGAGGCGTTCCGGTACCGGAGATGGGGCACGGGCCGAGGGGGCTGGAGGGGCCACCCGCTGCCGGTACCGGGGAGAGAGGCCCCGCCCCTTACGTGGTCTCCATGGAGACGGTGGGCGGCTGCCAGGAGTCGGGCGGGACGGCGGCCATGCTGCTGCTGCTGCTGCTGCTGCTGCTACTGCTGCTACTGCTGCTGCCGCCGCTGCTCCGGCTCTGGTTCCCGGTGCCGCTCCCGCTGCTGCCGGCGGCGCCGGAAAGGTCCCAGTACCCGCGCACTTCCGGGGACACGCCCCCTTCCGGCGACGACCAATGAGAGAGGGCTGTTGGCGGGGCGGGGACAAGGAGCTGAGCCAATCCGCTCGGCGGACGGGAGCGGCGCTATTGTGACGCAAGGGGAGGGGGAATTCGAACGAGGTCACGCCCCCCTCCCCGAGGCCACGCCCCCTCCTCCGCGCGCGCGCGGCTGAGCGGGAGCCGGGGGCGGTGCGCGGTGAGCGGGGCGGGGGGGGGAACCGGGAGCGGGGCGGGGCCAACCGGGAGCCGGGGCGGGGGGGACCGGGACCCCGCGGTGGGGGCGGGAAGGAGGGACCATGCGGTGGGGGGTTGGGAGGTCCCCCGGGGCCGGGAATGGGATCTCCCGGGATCGGGATGCGCGGCTGGGACCCCCCCCGCGTGGGGGATTGGGATCCCCGGTGCGGGACTGGGACCCCCCCGGGGTCGGGCTGCTGGGCTGGGACCCCCCGTGGGGGCTGGAGATCTCGGGGAGCGGGAATCCCCCCTGGTGTGGGGCTGGGACCCCCCAAGGACCGGGGTGTGGGACCGGGACCCCCGTGGGGACTGGGGACGCTCCGGGGTGGCGGTGTGGGGTTGGGGGTGCCCCGGGTGTGGGGTAGGGGGCTCCCCCGGTTCGGCCCCTCCAGGCCGTGCCGTGTCCGCGCCGGCCGTGCTGTCCCCGGTGCCACAAAGCCCCGATTGTCCCCGGGCAGCAGCCGGTGCCACCCGGGCAGCCCACCGGGGATCGGGGACACGGGAGGGCCGTGGGCCACCCCCCCTCGCCGCCAGGCAGCCCCTGTGCCGCGGGCCGAGGCGATGGCCGAGGAGCAAGGTATGGCAGTGCCAGCGCCGCGTCCCCCCGTCACCCCTGCACGCCGGGGGGCCGGGGCTCACCCTGTGTGTCCCCTCAGATGTCCGCTTTGTCACCGAGGAGAGCTTCGACTTCAGCTTCGTGTCCCCTTCCGACAGGTGAGCTGGGGACGTGGGGGATGTCCCCCCCTCCCGTTAACAGGGTCCTGGCATCATGGGCGATGTGCTGTCCCATGGCCAGGGACACTGGGGTCGTGCTGCCCCATTAACAGGGTCCTGGGGGACATCAGAGACATGCCACCCCATTGCCAAGGCCTGGGGGACATGCCACCCTATGGATGGGATCATGGGGCACGTGTCACCCCATGGCCAGGGACAGTGGGGACATGCCACCCCATGAACAGAGTCCTAGAGACGTGCCAGCCCATGGCCAAGGTCCTGGGGGACATGGGGGACATGCAATCTCAATGATGGGATCCTAGGAGACATGTCACCCTATGGCCAGGGTCTGGGGGAGACAAGGGGGACATGCCACCCCATGGATGGCTTCCTGGGAGTCCTGGGAGCTGCGCCACCCTACAGCTGGCATTACAGGGGACATGCCACCCCACAGCTGGTGTCCTGGGCAGCACGGAGGTGGGGACATGCCACCTCTTGGCTGTGGTAATGGGTGACATGGGGGACTCGGGGACTAACGCTGCCCTTTGCCCTCCGCAGCCGGGAGGAAGAGGACGAGGATGAGGATGAGGACAAGGACATCCCCGGGGGGGCCAGCGGGCGCTGGAGCCCCCTGAGCGGCGCCCGGCTGGAGGAGATGGTGCGGGAGGCCACCCGGCTGGCGGCACAGCTGGAGCAGTGTCACCTGCCCCCCCGGGGGACGCCCCCCACGCCCCGCAGCCCCCGCCGCCAGACCTTCGTGGTCAAGGACAGCCCCGTGCGGGCGCTGCTGCCCACCGTGGAGTCCCCCGCCACCGCCACCCGCTCCCCCCCCGCCAAGCCCCGGGGTCCCCCCGCTGCCACCAATGTCCCCAGCACCCGGAAGGTAGGTGACATCTTGGGGTGGACACCCCCAGTGCTCCCAGTATGACCCCACGCTGTCCTAAACCCACCCCTCCCAAAACAATTTGGGGGGGGCGGGCGGGCTCTGAGTGCCACCCTCATGTCCCCAAGGGGGCACCAGAGCCCCCTGGCTGGGTGGTGGGCACCCCCTGAGTGCTGTCCCTGTGTCCCCTCCTCTGCTTCCAGGTCCCCTCCAGCTGTCACCCCACAGCGGTGCCGAAGGGACCCCCCGGGGCCAGGGTGCCCCCCCCTAGCAGGATGGGCCCCCCTCGGCCTTGCCCTCCCCAGGGACAGGGGGCTGGGACGCGGGGCAAGGCCGAGCCCCCCCGGGCCGGGACAGCAGGTACCGGCTTTGAGGGGGGGACAGGGACAAGGACGGGGACAACCAGGGGGCCAAAAGCCACCTCCAAGCCCCACCATGGGGTGAGGGGGTCAGGGTACCCCCGCCTCGCCCCCACCCCCCCTCTCTCCCCAGGCCAGACAAAGGCAAGGGGGGGCACAGCCCCCGCCCCCCCCGCCACCCGCCAGCCCCGCACCAGGGCCACCACTGTCCCCGTCCCCTCTGGCCACCCCCCCGCGCCCAGTGCCACCCCCAGGACAGCCGGCCGGACCCCGGCGGGGGGAGCAGCACCGGGTGGGAGGGCATCTGCGCCCAGAGGTAAGGATGGGTGCTGCTGGGGGGCTGCAGGGGGCTTTGCCCCCCCCGTGCCTCAGTTTCCCCACAGCTGCTCTCCCCACTGCAGGTGCGGGGGCGGCGCGGGCAGCCCCCCCAGCCACTGGCTCGGGGTGCAAACCAGGGCCCCCCTCCAGCCGCCTGCGCCCCCCCCGGAAGACGGCAATGAGCAGCACCCCCAGGTGACTCCCCACCCAGAGCCCCCCATCCTGGTGCATGGGTGAGGATGGGGGGAACTGGGGAAACTGAGGCACGGGGTGGGGGGGGCAGAACTGGGGACCCCCCCAGGGAGGAGGCAGAGGCGCAGGTTGGATTTTACTTTAATTATAAAAGGTCACACCAGCAGTAGGAAACCCCCCCGCTCCCCCCCCCCCGACACCCAGGGGTCCCTCAGCCCCCCCAGCACCCACCCCTGGGTGCCCCCGCCTCAGCCTCACCCCTGGGGTGCACAAGGTACTTGGGGAGGGGCCCAGACATTCCTGCACCCCCCAACTGCCCCCAGTGCCGTGTGCCCCCCACCGGGGGGGTTTGGCACTGTGGGGAGGGGCAGGGGGGGTTATATATCCTTTTTTTTTGTATTTTCATGTATTTTTTAAATAAAACCCTCCACCGGGAATTGGGGCTGTGGATGATGCTGGGGGGGGCAGGGTGGGGGGCACCCTATGCCACATTCCCCCCCCCAGGTGCCAACAGGGTGGGGGGCAAACCCTGGTCAGCACCCAAAGTGCAGTGGGGGGGCTGCAGCTCTGTGTCTCCCCCATCCCAGCGCCACCCCCAGTCCCAGTGTCACGCCCCCCATCCTGGTGCCACCCTGGTGTCCCCAGCGTGGTGGCACAGGCTGCGGGGGGCGCTGAGTCCCTGTTAGATGGAGGTCTCGTCGCTCCTGGGGGGGGACGGACAGACAGACAGACGGGGTGGGTGGAGGGGGAATAAAAAACAAGACAGACGGATGGGTGACGGGGTGAGGTGGGTGCCAGGGTGCCCCCCCCAGCACCCAGCGCTCGCCCGGACTGGGGGGTGATGGAGGGGGGGTGAGGGGGGGCAGGAGCCCCCGCCCCCCAAGTGGATTAATGGAGAAAATTAAAAAACAGAAATCTGTGCGGGAGGTGCGGGGAGGAGAGAAGAGGGGGGGTTAGTGCCTGCGGGACGGGACCCCCCACCCATTGCCATGACACTCAGACCCCCCGTGGGCTCCCCTGAACCCTATGGGCACCCAATAGATGGTCAATGGGCACCCAACGGCACCCAAAGGATGGTCAGTGGGCACCCAACAGATGGTCAGTGGGCACCCAACAGATGATCAATGGGCACCCAATGGCACCCAAAGGATGGTCAGTGGGCACCCAACAGCACCCAAAAGATGGTCAATGGGCACCCAATAGATGGTCAATGGGCACCCAACGGCACCCAAGGGATGGTCAATGGGCACCCAATAGATGATCAATGGGCACCCAACGGGCACTCAATGGACAGTCAATGGGGACCCAATGGGCACTCAATGGGCACCCAATGGACATTCAATCATCACCCACCAAGCACCCAGTGGGCACCCAAAAGACACCCAAAAGGCACCCAGTGGGCACCCACCAGCCACCCAGCCCCCTGGGCCCCCCGGCACTCACTCGGAGCCGGAGGAATCCTCGTCCACGGTGCCGGCGCGGATGCTCATGGCGACGGGGGTGACGCCGCTCAGCTGCTCCCGCAGGCTCTGGCGGGGGCGGGGGGCGGCGCTGCCCCCCCCCCGGCTGCCCTCACTGCCCGAGGAGGTGGCGGTGCCCGCGGGGGGGGGCGGCGGGGGGGGCCCGAGGCGCTGGGTGCTGCCCCACTCGCTGATGGGCGCCAGGCACTTCTTCTTCAGGATGCCTGTTGGGGCAGGGGGTCACCCAGGGGTTTGGGGGAGTCCCAGCCTTGAGGTGCCCCTCTCCACCCCCCATAGCACCCAGTACCTTTGTGGGGGTGGGGCAGGGGCAGCAGCGGGGGGGCTCTGGGGAGCAGCTCGCCATTGGGGTGGGGGAGGTCACCCCGGGGGGGGTCCCTGCCCCCCCGCCGGCTCCACGCGCAGGGTCTCGCTGCCCCCCCCCGGCCCCTCGCTCTCGCTGGCTGTCGTCACAAACTCCCCCGGCCAGTACGGGTGTCCTGGGGCCACCAGGCTGTCACCTGCTAGGGGGGGACACTGCTGGGATGGGCAGGGTGAGGGACCCCTACCCTTCCCCATGGGGCGCCCCCCAGACCCCCAGCCAAGGCAAAGGCCCCCCCCATCCCTACTGGGTGCCCCCCAGGCTGGTATTACCGGGGCTGGGGGGGGTCAGGGGGGGCCTGGGCAGGGGGTCCCAGCCGGCGGGAGGGGCCTCGTCCTCGCTCTCGGAGGAGTGCGTGGAGCCGTAGGATGCGCTGCGGTCGTCCTCCAGCGACAGGTCACTGTCCGAGTCCGTGTCGTGCTCTGCGGGGGGGGGCACAGGTCAGGGGGTGCCCAGGGACACCCCCCGGTCCCAGCCGGGCGCACTCGCTGCAGGTGTGGGGTCCTACCCTCGGGCTGGTCCTGAGCATCCAGGTAGAGCCCCCCCGGCTCGGGCAGCGCCCGCGGCCCCGGGCTGCCCGCCAGCCCCGAGTCCTCCCTGCGGAGAGGGGACACCCGTCAGCACCCCGACACCTGTCACCCCGCCCCATCACCCCACCGCTATGTCACCATGCTGCCACATCAACGCGCCGTCGCACCACGCTGCCGTCCTGCCACCCCAGCATCACACCGCGTGTCCCCACGACCACCCAGCCCATCCTGTCCCACCACCACCCTGCCGCTCTGCCACCACCCCAGCGGTGTCCCCGGTACCGGCGCACGAAGGGGATGTAGCTGTGGTGGCTCTTGCCGGAGCGCGCGGTGCTGTGCAGGGACCCGCTGGAGCCGCCGCCGGGGGCCGGGCACAGCCCCCCCGCCACATAGGTGCTGTCACAGCCGTAGCCCTGCCACGGGGACAGGGGCGTCAGGGCCACGGTGGTGGCTGCCCCTCGCCCCACTGTGTCCCCCCCGGCACTCACGGGGGTCAGGGTGGCCTTGGTGACCAGCGCGGGGTCGTGGCCACGGCGGCGGGCGCAGCTGAGCCGCAGGCTCCTCCGCACCTCCCGGCTCAGCACCACGCACACCAGGAAGATGAGGGGGCCCTGGAAGAAGAGAGGGCATGTGGGCACGGGGGACATGGGGGGGTGCCCACCAGTGCCTATCTGCAAAGTGGAGGGGACCTGTTGGGAGCCCCTGTGCCCATTGGGTGCCCCCCAGCAAGCAAAACAGGGTGAGGGACCCCCATTCCTACTGGGTGCCCTCCATCAGCAGCCCAGGATGGGTTAGGGATCCCCCCAAACTCACTGGGTGCCCCCACCCATACCCAAACAGGGTGAAAAACCACTCTGTGTTCATTGAATGCTCCCCCATCAGCACCCCAAAATAGCTCAGGGACCTCTGGTGCCCGCTGGGCACCCACTGGGAGAAGGGCTCATTCCCTGGGGGGTTCCCATGGGAGGGCACAGGGTCTATGCAGGGAGATGGGGGACACCAGGGGGTCCGGGGGGGTCACCTGGAGGCAGTTGGAGACCGCGAACAGGTAGTGCAGCAGCAGCGCGTCGCTGTTGACGGAGAGCAGGGCCAGCAGCCAGGCCAGGCTGGGCAGCGCCAGCAGCACCGCGGCCGTGCGCAGCCCGGGGCTGGGGACACACGTCAGCCATGGCGCCCGGTCCGTGTCCCGCACACCTTCCCCGCACCCTGCACACCTTCCTGCACCCTGCCTGACCCCTGCCTGTGTCCTGCACACCTTCCCCGCACCCTGCACACCTTCCTGCTCCCTGCACACCTTCCCCGCACCCTGCACACCTGCCTGCCCCCTGCCTGCCCCCCTGCCCACGCCACTGCCTCCGTGTGTCCCACTAAGCCCTCCCACACCTTGGACATGTCTGTTCCTGCCACCCATGCACACCCCATACCCTCCATGTCCCCTTGCCACCTGGGGTCACCCTTGCATGCATGGGGGCCCCATAACCTCACCTCACACCCCCCTGCCACCCATGGATGCCCAGCTCCCCAGATCTCACTACCCAGGGGTGCCCCGTCACCCCATGCTCCCCTGACACCCATGGGTGCCCCAGCACCCCATCCTCCCCTGCCACCCACATACATCACAGCCCAGGTGACTCACGCCATGCCTTTCTTCTCGAAGCCCTGTGGGGTGGTGCAGGTGGCCCTGGCCGCCAACACGAGGAAGAAGATGTTGACCTGTGTGGGCAGAGGGGTGAGCAGGCGGGGGGTGCGCACCCACGGGTGCCCCTGGTGCCCCCCACACTCACGGCCACGGCGCAGGCGCTGGGTCCCGCCAGGCTCCAGACCAGGCTGTCGTGGATGGAGAGCCAGCAGAAGTCGGGGTTCCCGTAGCCCTCGGGGTCCAGCCCCACCGCCAGCCCTGCGCAGGTGTGGCTCAGGGGCGGGGCCAGCCAGCAGGGGCGGAGCCAACCGTGGAGGGCGGGGCTAAGGCGGGAGGGGCGGGGCTAGGGTGGGGTGGGGCATGTGGGTGGCTTGGGGGTGGCGCTATGTGCTGGGGGCGTGTCTAAAATATTGAAGGCGGGGTTATGATGGATGAGGGTGGAGCTACAGCCCTGGGGGCGTGTCTAACACCTTGGGGGCGGGGTATGGTGGGTGAGGGGCGGGGCTAAAATGAGAGGCGGAGCCACACTCAGGGGGCTATGGTTGTTTTTTGGGGCGGGGCTATGCTGTTGGGGGTGGGTCTATCCTCTTTGGGGGCGTGGCTACACCAGGACCCCACCCTGCCCCAGGCTGATTGGGGGAGGTGGCTCAGGGGCGGGGCCAAACCCTAGAAGGGGGTGTGGCCACCCAGAGGGTGTTGACTAGACGGATGTGGGTGCTGGGGGCGGGGAAGGGGGGGGGGTCTGGGAAAGGGGCGGGGCCCAGCTCTGTGGGCGTGGCCTCACCGGTGATGAAGGCAGGCAGCCCCCAGCCCAGCACGTGGTAGAAGCGCATGGGCCCGCGGTCGACGTGCCGGGGCTCGCTGCGGCGCCGGTACAGGTGCAGCCCCTCCAGCAGCGCCCAGCCCACCGCGCTCATGTACAGGAACTGCAGCAGGATGGCCACCACCGTGCACGCCAGCTGCGCCCCCGCCATCACTGCCGAGTCCCCCGCGCAAAGCCACGCGCCCCCTCTGCAACCCCTCCCCTTCTGCAGCCACGCCCATGAAAGACACATCCTCACTGTAGCCCCACCCACCCTACCACCCCACCCTACCACACCCACCTCCTCTGAGAGCCCCACCCATTTGAAAGCCCCACCTTCTTTGAGGACCACACCCCTTTTAAAGAGACCACACCCTTTGAGAGCCACACCCTTTGAGAGCCACACCCTTTTAGACAGACCCCACCCTCCCTGAGGCCCCACCCGCTTTGGGAGCCCCACCCTGTTAGGCCCAGCCCACCACAGCTCCACCCACTCTAGCGCCACCCGAGAAGCCCCACCCAAGCCCTGAATGTCCCTCCCTTCTGGCCCCGCGCCCCGGTCGCTCACCGGGAGGTCGGTCTGGTTGATGCCGAGCAGGAACACGAGCTGGGCGAGCAGGAGGGCGCTGGCGCCGTGCCGGCGGATGCTGTGGCGGTTGGAGCGCAGCGCCCCCTGAAGCCCCCCCAGCGCCAGCACGGCCAGCAGCAGCCCCGCCAGCCCCACCCCCAGCGAGGCGTAGGTCAGCGGCGCCAGCGGCAGGATCTCCCCGTTCTGCGGCACGGGGGACACCCGTCAGCTCGGGGCGGGCACACCCCGACAGACACACCCCGACACGCCCATCGGAGACACGCCCCCAATGCCACACCCCCTCCTCACATGCCCACAGTGCCACACCCACTGGAGGCTCAGTCCCATGGGAAACCCGCCTGATTTCTCAGCCCCACCCCCTGGGAAACCCGCCCCCCCCACTCAGCCCCACTCCTTTGCAACCCTGCTCAGCCCCGCCCCACACAGCCCCGCCCACCCTGCTCAGCCCCGCCCCACACAGCCCCGCCCACTCTGCTCAGCCTCGCCCCACACAGCCCCGCCCACCCTGCTCAGCCCCGCCCCACACAGCCCCGCCCACCCTGCTCAGCCCCGCCCACCCTGCTCAGCCCCGCCCCACACAGCCCTGCCCACCCTGCTCAGCCCCGCCCCACACAGCCCCGCCCACTCTGCTCAGCCCCGCCCCACACAGCCCCGCCCACCCTGCTCAGCCCCGCCCCACACAACCCTTCCCACCCTGCTCAGCCCCGCCCCACAAAGCCCCGCCCACCTTGCCATGCCCCACCCCACTTGCCCCTCCCCTTCTTCAAGCCCCGCCTACCTCCTTGACCCCCTCCGCAAGCCCCGCCCCATCACCTCATGGCCCCGCCCACCACGTGGCACCTCCTGTGAAGCCCATGTCCCGTGTGCCCCATGTCCCCGCGCCACAGCCCTGTGTCCCATGTCCCACCTCGCGGCGGGAGATGTCCATGAGGACGGCGAAGCTGGTCAGGTGGTGGCACTGGCAGCTGACGTGGCTCCGGTTGCGGAACACGACCTCGCAGCCCCGCGCCGACCAGCCGCCCGCGCTGCCCGCCCTGCGCGGCACCTCAGCCACTGCCCCCGGGACAGCCCCCCGACACCTCCGGGACACCCACCCCAGGGACACCCACCCCAGGGACACCCACCCCATGGGGACACTGCACAGGTCCCCTGCCACCACCCACCTGTGACACCAGGGCTTTGCCTGCCACCTTAATGCCCTGTCCCTCTGCCACCCACCCAGACCCTTGCTCCAGGGATGTCACCCCCCAGCATCTGGCCTGCCCAGCATGGCCCTGTTCCCATGTCACCTACCAGTACAAGGATGCCACCCCACAGCCACGTCCCCATGTCCCCCACCCAGCTCTGCTGGGTATGGCCCTGTCCCCACACCACCCACCCACAACCCCCAACATCACCCCTACACCACGTGCCACCCCATCCCTGCCCGTTGGGGCACCCACCCTGCCCCGCCCCCACGTCCCCTGTCCCCGCGGGGGTGTCCCTGTCCCCCGGCTCACCGCAGGGAGTGGTTCCAGAACACGCAGACGGGCTTGGAGCGCTCCTGTGTCTCCAGCAGCCGGAACTGGAGGGTGACGGGCTTGGCTAGCGCCCGGGGGGCCCGTGCCCCCGCTGCGTGCACGCTGATGCTCACCACCGGCGTGTTGATCACGGGGCGCTTGGGCACCCTGGGGACACCAGGGTCAGGGCACAGTCACCTGTCGCCCTCCTTGGTGCCACATTGCACCCTGGCACTGCACGGCCACCCCAGCCCCCCGTGACCCTCCCCGTGCCCCTCAGCCCCACGGGCACCTGAGGCTGCGCCGGTCGGTGTCGTACAGCTCGGGCAGGAGCCCGGCCAGGGTGCGGTAGATGATGACGCTTGCGATGGCCTGTCCCTCGCCCAGCGCCGGGTGCCGCTTGCGCCGGGTCACCAGGGTCACCTCCTCCTCCTCCTCATCCTCCTCTGTAGCTTCTTCATCCTCCTCCTCCTCCTGCTCATCTGTGCCCTGCGGTGGCTGCCCGTGCCCAGCGGAGTGGCCTGAGGGGGTGGGCAGGGGGCTGTGCCAGGGTCTCCAACCCTGCCAGCCCTGTCCTGGGTCCCCAACGCTGCCAGCCCCACGGCCATGCCAAGGTCCTGAGCCACAACAGTCCCTTGGCCAAACCAGGGTCCCCTCCACCCTGCCAGCCCCATGGTCATGCTGAGGTCCCCCCAACCTTGCCAGCCTCATCCTGGGGTCCCCACCCCTGCCAGCCCCATGGCCACATGGGGGTACCCCCAACCCTGCCAGCCCCATGGAGGCAGGAGTGCCCCCAGTCCCGCCAGCCCACAGACACACTGCGGTCCCCCATCATCCTGCCCACACCCCGTGGTGCCAGCGTCCCAGGCCCTGCCAGCCTGCGTCTGTGCCAACCCCCCGTCCCCCAGACTCACGCCTGCCCTCGGGGGGCCGGAAGACGCTGTCGGGCAGGATGACGGTGGTCTCCAGGTCCGGTGGCTTCTCCCCACGCAGCGCCTCGTACCGCGGCAGCCGGGCGCCCGCGAAGCTGCCCTTGTCCAGCCGCACCACCGACACCACTGCGGCACCGTGTCACCAAGGGTCCCCGGCACCCCATGTGCCTGGCACCCCCGGAGCCCGCACACCCCAAAAAACACAGAACCCAGCACTCACGCACCCCCGCAACCACGGTGCAGGACTCTTGGTAGCGTCCCCAGGTACACCCAGGTCCCCAGCACACTCCTCTCTCAGTCTCGTGTCTCCATCCCCAGGGTCCCCGCTCACCGATGTTGGGGGTGACGATGGTGAAGGGGCTGAGGTAGGTCTGGGGCATGTTCTGCGCCAGGGCGCTGGCGTAGTCCTCGAAGTGCTTGAGCAGCCAGGCCGTGCCGCCCTCCGTCTGCTGGATCAGCTCCCAGTGCCGCTTGTTGCTGCTGTCCAGGAGGGCGCTGCCCACGCGCAGCAGGTTCTGCGGGACACGCAGGGCTGGGCAGGGCTGCCCCCGCCCTGGCAACTGGGCAGGGGGTTCCCTCCTTCCCTTGGCTTCACTTCCCTGCGCAGGGGGGGTACCCCCGCAGTGCTGGGGGTGCTGCGACCTGTCACCCCGGTCTCTCTTGCACAAGAGCGCCCATCACCCCGCCATCAAGCCATGCACCCTGGCACATCACGGCACGGAGGGTGTGCCCTGCACCGCCCAAAATGCAGCTCTACCCTCCCGTACCAATATCCCCCGCCCCAAAACAAGGGCCCCCATCACCCTGCATCAGGTCTGCTGCACCAGCCCATGCACCCTGGCGCATCATGGCACGGTTCCCTCCCAATAGGCTGCCTTGGTGTGCAGCCTCCTGCCCGTCCCGCGCTGTGTCCCCAGTGTCCCGTGTCTCGTGTCCCACACCTCGGTGAAATGCGCGTCCTGCGTGGCCGCCATGCGGAATCCGCGCTGGGCGCTCTCGTGCCGCAGCAGCGCGCGCGCCAGCCCGTAGGCCAACCGCAGGTCGCTGCCGAAGCGCGCGCCGGGGCGGCGCGTGGCCTCGCGCAGCTGCAGCGCCACGCGGCGGGACTGCGCGGGGTCCAGCAGAGACTCGTTGTGCGCCAAGCGCTCCGCCTGGGGACAGCGACGGGGTCAGGGACACGGGGACAGCGACAGGGACAGGGACACGGGGGCAGCGACAGGGTCAGGGGACACGGGGACAGCGATGGGGACAAGGACACGGGGGCAGCGATGGGGGTCAGGAAGAGTCAAGGGACGGGGGGGACAGCGACAGGGACATGGGGACAGTCAGGGGACATGGGCGGACAGTGACAGGGAGAGTCAGGGGACGGGGGGGACAGTGACAGGGGACACAGGAATAATCAGGGGACATGGTGGAACAGCGACAGGGGGAACAGGAGGGACCATCATGGGGATGTGGGATGGCACCATCCCCATCTTTGCATGTCACCCACCCCCAGCTGCTCTACATGAGGGGGGACAGCAACAGGGACATGGGGGGGGACGGTCAGGGGACACAGGTGTCCCCCCTGTCCCCATGATGTCCCCCACTCACCCAGCCACGCAGCGGGGCGAAAGCCAGGGAGCTGCAGTTGAAGAGGTTGGGGGGCAGCCACCCCCGGTGCTCGTCACAGTGCCGCACCGCCGTGCCTGCGGGGACACCGGCGTCACCGCCCTGCCCGGCACAGCGGGGACACCGGCATCACCGCCCTGCCCCATCCCCGTGTCCCCACCTACCGACAGATCCCTTGGGACACGGCGCTGCCGCCGGCAGCCCGAAGCGGGTGCGGGGCCACCAGATGCTGGCCTCGATGGCACGGGGACAGCTGTCGTAGTTTACTGCGGGGCAAAGCAGCGCGTCATGCCGGGGTGACAGCAAGGGGACACAGGGGGACAGCAGTGGCACCCATGGTTGGCACCCGGGGTGGCAGCAGGTTGAAAGCACGGTGGCAGCAGGTGACACAGGGGGACAGCAGCACCCACCTTCGCAGCCGCTGGCCGTCACCTCGGCAAATGGGTTGTCACAGCGGTCGCAGTGGCGGCCGATGACGCCGGCTTTGCAGGGACACTGCCCGCTGGTGACATCGCAGAGGCGGGACAGGGACCCGGTGGCGTAGCAGTCGCACAGCAGGCAGGAGTCACTGCCCGCTGGCCGGTAGTGGTTCTCCTGGGGGGGGTGACAAGATTTGGGGGTGTCACCACTCCCTGGGGACACAGGGCACAGGTGGGGACAGGGACAGGGACAGGGACAGGGACAGGGACAGGGACAGGGACCCACCTTGCAGTGACACTCTCCCGTTGTCTTGTTGCAGTCGGGGTCGAAGCCCTTGGTGACATCGCAGCTGCAGGGACCGCAGGTGGGGTGTCCCCACCACCCCCGGGGACATGGCTGGGACTCCCTGTTGGGGACACCGCATGGGGTGACACGGGGTGACACTGCCACTGCCACCCTACTGTCCCTGCCCACCGTTGTCCGTTGCACAGCCGCCCAGCACGAGGGACGGGGACCCCTGGGGACATCCCGTCCCTCGTCACTTACTTGTGCTCGCAGTATGGACCAAAGTGACCCTGGGGACACTCGCAGGTGTAGCCGTGCGCTGAGCCCGGCTTGCGGGCGCAGGTGGCCGGGGACTGGCAGGGGTTGAGGGCGCAAGCGCTGACACAACTGTCACCGAAGTAGCCTGGGGATGAGGATGGGGACAGCTGGGGACATTGCAGGGAGCGGGTGTCCCCAGGGAGGGTGGCGGGGGGTCAGCGGGGTGTCCCAGCGCTCACCGGGGTGACAGCGGCAGGAGAAGCTGTCCCAGTCGTCGCTGCAGTAGCTGTGGGGGGGGCAGGGCCCCGAGTCGCAGGGGTCGGGCAGGGCGCACCCCCCCTCCACGTTCACCCGCGTCACCGCCGCCGCGCTCAGGGCCACCGCGCTGGCCGCCGCCTCGCCCACGCGCACGCCCTGCGCCACCGACAGTGTCACCAGCAGTGTCATCAACGGTGCCACCCCTGCCGTGCCTGTTTCCCCCTCTGGAACCCCATGACACCATATGTACCCCCCAGGAGTTACACCTGTGTCCCCCTGCCCCTGTCCCCATGTCCAGGCCCCAGGGTCATGTCCCCATGTCCTGTGCCATGTCCCCATGGTGATACCCCCTTGCCCCTTTGCCACCACCCCTGTTCCCATATGCCCCCTGTCCCTACATGCCATGTCCCTGTGCCCAAATGTCCCACGTCCCCCTGCCCCTTTGCCAGCACCCCTGTGCCCATACAGCCCGTGTCCCATGTGCCCTGCCCGTGCCGTACCTGCAGGCAGCCGCGGAACCCCTGCTCCACCGTGTCACCGTCACCCTCCAGCCCCCCCACGCTCAGCGTCCGCAGCTGCAGCCCCTGCAGCTCCCCGGCCACATCGGCCACCGCCTGCGGGCACAGGGGGGACACTCAGACACCTACGGGTGCCACCGTGGGGGGAGCAGGGCAGGGTCCCCACCCCACGCCTCAGTTTCCCCCCGGGGTCCCAGCCTACCTGGTGGCGGCCGTAGTCGAGGGTGAGGAGGAGGAGGGTGTTGTGGGGGGTGCGGCCGGGGCCCTCCCGCAGCTCCAGCGTCAGGTGGTGCCAGTCGCCGTCGTTGACCTTGGCCTGGGGCAGGTGCAGCCGGGCCAGCCGGGCCCCCCCCTGCCGGAGCTCGGCCTCCGCCTGCCCCTCGCTCAGCTGCCGGAGGGATCGTGTGACATCGCGCCCCCCGGGGCCACCACACGCTGCCCCGGGCAACACCCCAGAGCAAACCCCCCAGGGCAACAAACACCACCCCGAGGAGAAGCCCCTTGGGACTGTCCCCAGCCCAACACACCCCAAAAGGGCAATCAGCCCCCAAGTGTGACACCCCCCAGCACTGCCCCCCCAGGGCTATAACCCATATGCCAATAACCCCACTCTGGGGTAACACTCCCCCACAGCCATGCCCCCCAGGGCTGTACCCCGCAATGCAATACCGCCCACGCCTGCACAATACCCCCCAGGGCAATACCCCCTGTAGCAATAAGCCCCCCAAGCCCACCCCCTGTTCCCCCCGTACCCGCAGGGTGACGGTGGCAGTGGCGGTGGCGGGGGGGCCGGCGCTGGCGTGCAGCAGCAGCCCGTGGGGGTGGCGGGTGCGGAACATCAGCCCCAGGTGGCAGGGGAGGGTGACGGGCAGCGCCAGCCCGTTCCACGTCACCCGGCTGCTGCCCAGGAAGCGCTGCGGGCTGGCCATCTCTGCGGGGACACGGGTGTGGGGGGGCTGGCACGGCCGGGACCCCCTGCCCACCCCGGTGTCCCCCCCCGGTACCTTCCTGGCAGGTCTTGCCCCCGAAGCCCAGCGGGCAGCGGCAGCTGAACCCGTCCCACTCGTGCACGCAGGTGCCGCCGTTGTGGCACGTGTTGGTGTCACACAGCGTCTTCTTGGCGGGGCAGCCTGGTGCGGGGGGACAGATGACATGGGGGTCACACCCTCCCACATCACCAGGGACCCCTGCCCCCCAGCCAGCCCCGCCCAGCCCCGCGTCCCCACGCACAAGGGACACTGAGACCCTTGGGCGCTGGGTCCCGAAGTCCCCCAGAGCATTGTCACTGTGGCCACCCCCTGACCCACATCCCGCCCCACACCCCACTGGCCCAGCCCCACACCCAGAGGGCACTGAGACCCCTGGGGACCCCACATCCCAATGACCCCCCTCCATCCCTGGCACCCCCTGAGCTCCTGTCCCCACACCCAGGGGACACAGCCCCCTCCCCAGCGCCGTGCCCCCGTGTCCCACCGGGCAGGGTGCCGTTGTTGGCGATGAAGGCGGCCATGTCGACGGGGCGCTGGTCGATGTGCAGGTGCCGCATGCAGCCCACGAACTGCCGGCTGCGGATGGGGAAGCTCTCGGGGAGGGTGGGGACCCCCCCCAGCAGCAGCGGCCCCGTCAGATCCAGCGACCTGCAGCACCCGCCGTCACCCATGGGGACACCAAGGGACCTCCCAGGGACACCTTTCATAGGGACCCCGAGGGACCCCTGAACAACCCCACGCCCATGAGGACCTCAAGGGACCCCCACCCAGGGACCTTGAGGAACCCTCAAGGGACCCCACAACCACGGAGGCCCCAAGGGACCCCCCACCTCCACCCATGGGGACCCCAGGGACCTCCCCACAACCCACGGGGAACCCAAAGGACCCCTAAGGGACCCCTTTCCATCCACGAGGATTCCAAGAGACCCCCCACACCATGGGGACCCCAAGGGATCCCCAATCCCCAGTCCATGGGCACTTCAAGGAACCCCAGGGGACCCCCCACTCCCAGGGACCCCCGGGCCCCCCTCACTTCTTGCTGCCGGACTGGGTGCCCTGGGCAGCGCAGGAGTAGTTGCCCAGGCGGGGGCCGAAGCGCAGGGCCATCCCGGTGTCACAGTCGTCCACGGTCACCACAGCCACCTTCTCCTCCGAGGGGCCCTGGGGCAGCCCCGACCGCCCCAGCACGGGCTGGGGACAGTGACCAAGCCATGGGACCCCGCAGCCTTCGTCCCCTCCTCCTCCTCCCCTTCCCTCCAGCCCTGTTGCCCTCCAACCCCCCCAGACTCCATCCTGTCCCCCCAAACCCCGCTCAGCTCCCCGTCCCTCTGTCCCTCCATCCCTCCCTCCCCTCTTCTTCCAGTCCCCCCAAGCGCCCATCCCACTCCCCTCCATCCCCTCCAGCCCCCCCAAATCCCCACCTTCCATCTCCTCTTCTTCTACCCCTGCCGGAACCCCACCCTGCTCTTCTCATCCCCCCAAAATCCCCCACCATCCCGATTCCTCCCTCCCGTCTTCCTCCATCCCCCCAAACTCTCACCTTGCTCCCCCATCCCTCCATCCCCCCAAAATCCCCCCTCCAGCCCCCCACGCTCCCCACCCCTCTCTCCCCATCGCTCCATCTCCCCCAAACCTCCACCCCGCTCCCCTCCACCCCCCCATTTCCCACCCCCCTGGTGCCCCCCACCTTGTTGTAGTAGTGGAGCTGCACGCGGTGCCACTGCCCATCGCTGACACCGCCCGGCACGAAGGGGGACACCGTGGTGGTGGTTTCACCTGCGGGCACCAGCACTCGGGCAGCCCGAGGTGGGACACGGGGGGGGATCGGAGGGCTGGGGGTGCCGGGGCTGCAGTGCCGGGGGCAGTGCCACATGCAGTGCGAGGGATGTAACACGTGGGATGCAGTGCCAGGGATGTGGTACCCAGGACACGTGCCAGGGATGCAGTGCTGGGGATGCACAGCCCGGGATGCAGTGCCGGGATGTGGTACCCAGGACACGTGCCAGGGATGCAGTGCTGGGGATGCACAGCCCGGGATGCAGTGCCAGGGATGTGGTACTCAGGACACGTGCCAGGGATGCAGTGCTGGGGATGCACAGCCCGGGATGCAGTGCCGGGATGTGGTACCCGAGGGGACACAGGGACGCGGTGCCCGGGAGACACGGGGACGCGGTGCCAGGCGGGTACCTGCCGAGAAGGTGAGCTGGACCTGCTCGCCCACGATCTCCAGCGCCACGAAGTCGTGCTTCTCGTTGAAGCGCCCGTTGTAGAGCAGGAGCCCGTCCCGCTCCTTGGTGGCAAACCTGGCGCAGGGACAAGGGACAACCCTGGTGTCACCCCCTGCTGTGTCCACCAAGGGTGCTCCCTCACCCCACAGCCCCCTAGCCCACCCCGTCACCCTGTGCCCAGCAGGACACGCCAGCGCCCATCATCCCCTGTCCCTACAGCGTGTCCCCACCCCATTGTCCTCATGCCAAGGGGTCACCCCAACACCCCAGTGTCCCTACCCTGTGCCCATGGGGCACTCATCACCCCGCACCTCATCTCCCCACCACCCCAAATGATGCCCGTGGGGCACCCACCACCTCACACCCCACCACCCCATCTCAGACCAACATGGCACCCACCACCCTACACCTCATCTGATGCCAAGGGCACACCTGTCACCCCACACCGCACCACCGCAGGCGATGCCCATGGGATATCCGTCACCCCCCACCCATACAACACCCACGGGTCCCCCCGGGTCTCACGTCAGGGCGAGGGTGAAGTGGAAGCGCTGGCGGAGGCCGCGGAAGGTGAGGAAGGAGTTTGGGGGGAAGCTGCGGGTGCTCATGGTGCAGAAGGGCTTCTCGTAGTGCCCGGGGGGGCACTGGCAGCGGAACCCCCCCACCAGCAGGTTGAGGCAGGTGCCCCCGTTGCGGCAGACCCCCGGGGCGCAGCGGCCCCCTCGGGCGCTCAGCTCGCAGCGCTCCCCTGTGCGAGACCCAGCTGGCACCTGGCACCCCCAAAATTGGGGGGGGGGGGGCTGGGGGGGGACACCCCTCCCCCATGCCCCCTCCCCCCCATCAGCTCCAGAAAGGCTTTATCCCCAGCTCCATCGCTGTGGCAACCGCTTCCCGTCGCCATGGCAACCGAGACAAAGCACCCCCAATCTCGAGCATCCCCTCCCCCACCAGTGGGCACCCCCCACTCGGGTGTCCTTGGGGGCTGGGGGTCCCCAGGGCAGGGGGGTGGCTGTCCCCAGTGCCACCAGCCTCCCAGTGACCACGGTGTGGTGGGACCCCCACAGGCCACCCGTGGCGGGGAGCCCATGGCTGGGCCACCATGGTGGGGACAGGGTGTCTCAGCACCTCAGGGTGTCCCCATGGTGTCCCTGTATCCCCACCAACCTCCCACAGGAACCACACTGGGTGGAGGGACAGAGGACCAGCCGTGGGGAGGGTGGAGGGACAAGTGGGGACAGGGGGAGACATGGGACATGGTGAGGGAACAGGGGGAGAGGGTGGGAGGGAAAGAGGAGAGAGGGAGATGAAGGAGGAGGAAGATGAAGGTGTTGGAGACAAAGGGGAGGATGGAGGGAAAGATGGGGATGGATGGACAGACAGACAGACGGATGGATGGATGATGGACAGCTGAAGAGGAGCTGGATGAAGGAGTGACAGGGATGGATGATGGAAGCACAGCTGAGGAAAGGGTAGATGAAGAGGAGCTGGATGAAGAGACGATGGGGATGGACACCAAGACAATGGGATGGATGGACGATGGATGGATGGATGGATGGATGAATGGATGGATGAATGGATGGATGAATGGATGGATGGACGGATGGATGGATGGACGGATGGATGGATGGACGGATGGATGGATGGATGGATGGATGGATGGATGGATGAATGGATGGATGGATGGCTGGACGATGGATGGATGGATGGATGGATGAATGGATGGATGGATGAATGGATGGATGGATGGATGGATGGACGGATGGATGGATGGACGGATGGATGGATGGATGGATGAATGGATGGATGGATGGCTGGACGATGGATGGATGGATGGATGGATGGATGGATGGATGGATGGATGGCTGGATGATGGATGGATGGATGGATGGATGAATGGATGGATGAATGGATGGATGAGGAGGAGCTGGACAAAGGGATGACAGAAGGACAGCCGAGAAGGGGCAAAAGCAGGGGAACCAGCTGAAAGGACGACAGGGATGGCCACCAAGAACACAGAACCACCACCAGAGAGCTGAAGGGGACACCGTGACACCAGGGACGGCCGCGCGGGCTCTCACCGGTGAAGTCCTGGTGGCACTCGCAGGTGTAGCCGCCCTCGCGGCTCCGGCAGCGCCCGTTGCTGCCGCAGGGGCTGGAGTAGCAGAGGTCGATCTCCGTCTCGCAGTAGTCGCCGGTGAAGCCGGGCGGGCAGCGGCAGCGCAGCCCGGCCACGGGCCGGATGGGCCGGAACAGGATGGTGTCGGACGCCAGGAACGGCGCCGAGCTGTCGAACTGCAGCACGGACACGCAGCGCAGGTAGTTCTCGCAGGGCTCGCGCAGGCACACGTTGTCGTCGAAGGGCAGGACGCGCTGGGCCGAGATGGCGGCCAGGAGCGAGCGGTTGAGGTACAGCCGCTCCCGCAGCTCCTCCGAGGAGAAGAAGCGGCCGCCGGGCCCCGGGAGCAGCACCGAGAGGCTGACGTTGAGGATCCGCGCCGTCCCCACGTCTGTGTCCGTCTGGATGTTGAAGAGGACCACGCGGTGGCGAGGGGTGGCCAGGACGGTGGCCACCCCCTCCAGGAAGCGGCTGAGGAGCGGGGACAAGAAGCGCTCCTGGGACATGTCGGCCAGGCGCAGGGTGATGCTGTTGCTCAGCATCTCGTCCGTGATCACCGTCACCCGCAGCGTGCACTGGGCCGTCGCGCTGTGCACCCCGTCTGTGGGGGGGACATGGGGGTCAGTGACAGCGATGGACATCGTGGGATGGGGACAGTGCTGGCTATAGGTCACCCACTCCAATGGACACCGCGAGATGGCGTTGGTTTTGGGGTGCCCATCCTGCTCGGCCACCGTGGGATGGGGACAGTGCCGGCTATAGGTCACCCATTCCAATGGACACCGCGGGATGGCGTTGGTTTTGGGGTGCCCATCCTGCTCGGCCACCGTGGGATGGGGACAGTGCTGGCTATAGGTCACCCACCCCGATGGACACCGTGGGGTGGGCATGGCGTTGGTTTTGGGGAGCCCATCCTGCTCGGCCACCGTGGGATGGGGACAACAGGATGGGGACAGTGCTGGTTATGGGGTGCTTGACCTGCTCGCCCACCACAGAATGGGGACAACACTGGTTACGGGGTGCCCATCCCATGTGGCCACCACGGGATGGGGACAGCTGGCCATGGGTCACCCGTCCCAGCTTGCGGGGCTGGGGGGGCAAAGGCTCCGCCCAGCCGTGGGGCACCTGCCTTCGTCCTCCTCCTCCTCCTCCTGGGCGGGATGAGGGGCAGGGGGACGTGGGACAGATGGAGAGCAGGCGGACAGATGGACAGAGGGAGCGTGGGGAATGGGGGGAGGGAGAAGGGGGTGACGCGGGGGGTGGCAGGGGCGGGGGCTGCCCGGTGGCCCATGGCCGGTGGCCGGGGGGGGGTTGCCATGGCTGCGGGCGCGGGGGCCCAGCTATGGCCGGACCCTTTGTTCCCATCTCGGCTGCCCCCGCGCTGGGGGGGCTCCCTGCCCCCACCCTTTGTGTCCTGGGGCCCCCCCTTTGTGCAGCTGGAACCCTGGGGGGGTCTGGTGGCGATGGGGGACACGTGGCTGGGGACAAGGGACACCACAGGGCTGGTGACTCAGTTTCCCACCATGCCCAAGGGTGGCTGAGAAGCTGCTCCCCCCGCCCAGGGTGACCCCTCCTGGCAGCACCCACGGGCCCCCCGGCACTGCCGGCAGGGCCCCCCTTGGCTCCTTCCCACCAGTGACCCCCAAACTGCTGGCTGAGCGTGGGGACCCTCCCAATGGAGAGGCTACGGTGCCAGGAACCCCCAAATACACACACAAGGTCCTGCCCTCCAAGCCCCTGCTACAGGGTCCTGACCCCCTCCCCCCACATAAAACATGCACCCCAGGAAGGAAAAGAGGGTGCTGGAGACCCCAACTGCCACTGCCGGCATGTTTGGGTTGGGGGTTCACAGCAACCCCATCCCTCCCCCCCAGATCCGGAGGGTGGGGACACCCACAATGGGGTGGTGGGACCCCAGAACACCTCAGCTCCATACAGCAGCGGGGTGGGGGGACAGCGACACCCACAAGGGCTTCCCCAAACTCTGGACCTCCAAACTCCCCCCAGCCCACCCCAGGACCCCGGGGAGTCCTACCCGAGACGGACACCCTCATGACGGCCTCCAGGGGGCGGTTGTTGTCCAGGGCGGGGCTCAGGCGCAGGTCCCCGCTGCGCGGGTCCAGCAGCACCAGGTTCAGCTCGTTGCCCTGCTCGAAGGCGTAGGTCAAGCTGTCAGACACGTCGGGGTCGTGGGCCGGGATGCGGCCGATCACCCCCCCGGGGAAGCTCCCCGAGCGGTTGGTGATGTAGTTGTTGAAGAGGATCTCAAAGTTCTTGAGTTGGGGGCTGTTGTCGTTGGTGTCGCGGAGGCGGACGTGGACGGTGGCCCGGCTGACCAGGGGGGCCGAGGTGGCTTGGACCACCATGACGTACTCAGCCTTGGTCTCGTAGTCCAGGTCGGCCAAGGCGGTGAGCTCTCCGGAGAAGATGTCCAGCTGGAAGACCTCGGGGATGTTGCCCTCCACGATCTGGTACATGATTTGGGCGTTGGTGCCCTCGTCGGGGTCGGTGGCCGTGATCCGGGCCACCACCAGCCCGATGGGGCTGTTCTCCTCCACGAAGATGTCGAACTCGTCGCGCTCGAAGACGGGCGGGTTGTCATTGACGTCCAGCACCGTCACTTGGATCTCCACCGGCGTCCGCTTGGCCGGGACCCCCTTATCCACGGCAAATGCCCGCAGGGAGTAGAGCGGCACGTTCTCCCGGTCGAGGCGACGCAGGGTGCGGATGATGCCCGAGGTGGACTCGATGATGAAGTCGCCGTCGCCATCGTCACCCCCTTGGAAGGTGTAGAAGACCCTGCCGTTGAGCCCCGAGTCGCGGTCGGTGGCGGAGACCTGGAGGACGCTGGTGAAGGCGGGCACGTCCTCGTAGACGGAGCCCTGGTAGGAGTCGCGCAGGAACTGGGGCGCGTTGTCGTTGACGTCGCTCACCAGGATCTCCAGGTAGGTGGTGTCGGACTTCTGCGGGATGCCGTTGTCACGCGCTGTGATGGCCAGGGTGTAGGACACCTGGTCCTCGTAGTCCAGCTCCATCTGGGTGGTGACGGCCCCCGTCTCGGCGGCGATGCGGAACTGGGGGATGCTGTCCTCCATCAGGTAGGTGATGCGGGCGTTCTCCCCCGTGTCCTCATCCGTGGCGCTGATGACCACCACCGTGGTGCCCACCGGCCGGTCCTCGTTGACGTTGACGGTGTAGTGGGAGCTCTGAAAGACGGGTCGGTGGGTGTTGGCGTCGGTGACGTTGACGACCACCTGGGCCGTGTCCTGGCGGGTGCCGTCGGAGGCGGCAATGGTGAGGAGGTACTGCCGCTCCAGCTTGTAGTCCAGGGGCAGGGCGAGGGAGATGAGGCCACCGCCGCTCTGGCTGGTGATGGAGAAGCGGTTGCGGGTGTTGCCGCTGGAGATCTGGTAGGTGATGACGCTGTTGGCGTCGCGGTCGACGGCAGAGACGGTGAGGACGCTGGTGCCCACCGCCGCGTCCTCGTTCAGGCGGGCGCCGTACTCCCGCTGCGTGAACTCGGGGCTGTTGTCGTTCACATCCAGGATGGTGACGCTGACGCTGGCCGAGGAGGCCATGGGGGGGTTGCCCTGGTCCTGCGCCTCTACCTCAAAGCTGTAGAAGTCCACCGCCTCGCGGTCCAGCTCGGAGGCCACCACGATCCACCCGGTGCTGTTGTTGATGGCGAAGGGGAAGCCGGCGCCGGTCTCCAGGAGGGTGTAGACCAGCCGGCTGTTGTCACCCGAATCAGCATCAATGGCCTGAACGTGGATGACAGAGTAACCCACCGGCACGCTCTCCAGCACAGTGGCCTGGAACGGCGTGCTGACAAAGATAGGGGCGTTATCATTGACGTCCAACACCTGGACAGTGACCAAGCCGCTGATGTTGGAGAGGGGCGGGCGGCCGCCGTCCTGCGCGCGGATCCGCAGGGTGAACTCCTTGCTGACCTCGTAGTCCAGGGGGCTGACCACGTCCAGTGCGCCCGTCTGCGCGTCGATGTAGAAGTGGCCGCGGGTGTTGCCGCTGACGATGCTGTAGTGCACCAGGGCGTTGCTGCCCTTGTCGCGGTCGGTGGCCGTCACCCGCAGCACGGCCGAATTGGGCGCCACGTCCTCGGGGACCTGCGCCAAGTACCGCTTCTCGCTGAACTGCGGCGCGTTGTCGTTGTCGTCCTCCACGGCGATGCGGATGGTGGCCGTGGCGCTGCGGGGTCCCGGCTCCTGGCCCTGATCTGTGGCCTCCACCAACAGCTCAAAGGCTTCCACCTCCTCGCGGTCCACGGGGCCGCGGGTGCGGATGACGCCGGAGCGGGGATCGATCTCGAAGACCTCGTTGGCGCCACCGGCGTTGAGCAGCCGGTAGAGGACGTTGGCGTTGGGACCGGCGTCCCCATCGGTGGCCCGCACCGTCAGCACCTCGTAGCCCACCTCCAGGTTCTCCCGCACGCTCTCCCGGTACTCGGGCTGCTCGAAGGTCGGGTCGTGGTCGTTGGCGTCGCTCACCGTGACCGTCAGGGTGGCCATGGCGCTGCGCCGGGGCGTCCCGTGGTCCAGCGCCGTCACCCGGAACACGTGGGTGCTCTTGCTCTCCCGGTCCAGGGGGGCAGCGGTGGTGACGGCGCCAGTGACGGGGTCGATGGTGAAGAGGGTGTCGGAGCGGCTGTCGAAGAGGGCAGCCATGGTGTAGCGCAGCCGGCCCGCCTCCCCCTCGTCGGGGTCCACCGCCGTCACCCGTGTCACTGGTGTCCCCGCCGGCCGGTTCTCCTCCACCGAGGCCTGGTAGCTGGAGGGCTGGAACTGCGGGGCCGTGTTGGGGCTGCGGCGCCGGCGGGAGCGGCTGCGAGTCACAGGGCTGCTGGTGGCCCCCGTGGTCACAGGGTCCCCAATGTCCCTGCTGCTCATTGCCTCCCCAGTGCTTCTGTTGTCCCTGGGGACTTTCCCAGTGTTCCCAGTATCCTCGGTGCTCCTGGTGCCCCTGGGGACTTTCTCAGCGTCTCCAGTATCTCTTGTACTCCTGTCGTCCCTGGGGATTTGGGTGCCCCCAGCGTCCCTGGTGCTCCCGATGCCTCCATGGCCTTGGGCACCCTGGGGGCTCCCGCAGCCTCTGGTGTCTCCGGTGTTCCCTGGGCTCCCAGCGCCGCCGGTGTCTCGAGAACCCCCGGAGCCGCCTCTGTCCCGGCTGGAAGCGCCGGTACCCGCTGCGGTCCCAGCGCCGCCGCCATCCCCGCTGCCGCCGGAGCCGCCTGTGGCCGGGGCGGGCCCGGCGCCGCCGCTGTCCCCGGTGCCGCCGGAGCTGCCGCTGTCCCCGGTGCCGCCGCGGCGCGGCTGGAGCAGCGGCAGGAGCGCGCCGGGCGGGCAGGTGCCGGTGGCGGGTGCCGGGGCCGGGCGGCGGGGCTGGCCCGGCGCGGGCAGCAGCAGCAGCAGCAGCAGCAGCAACAGCAGCGGCGGCGGCGGCGGCAGCCGGAGCGCGGCCCCGCGGGCGGGCGGAGCGCCCATGGCGCGGTGCGGCCGCTGCCGCCGGTGCCCGCTGCGCCCCGCGCCGCCGCTGCGCCCCTCCCGCCGCCCGCGCGCGCCCGCCGGGGCGGGGCCGCCGCCGCACCGACCTGCGCCGCGCTTAAAGGCGCCGCCACCCCCCCCGCACCCCGCCCGGGGCACCGCCGGCGGCACCGGCCCCGCCCGCAGCGGCGGCAGCGCGGGCCCGGGCACGGCGGGGGAGCGGGGCTGGGGGCTGCACGGCCGTGGGGCGCGGGGCACGCACACGCGTGCATGGTGCGCACACACACATCGCACACGCAGACAGAACACGCACATCAAACGCAGATACTGCTCCCACGGGCATTGCACACACAGAGCGTGCACATCAAACATGGATACTGCACACACACGCATTGCACACACAGAACATGCACATGACACACGCATTGCACACACAGAACATGCACGTGACACACGCATTGCACACACAGAACATGCACACGACACACAGGCATTGCACACACAGAACATCCACACGACACACGCATTACACACACAGAACACGCACACGACACACAGGCATTGCACACACAGACACTGCGCACACACACATATTGCACACATACACATATTGCACACATACACATAGAACATGCATATCACACACGAACACACGGATGTGGCCCACACACATGTAGACATTGCATACACATGGAACATGCACATTGCATGCACACATGCACATTGCACACAGACGTGCAAGTCGCATGCACACATTGCACACACACTCACACAGAATATGCATGTTGCACACAGGTGTGTCGCTCACACAACACGCACACAGCCACTGCACACACATTGCACACACGTTGCACACGTTACACGCGTGTTGCACACACGTTACACACAGAACACGCACACTGCACACACACACACATGTACACTGCACGCACAGGGCGTGCACATGCGTGACCCACGCACACAGAGCACACACAGCAGCACATGCTGCACACACGCTGTGCACAACCAGCACATACATCACGCACACACATGACATGTACCCCTATGTCCCCACTGCGGGCTGTGAATGGGCTGGAGGCATCGAGGCCTGGGGACACTGGGGGACAGTGGGAGGCCGGCGGTGCATCCCACGGGGGTTCGTGGGTGCTGCCCCCCGCCTGGCACCATCCGGCCGCGGCGCCGGGCCCAGGCGTGGGTGCGGGCAGGACGGCGCAGCGCCGGGCCCGGGGCAGCGGAACGGGTCGGACGGGTGCGCGGGGCGGGGGGGCCCCCAGCCGGGGTGGGTGCTGGGGAGCCGCCCGGGGACCCCCCGGCACCCGCCGAAGGCGGGGGTGACTCAGCGGGGCCGCTCCCCGCCCCGGCCGGCGGCACCGGCGCCTTCAAAGGGGAGCGGGAAGGCGGGGGAGCCCGACCGGCTCTTCGGGGTGCCGCGGCGGGGGGGGCCAGGGGGGGCTCGGCTGCCTGGGTTCCCTCCCAGCACCCCGTGGGGTTCCCACGCACAACGTGGGGGGCAGGAATGGCAGGCGAGCTCCGTTCCCCTTGGGGAAACTGAGGCACGCAGCCCACCCCCTCACTGCACCCACCGCAGGGGGGCCGGGCTGCAGCTGGGCCCAGGGCATGGGGGGACCCCCAGCCCCACTTTGAATTACAAATGGGCTTCGGCAGTGCAGCCTTTGTCTGGGCCATTGTGCGGGGCCGGCAGAGGCCCCCAGGAGGGGAGAGAAGGGGGAAAGGCCGCCAGAGCCACCCCCCCACCAGCTGGACCCCCCCCATCCCACCGAAACCCCCCCAGAGACATAGCTTAGCAGTTCTTGGCTTTATTGCATGGAGGGAGGGGACATTTGCCATCCCTAGGGAAGAGGACATGGCATGGGGGGATCCCCCGCTCGGCAGGGGGGGCACAGGGGGGCCGAACCCCAACAGCATCAGTCCTTTGTCCCATGGGCGCGTGGTGCTCCGTGCCATGGGGGGGGCACAGCCGTGCCCCAAGCGAAGGTGATGGGCGCAGCCCCAGCAGCGATGAAGGCAGGAGGGTCCCAGGACTCAGGCGCTGTTGACGTCCATGTTCTGCATCTGCTCCTCCAGCACCCGTGCGTTGCTCCCCCCCGCCTTCTTCTTGCCCCCCTCCTGCTGCTTCTTCTGCTTCTTGGAGAGCTCCTGCTCGATGGGCGCCGGGCGCACGAACCGGATCAGCTCCCGCAGGTCTGGGTGGGGGGAGAGCGGAAACAGCCTGTCACATCCCCCCTCCAGCTCCGCTGCCCCCCAGGAGGAGGGAGGGAGATTCGGGGGGGGCACGGGGGGGTTACCTGGGGGCATGAAGTCTCGGAGCTTCTCGGGGATGCGGATGCCCTCCTCGGTCTGGTAGTTCTCCAGGATGGCGCAGATGGTGCGGGTGGTGGCGCACATCGTGGCGTTCAGCATGTGCACGAACTCCACCTGCCGCGGAGACACGGCGAGGGGGGGACACACAGCAAAGGTGAGGAGGGGACGAGCAGGAACCCCCCCCCACACCCCCCGAAGCCAGGAGCTCAGCCTCACCTTGTCCATCATCTTCTTGGTCTGGCCATAGCGGATGCGCAGGCGCCGCGCCTGGTAGTCGGTGCAGTTGGAGCAGGAGACGAGCTCCCGGAAGGCGCCAGAGCCGGGGAACCAGGCCTCCAGGTCCAGCTTCTTACTCGCTGCGTGGTTGAGGGAGCCTGGGAGAGAGGGGGGGCAGCGCTGGGGGGGGATCCCACTGCCCCCTAAATGCACCAGTACCAGGGGACGGCAGCTTGAGCTAAAGGCGTGAAGCCTCGGAGGTGACTTGGGGACATGGGGCTCCCGTCCTGCAGCGCTGAGGAGGGGAAGGAGCGTTTAAACGGGATAGTTTTTCTGGGAGAGTTTCCAGGAGGAGTTGGGACACTCCGGCTGTCCCGCTGGGAGGGACAGTGGGGACAGCGATGGCACGGCATGGTGCCTGGTGCGCCCAGGGCACAGGATCTCTGCAGAAAAGCAGCTGTCTCCTTCCTCCCCGCCTCGGGGCATCTCCTCCTCCTCCTCCTCCTCACCGGGGACACTGCGGGAAGCTGAGCCAGGGACAAAGAAAACCGAGCTGGGAAGTGGGTCAGAGCCAGCGTGACACCCGAGGTCCTGGCAGAGGTGGCTGGTGTCCCCCTGGGCCACCATGGCACAGAGCGGTGGCCCCGGTGCCACGCGGTGAGATGCCCCAGCCCCTACCCGAGACGATGTTGACAATGTGGTAGGGGATGCCCAGGGACTGGTAGAAATCCTCAGCCGTGGCAATCATCTCCTCAAACATCTCCCAGGACTTGTTGTCGTGGGGGGACGCGTAGACAAACTGTTCAATCTGCCAAGAGAAGGGGACCCCGCGGTGGCACCGGCGTTGGATACAACCCCAAATTCCCGGTGGGAACGCTGTCCCGCTCCTCTCACCTTCTCAAACTGGTGGACACGGAAGATGCCGCGGGTGTCGCGGCCGTGCGAGCCCACCTCCTGCCGGAAGCACGTCGACAGCCCCGCGTATTTGATGGGCAAATCCTCCGGTTTCAGCCACTCGTCGCGGTGCAGCGCAGCGATGGGCTGCTCCGAGGTGGCGATCAGGTACTTCTCATCGATGGAGCTGTCGTCGGCCTTCTCGCTGCCTTTGCCGATCACCTGCGGGGGGACGAGAGTCACCGTCCCCCTTCCCCAGCTGCTCCTGCATCTCTGGGGACAGACACGGGCAGGCAGGGAGGCTTTTCCGCAGAGGGGACAGGATGGCTCGGGAAAGGGAGCAGCTGCTGTTTGCTGCTTGTTTGGCCTCCTTCAAAGGCCCTGCTGGCCTCCTGCCAGAAACGCTGGGGACAAGCCACCTCCCCGTCACCGCGTGGCCATGACAACCGTGTCAGCCGTGAGGATGGACCCTGGAGACAGGGAGCAGAAAGGAGCTGCTGCGGCGGTGGCAAAGCAAGAAGCTGCGTGGCAGTGGCTCGGTCGGGAAGCTGGTGGCCGGAGGGGACGGCGGGTGGCAGACGGTGACACACAGAGACCCGTCGGGCTTTGAGCCGCTCACCTTGTAGAGCTCCTCGTCGAACTGGCTGAGCTGGGCCACCTCCTGCATCACCTCCTTGCGCATGAAGAAGGGCGTGTAGACGGGAGTGTAGCCCCTGGCGCGGAGGCTCTGCAGGGCGTACTGGATCAGCGCCTGCTCCAGGAACACCAGGGGACCCTGGGGGACAAGGGGAGACAGCGCCTGTCACACACCCCGTGCTGCACCATCCCTTCTTGCTCAGCAGGTCTGGGAGCACATTGAGCCCACGGCAGCTCCAGGCCAGTCTGTCCCATGCAGTGAGCGCGCCTCATGTTGCCGCAAAGAGCTCAGCGCAGCGGGGAGATGCCAGGACCCCCCGTCCCCCCTCGTTTTCCCCAGCTCCCCCTCCAGCTCCCATTTCCATGCCCGTGCAGGGGTCCGGACTCACACCTTAAGGAAGTAGCCGCGGCTGCCGGCAACAACAGCCCCCTTCTCGCCCTCGTAACCGTCCACCATCACCACCAGGTCCACGTGCGAATACTTCTTCCTGCAGCTGCAGTCGCCCCAGATTCGCTCCACCTTGTTGTCCGCGTCCTGCACACACACGGAGAGATGAAACGGGGGAGCCCATCACCTCAGCTCCCAGGTCTGTGGTGACACCAGTCTCTGCATCGCACTGGGCCCAGTCTGGGATCGCACGCTGCAGAGCCTGGAATCCCAGTCCCGATCCCGGCCAGTTGCTTATTATGCAGCCGCTTGGCAGCCGGCCCGGCCCAATTGTGTTCCCCGGCAAAATATTCCTGCTGGATGAATAAAGGCAGTGGAGGGAGATCCCGGACCCCGCTGGAAGCGAGTTTCCCATGGATTCCCCCAACAATGGCCGCGGCCAGCGTTGTCTGAGCTGCTCTTTGTCCACTCCCGGCAGGAAACGCTGTCTTGTCATGCAGATTTCATTCACCCGCCCGCCGATCTCGGGCTGGGGGTCCCTCCCCACAGCGAGCCCCCCGCTTGCGGCAGTTGTCTGGCTTTGATGAACCGTCGCAGCCGGCCCCAGGCGCGCTCTTGTCCCTACCTCATCGTTGCTGATGGGCACCGAGGGGTGGAGGAGGTTCCCGATCTCCCGCAGGCTCTCGAAACGTTCTGCCTCCAGCCGCAGGCGCTCGGCGTCGCACTCCAGGATGGCTTCATCAATGAGCAGACGGACTTTCTTGATCTGGGACACCTGCAGAGCCTGCACGGGGACCCGGGTCAGGCGGGGAAGGGAAGAAACCGCCAGGGATAGGGGGCTGGCAGCTGAGGGCGGTTAATCATGGACCCTCGCCTGACTGACACGAAGCTGTGGGCTGAACACACCGAACAACAGCCCCCGAAGACAAAGGACTGACACAAGTCAGGTCTGAAAGGGCCTGAGCGAGCTGCAGCATCACACGGTGCCCAGCAGCGCTGAGGGGGAGCGGGCAGCTCCCACAGCAGCCAAAGCTGGCCAGCACCACGCTCATTAAAAATGGCAGTTAACGAAGTGGGAAGGGGCACGGGCAGGAAGGAAGGGACTCGTGGAGGACACAGTGTGACTGCGGCTGCTCAAACCCCCCGGGCTGGGGAGCCGCCATGGAGCAAGGCTGAAGTGGGGTTTAGGTGAAAGACATGGGGCAAGAGCTGGTTGTCGCTGTGCGGACGGGGGGAAATAAGGATCCTGTGGCTCAGTCAGATCCCCCTCGCTTGCTGCTGGGGTTTCGGGTATCACACACCATCAAATCGGGCAATTACAGGCAATGGTCTGGACAAGCTGAGTGGGCCAGTGTCAGAGTGGGGAGAGACGGGGTCAGACTCACCCCCAGGACATCGGCTGTGAGCTCGTCGAGGTTCTGTGCGTCCTCTGGTACGGACTCATCTGTCCCCACAGGCTCTTTTTTCTGCAGGGGGAGGAAAAAGAAACCCCAGGAGGGTTAAAGAGTAAAGCTCCACGGTAAAAGTCTTCCACAACCACGCGAGGGAGAGGTCTGGAGAGCAGAGGCCTGGGGAAGATGCCCCCAGTTAGGAATGTCACACCAGTGAAGCGCTGCCAGCACTGTCTGCCTGTGTGCCTCACCTTCATCTTGTCCCCGATGGTTTTGCTGCACAGGTTCTTCAGCTTGTTCAAGTTATCGGCACGAAACCTGCCTAGAAACAGAGGGGAAGGTGCAGTCAGGTGCCGCACGAGCGGGAGTGGGGCCGGAGTCCCTGTCCAGCACCGGGAGGGGCCGCAAAGGGAGCAGGAGAGGGGACGGCAGCTCCAGGGACAGGGAGGGTTTGTGGGTGCGAGAGCACGGTGTGGGGCTGGTCGTGATGTGGGGCAGAGATGTGGGGAGCAGGGAACTCCCGTGCAAGGATGTCACTTGAGAACACCCCGAGTGACACTGCACTGGGCCACAGCCACAGCAGGACACCAGGCCAGGCTGGGCAGATCCAGGGCTCTGGGGCCACAGCGGTGACATTTGGTGAGGGGACCGGGGGGTCCTTCTTGGTGACACCAGGGCTGCAAAGGGCAGAGCCTGAGACACAGCTGTCCCCTCCCAGCACGGCAGCCCAAACCAGAAACACAGCAAGGCCAGAGAAGTTAGGGTGACATCCCTATGGGCAGCATCAGCCCCACGGGGCAAGATCCAGAGTCAGGAAACGCAAAAGGAACATGACACGGCAAACAGGACCCTGGCAGCCACCCACGGCCCCGCAGCACCGGCAGACGCGGGATTGCATCAGCCGGCTGCTCGCCAGCGCGTCCCGCCAGCCCCCGGTGCTGCACCCCCGGGACAGCCGGAGCGCGGGGAGGGGGCCGGGGCGCAGCCCCCACCGCCGGCCCGGAAAGCTGCCGGGTCCTGTGGGATGAAAGGCCCTTGGATAAAATTAAGGCAGCTGATGACAGCCCTGCCGGAGCCAGGGGACGCGCCAGGCGTGATTAAGCAGGGCCGGGCTCATGCACATCAAGGCAATGGGATTAAAAGCGTGTTTAAAGGTGCCTCTTTCATCCCGCTGCGGCGGCGAGGGGGACGGGGGCGCCCCAGGAACTGCGGGTTTTTGGGGCACCCACCCCTGTTCGCCTCCCACCACACCCTCCTCCACGCCTGCCAGATCCTGCGGCAGCGCAGGGAGCGGATCCATGGGGATCCCTGGTGGGGATCCATGTCCAGGCCAAGGGGACCGGGACCAGGGAGCTGCCCCAGGCGTGGGGAGGGGGAAAAGGGGGGAACCCGGTGGGAGACCCGCTCCCCAGCCCCAGGGAAGGGGTGAGGGGGATGTGAGCAGGGACAGACCCGGCCCCCACAGGGATCCACCCACGGGATCCCCCAGTCCCGGAGGGGAAAGATCCACGAAAGGGACGGGATGGGGCTGGGGAAGGGGACGGGACCCCCCAAGGGTCACCCCGCCTGGGGAGGGGGTTGGGGTCAGTCAGCACAGGGACATCACCCTGGGGCGGGGACACGGGGACATCACCTGGGGACAGCCTGGGGGGGCTGAGAGGGACCCCCCGCCCGGGTGTGTGAGCGGGGCCCAGCCTGGGACAGTCCCCGCGGGGGGCGACACGTCCTCCTGGGGGTCCCGGGGTCGTCAGGTCCCTCAGCCTCCCGGCCCCCCGCCGCACGTACACCTCCGCCAGGCGCCGTCCGCCCGCACCAGTGCGTCCACCAGCGCCGGGTCCTTGAAGCGTTTGAGCTGCATGTCCCGCACCATGGCGGGGTCGCCGCCCTTGTCGGCGCGGAACAGGTCCAGGTCCAGCACCATGATGGCGGCAGCTCCTGCCCGGCTCCGGCCGCGGTCGCTGCGTACGGCGCATGTGCGGGGAGTGACGCATGTGCGGGGGGTGGCGCATGCGCGGAGAGCGGGGCTGCGCAGCCGGCACCGCCTCCCGCCCGCCAGGCGGCGCTTGTGCGTGGGGAGGGGGAGCAGCGCCCCCTGCTGGAGCGGCGGCGGCGCAGCGGGTCCGGGCATCCCGCAGCGTCCCCGCGGGCTCTGGGTGTCCCTGGGGACTCCCGGGGGTCCCTCTGTCTGCTCGGCCACCCTCCGGGTATCCTGGTGGTCCCCGGGTCCCCCCATCCCCGGGCCCGCCCAGCACCCACCAGCATCCTCGGGCATCCCTGTGTGTCCCCAATTGTCCCCCACCACGGCACCCTATGGCACAACCACGGGGGTGACACGCTGACCTATGTGCCACGGCGGCGGTGGGCAACGCTGTGCCAGGAGCTTCCGGCATCAGGCACCCGCTTTGGGGTGGAATCGCCCAAATCGGTCAATTTGTGCTGGTGGCCACTCTGGCACGGGTGGGGGACAGGGTGGGGTACGGAGCCACTGGCGGCTGTGGCACGACGCGGTTGGCATGGCACGGCACAGCCATAGTGCACCGGCACTCAGCTGGAGCTCGCACACGCATGTGCACACGTGTGCTACACCTGTGCGCACACTCAACACTCCCTACGCTCACACCCACCCACACCCCCCCCGGTGTCCCGATGCCCAGCAGGACACGGAGCCATTGTACAAACCCCACACCTGTATTTGGCATTTTTTGGCGCTTGGCTGGGGGGAGGGGGACACACAGGGAAAAACGTACAAAAGCCGTAACGAAGCTCCGGTCCGAAGCGGGTCCCTAAGGCCACGTTGTGGGGGGGTGGGAGGGCGCGGGCGGCCCCCCCGCCCCGTCACAGCTCCATGGCGGTGCTGCCGGACGACGTCTTCAGCGGGACGGAGTCGAAACCGTCCGACGTTCGCTGCGGTGAGCGCGCGGTCAGCGCGTCCCCCGACCCCGGCGGGGGAAACTGAGGCACGGAGCAGCCACAAACCACCCTGTGGCTTCTCCCGGCTTGTGCTTCCCGCTCCACCCTTACCTTGGATGTGAGGGACTTGATTTTGCCAAAAAGCGATCTTTTGGTGGCGAAAAGCAGGTCGTCCTCGGCGTCCTCCCCCTCCATGATGGCGCAGCTGTCCGGCGCCGGCAGCTCGCTCTCCTTGGCCGCCGCGTTCATCACCAGCTTGGAGTATTTATACTCCAGCCTGGGGACAGCGAGGGGACAGGGACGGGTGGCATCAGCCCCCCTGTGGCGATGACCGTCACCCCCAAATCCCCCCAAACCGCTCACTTTTGGTTCTTTTTCCAGAAGTAGGCGGCGAGGGCGGCGAGCAGGACAGCGGCGCAGGTGCCGGCCGAGATCCCAACCTTCAGCCAAAAATCGGCGCTCCGGCAGCGCCGCACCCTCTGCGCCGGCAAACTCTGCCCACCGCGGCACAGCCGGGGCTCCTGCCACACGTAGGTGGTTCTCTGGGGGGATATGGGGGCTTAGGGGGGTGGGGGACCCCCCCGGCCCATCCCCGTGGGTGTCACGGTGGTACCTGGATGCCACCGACGCAGGCGCTGACGATGGGGCGATAGTGGCTGGCGGAGCAGCGGGGACAAGCCTCGCCCGTCACCCACAGAAAGTGGAAGGTGCAGCCGTCACAGGTGCCCTCGGGGCATTTGCTGGGGGGGGACAGGGAGAAAAGAAGAGGGGGAGGCTCGGCTGGCAGTGACAACGCAGGGTGGGGGACACGGTCCCCAAAGCAAAGCACCCACGGGATGCACCCCATGGTGGAGATGAGGGTGGCACTCTGGTTGGGGGGGGTGAGGATGGTGTCCTCCCCCTCCCCAAAGCCACCCCGGTCCCCAGCGTCGTCCCCACCTACCTGGGGACGCTCAGGGTGCCGGCGCCCGGGCGCAGGGGGTCACAGCGCAGGCGGATGGCGGTGGCACGGCCACCACTGCAGGGTTGTGTCACATCGTTGGACCTGCCAGGGGACACGGGGGGCTCAGAGTGGGGACAGAGGGGTCTCTGTGCATGTCCCCTGGGTCACCCACCCTCACCTGTAGAAGAAAACGACGTCGGGCAGGTCGGGGTGGCCAGGGGGGAAGTATTCGGGGGGGGAGGTGACGCCGTCCAGCGTGGAGCCGGCGGTGACACCTGTGATGACAGCGGAGTGTCCTGGTGGCACCGGGGTCCCAGGGAGGGGACAGTGAGGGTGAAGGCCACACACAGGGGTTGGGAGACCCCCCCAGGCTCACCTAGGAGTCGGTCGGCCAGGCTGACGGGCTGCGAGGACACGGGCGTCTTGTAGCCCATGACGTCGGGTGGCACCAGGATGGCCTGGCACACGTAGGACGTCACCACCCGCGCAGGGTCCCCCTCGCCCGCCGGCAGCCGCGCGTCCGTCACGTTGTCGGTGCAGGAGGCCATCTTCCTGCCCTGCCGGGGGGGGTGACAGGGTGACGCTGGTGGCGATGGCACACGCGTGACTCTGCGTGTGTTTGCACGAGTGTGCACACGCGTGAGTGTTTGCATGACTATGTGTGCACGCAGGACCGCAGGCATGCCCGTGTCTGCACAACGGCATGCCTTTGCACGGCTGCAAGTGTGTGCACGTGTTCGCAAGAGTGTGTACACGTGTTTGCGTGCGTGCATGTGTGTTTGCACGACTATGTGCACGTGCACGAGTGTGCGTGTGCATTTGCATGCATATGTTTGCATGACTGCAAGTGCGCATGTGTGTTTCCATGAGTGTGTAAATGTCCTTGCATGACTGTTTGTGTGAGTTTGCACAGCTGTGCACATGTGCATGTATGACTGCAAGTACACCTGTGTTTGCACAACTGCCCGTATGCGTTTGCATGTTTGCACGACCGCCTGTGTTTGCGTGACTGCATCAGTGCAGGTGTCTGCACTATATTTGCATGCACACACGCGTGTTTGCACTATATCTGCATGCACATATGCATGTTTGCACTATATCTGCATGCACACACGCGTGTCTACAATACATCTGCATGCACACACACGTGTTTGCACTACATCTGCATGCACACACGTGTATCTGCACTATATCCGCATGCACACACGTGTCTGCACTATATCCACATGCACACACGCGTGTCTGCACTACATCCGCATGCACACACGCGTGTCTGCACTATATCTGCATGCACACACGCGTCTGCACTATATCCACATGCACACACGCGTGTCTGCACTACATCCGCATGCACACACGCGTGTCTGCACTATATCTGCATGCACACACGTGTGTCTGCACTATATCCGCATGCACACACATGTGTCTGCACTATATCCGCATGCACACACGTGGGTTTGCACTATACCCACATGCACATGTGTGCTCCCACCCCCACGTGCCCCCACCCCACAGCCTGGGGGAGGCACTGTCCCCATCCCCATCCCCGTCCCCGTCCCCATCCCCGTCCCCATCCGCGTGCCGCCTGCCCGGGGTGCCGCTGTCCCCCCTCACCTGGTTGCCGCAGAGGCTGATGCTGAAGTGGTGGAAGTACTTGAGGCCCTTGGCTGTGAAGCTGGGGCCGCTGGCGAAGGCTGCGCCGCTGCCCAGCGCCGAGAAGTCGTAGTGCAGGATGTGGCCGGGCAGCGACAGGGAGAAGCTGCAGTTGTTGTAGCAGAGGGAGCGGAGCTGGGGACAGGAGGTGACATCAGGGACAGCTGGGGGCTGGCGTCACCCCAGCGGGGACAGGGGGTGTCACCCATCAGGGACAGCGGGGGCCATCCCCTTGGGAACAGGGACAGCTGGGGGGTTGGTGTCACCCACCCATGGTCAGATACTGTCACCAACCCTGTCACCCATTCAGGATGGCTCTGGGTGCTGCTGCCAAGCCCTGGGGATTGGCATCACCCACCCAGGATGGCCGGGCGGCTGGTGTCCCACCTGGGACATCTCAGGGACATGGGGCTGGTGTAACCCCACAGCATCACCCATGTGGATGGCTGGGGGGGGTTGGCATCGCTCGTGGGGACATCACCCCCCACCCCCAGGGACAGTCACCTGGTTGCTGCGGGTGCCGGGGCCGCAGGGCTGGCAGGCGGGGGTCCCGTCCGAGGGGTGACCCCGCAGGTAGGTGCCGGGGGGGCAGGGCTGGCAGGTCCCCGAGCTGCGGTCCACGGCGCTCCCGGGGGGACAGGGGGCGCAGGAGCCGGCCGGCTCGGGGGCGCAGCGCCGGCAGAAGGATGCGACCCCCCCCAGCACGTTGGTGACGTTGACCGAGTAGAGCTTGGCCACGTCGTTGGTGTAGCGCCGGCCCTGGCAGCGAGAGCGTCGTTCAGCATCACCAGCCCGCGCCCCCTGGCACCCGCAGCCCCCGGGGGTGTCACCCGTGTCCCTCACCGCCCCGTGGTAGGGGGTGCGCTGGAACGCCCACGTGAAGCTCATGGTGGCGTTTTTCTCCACGACGTAGGTGTAGGATTGCTTCCCCTTGGGGCCCGTCCACGTCTCCACCGGCGTGTTGCTGCGGGAGTTGACGCCCTGCAGGGACAAGGGAATGGCGGGATGTCCCCAAACCCAGCGTGTCCCCCCAAGTCCCGCTCCCCGTGCCCCCCCAGCTCACCACCATGAAGTAGAGCTCGCAGCCAACGCTGCAGATCGTTTCGAAGACGAAGGTGATCCTGGCCACCTCCTTGCTCTCCACGTCCTCCAGCACCGGGCTGGGAGGGCTGGGGACAGTGTGGGGACGGCGTGGGGACACTGCTGGGCTCTGTCCCGTGGCGATGTCCCCCTGCTCCCCGGGACACCCTGGCACTGGGGACACCTCACCTGAAGCCGGGGACCACCAGTGTGAGGATCATGAAGTCGTTATCGGAGGCTCCCCCCGCCGTGTAGATGTAGTCCCCGGCCACCTCCCAGCCTGCAAGGACACGGTGATGGCTCAGTGGTGTCCCCAGCTGCCCCTGTGGGAGGGGACAGAGGGACAGGCATCCTGGCGCTACCTGCCATCCCCTTGTACTCGAAGTTGATGCCGCTGAGGACGGTGGTCTCCATGTTGGGGGGCAGCACGTTCCACCACTTGTACTCCAGCCCCAGCGCCGGCTCGGTGCCCGCCGGGCAGCTGAGGCAGCCTGGGGACAGGGGGGGACAACCCTGCATGGGGGGGGCACTGCGCACGTGTTTGCGTGACCGCACGTGTTTGCACTACATCTGCGTGCACACGCTGCTGATTGCACTGGACATGCACACGCGTGTTTGCACCATACAGGCACACACGTGTTTGCACTATAGACACATGCACACGTGTTTGCACTATATATGCATTTATACATGCATGTTTGCATTATATACACACGCACACATGCGTGTTTGCACTATATCTGCATGAACATGTGTGTTTGCACTATGTATGCATGCATACGTGCATTTGCACTATATCTGCATGTACATGTGTGTTTGCACTATGTATGCATGCATACGTGCATTTGCACTATATCTGCATGAATGCGTTTGCGCTACATCTGCATGCATATGTTTGCACTATATACACATGCACACGTGTGTTTGCACTATGTGCACACGCATTGTCCCCACCGGGGATGCTGGGGACATCCTTACCAGAGCCGTTGGAGTAGGAGCCGTAGGGACAGGGCTGGCAGGCGCTGCCGTTGCTTTTGGCAAAGCCGGGGTTGCAGGGGGGGCACCTGGTTTTCACCCCCGACGGGGGTAGTTTCGCTGCCTGGGGCAGCTCCTCACTGCAGATTTTGGGCTCTGCCCACTTGAACATCAGCTGGGTCTGCCCGGGGGGAGCGGAGCGGCTGAGCTGCGGTGGGGGGACATGGGACAGCCCCCCGATGTCCCCCGGGCCGTACCTCGCCATAGGCGTCGCAGGCAGTGTGAGTGTAGAAATAATCCTTGTCGGTGCAGGGCGGCCGCGGTTTGCAGGACGCCGAGCCGGGTTCTGCCACCACGGGGGGAGAGGTGGCAGCTGAGCCATAAGGGGACATCACCGCTGTCCCCACAGGGTGCCCGTGTCCCCCCAGCAAGGGATGGCAGCTCCTCCCTGCCCCTCGCGTCACCTTCCCCAGCGCTGAGGGTGGGGGACAAGGGATCCGGGTGCCACCTGCGGGTGAGGGGACAGAGGGCGGGGACCCGCGGGTGTCACCTCTCACCGGCGTAGGTGTTGGGCTCGCAGGGCTGGCAGGCGGTGGCCCCTTTGCTGGAGAAGGTGTCGGCGGGACAGAGCTGGCAGGCGGAGGAGCCGGCGGCGGGGGCGAAGGTGCCGGGTTTGCAGGGGAAGCACTCGGAGGTATAAGCCACCCCTGGCAGCGGGAGGGGGCTCAGGATGGGCAGGGGGCAGCGGGACCCCCCCCAGGCTGCACCCACCTACCGGTGATGCCGATGTTCCGCACCAGCACCGGCTTGGGCACCTTGGACCAGACGGAGAACGCGGTGGTTCGCCAGTACAGCACGTTGTTGCCGCGGCTCAGTTCCACCTGCAAAAGGGGTGGGGGGTGCCGGGGGGTGCTGAGAGGGGCGGGGGTCCCGCTGCTGGGGAGGGGGTGTCACCCGTGCGTGGGGAGCTGAGGGACTAAACCCCATCTGCTGCCACCACCCACCATCCCCCTCTGCATCCCCACAGAGCATCCTCTCCCTGCGGGGGAACAGAAGGGACCCTGAGGGCTGTGCCGAGGGACCCCCCTGTGTCACCTCCCGCCCCCCCACTCACGCTGTGGAACTCCCAGCCCTTCTCCGTCGTCCGCATCCAGCGCGACTCCTCCACCGTGGGCTGGCACTGGTCATTCTGCACCTGCAGGGCCAGCGTGAGGATGTCCCATGTCCCCAGGGACCCCCCATGTCCCCAGGGACCCCCAGCACCTACAAAGAACTCGAAGACGATGCTGCTGTCGGGGTAGATGTACTCGAAGGACACGGTGCCCGACTGCTTGAGGCTGACGGCGTACATGAGGGTGGCCGTGCACTCGTCCGTGTTGGAGGCCACGTAGTCCCCAAGCGGCACCCACGTCGACCTGGGGCGGGTGACACAGACCCTGGGCTCTGTCACCAGCGTGAACCCCGTGGCAGCCAGGATGGGGACGCTGAGGGTGGATGTGACAGTCCCCAGGCGGGTGGTGCAGGGAGGAGGCGTTGGACATGGGGGCTTGGGGACAGTACGGGGAACCGCGGGGACCGAGGATGGAGAGCTGGGGACAGCCCAGGGGACACGTCACTGTGCTGGACCCTTATCCCTGGGGGATCTTTCTGTCCCTGAGAGGCGGGTGGGCTGCGGAAGGAGAGCGGGAGCTGCGCCGGGGATTCGGCTGAATAATTAAAGTGCTGCTGTAAGTAGGTTACAGCTGCGACTGCGGAAATGCTGTGGTGCTGGGGGGGCTCCGTGGCTTTGGTGCCACCGGCTGGCGGGGAGCTTGGTGGCTCCGGTGACACTGGTTGGCAGGGGGGTTTGGTTTTGGTGGCTGCTGGCAATGAGCAAAGGGCTGTGCTGGAAAATAAAGGCACTGGCTCGTGGTGCGAAAGTGGGGGGACTCCCATGGGTGCCCTGTCTCTGGGGTGGGTGTCCCACGGGGTTGGGGTCCTGCCACGGCGGGTGAGGATGATGTCCCCTTGCTGTGGCTGGGGTGTCCCTCACAGTGTCCTGCTGGAATCACCTCCCAGGGAAGGGGACAGGAGTGTGGCAGACATGGTGTCGGTGAAATGGGGTGCTGGCAATGCACAGGTGTCCCAGCACCCATCCTGTCCCCATGCCCGCTGTGCCAGGGTCCCCACATCCCAAAGCATCCCCCGGGGAGCAGCAGCGGGGCTCCAGCCCCCGTCCCCGTTGGGGACGAGCCGTGCCGGTGGCAGCGCGGGGACTCACGCCGTGCAGTTCTCCACCGCGTCGCCGAAGCCGTCGTCCACCTCCAGGCTGGTGGCCACGTTGGCGAAGCCGTGGGGCACCTCGTCCCACTCGTCGAAGCGGACGCCGGTGCCCAGCGAGTAGGTGCCCTCGGCGCAGGGCCGGCACGCCTGCGCCCGCATGTCCAGGAACTCGCCCGCCTTGCAGGAGAAAGCTGTCCCGTGCAGCGGGGGGGTCAGGGCGCTCACCCCCAGCTCCCCCAGCGCTGCTTCAGCCTCCTCATCCTCATTGCTGCTCTTTGGGTGCTCCCCATGAGCGGAGGCACCTGGCTGGCTTGGGGAGCCCTCGTCCCAACGGGCACCGCAGAGCCACAGCACCCCCAAGGTTTAGGGGGGAGCAGATTTGCATCGCCCCCATCGCATCCCAGCCTCCCCGGTGACAGTGACAGCGGTAACGAGCTCATCACTGGTAACGAGCTCATCGCTGCCGCGCAGACGGGTCCCGTCGCTGCCTTTGAAGCCGTCGCGCTGCGGCGGAGCTGATGAGACACTGCGCTCCGTCTCACCGCTCCTCTCCCCCCTTGCCCTCATTTCCCCCCCCGCCCGTCCCACACCCCAGGACCCCCCCATCCATCCCCCCAACCTTACAGCACTCGGTGCCCTTGACGGGGTCTGGGAGGCCGGTGCAGAGTCCCGGCGTGTGTGGCACGGCCACCCTCCAGCGTGACCCTGCGCTGTCACACGCTGTGTACTCGTAGTGGTACTCGGACTGGAAGAGAAAACACACGGGGGGGCTGTGGTTCCCAGACCCCCATAGCGCTGCCCCCCCGGGGCTGCACCCCTCCCGGCACACGCTCTGACTCCTCTTGTGTTGGTGGTTTTGGTTTAAGCTGTTGCTGTCCCACAGCATCCAGTGCCCTGGGAACCTGTGGGGAGGGATGCTCAGGGTGCTGGGGACTGCTCGGGGTGGGGGGTGTGAGGGTGGGGGGGTGCTTGGACCAGGGTGCTGGGGTCCCAGGGGACGCCAGGATGCTGGGCCAGGGAGATGCTGAGGCCAGGGGATGCCACGGGTGGGGCTTCGGGTAGGATGACCCCCCCAGAACATGTGCCCCCAGGGTTCCAAACCCCAGGGAGAGCTGGAGGGCACCCAGGCCACGCTCACACCCCCAGGACCTCCCTGACCACCCCACGGGACGAGACAACCCTGGCGCAGCGCTGGCACCCGGCACCGCCGCCCCCAGCACCGGCGGGCAGCCAGAGCCCCGCGCGGCACCGCGGGCCTTGGCGTGGCCCGAGCGCGGCCGCACGCGGCGCTCATTAAACAGGCTCCTTGGCGCAACCCGGATGCGCCATCCTGCTCGGGAGCCGTGGCGGGACCCCCCGGCAGAGCCGCTGGGAGGGAGGGAGAAGGGCTGGGGGGAGCGGGGCACCGTGACCCCCCCGTGCCGCCGGCAGCCGCTGTGCTAGCTCTGGCCCAAGGCCAGCGAGGAGCTGTGGGCAGGGACAGGCGCTGCCCCGCCGGCGCGGTTAATCCCCGGGCAGGGCGAAGGCCGGGACTGGCTGCTCCGCGGTTGGTGCCGGTGCGGTGGGGGGCACTGGGGGGGAGAGGGAGCGATGTCGCAGCCCCCCCGCTGCAGCATCCCCGGGGTTTCAGAGCCGGGCGCCGCGGCTTCGTGCTCCCGGCAGACGCTGGAGCGTGGCAGGTTGGCGAGAAAACAACACTTTGATGTTTCCCCGTCAGCTGGAAACAACGGTGATGGGAGGGGAAAAGGGGACGGGGGGGGACAGCTCTACCTGCAGCACTCCTCACCCACATACAGGTCCCACCAAGCCCCCCCGGCCCTGGGATGGGGACACAGAGGAGGGTGTCCCGCCCTGGGCCAGGACGGGGGCACCCAGGGGTCACCCCAGCAGCCCTGACCCCCGACATCGCTCTGGCTGTCGAGGGGTTCCCTTGGGAAGGGGGGTGGTTTCCCCTTCCCCAACTTTCTGCCCCCCCAGCACAGACCCGAGTGGCTGGGACGACTGACATTAATCGCTCCCCTTTGGAAAAGCCTATTTTATTTTTTGTTTAATCTTAGTAAATTGACCTAATTCAGTCCCGGGGTGGCTCTGCAGCAGCAGGGGGACCCCGGGCTGCCACCGCCACCCTGCCCGGCCAGGGAGGGACAGGGGCTGTCCCCTGCCAGGGGGACATGGTGACCGGGGACGTCACCCGTGGGAGCGATCCCTCCCGGGGACGGGCGCCAGCCACGCTCTATTGTTTCCAGCTCCGGGCCGTGGAACGAACACACACACACACACACACACACGCACACACACACACGCACACACACACGCACACACACACGCACACAAATGGATCACGGCACCAAAAAACTCAGTGGCCCAGATGAAAAGCGGCCGCAGGTCAGGGAGAGCCGGGGGGGCTGGGGACAAGGAGCCCACGGGGGAAATTCGGCAGCTGGCAGGGGCTGCCCCCGCACCGCTGTCCCCACGCTGGCCAGGTCCCGGTGAGGGGCAGACCCCCCAGCTTTCCCTCGCAGGACACTTTGTCCCCACTTGGCCACCACGTGCTGGGCAGCGAAAGGCACGTGGCCAGTGGGGACACGTCGCTCCTGCCGTCACCACCCCAGCAGCGCTCGTGTCTGGGGAGGGTTTGGGGACATCCTGACGTCCCCCTGGGGTCAGCAGTCGACCAGGACACGGGGACCAGCCGGGGGACACAGACGTGGCCCCAGGGACAGCCAGGATGACCCTGGTTGGGGAAGGGGGTGTCCCCAGAGACCCCTAGCAGCGAAGCCACCTCCCCCTCTACCCACCTCGATGCTCCCCATCCTTATAGAAGACCCCATGTAGCCCCCCCAGTGTATACATTCCCTATAGGAAGCCCCCGGGGATTGGTCGATCCCCTGGGAGCTCTGCCCCCGCCCCGGGCCCTCAGGGGGCCGGCCAGTCCCCCCTATAGGGACCCTCCCCATCCCCGGTGCCACCGGGACCCCCATCCCGGTCCTCCCCATCTCACAGGGACCAGCCCCGGACCCGCATCCCCCGCGCTACGGCGACCGGTTTCATGTACTGGGGGGGTAGCGGTTCCCTCCCCCGCCTCCCCGTTCCGGTACCGGTACCTCCTTGCAGACGTGCAGCCGCTCCCCGGTGCGGCCCGGTGTCACGGCGGCCGTCAGACACAGCGTGAGCAGCCCCCAGCGGGCCCCGCTGCCGGTACCGGCCATGGCGCAACGGCGGCGGCAGCGATCGGCCCCGCGCGGGCACCGGCCCCGCGGCCCCGCCCCCCGCAACGGCCCGGCCCCGCGCGCGCACCTGCCGCCACCTGCCCCCGCCCCCGGCACCGGGAACCGCACCGGACATCATCATCCGGGAACAGCACCGGGAGCGGTACCGGGCATCATCATCCGGGAACAGCACCGGGAGCGGTACCGGGCATCATCATCCGGGAACAGCATCGGGAACCGCACCGGGCATCATCATCCGGGAACAGCACCGGGAACGTAACCCCCGGGAACGGCCCCGAGCATCGTCACCCGGGAACGACACCGGGAACGGCACCGGGCGTCATCATGCGGGAACATATCCCCGGGAACGGCACCGGGAACGTGTCCCTGGGAACAGCGCGGGGCACGGGCGGCTGGGAACGGCACCGCCAATGTCCCCCCGGGAAGGGCACCGGGTGTCATCCCCGGGACTGACACCGGACACGTTCTGCCGGGAACGGCCCCAGCACCGGGGCTGCACCCCGGGAACGGCCCCGAGCACCCGCCGTGCACCGGGAGCGAAGCACCGGGACCGGCCCCGAGCAGCAGCATCAGCCCCCGGTAACGGCCGCTTCCCCGCGGCCCGTCCGAGCGGCGCTGCCCGGCGCGGGGGGGGCACCGGGGCACGGTCAGTGTGTCCCCGTGTCCCATGTCCCGCCCCCTACCGCAGGGCGGGGTGACAGAGAGTGACACGGCAGAGGGGACAGGGCATAGGGCTGGATGGGGGACTCAGCTGCCTGTTCTGGGCACAAGGGGCACTGCTCCAGCTGTGGTGGCACGGACAGACACGGGACACGGTCGTGGGTGGGGACACTCCTGCCCCCATGGTGGCTTGGGGACATCACACCTCCAGTGGCCCAGGGACATGGCTGGTGACATTGTGGCACAGGGAGGTGGCTGCACCCCGCAGTGTCACCTCGGCAGATGGAGACCCTGCGGGACCCCGCTGAGCTGGTGTCCCCTCCCGCAGTGTCCCCACAGTGCAGCCACTCCTGCCAGAACGGTGGCATCACTGGCTGTCCCCTCAGTGCCACTGCAGCTGTCCCCTTGTCACAGGCTGCCAGTAAAGCACCAAGGAGCACAACTGGGCTGTCACCCACGGGTGTGCTGGGGGGACACAGTGTGACCAGCCTCCTGCCAGGCCTGGGCACCCACACGATGCCTGCACGCCTTGCACGGCCCCGTGTGACACGCGCAGGTGGGGCTCACAGGGCCACCAGCGCCACACGCACCCTGCGTGGGGCTGGCACGGTCCTGTGCGAAGGGCACACGTGTGGGACGGAGCTGACACAGCCTCTTGCACACCTGCTGCACGTCCCGGGGCTCACACAGCCCTGTGCAAAGCTCGTGTTGCACAGAGCCCTTGCACACCAGCATGCAGCTCACACACGCTGCACAGTGCTTGTAGCGCCTTGTGCAAAGCCCTTGCACGCCACAGGCGGGGCACACGCCATGCGCGCTGCATGAAGTTCGCACGGCCCTGTGCGACACTGGCGTGCACCGCAGAGCTTGCAGAGCCCCGTTGCAGCTGCTGCACGGGCCCATGCAACGCTCGCACGGAGCTTGCAGAGCCATGTGCACAACTCTCGTGCACCGCGGGGCTGGCGGGGCACGACCTGCACACGTCGCACGGAGCTCGCACGACCCCGTTCAAAGCCCTTGCACGCCGCAGGGCCCTCGCAAAGCTGCCACACGCTGCCGGGGGCCGTGCGGAGCTCCCCCGGGGCAGGGCCGCGCTCGGGGCCGCGGCCGGGGCCAGGCGGCGGGTCAGAATCGCAGGGCGCTCAGCGGCCGCGGCCTCGCCTATCTGATCGACTCATCCCGCCCGCCGCCGGCGGCCGCACAGCGCCCGGGGGCTTCGCGGCGCCGCTTCTTCTCACCTCGGCTCGGCCCGGCCAGGCCCGGCCGATCAAATAAGATCAACGTGTAGGGGGTGGGGGGGAATCGGCCCGCGCCTCGCACACTCACACACGCGCCTTGCACACTCACACACGCAGGCTCCACACACGCACTCGAGCGTCGCACGCCCGTCGCACCCGCACGGACACACACGCACTAACAAACGCGCCCCACGCTCCCCGCAGCCGCCACCGCCGCACCCCGCCCGGCAGCGCCGCCGCGCCGCCTTTTATAGAGCGGCCGCGCAGGGCACGATGGGAAGAGACGGGGCAGGCCACGCCCCGCCGCAGCGCGCCCCCTGGCGGCGGGAGGACCCGCCCCGCGCACACACGTACACACATTAATAACCATAATACAGCATATATACAATACACATCTATAATACACACACATCTATAATACACACACATCTATAATACACACACATCTATAATACACACACATCTATAATACACACACATCTATATACACGCACGTGCCAATGCTATATATATACAGGACAGGAGCCACAGCTGCCCACAGGGGAACTCCCACTTTATTTACACATTGTGGTCCAGCATTTACAAACTGGGGGTGTACAAACCCCCCAGCTCGAGGGGAGACACCCCCAGTGGGGGACCCTGCACGCCCCTGGGGCAGCGGGGATCCCCCCTGGTGAGGGGAGGCGCTGTCCGCCCCCACCCCCCCAGGTCCCCGCGGCGGGAACTCGCTCTGACCCCTGCCAGGACACGGCGTTTGGCGCCAGGAGAACGTCCACAGGGGCACAGCCGGATCGCCCCTGTCACAGGGGGGCTGCACATGGATCTCCCCACCCACTGAGCCCCTTGCACGCCCAGAAACTTCTTTTCCCGCAGCTGAAGGGTGGCCTGGTGACACCCAGTGCTGTCCGGTGACACCAAAGCTTCCCAGCGGCACCCAGCGCTGCCCAGCCCCGCCGAGGGGGACATGGTGGGTTTAGGTAGAGTGTTGGGCCATGGCAGGTCCCCAGGGCCACTGCAGGCGGGGTCCAGGCTGCTGGTGGGGCGGGTGGGGTCGGTACCGGAGTCTCGGGCGGTGTCCCTGCACGGTCACTTCACCACCAGGACGTAGAAAGCCATGAGGACGCAGGACACAGCCACGGCGACGTGCAGGCGGGTGCCGATGACAGCGGCTGCGGGGCCAGGGCAGAGCGGGGTGAGACCCCCGTGTCCCCATCCTGGACTCTCTGTCCCTGTCCCATACCCTCACGTCCCCATCCCAGACCTCCATGTCCCCATCCTGGACTCCCATGTCCCCATCCTGGACCCTTGTGCCCCTGTCCCAGAGCCCCGTGTCCCCACCCTGGAGCTTCATGTCCCCATCTCAGACCTCCATGTCTCCATCCATCCCAGACCCTCATGTCCCCATCCCAGACCTCCATATCCCCATCCTGGAGCCTTGTGTCCCCACTCTGGACTCCCATGTCCCCGTCCTGGACCTTTGTGCCCCTGTCCCAGAGCCCCATGTCACCACCCTGGAGCTTCACATCCTCATCTCAGACCTCCATGTCTCCATCCATCCCAGACCCTCATGTCCCCACCCCAGACCCTCGTGTCTCCATCCCAGACCCCGTGTCCCCATCCTGGCCCCCGTGTCCCCGTCTCACCCTTGTAGAAGACGCCCCAGACGCCGCGTTTCTCGGAGAGCAGCCAGGCCTTGAGCCGCGGCACCTTGCGCAGGTACGCGCAGGTGCACACCAGCAGCAGCCCGAACACCAGCAGCCCGTCTAGAGAGTAAACTGGGGGGAGTCTCAGCGGGGGGGCCCGGGCAGCCGGCACCCCCGGGGACACAGACCCCCGGGGACACAGACCCCCAGGGACACAGACCCCCAGGGACACAGACCCCCGGGGACACAGACCCCCGGGGACACAGACCCCCAGGGACACAGACCCCCGGGGACACAGACCCCGGCTCCCCGACAAGAGACCCAGAGCCCCCAGTTCCCCGCACAGAAACGGGACCCAACCTCCCAGTGTTCCCCCAAGGGACCCAGAACTCCCGGTTTCCCCCCTAAGGGGACCCAGACCCCCAGTCCCTCCCGCCGCCGCTCAGACCTCCCGGCTCCTCCCCGTCCCAGGGACCCGTCGCTGAGCCCCCGGTGCCCCCGCCCCGCCCGGTCCCGGTTCCCCCCCGGTGCCCCCGCCCGCTGGGCTGGTGCCGGTTCCCCCCCGGCGCCCCCGCCCCGTCCGGTCCCGGTTCCCCCTCGGCGCCCCCGCCCGCCGGACCGGTCCCGGTTCCCCCCGGTGCCCCCGCCCCGCCCGGTCCCGGTTCTCCGCTCACCGTTGGTCATGACAGCGGCGGCGCCCCCGGCGCTCCCGGCCCGGCCGCTCTGCGCATGCGTGGAGCCGCTCCTCCCCCCCCGCCGCGGCCAACGCGACACCGGAAGCCGCAGGCTCAAGCAGTCGCGTGCCGATGGCGCCAGGCGCGGCCAGCCGACAGCCGAACCGCCCAGGCGGGGAGGGCGAGCCAGCCGGCGGGAACAGGCAGCAGCAGTCGAGCGCCTATGTAGGGGGCAACACCAGTATCGCCCAGTATCACCAGTGCACCAGGAGCTCCCAGTGCGCACACTCCTGTGCACCCAGTCCCCATCTCAATCTCCCAGCAACCCCAAGTCCTCCCAGTAACAGTCCAGTGCACTCACTCCCCATCTCAGTCCCCCAGTAACCCCCAGTCCCTCCAGTAACAGTCCAGTGCACCCACTCCCCATCCCAGTCCCCCAGCAACCCCCCGGTACCCCAGTAACTCCCAGTCACCCCATAACCCCCATTCTCCCAGAGCATCAGTCCCCATCCCAGTTCCCCAGTCACCCAACAGCCCCCAGCGCCCCCAGTATCCCAGTCCCTCCAGTAACCCAGTGGATCCCAGTGCCCCCAGTGGGACCAGTTCCTCCCGCAGTGGCAGTGGGCACGATGCCACCAGCCCAGCACAGGACACGTGTCAGCGTCCACTCAGCCCCATCAGGGCTAATCCTGAGGCTTAATGGCTTTTGCTGATCGGAGCGAGGCCACCGTCACCGTCACCGTCACCGGGGGAGCACACGGGTAATCAAACGGGCTCAGTGGAGCCACAACCCGGCCCATGTCCCTGCGTCCCCCCGGACGTGGGGACAGGGACCGTCAGCATCGGGGACATGGGGCTGTCGCAGAGCAGGAGGGTGAGTGGTGGCAGCTGGTGGGGGTGGCCGAGGGACAGGGACACCCCGAGCCCTGGGCTGGGTCCTCCATCTCCTGTACTGGAGGACATGGGGGGATGACAGGGGCTGCCCTGAGGTCCATCCCCAGGCTGTCCCCACGCTGCCCCCAGCGTCACCCTGGGGACCCCTCACCATCCTTAGGTTCCAGAGTTAACGTGGAGCAAATCCATTCAGCTCTCCCTTCCTTGCACCCACCACTGGGAGGGACACAGGGGGTGCCTGTGGGTGACAGCCGTGGGGGGACAGAGGTCCAGCCCCACAGAACTCCTTGCTGAAGGCGTCCCCTGCAGTGTCCCCAGCCCAGGCAGGACACGGAGCCAGGGACCCGCTGAGTGTCCCCGTGTGACCCCGCTCTTTGCCTTTGCCAGGGTGACAGCAACGCCCCGAGGAGCAGCGCGGCGCCGGGTGGTTGCTGGGGCGACCGGGACCCCGGGGGTGACAGGGACCCCAGGGGGGATGGGGACCCCACCCCATGGTGACCCATCCCCCGCTGACCCCTGCCACCCCTGCAGAGGGTGACGGGGGCGATGTCCCCTCCCTGACCATGGCCACTGATGGCCACGGGGGCCTCATCCAGCCCAGGAAGTTGCCAAACCCGGTGCGGGAGTCCCGGAGCCACCGGGAGCTGCACCGGGAGCTGCTCTTCAGCCACAGCAGGTGTGTGGGGACGGGAGCTGGGGAGGGACAGGACGGTCCCCAGCCTGGTGGCCAAGTGGAGGTGGCCTTGTCAACATCCGTCTGTCCGTCTGCGCAGGGGGCTCCTGCTGCGGCACCGGGCAGAGCTCCCGCGGGTGCTGGAGAACCGGCGGCTGCGGCAGCTGGGGGAGGAGCTGCGGGGACCCCCCTCCGACCTGGAGCAGCAGCTGAGGAAACGCCACCAGAGGCTGGAGGAGGTTTGTGGTGTCCCTCTGTCCCCTGTCCATCCGCCCCAGCCCTCCAGCCCTCCTGCCTTCGCCTCACCGTTCTCCATCCGTCCATCCATCCGTCTATCCATCCATCTACCTGTTCATCTTTTCATCCTATGATCCATCCATCCTATGATCCATCCACCCTATGATCCATCCATCCTATGATCCATCCACCCTATGATCCATCCATCCATCCATCCATCCATCCATCCATCCATCCGTCTACCTGTTCCTCCGTCCATCCTATGATCCATCCATCCATCCTATGATCCATCCGTCCATCCATCCATCCACCTGTTCATCTGTCCATCCTATGATCCATCCATCCTATGATCCATCCATCCTATGATCCATCCTATGATCCATCCATCCATCCATCCATCCATCCATCCATCCATCCATCTACCTGTTCATCCATCCATCCTATGATCCATCCATCCATCCACCTGTCCATCCATCCATCTGTTTGTCCATCTGATGATCCATCCATCCATCCATCTGTTCATCCATCTGTCCATCCATCCATCTGTTTGTCCATCTGGGGGGTGGCCGAGGGAGACTGTGTTGGAGCGATGGGTCAAGGGATGGTCGAGGGTGGCCCGGTCATTGTGTCGGGGTTGGTGGGACACGCTGGGTCACGGGGACAGCCATGGGGACCCGGGCAGGGACTCACGGCCGCCCCTCGGTTCCGCCGGCAGCAGGAGCGGGGGGCAGCGGCGGGGCCGGACCCTCGCCCCGAGTTCCTGCTGGTGCGGGACGGCCTGAGGAAGATGAAGGTGGCAGAGGCGGCCGCCCGGCAGACGTGAGCAGGACCCGGCGCAGCAGAGCGGGGGCTGCTCCCCCTGTGGTGCCACACCGGGGTCCCCCACCCCCGGCATGTCCCGGCGCTGGCACCAGCACCCAGCACCGTCATTCTGGGAGAGCTCGTGGTCAGAGTGGCTGCGGGTGATGCTGCTTCGGTGTCCCCAGAGCGGTGAGAACCAACGTGCCAGGGCTGGAATGAGGTGGCAGCGCCGGGGCGGCATGGAGACACGCGGGGACGTCCGGGGACACGCGGGCAACGGTTGTACCCAACCTGCACCTGCTCTGGCTCGCTCTGGAAACAAAAAAACCCCATAAAATAAAGGTTTTCGTCTGTTCTTCTCAATGCAAATGTGACGGGGACAGGGCTGGGGAGGGCGGTTGGCGGCGCTGGCGTGGGTGGGCGCTGCGCGGTGGGGACAGAGGCTGCAGGGCGGGCTGGTGGCCAGCAGCTCAGATCGGTGATGATCCCACCAGCAGGTTGGTGTCACCCGAGGCCTTCAGCCACCGCCCGCCGGCGCGGAGCCTTCCTCAACCCCTCCATCTTCCTGTCCCCTCTCCTTTTTTGGGGGAGTCTTCCTTCTCGTCGTGTTTTCTTCGTTGTTTTTCTGTTTCCAAAATTACACGTGCTTCCCCTCCTGCCCCTTCCACCCCGCAGCCCCTGCCCCGTTGGGAAGGAAGTGCGAGACGATGTTTTTGAGCAGATTTCAGATCAACAACTCAACCGCGGGGCTGGGCGCTCAGCACCGCCCTGGGCACCGGGAGGGCGCCCGGCCGCCCCCATGGCGCCCGAGGAGCTCGTCACCTCGGATGACTACGAGTACCCACCGGTGACCAGCGCGATGGAGAACCGGTGGGTGTCCTCCAGGGGGGAGCTCTTCTTCACCACCATCTTCATCCCCATCCTCTACTCTATCATCTTCCTCCTCGGCCTGGTGGGGAACCTCTTTGTCATCGTGCTGATGGCCAAGAAGAGCAGGGGCAAGAGGATGGTGGACACGTTCGTGCTGAACCTGGCGGTGGCCGACGTCGTGTTCGTCTGCACGTTGCCCTTCTGGGTGGCAGCGGGGGCGCAAGGGAACCGCTGGCTGCTCGGCGAAGGGCTCTGCAAGCTCAGCAGCTACGTCATCGCCGTCAACCGCTGCTCCAGCATCCTCTTCCTCACCGCCCTCAGCGTGGAGCGCTACCTGGTCATCAGGAAGGTGCTGGACACCAAGGTGATGGGTTCCCAGAGACACGTGCGCGTCACCTGCGGCGTCATCTGGGCGGTGTCCCTCCTCCTGGGCGCCCCCACGCTGCTGTACCGGCGGCTGGACGGGGACGACTGCTGGGATGAAGATGGAGAGGACTTCAGCCTGGCCATGGTCTTCCTCACCTTCCTCCTGCCCTTGGGAGTCATCTCCTCCTGCTACTGCTCCATCTACTGCCGGCTCCAGCGCCACGTCCGCCTGGGCAGGGGTGTCCGGCGGTCCCACCGCGCCATCGTCACCATCGTCACTGCCTTCCTCTGCTCCTGGCTGCCCCTCAACGCCTGCAAGGTGCTGCTCTTCTTCCTCGCCAAGGGGATGCTGGTCCTGTCCCAGGGCCAGGAGGTGGCCCTCAGGTGGCTGGTGGCCACCAGCACCTGCCTGGCGTTCGTCAATAGCTGCGTCAATCCTCTCATCTACGCCCTGATGGACGGACACTGCCGGCCCCGATGTCCCCTCGGTCCCCGTGCGCCGGGGACGGGTCCCGGAGCAGCCTCCCCCTCCTCCACCAGCGACTCCAGCCTCCTCTTCGGTGTCTGGACCCGCTCCCGGTGCAGGACCCGGCACCAGCCGGCACCGGGGGGCACCCCGCTGAGTCCCCCCGCCTCGTCCCCAGGTGCCACCGCCGTCCCCCCCGGTCCCCAGCTGTGACCCCGGTGCGATCCCCCAGGGACCTGCCCCCCGGATGCTCTGTGTGCGGGGCAGCTTTGTAACAGCAACCCGGTTTGAAACCCAATTAATACAAATTCAGCCTTATCGCTAATGATATCTTTTAGTCTTTGAGCTGTTTTTACCACTCAAATCCCGGTGAGATCTGGGGACATTGGGAAGCCGCGGGTGGAGGGGACGGTGCTGGGGAGTCTGTGGAGGTGCTGGGCAGTGCTGCTGCCTGCGCTGCTGTCTGCGTCTGCCTGGGGTTGGCTTTGCTGCCTGCACCCTGCCTGGGGTTGGCTTTGCTGCCTGCACCCTGCCTGCACCCCTGGCCTGCGCCTGCCCTGCTTGCAGCTCTTCCTGCCTGCACCCCTGCCCGCATCCCCCCACCTGCACCGCTTGCTGCTCTCCTGCCTGCAGCCTCTCCCTGCACCTCTCCTGCCTGCACCCTGCCCGCGCCCTGCCCGCACCCTGCCCTCCCGTCCCCGTGGCCATGGGACCGTCCCGTGGCGCTGAGCAGCACTTTCCACCGCCTGCCCCACGCTGGCAGTGCAGGATGTGGCCGACTCGCCCGCACCAGCCGCCCTGATTCATCTCACGCCTCAGCGGTGGCCACGGCAGCGCCGTTCCCACGACCTGGCACTGCCTGGCACTGCCCCGGCACAGCTCTGGCACTGCCTGGCACTGCCCCAGCACAGCTCTGGCACTGCCCTGGCACAGCTCTGGCACAGCTCTGGCACTGCCCGGCACAGCTCAGCTCCCGGCGTGTCCCTGCTCTGGGAAAGGGCTGGTGGTGGCAGTGCCAGGGCGGCACCGCCGGGCTCAGGTCCCCGCCTGCTGCCGGTGTTTTGGGGATGCCAGCCCCTGGGAGACCCCCCAGCCATGGCGGGGATGGGGACATTGTCCCTGCACCTGGCCTGCACCTGCACAGCTCTGCAGATGGAGCCTCCACCGGCGCCGTGCCATGGTGTGCCGGGCTGTGCCGGGCTGTGCCGTGCTGCACCATTTCATGCTCCGCCATACCACAGGGTGCCAGACGGTGTGAAATTGTACCATGTTGTGCCACACTAAGACGTGCCGTGCCACGGCATACTACCACACCATACCATGCCGTACCATACTGTACCATACCATACTGTACCATACCATGCCACCCAGTGCCCTACCATGTCGCATTGTTCCATGTCTCATCATGCCACACCGCGCCATATTGTACTGTATTGTACCACACCACACCGCACCGTACTGTGCCATACTCTGCCACCCTTTTCCACCACACCGCATCGCACGCGTCCCCCCGTGCGGTGCGGAGCCTCCGGGCCGCCTGTGCCGCCGTGGCCGCGGCGGGCGGGGGCCGCGGCGGGGAAGGTGTTGCTCACCCGCTCCTCCCTCCGCCTCAAGTCAGGACTCGTCCCCGTGTCCCGGCGCAGCAGAGCCGGCAGCACGGCGAGCGCCCAGGTAAGGCATCGCCCCCCGCCCCGCCGCGGACCCCAGCCCTCCCTCCCCTGCCTCAGTTTCCCCAAACCGCTCAACCTCCCCCCGGGGGAAACTGAGGCACGGTGAGGGGGGGGAAGCGATGCAAACCCGGGGATGAGAGCCCCCTCTGCCCCACTCCCACCCACGCGCTGCCCCAACACCAACAACAAGGGGGTGTCGGGGTATTGGGGGGAGCCACTTTCCCAGGGCCAGCAACCCCCTCAACACAGGAGCCGCCTCCAGCCCAGTGGAAAGGAAATAAAACTGGGAGAGGCTCCCAGCGAAACCGGCCAGGGCGGGAGCGAGGCCCCCCCGCCGCACCCCGACCACCTTTGCCCCCGGGATGGGTCTCGTCCTGGCAACCCCGGCCGCCGCACACGTGTTCGCACACCTTTGTTTATCGTAGGACCTACAAGAAGGCAGGCAGAGCAAACACGGCCTCGCCTTCCTCCCCCTCTCCGCCATCACCGGAGCGGGCGGCCGGGAGGGCCGGGGCAATGCTGAGGGCTGGGGGGGGTGCGGGGAGGGGTGCACCCATGGGTGCTCCCTGGGGGGTGGCGTGGGGACACGGCGTCTCCACATTGTCACCCGTAGGGTCCCGGCCCGGCATGGGGGAGGCGAGTGACACGGACAGCGGGATCATGCTGCACTCGGGTGAGCGCTGGGGGGGTATTTGGGGGGGTATGGTCTTGGGGTGCCCCCATCCCACACGTCCCCTTATAGACGTGGTCCCTCCAGCTGAGAACCGGGCACTGCGGTGCATGGGAACACATAAAAGCTCGGGGGGGGGGAGTGGGAAAGTGGAAATGGGGGTTTCCCCAGTTTCGGGGGGGGCACCCAAGCGTGGGGGGGCCCGGACCGGCTTTGACTCAGCCGCGTTTCGCCTAGGGGTGGCTGAGTCAGGGCGAAACCTGCCCCGTGTCCCCCCCCGTGCTGGGAAGTCACGGCTGCCCGGGGGAGCCCGAGCACCCGTGGGTGCTGCTGGGGGGGAGTGCAGAGGGGCTCACGGCTGCTTGTCCTCGCTCTGTGGTTTTTGGGAAACCGAGGCAGGGAGGCTGGGGGGGGCGGTGGGGGGGTCCGGGTGCATTCAACAGATGTCCCTCTGTCCGCCCGTGTGTCCCCAGGCCCCGACAGCCCGGTGTCCCCGCTGAAGGAGCGGGCGCAGGCGGGGCGCAGGCAGCAGCAGGCGCTGGAGATGCGGCTGGAGAGCTGCGTGCAGGAGCTGCGGCGGCTCTGCCTGCGCGAGGCGGTGAGCGGGACGGGGGACACCCTGCGGGCCCCACCCCGCCCTGGCAGCGGCTCAGTGTCCCCTGTGCCGTCCCCAGGAGCTGACGGGGACGCTGCCCCGCGAGTACCCCCTGAAAGCAGGTGAGAAGCCCCCCAAGGTCCGGCGCAGGATCGGTGCCGCCTTCAAGCTGGATGAGACCCTCGTCCTGCGTGGGGCGGTGAGGGGGTCCCTGGGGTGCCAGCGGAGCAGGGGGTCTCTGGGGTGGGTGGTGTGGACCCTTCTCCATCCCATCCCATCCCATCCCATCCCATCCCATCCCATCCCATCCCATCCCATCATCTCTGTCCCCATTCTCATTCTTATCCCCAGTCCCCTCTCCATCCCCATAGCCCTCCCCATCCCATCTCGTCTTCAGCCCCATCCCATCCCCATCCCCATCCGCTCTACCTATCCCCATTCCCACCTCCATCCTCATCCTCATCCTCCCGTCTCCATACCACTCCCATCCCAGATGTCCAAGCGTCACCCAGAGATGTCACCATCCCATGGGCAAAATTCCTATTCCCCCTGTTTATGCCAAACCTTTGATAGCGCGCGGGTGTGGTGGAGGTGGGGGGGTGCCAAATGTGTCCCCTCCGTCCCCAGGACCCGCTGAGCGCCCTGGAGCGGGACCTGGCGCTGCAGCTGCAGATCGCCAAGGCCGCTCGGCGCCTGTGCCGCGAGGAGAACATCAGCAAGGGGCTGCGGAAGCGGCGGCTCACGGCCGCGCACCGCGAGGAGCAGAAGCTGAAGGACCTGGAGAACGTCCTCAACCGGCAACGGCTCCTGGCTGGCCGACGGCCACTGTCCGCCGGCGCTGGGACCAGCGCCACCGAGGGTGAGCCCCCCGTGTGCCCCACTGTGTCCCCCGGGAGCTGGTGGATCACTTGGGGGATGCTGGAGGTTGGGAGAGGTGGAAATGGGGGCAGGTTGATTGGGTGTCCCTGGTGAATGCACCCCGATGCTCCATCCCCTGGGAACACGCCCCCTGGGTGCCCCCCAGTACGCCATCCCCACTGGATGCACCGCAATCTCCCATCCGTGGTGACTGCAGCCCCCCAGATCCACCCAATGCACCCCCCCTGCAGTGCATGCACCCCAATTTTCCATCCCCTGTGATTGCACCCCCCGGGTGATCCCCAAAACACCATCCCTGGTGCATACACCCCAATATGCTCTCCCTGAGGGATGCACCATGGTGAATGCACCCCAACACTTCATCCCTGCTGAATGCAGCCTCAGGAGTGCACCCCAATATGTGATCCCCAGTCAACGCACCCCAAGACTTCACCCCCATGACTGCAGCCCATGACTCCCCCCAGTCCGCCCTCCCCAGGGGTTGCACCCCAACGGGTGCCAGGATTTGGCCCGGCTGCCGTGTCCCCGCCGCGGCGGCACCGTCCGAGCGGGTCCCCACTCGCCCCCACATGTTCCTCGGCTCGTTCTCGGCCACCCCCCGGTGCTCCCGCATCCGTCACCTCCCGTGCACCAGTGACACGGTGGCGGCGGCTCCATCCCTCCCAGTGCCCCCAGTCCTGCCCAGCACCCTCCTCCCGCCCGGCCGGGCAGGCTGGGAGCTGCCCGCAGCAAAGCCGGCGCAGGGCTCGGCAGAGCCGGCCCGGCCGGTGCCGCCACCGCGGCGGAGCGTGTCGGGACAGGCGGCGGGGAGCGGGGAGCGGAGCCCCGCGGGGACGCGCTGGGTGGCGGCGGGTGCCGTGGGAGAGTCTTGGCAGGCGGCGGTGGCACCGGCCCCGCTCTCAGCCGTCCCCGTCCCCGCAGAGCTCAGCACCTCCGACGAGAGCTCCCTGTCGGACGCCGTCCTGCTGGAGGAGGGTAAGGGGACAGAGGGGACAGGGCGGGGACGGCGTCCCCCATGTGTCCCCTCCATCCCAACCTTCCGTCTCTCCCGCAGAGGAGGCGCAGCCACCAGGACATCCCACCCCCAAGGACCCCACTGAGGCGGAGGGTTTGGGGTCCCCCCCAGGACCCCCCAGCCCGTGGCAGGAGACCAGCCTTGACAGACCCTACGAAAAGGGCAATAAACCCAGCGTGGACCCCGGGGATGGGGAAACCTGGGGCTCCCGGTGCTACCCCAGGTCCCCGCCGGTCACCCCTGCTGCCCCCGGCAGCCCTGGCCGAGCAGCCTCGCCGGCGCCCAGGGCGGGGGACGTCCCTCCCTACCGCTTCGTCCCCATCAGGACCCTGGTGCTGTGCCGGCAGGCGGGGTCCAGCGCTCCCAGCACCCCCGAGCCATCGGGCCGGCGGGGACAGGCCCAGTCCCTGAGGTATGTCCTGTGCACGGGGACAAGGGCTTCTGCGAGGGTGGATGCAGGCAACCCTGTGGGGAGGAGGATGGAGAGAATCCTATGGGGACGATGGATATAGCACAATAGGCTGGATGGAGCTAATCTCATGAAGATAATGGAGCTAAACCCACAGGGAGGAGGTTGGAAATGATCCCATGGGATTGATGGAGCTAAACCCATAGGGAGGAGGTTGGAAATGATCCCATGGGATTGATGGAGCTAAACCCATAGGGAGGAGGTTGGAAATGATCCCATGGGATTGATGGAGCTAAACCCATAGGGAGGAGGTTGGACACAGAGCCATGGGGAGGAAGATGGAACTAATCCCATGGGGGGAGGTTGGAGGTAACCCCAAGGGGAGGATGGAGCTAAAGCCACGGGGAAGATGGAGACAACCTTATGGGGAGGTTGGAGATAACCCTATGGGGAGGATGGACATAAATCCATTGGGGAGGAGCATGGAGTTGACCCTATGGATACAACAGACCTAACGCCATGGGGTGCATGGAGTTGACCCCATGCAGGGAGGATGGAGATCCTCCAGGGAAGGGCCCGTGCTCAGGCGCAGGCCCTGCCCGCAGGGTGGAGGCGTGCTGGCCGCCGGCCGAGCCGCGGGGCCGCAGTGCCGTACCCCGCCGGCGTCCCACCTACTACACGGTGACGGTGCCCACCTCCTGCGTCCCAACCCCTGCGCACCACTCGGGCTCCGACGACAGCATCTCCGACCTCTCCAGCATCTCCCACGCCACCTCCCCGGGGAGCAGCAGCCCCGACGTCTCCTTCCCGCGCCCCCCGCTCCCACCGCTCCTCGCCGAACCCGGTTATTACCCCCGGGGTGCCCACCGCTTCCTGCCGCCCGCTGGCGCCCCAGCTTTCCTCTACGAGCAGGATCTGGCCCCGTTACGCTACCAGCGCCTGGTGCCCTCGCACAGCCGCATCGTCCGCACCCCCTCGCTCAAGGACTACGCGCCAGCGGCGGGGCGGGGGCTCTCCAAGGCGGCCGTGACCGAGGAGCTCAAGTCGTGGCACCAGCGCGCCCGGCTGCGGGGGGCCCGTCCCCACTCCCTCGACCGGCAAGGAGCCTTTCGGGGACCCCATGGTGGGACCATCAGGGACGTGCCCATCAGCTGCGGAGTCCTGCCGCGGGCTCAGGTAGGACATGGGGGCTGGTAGCACAGGGATGGGAGTGAGGATAGTGGGGATGTGCAGAGTGGGGCGCATGCCAGACAAGTGGGGACCCGCAGCTGTGCCCCCGCAAACACCCCCCACCCAGGGATGTGCACCCCGGGGTGCTGCCCCAGCGTGGGGCGCGGTGCCCACACCCACGGGCTCCTTCTCCCACACAGGTTCCCCCGATCCACGTCCTGCGGCGCTCCGCGGACGGCGTGCCCGTGCAGGTCTACGTGCCGGAGAACGGCGAGATCGTCACGCAAGTGTAAGCGTGGACCCCCCCGCCCCCACAGCCCGGGGGGGCACAGCCTGGCTGGCCCAGGGACAACGGGGACAGGGACGTGCCACAGGCCCCTATCCTGGTGTGGGGACACAGGCGGGAGGCGCAGCCGCTCCCCCAGCACCCCTAGGGTCCGCGAGGCTGGGACTGGGTGGCTGGGGCTGGTCCCCCCGCCATGTCCCCTCACTGTCACCGTGACCCCAATGCTGATGGTGTCACTGCGATCCTCGGTTTGGGACTTCGGTCTCTAATAAACATCGTCATTAGGGTGTTCTTGTCAGACTCTAGGGATGTGTCACCCCTGTCCCCAACCCTGTCCCCTGCCAGCGAGCCCTTGGCCCGGCCGGGATGCGGGTGCTGGGGACGGGAGGGAGTGGAGGGAAAGGCTTGAGGTGCAGGGGGTGTGGAAATAAGGGGTACCGGGGAGGGGAAGGGCAGTAACGGGGGAGGGCACTGCCGGGGGGGGCCGGGCTGCCATCCGACCTCCGGAGCCGCCCCGGAGCAGCCCTGCCCGGCCGTGCCCGTGCCCGCGGGGCCGGCGGGGGCGGACGGGGGCCGGTGGCTGCGGCGGGAGGTCCCGCCGCGGGGGGGCACCGGGCAGCGACCGAGCGCCGCCGGGCTGCGGCGCCACTGCGGGCCTGCGCCGGGCTGCACCGGCACCGGGGGACACAGGCACCGGGAGCGGCACCGGCCTTCTTCCACCGGCACCGCAGCACCGGGAGCGGCACCGGGCTCCAAGCGGCATCGCAGCACCGGGAGCGGCACCGGGCTCCCACCGGCAGCAGCCCCGCGGCACCGGCACCGGGGGTCGTCCGGGCTCCCAGCGACCCCGCAGCACCGGCCGCAGCCCCGCCGTCTCGGGCCCGCCCCGCAGCCGCTGCCGCACCGCAACCGCAGCCGCCGCCCCCCGCCCGGCCCTCCCGGCCCCGGGCAGCGCTGAGCGGGCGCACCGGGCCCGGCCCGGGGATGGGGCCCGGCGGCGGCGGCAGCGGGTGGCCCCTGGCCGGGACCGTGCTGGTGGCCGTGGCCACCTCTCTGGGTAAGAGACGCGGGGGGTCCCGGGGCGGCTGCGGGAGGAGGGCGGTGCCACCCTGCGATGGCACCCGGTGCTACCGGCTGTGACCGTGACCCTTTGCACGGAGGCTGCTTGCACCGACGTGTCCCACTGAGCGCTGCTCCCAACACACCGCACCCATCTGCCACTTTTGGGGTGCCCCCAAGAGCCGCTTGCCCCCGGGAGCAGCGTGCAGGGAGCCGGGATGCCCAGTCCTGGGGATCTGGGTGCTTCCCACGCATGCGGCCGTGCCTCAGTTTCCCCACTTGGCTCTGAGTTGCTCTGGTCCCTCTGGGCAGTGAGTGACCCCCATATGAGACCCCCGAAGCCTCTTGGAGCGGGTGGGGAGCGAGCTGGAAGCCCTGGGGGAAGGAGCCCAACCCCGGTGCCTTCCCGGCTGCTGTCCCGGCGCCTCCGGCCACCCCCGGGGCCTTGTCGCGGGGCTATTTCTGGGAGCGCAGGTGGCTCTGGCCAGAAATAGAGCCGGGAGGCGCCGCTGGAGCAGCGGGGAGGGGAGGAGGCCTGGGGGGGCCTGGGGGATGGGTATGATGGAGCAGGATCCGCAAGCATGTGGGGCAGGATGCAGTGGGGTTGGGGAGGGAGACATGGGGCAGAATGGAGCAAGATCCAGGGGGACATGGGGTAGGATGGAGTGGAGTACAAGGGACAGACTGAGCAGGGTATGGAGGAATGTGGGGCAGCATGGACAAGGGGACAGGGGAAGACATGGGGCAGGATACAGGGGGATATGGTGGCAGAGGGGCATGGGGGGACACAGAGCAGGGTGCAATGGGGTATGAGACAACATTTGGTGAACGGAGGATGTGGCCGGTGCTGGCACTGCTGGGGATGGCGCTGGCCGGGCTGGCGGTGCCCCAGGTGCCCCCAGGTGCCCTGTGACGGTGGCTGTCCCCAGTGGCGGGAGGCGAGGACTGCCTGTGGTACGTGGACAAGAACGGGTCCTGGCACCCCGGCTTCGACTGCGAGTTCTTCACCTTCTGCTGCGGCACGTGCCACCAGCGGTACTGCTGCCGCGACCCCCTGCGCCTCATCACCGAGCGCCAGCAGCGCCACTGCCTCGCCTTCAGGTGCCGGGACCTGGGTGCTGAGCTGCATACATGGGCACTGGGTGCTTGCTTTTGAGTATTGGGCCCTGGGGATTGGATACTGGGTGCTGGTGCTGGGCGCTGGGTAGTGGAAGTGGGTGCTGGGCACTGGCATTGGGCAGCCCCTTCACAGGCCCCGCTCCCCCACGTCCCCGCGGTGACATCCCTGGGGGGTCCCACAGCCCCAAGACCATCGCGGGCATCGCCTCGGCCGTGGTGCTCTTCATCGCCATCGTCACCACCATCGTCTGCTGCTTCATGTGCTCCTGCTGCTACCTGTACCAGCGCCGGCAGCACCTGCGCACCCCCCTGCAAGGTGGGGGAGCTCTGGAGGGGTCTGCGGGGACGGGAGGATACAGGCGCTGGGGTGCAGGGGGGGTCCTGTAGGAACAGAGTGGGGGGAATTGGGGCACAATGTGGGGTCCTAGAGGGATGTAGAGGGGCATCGGGGCGGGGGGGTGGCAGCTGGGTGCAGGATTTGGGTGCTGGGGAGGGCAGTGTGGTGCGTGCTGCTGAGAGCACCCCAGTGCCCGCTGCTGCCCCCCACCAAGGGCCACGGGCACCCCTGGGCACTGCGGGGCTGTGTCCCCAGCCCTGTCCCCAGGTGCCGCAGCCCCCTCTCCATCTCTCCCACAGGCCCAGAGATCCCGCTGTCCAGCTACCCCCCCGCAGCCCCCATGGCGCCCTTCCCTATGGACCCCAAAGCCGGCCCTGCACCCCCCCAGCCCGGCTTCACCCCCATGGCTGCGTACCCACCGTCCGCCCCCGCTGCCCAGTACCCACTGTACCCCTCCGGCCCCCCCGTCTACAACCCCACAGGTGAGCACTGGGGGGGACAGACACCCCCCTGTTACCCATGGGGGCACAGAGGCCTCGCTGGGGGCTGACACCCCATCTCGCCCCCCACAGCGCCTCCACCCTATGTCCCGGCACAGCCCAGCTACCCCGGAGCCTGAGCCCCCGTGGGGACCCCGGCGTCCCCCTCCTGCTGCTGGTCTGCACGGCCGGGCTGGGGCTCTTGGGGACCCCGGTCACCCCCCTGCGGGGCCAGGAGGGTGCTCCGGTTGTGGCCGGATCGGGCCCTTCCCGGCCGTCCCGGGTGACCCCGCGCTGGCAGCACAGGGCAGCTCTTGTCCCGCACACTGGGCCCTTTGTGGTGCCTCTGCCCTGGGCACCCACGGGGGGGACAGCCGGGGGTCCCCCGAGGGCCGTGCATGGCCGCACCCCTGCACACCCGCGTCCGGATTCGGCCCCCCCGGGGTCAGCATTAAACCACGTCTTGCGCCCCACACTTGGTGTGGTCTCGGTGGCTCCGCGCCAGGGGGCAGAGCGCCATGCCCCTCCCTGGGGAGCTGTAAGTGGGGGGACATGACTTCTCTCCACTCCCATTCTGCTCCTGGGGCTTCTCCATCCAAAAACTGGGTTGGGATGGATAATCCCCAGCAGTGAGCCAGCCCGGGAGCGCTGTTGCCCACCCAGCCCCACTGCTCGAAACTGGGGCGTGAAACCATCACCAGTGGCATTTTGGGGCAGAAAGCAGAAGATTCAGTCCTGGGGTGGGGGCTGTGGGTGCAAGACAGATTCCTCCACCCACCCCACCCTGTCCCGAATCACTGGAGCTGGGACCTGACTCCCTTTGCAGCTGCTGGTGAGGAACAGGCGCCCGGGGGGCGTGATTCACCCCGGCTATTTGGCTGCTCCGGGGGTGATTCATTCCCCCACAGCACCATCACCAGGAGGGGGTCCAGGAAGGGGGGGCGTTCAGCCACTGGCTAAATTTGGGATCATTGAGATCATCGCTCCGGGAAAGGGAAGTCACATAGACCCCGCTGGGGGCAAGCTGCGGCCACATCTCCCAAGGGACCACTCGGTCCCAGCATCCCATTGCCCCTAAAAACCCTGCAACGAGCCTGGGGAGGGAGAGCCGGGGGGCAGCTCTGAGTTTTATTTAAGTGGGTTGAATGGGAAAAAAATAATAATAATAAAAATAATAAAAGAAGCAAGCCGGGCACTGGGGGGGCACGGAAAACCCGTCCCCAGGGTGGTCCCCGGCGGCCGTGGGCGCACACAGCCAGCTGCGTGGGGCTCAGGGCTTGGGGACCACCTGTCCCCGGAGGTAGAGGTCACGGATTTCGGCCAGGCTGCGGCTCAGGCCGCCCAGCGCCTGCGCGATGCCGCGCAGGATGGAGCTGGTCTCCCGGCGGCTCTCGGCGTATTCCCGGCGGAACGCCCGCATCTCCTGCACCAGCCGTTCGTGCGACTGGACGACGCGTTTCTCGGCCGGGGTGAGCTGGGCGCAGTCGGCTGCCCCGTCCGACAGCCGCGTTGTCCCAGTGGGTCCCGCTTCGCCCGCGCTGCAGTTATTGAGATGCTCGGCCTCTTGCTCGAAGAGGATGCTCGGGAAATCGGAGCCCAACGGCTCCTGCTGCCCGCCCAGGTCACCGAGGGAGAGTTCGGGGGGCGCGGGGCAGGGGGGGCTCCGGCTCCAGCCCTCGCCCAGCTCGCCGGTGCCGGCGCGGGGCAGCCGGCGCTCAGCGCCGCGGCTGGGGACGCTGTCAGTGGCCGGGCCGTGGAAAGGCTCAGTCTTCACCTCCACCGGCTCCTCCTTCACCGGCTCCTCCTTGACGCCTGCGGGACAGACAGAGAGCGCGGGGCAGCTGGCGGGACCCCTCGGCTCCGACCCCTTTCTACCTCTGCATCCTCTGTCCCCATCGCTCCGTCCCCGGGAACTCCCATGTCCCCTCCTGGTCCCACCTGTACCTACGTGTCCCAACAGACCCGTGTCCCTCATCGTGGTTCATCCCCATCCCACGTCCCCCGTCCCTCTCCTGGTCCCAGTACTCCCATGTCGCTGTCCTGAACGTGGTCACCCATGTCCTGCATGGCCCCGTGTCCCTGTCCTGGTCCCCACATGTCCCCGTCCTAGTCCCAGTAACCCCCATATCCCTGCCGTGGTCCCCATGTCCCTGACCCCGTGCCCGTGTCCCGGTCCTTCGCATCCTGTCCCGTTGGTCCGCGTCCGTGTCCTCCCGCCCCGCTCCGCGCACCCACCGTGCGGCGCCACCCCCTCGGCGCTGAGGAGCGGCGGTTCGATCCCGGCGGCGCCTCGCGGTCCCCAACCGGTGGCGGGCCCGGGGCCGAGCTCCGGCGGGCCCGGCCCGGATCCGTTGCCGTTGCCGTTGCCGGTGCCGGCTCGGCCGGCGGCTCGAACGGCGGGTCCCTGCCTCTCCTGCCGGTGCCGGGTGATCTTATCGTTAGCGCGGCGGCGCAGCCCCCGCCAGCGGTTCTTCACCTCGCCGATGTCGCGCTGGTTGCGCCCGGCGGCGTTGATCTTGTTGGTGATGCGCCACCAGATCTTCTGCTTCTCGTAGGCGTTGACGGTGCTGGCGGCGGCGCCGAAGAGCAGCTGCTCGTACTTGAGCACTTCGCTCATCAGGATGTCGATCTCCTGCAGCGTGAAGTTCGGCTTCCGCTTCAGCAGCCCCCGCCGCGCCCCGCCGCCGCCCGCCGCCATGCTCGCCGCCGCCTCATGGCGCCGCCTCGCCGCCCATGGCCCCGCCGCCCGTGGCCCCGCCGCCCGTGGCCCCGCCGCCGCCGCCGCGCCTTTTGTCTTGCGACGTCTCGCCGATACCGAGCGCTCCGCCGAACGGAGCGGAGCGGGGCCCGGCGGCACCGCGCCCCCTGCCGGCCGCGGCAGCTCCGGTGCGGTTCCGGTACCGCCCCCTGCCGGGAGACACCGGCCCGGTTCGTCGCGGCGCCCCCTGCAGGGCCCCGCCGGCCGTTGCCGCCCCCCCCGCATCCCTCCCAGGTTCGCTCCGGTGGCGCGACCCCTGCCGGTCGCCGGTGGGCAGGTCACACTGCCGGCTTGTGCGGCTGCGGAGGTGGGGGGCGTCCGGTTCGGGGTGTCCCGGTGGCCCCGGTTGGGTGGTGCCGGGCAGTCCCGGGGTGCCCGGTTTGGGGGGACCCGGCAGCCCCGGGGGGCGCAGTTCGGGGTGTCTGGGTGGTCCCGCAGTGCCCGGTTTGGGGTCCCCCCGCTGCCCGCAGGGACCCACCGGCGCGGCCAAGGCGCTGCCCCCCTGCAGAATGCCCCAATATAGGCATTTCGCCCGGTTTCGGGAGTTGCTGCTCGGTCAGTGTCAGCACTCGGGGCCCCGGGTGCGGAGTGTCCCCGAGGCAGGGGAAGCGTCGGGTGAAGCTTTATTGCTGCTGCAGTGGCCGCACTCGTACAAACCGCGAACGACGCTTCACGCCGGGAGGGCGCGCGGGGCAGGCGCCCCCAAACCTGCCTGGGGGACAGGCAGCGTCCCCGTGCCCCCGGCGGAGCTGTGGGCAGGGTTCCCCCTTGCTCCTGTCCCACCAGGGGTCCAACCGCCGGGCGAGCCCCGTGCTCCCCAGGGACACTTTGGTGTCCGCAATGGTGGAGCGGTCTGGTCCGGTGTCTTGTCAACAAGGTGGAGGGTCATGAAGAGGGGAAAAAACCTCACACCCAAATTGGGCTGAAAAGCTTCAAAAACGGCCCTGGACGGGCTGGGCTGTGGCACAAAGCGCCCTGGGGACCCGGTGGTCCCCGAGCAGGGCCGGCTGTGGGCATGCAGGTGATACCCCAAGCCCCTGTTCCAGGGGCTTCCCCCTTCTCCGACCCCCCCAATTCCTCCCAAGGGCCAGCCTGCACCCCACCGCTGTGCCTGCACCCCATCACTCCCTGGCCACCTGGAGACCCCGTGGGGGCGCAAGCTGTGACGATGGCCGGGCTGTCCCCTGCCCCTCCGGGTACCTCCGTTTGCCCCAGGGTGGGTCCCCCGGGTGTGGGGTGCCGAGCCCCTTCAACACGCTCCGAGGGGCGTCCCGTAAGGACCAGCTCTGCAGACCCCTCTCCTGTGTCCTCCGCATCTCCAGAGCGCACACGGTGCTGGCAAAAGAAAGAGCTTGAAGGCTTCACAACCGAGAAAATAATAAATACGTCTTCCTCCCACACCGCGTCCAGCGGCCGTGCTGGTCCTGCTCGAGGCCGGCCCTTCCGCCGTCTGTCCCAGAGAGATCGCTGCTCCTCGGTGTCGGTCACTGCAGGTCCCAAAGGGCTGTCACGGAAACAGTCACAAGCAGGACGAGTGTCCTGGGCTCTGCCGCGCCGGGCGAGAGCCGTCCCGCTCCCTACTGCAGCAGCTTCGGTACCTGCACCTGCCGGGGGAGACACCCGGTCACTGCGGGGAGCAAGGGACGAGGGGTGGCGGTTTGAAACTAAAGGAGGGAGATTCAGGCTGGACATGAGGATTAAATTGTTGGCGCTGAGGGTGGTGAGAGCCTGGCCCAGGTTGGCCAGAGAGGTGGTGGATGAACCATCCCTGGAGACATCCCAGGCCAGGCTGGACGGGGTCTGAGCAACCTGAGCTGGTGCAGATGTCCCTGTCATGGCAGGGGGGGCACTGGGGGAGCTGGGGAGGCCCCTCCACCCCAAACCATCTGTGACTGTGTGATCTCTTGGCCAGGCTGGTTGTCCCCAAGCTGCAGTTCAGGGGTAGCCCAGCCAGGGACACAAACCACCTGGGACACATGAGATATTTTAAGGCATCGCGCTGGGACCAGCGCTGGAGATGCAGCCTCTCCAGCCACCCTGGGCCTCCTTCCAGCCCAGAGGTGTGCGCTGACCCACTTGCTCTGCAAGGGGTGCTGCAAAAGGACGGATCTGCCCACCCCATGTGCCCAGCAAAGGGATGGATCTGCGCAGGGGCTGTGACCAGGACAGCCCTCACCTCTCCACTACCCAAGCGACAACAGATGTGACCTCAGACGTGGCTGGGGGTGGCCCCACCACGGCCCTGCACTTGCCTTCTTGAGCTGTTTGAGGTTGCTGGAGCGGATGGCCGCCAGGAGCTGGTCCCGTGAACTCTTCTCCTGCATGGGCAGCGCACGGTCTCCCAACTTCCTCTGCGTGGCTGGCGAGAGCGAGTTCCTCAGGTTCTCGTTGATCAGCGGTGGGGCGAGCGGAGGAGGAGGCGGGGGCGGCGCGGCGGGTCCCCCCCCTTTCTTGGGTGAGGTTTTGGGGGAAGCCTTGGGTGACGGCTGTGGGGATGGCTTGGGGGATCCCTTCTGCAGGGCTCCAGGCTTGGGCACCTCCAGCAGGTCTTTCTTCTCCCCACGCTCCTGTGCCAGTTTCTGCTCCTGGAGGCGTTTCTGCCTCTGCTTGTCCATGTTCCGGCTCAGCAGGTTGGTGACAGTCATGCGTGGCCCGGCCAGCTCGAAGTGGTAGCCCAGCTTCAGGAGCGTGGTGTTTTCCTTCAGGAGCTTGGCGATCTCCATCTCCGTCTTCCCCCCGCAGATGTGCCGCTGGTTGTGGAAACGCAGCTCCGTGAGCGTGTTATTCTGCAGCAGCGCCCGGAAAATGGCCAGGATGCCCTTGCCCGTGATGTGGTTGGAGTCCAGGTTGATGCTCGTCAGCACCTTGTTGGACTTCAGCATGATGGCGATGGCGAAGGCCACGTGGTCGTCGGCACGAGTGTTGGCCAAGGCAAAGAGCTTGACCACGGTGTTGAACTCCAGGGCCTCGGTGAAGCGCACCAGGGTCTCGTTGTTGATGCAGTCTGAGTTGTTCACGTTCACCTCGGTGACCTCGGCGTCGTTGTTCTTCACCTTCTCGATGAGCTCGTCGAAGATGCTGGAGGCTTCATCATCCTTGGCCTGATCCGGGGAGCTGCCGGTCGTGGGCTTGGTGGGGCTGCTCTCGGCTGCCGCCTTCGCCTCCTGCTTCTCCTCCTGCTTCTCCTCCTGTTTCTCCTCCGCCGCCTTCTCTGCCTCTGGCTGGGATTTGTCCTTCTCGTCTGCCTTTGTTTTTTTCAAAGCTGAACCCTTTTCCTCTTCTTTTTTATCTTTTGCTTTCTTATCTTCTCCCTTTGTATCTTTTTCTGCATCTTTCTTTGATCCCGAACTCTTCTCTTCCTCCTTTTTGTCCTTCCCTTCGCCCTTCTTCAATGCAGAGCCCTTTTCATCCTTTTTGTCCTTCCCTGTCTCCTTCTTTGCTGACGAGTCCTTCTCTTCTTCCTTTTTATCCTTCCCTGCGTCCTTCTTTAACACTGAGCCCTTTTCTTCCTCCTTTTTATCCTTCCCTGCGTTCTTCTTTAACGCTGAGCCCTTTTCTTCCTCCTTTTTGTCCTTCCCTGCATCCTTCTTTAATGCTGAGCCCTTTTCTTCCTCTTTTTTATCCTTCCTCGTGTCCTTCTTCAACACTGAACCCTTATCTTCCTCCTTTTTGTCCTTCCCCATCAGCTTTTTCTCCATGGCCTTGAGCCTGTCGTTGATAGCCTTCTCCTCTTTGGGCTTGCTCTCAGCCTCAGCTTTAGTTTTTGGGTCTGTTTTCTGAACACTTCCTTCCTTTTTAGAGTCCTTCCCCACTTTTGTATCTCGTTTCTGGGCCAGGTCTTTGGAAGGAGCTTCCTTTCCCTTTTCTTCTTCATTCTTGCCTCCCTTATTCCTCTCGCTCAACCTGCTTTCCTAACAAGACAAAAACACCCAGGCGTTACAGAGACAGATGCCTTCGACCTCCAGACGCGTCACCTCAGTCTCATTGTCCCCAGCTCTGCACCTCTCACACAGGAGCAGCCCAACATGCCTCCCATGCAAGCAGGGGAGTGTCCCCAGCCGGTGGCACAGGTGACACTGCTGACGCAGCACCCACAGCCAGCCCTGCGCCTCCTTTGCACAGGACTTTGCATTCCTGAGCTCCCTGCAGAAAACCAAGGAAATGGGGTCATGGTGTTTATTGCTTTGTAATGTGAGATGTTTTCCCAGCATATCTTAGAATCATAGAATCACAGAATCATTTTGGTGGGAAAAGCCCCTCAAGATCATGGAGTCCAACTGTTCTCCCACCCCTGGCACTGCCCCATGTCCTGAGAACCTCATGTCTGTCTGTCCAGCCCTCCAGGGATGGTGAGTCCAGCACTGCCCTGGGCAGCCTGTTCCAATGCCCCACAGCCCTTTGGGGAAGAAATTGTTCCCAAGATCCAACCTCAACCTCCCCTGGTGCAACTTGAGGCCATTTTCTCTCATCCTGTCACCTGTTCCTTGGGAAAAGAGACCAACACTCTCCCCAAACATCAGCTATGAGACACCTCCACTCCCATTGGAGATGAGCCAGCGCTCTGGGCAGATCACTGAACACACAAGATGCCTCTGGGAGATGCAGCTGTGACACCTTTAGGAGCTCCCTGGGCCCTCCCAGGGCTGGGACAGCACCACAGCTTCACCCAGCGCCCTGAACCCCAAATCGGAGCCCAGAGACCCCACTGTGCAGCCAGGCCCGGCGCCTCCTCCAGACGCTGCCCTGGCCCCGGTACCTTCCCGTGGGCTCCATGCTCTGCCGTCCCAGCATTGCTGGCCCTTGGGAACGGCTTTTTTGTGGGAAGAACTGGCCTGGCTGTGAGCGGGGCAGCTGCTGGGACTGTTTGTACCTGGCGTATAAACAGATGCCATCTGGGACGAGAGAGTTGTTTATTTAGTTAAGAGATTTCTTGGCTCCCCGGCACGGCCCGGAGCAGGTGACAGAAAGGCACGTGCCAGCGCCCTGCAGAGCCCGAGCACAGCCCTGCACCCCAAATGCAGGGCTGGGGCTCCCAGGCCCTCTGTAAGTGCCCAGCTCCACCCGCAGCAGCAGGGGACGAATTGGGAGCAAAGACTTGTAGGCAAGAAATTGGATCCATGTTTCTAAAGCCAAAGGTCACTCTTGCCCACCTGGCACTGCCTGCACGAGACTCTGCATCCCTGGGTGGCTGGGGACACCTGCAGGGCCAGGTCACAGGCCTGTTGTTCCAGAAGCTCTTAGGGCTCAGCAGAGGAGCTGCGTGGCAGGATCATAGAATCACAGCATCATTTGGGTGGGAAAAGCCCCTTAAGCTCATGGACTCCAACCATTCCCCCACCCCGGCACTGCCCCATGTCCTGAGAACCTCATGTCCATCTGTCCAACCCTCCAGGGATGGCGACTCCAGCACTGCCCTGGGCAGCCTGTTCCAATGCCCCACAGCCCTTTGGGGAAGAAATTGTTCCTAAATCCAACCTCAACCTCCCCTGGCGCAACTTGAGGCCGTTTCCTCCGGTCCTAAATGTCTGGACGATGTAAAAGAGGAGAAAGGAATGGATCCTGCCCCTCGGTCTCAAAGCTCTGGCTGTCCCCGCAGCCATCTTGTCCTGCAGGCCAGGCCACCAGCCAGGCTGTCACCACCAGCGCCAGCCCTGTCCCCTCTCCATTGCCATCTTGAGTCCTGCCCGCTCACTCCTCTCCGTCGTGCTGACATATTTACCTTGGGTACCTAGAAACCAGTGCCGCCGCACCCCCTCCTGTGCCGTTCCCTCTGCCACGAGCACCATTATTAGGGGAATATTTTTACACAGCGTGTCAGACCTTTAAAAATAAGCCTAATGAAAACAGCCTGGTACTTGGCTGATTAATCACCAGTGTTTTGATGAACTGAAATGCCTTCCCGTTTCCTCTAAATAGACTAAAATGAGCATTGCCATTGCTTGTTAGCATTTGTAACCCTCAAACCCGCTCAGATGTTTCCTTAAAAGGCAAAGGAGACTGGGAACTTCTTGCCTGGAATCTGAGCGTTCGCAGCACCGATGCCGGGGCTGGAGCAGAGGGGACGGAGCAGAGGGGACGGAGCAGAGGGGACGGAGCAGAGGGGCTGCCGTGCTCTGTGCCGGGCGCTGGGGATGGGATGTGGCAGCGAGGATGTCGCCTTCTGCCCTGGAAGCCCCCACAGCTCGTTTTGGGGTGGAAAATTGCTGGTTAGGTGGTGGGCGTTGATCTGGCTGTTTGCTCAGCACAGTGGATGAGAGCTGGTCACCCCGCTGCACCCACAAAGAAGGAAAGAATGGAAAGGAGAGGGAAAAGGGAAAAGGGAAAAAAGAAAATGGAAAAGAAATGAGAAAAGAGAGAGGAAAGGGGAAAGGAAAAAAGGGAAGGAAAGGAGATCTCCCAGGGGCAGGGATGTCCCCTGAGACTGTCCCACTGCATGGGGCAGTCCCTTGAGGTGGCCACAAAGGGGGGTGGTTTTGCACTTGCCATCCCTTGGTGTTGGGTATCTGTGTTTTGGGCATGTGAGAGGGTTGCTGGGGCTGAACGAAACCACACCAAGCTGCCCAAGCTGCCCCTTTCCTCCATCCCTCGGCCAATTTTGTCTCAGGGACAACTCAGGGCCAAGGACATTCCTGGAGAAAACGCTGTGTCCTTGGCCGGGTCCTGAGAGCCACTAAACCCGACCCGAGGAGCCGGAGCAGGGACGGCTCCTGCGCACCCCGAGGGGCTCCCCGCCCGGACCGTTCCCGGGCACCAAACAGGTTCTCTCTTGGCACACGTGGATGTTTTTGGCACAAAGCGAGGCTGGAGGGACCTCGGCTTGAGCGCGGGGTCACACGCAGACCCGGGATGACCCCCCGGCCATGCTCTGTGTGCTAAAGCCCAGAGTGATGTAAACAACTTCTTGCCCTGTCCCGCCTCAGCTATTATTGTTATTTTAACGAGGAGCTCAGTTATTCCTCTTCCCTTTGGCTCAGACCTTTCTGGCCCCAAATATCACTGTGTCTCTGCACTTCCCAGGCCAATGTTTTTAAAAACATCCCCCTAAGATGCAGCGCAGCTCCCCAGAGACCGGACAGCTTCTGGCCCTGACTTTTGTCTTGCTTTGCCTTCATTGCCGAATTAAGGCAGATACCAAATGTTTCAACTGGGTTTCCTTTAATAGAAGAGCTCCAGCCCTTCCTTGGTGATATGGAACCGTTTTCCAGAAAGCCCTTAAAGCCGCTGGGTGCTCTGCAAATGGAAACTTTAATTTCTCTAACAAAATCTGCTTTTACAAGTTGGAATTTTCTCTTCTACCCATCATTTTACCCACTGATTTCCTCCCTTCCTCCCAATCATGGACACTTCCCATCCCATTCCCAGTCGATTCCTCATCTGCCCATGGTTAAAAACAAGCAGCATCACTAGTGATGCCAAACACAAGAGTCTCCCCTGTCTGAAAAGCAGCTTTTCCAGCGTCAGTGCTGGCTGGGATCACCTGCAAACCAGTGCGGACCCTGCGGTGTCACTGGGATAACTGGTCCCGTAACAGCGTTTCTCAGGTTTGTCCCACGGCGCCTGCGTTTCCCCAACACGTGACAGCGCAGTGGGAAAATAAACCCGGGGCCACGGCGCTTTGTGTCCCCCAGCCCACGCCAAATGCCACATACGGAGCTTGGAGAGGGGCGGAGGCGACTATTTAACCCCTTGTTCAGGTCTCCAAAACAAACCTGCACTTATTGATTCTGCAATTTCCACCTTTTTCTCCATGTTTTTTCCCAGGTCAGGAGAAGACCCCCCTATAATAACTCTGTACATAAATAAAGAGCTATCTCCAAGTGTTCACGGACTTATTAGAGCTCAATTACTCATCCAAGGTACCGCTGGGTGACCTAGAATAGATAAGGAAGTAGAGCTAGAGCAAAAATAAAAGGAGTACCCACATAAGCCTCTGCTCTGCTTACGCTGCTGATCGTCCTCAGCCCTGTCCCGTCACAGCAGATGCAAATCCTGGGACACGAAATCTGCCCATGACTACATAGATAAATACTTCAAGTCGCCTTCTTTCACTTGCTGGCTCAGCCTGCCGTGAAAATCCAGGGAAACCAAATGCTTCCCAGCCTCCCACGCACAAAGCACATACCAAATACTCTTAGTGCAGAGGTTAATAAATGTTACAGAGAACTGGGACTGGCTCCCACTGAGGTGAAGCACAAAAAGACGAGAGGGACTGGCATGAAGCTTTCCAGCTCAAAGTAAGCTATTCAAGGATTTGCCAGGTGAAAAAAAGGAGATAAACGTATCCAAATGAAAATAATTAATTTTAACTGAACAATAAACATGAAACAAACAGCTTGGGGCAAAACCTGCTTCTCAGGGTGACTTCCACAAAGCAACAGATTTTTTTATATTCCACAAGAACTAGAGAGCGTTTGCACAAGAGGAATCGAAGGGACTGACAGTCCGGAGATCTCCAAAGGAGAAAAAAACAGGAGGAAAAAGCAAGGCAGCCCGAGAGATCGCTGTGACTGCACCGGCCGCTGCAGCCCTGAGAGATCGCTGTGACTGCACCGGCCCCTGCAGCCCTGAGAGATCGCTGTGACTGCACCGGCCGCTGCAGCGCCTGCAGGACGCGCCAGCTCTGCTGCCAGCGCTGCCACGGGACGTTCGAGCAGAGGCAAAGAGAGAATCCCCAGCACCAGCAGGTTTTGGCTTTGTGAGTGACACCAGGACTTCAAAAACCACCCTGTTCCCTCCCAGGGTGCCTGGACCAGCTCCCGCCTCGCTCCCCTTCTCGGGTGTGTGTTTCCCATCTCATCCCCTAACGCAGCCCAGCACGGCTCACAGGTACATCCCTGCACCGCTCCACAACACACGGCTCACGCGCGGGGAGATGTGCCTTACGTCTACCGACTGCTCCCTCTGAAGACGTTTCCTGGTCTCCTTTTCGCAGTGGTTGAGCGTCGCGTCGCAGTTCTGCGGGCTGGGCGGCGAATTTTCCGTTTGGTTTTTCTGATCGAGCTCCTGCGGGACGTTCCCATCCGGATCCGACACGTCCAGCTCCTTTTGCAGCTCCTCCATCTCCTCCGGAGACAGAGTGGACAACAAACTGTCTATGTCCGGATCTTCACTAACTTGTCGCCGATATTTGGCCACTTTGGACATCTTGGCTCGTTGGCGAGACACGGTTGCGGTTTTGTGTGGTACCCAAGGAAGGAGAAAAAAACAAGAAGCCGAAGCTCCAACACTGCTTCCCGCAGCAGCGACAGGTGCTGAAGTGTTAAATCTCAGCAGCTCTCGCTGGCCGCAGCCCGGGGTGTAGTTGTTATAAAGAGAGGACACCCCTCGGTCTGAGATTTGGCCAATAACAGGATGCAGCCGCGATTCGGGTGCTGGGAAGCCAATGGAGCCCAGCGGGAGGCGGGGAACGGCGCTATCGGAGGAGCCTGAAACCCGAGGACGTTCCAGGGAACCATGCAGAGCTGCATGACCAAATTTAGTCCGGAGCATTTAGCCTTTTAAAGGCAATGGGCCAACCTAGTGAGAAAACAGGCAAAAATGCACAAGCTGGCAGGCTGGGGAGCTGGGGGTGGGGGAGGCTGAACCCCAGCGTGTGCCCCTCGGTGCTGCAGGGCTAGTGAAGGGGTCAGTGTGGCTACAAAGAGATGGCATGACTCCTCCGCTACAGGAGGAGAGTTTCTGCTGTGACAGTGACAGCTCTTGGCTGAAATGGGCAATAAAACGCCTATCCTGGACTGTTCTCCTCTTCGTCCCGCTGCTCTCCGGGATCTCTGCGGTCGGCAGAACGCACACCCTTCGGGGAAGGGGCGGTGGGTGGTTGTGTTACTGGTGCAGACTGGTTTCTCTAGGAAGGATGTGCAAAGTCCAGCACCTCTGAGGTGGGGGATGTGAGCAGCGAGTGCCAGCCTGGTTTCTGCTCCTTGCTCTGCAAAGTCTGACCCCAGCACCAGCCCCGTGTCGCTTTGTCAGAGCTTCTGTCGACCCCTCAAGCTCTGCAGGGGTGTTTCTGCAGCTGCTCTTCATCACAACACTCCCTCTTCCCAGGTCAAGCCCCGCAGACACCCCTCCTTCTGCACAGACCGAATTCCTGAGCCTCTCCTGCTTCAGGCAGAGCCCCAAGCCCCGGCTTTGTCTGGAGGCACCAACTGCCATCAACGGAACTCACAAAGAACCTTCCTGGCACCTGCAAATTCTCCCAGCGGCTGATTGGGTCTTTCTCTTGAAGTTTCAAGGCAGTTTTACCCCATGCGTGGTGCTTTGTATCCGTTCGTTACGCCACCAACTCCATCCCTTTTTCTTCATCCTTAATCATCCTCCTAAATATTTACTGCCTGCTTCCAAGCTTCACTTTGCTCATCCAAACAAGCACTGTCTCTCGGTTTTCTTCTGTAAAACAAGCTCTCAGAAGATTTTCCTCATCAGTCTAATCACCTTCTCTGCCCGTCTCAGGTCCCACCCTGAGCTCTAGGCAAGTTTCCCAGTTCCTTGTATTACAAACCAGACATTATTCCCCATCTTTAGGGGAAATGCACATTCTTGTTGCATTCTAGGATTCCATTTATCTCTAGCATCACAGCACCCAGCTCCCACTCATAACCTTCCTATGATTCACCAGCACAGCTGGAATTTTTTCCAGATTGTAGAAGAAACTGTTGCTTTTAGTTTCCAAGAGCATAGCTCCAAACATCGCTCTGCTGAATTTCATCCTGCTTCACCCCATCGCTTCTGTCTCCCTGATATCACAACCTCCATCTTGGTGATGGGACGTGTCCATGTCCGTCCCCTTCACGTTCATGTGCTCACAGCCCAGACTCTTCTCCTTCCCTCACCCCAAAACTGACAGGGAACAGCACCAAAGGCAGCAGGAGCCAGAGAGAATTCAGTGTATTTGTGTCCATTTGGGGGCCCTGGCGCTCACAGAAGCCACACGAGGGTCCTGCTTGTTCCGTCTCACCGCAGCCCTGGATCTCTCTAATGTGCTGTCTGATTGCTTTTCAGGATACACAGTTCAAAATGTTTTCACGCTGTGTCTTCTGGAAGAGAAAGTTGAGTTGTAGAGCCCGAAGATGGAAGACATGACCAAACACCCAGTATTTCCACGCAGTGTCGCTGTGCTCCATCGCCACGTGCTGGTACGAGGCAAACAGCAAACTGGAAGCTCGGTTCCCAACTGGAGAGGGCACAAAAGAGAAAAAATAGCTAGTGAGCAATCATAGCTACATATCCCTCTGTTCCAGAAAAGATGCAAGCGTTCTCGGGTGTGCACCCCCACCCCAGGACAACCTGCAGCGCGAAAACAGGGGAAGAATCCTTCCACTGTCTTTCTGTCTCTGCCTTTCTTTCCTGTCTGTTCTGTGTGTTGCAAATCCGTTTTCAACAGAATAAGATCACTATTGACACCCTTCCCGTTTCTCCTTCTCGGCCAAAGCAGAAGCCGCAATACCACCTTCTGGTGATGCCCATTAGTGCATCGCCCTCTGCTCCCATCCTGCCTTCGACAAGCACAAACCTGCGTCGTTGGCCTTGGACCACGACGCTCATGTCCACAAGGAGTCTTTAAATCCTTTGGAAACAGCAAATTAAAGCAGGGAGAGCATTTCAGCTCCTTTGTGTTGCTCCAGCCCATTATTTATTAGAGCAATAAATGCCTCGGTGCACAATCCACATGGGCTGTTGCAATCCAATGATTTACCTCCCTCGCAAAGCCCATGTCCTGAGACATGTCCTGAGAACCTCATGTCCGTCTGTCCAGCCCTCCAGGGATGGTGACTCCAGCACTGCCCTGGGCAGCCTGTTCCAATGCCCCACAGCCCTTTGGGGAAGAAATTGTTCCTAAATCCAACCTCAACCTCCCCTGGCGCAACTTGAGGCCGTTTACAGACAGATCAGCTCCCTGAACCCTCAGGGATTAGCAGACCCTGGGGCTGCTCACGCTTCTACCACGGGCACCGCTTATTAAAGGGCTAAATAAAAGCAGTTTCGTGTTTCGTGCGTCTCTCTGGTGACGTGGGCCCGTCCCTGAGAGGCGTTATCTGCTTTCTGAGTCTCCCAGCCTCCCCCAGAGGGCCTGTGAGGGCAGCCCCGACACCCTGGCCCTTTCTCAGACACACCCGCTGCTGATCGGGCCACACAGAACCATTTTGGTTGGGAAATCTCCTCAAGACCGAGTCCCCTGCTCCGCGGGCCTCTGACTGACCCCTGTCCCCGTCCACCTCCGGCCGCTCAACCCCCGCCGGCCCCGCTCATTGGCCATCGCGGCCGCCACTCAGCCCCGAGCGGCGCAAAGGCGGTGTCACGCATGCGTAAACTCGTCCCCTCAGCATCTCTCCGCTCCCATTGGCCGGCGCGGGGAGGCGGGCAGCCAATCGCGCGGCGCGGGGGGCGGGCGGAGGGGCCTGGCAAGATGGAGGAGTACGCGCGGGAGCCCTGGTGAGCGGCCCCGGCGGCGGCTCCGGGCGGGACCGGCGGGGAGCGGGACGGGCGGGGCGGGCGGGACGGGACCGGAGATCCCCGGGGCCGCTCCCGGCGCGGGGAGGAGGAAGAGCGGGGGGCGCGCGGTGTGTGTGACCTTGGCGGGGCCCTTCGGCGGGAGGCCCGGCTGGGGCCCGGGCGGACAGCGCCGGTACCGGGCCCGGCGGGGCCTCCCTGAGGCGGCGGTACCGGCTGCGGCCTCTGCCGGGCCCGGGACCTCTGCGGGATGCGGTCCCGGGGGAACAAGGTCCCGGGGGAACGAGGTCCCGGGCGGGGCAGCGCTTGGCTTTGCTGTATTTGCTGATTAGTGGTGCAGGAGCTGAAATTTGGCTTCTGCAGCGAGATTTTGACATAAGATGAAAGAAACAAATTAGCTTTGTTATTTTACACTTCAAAACTACCAGCAGTGGCCCCAGAGGTTAATAGCAGGTTAGTGCCAGCCTAGTTTAGTGTTTGGTTTAGTGTTACAAGGATGTAGTGCTTGGCAGAGGTTTTAACCCCAAATTACAGCTCATGTCGCTGGTGTTGAAAGCGTTTGCTGTGTGGAAAATGCTCCTGCTGCGGAGCTTCTGCTCGCTGGTGGTTGTTGCTCCGTGTTTGGGAGGAATCGTGGGTAGATCTGTGCTTTGAGGGAACTTCAAAGATCCAGGAAAAGCCTTTTCAGTTTGGCAAAAGGTGACTTTGAAGTCTCTCATTTAAATAACCAGGACTAATGAAAAGCGTGAGTAATCCAGCAACACGATGTTTTGTGGCAGCTGTGAGCTTGAATTTGCCACCTTGGTTTTCTGCAGGTCAAGACAAGAGTGAGAATGGTAAATTTAAACCTATTTGTGTTCCAGAAATGGGGCAGAGCTGGAATTCCACAGATGTTTGGACTAGATGATCTTTTGAGGTCCCTTCCAATCCCAAACATACTGTGATACTGTGTGTGATACTGTGATGGAAAAGGGTCTTTCTGCCCTGCGTGAGGAGTTTGGGCAATTCCTCTGTGTATTTAGGAGGCGAGTTGGTGGAGTCTCTGCAAACCCCGAGTTTGTTTTGCTGTCTGCTCAGCACACTGGATGTGAGATGATGCAGCCGGCAGGATTTTCGCTCCGTGCTGGGTCCATTCCAGTTACCCGCACGATTTAACGTGATTGAGATTTCGTATTTTCATCTTCATTTCTCTTTACAGCCCCTGGCGGATCGTCGATGACTGCGGAGGTGCTTTCACCATGGGAGCGATAGGAGGTGGCATTTTCCAGGCCATCAAGGGCTTCAGAAATTCCCCAGTGGTAAGTGAAATCATTTGAGAGTGCGCGGGGTCTGTTGCAAATTATTGCTCCCTACAGTCAGACGGGCTGTAAGAATTTACTCCTTTAACTACCATTTTCATTGTAGGGTGTGAACCACCGGCTGCGGGGAAGTTTGACGGCAATTAAAACCAGAGCTCCACAACTGGGAGGTAATTAATTTTGTGGTGTTGCTGGGAGATAACCCAGTTTGGGAATATAATGTAGTATGAGTGCAGCAACACCTGAGCGGTGGGCCAGCTGTGCTTCAGTTAGTCCAAGCGATGAATAAATACGGTTCTGATGCACCCAGAATTAGTTAAATGTGGAGGAAACACGCTTGTGTTCATGGGATTATAAGCAGGGGTGATAATGTTGTTGTGTTTTAAGCAGCTCTGTGCAGAGCCTGGGAGCCTGTGCATTGTGCGCAGGGCTTTAAAATAAACCAAATCGACTCAGTAAAAGAAATAATCAAACTTGGAGAAACACCGAGAGGACGGGGGGGTCTGAGTCGGGGTTCAGCCGTTCCCCTGGGGTCAGCAGCGTGAATTCCAGCCGTGTTCGGGAATTGAATTTTGTGTGTAAAATTCTAATACCCACAAATCTGCAGTTTGAGATAAAATGACGCCGTGAGCTCTGAACCGTGGAACTAATGCACCATGGAAGGAGGCATATTCGGTTTATTTTGTGTTTTCACAGGTAGCTTTGCTGTCTGGGGAGGTCTCTTCTCCATGATCGACTGCAGCATGGTCAGAATGAGAGGGAAGGAAGACCCGTGGAATTCAATCACGAGCGGGGCCCTGACCGGGGCCATATTGGCTTCAAGAAGTAAGAAATTGAGCACTGAATATTCATTGAAAACCTTGTGGGTTCGAAGTGCAGAGTTCTCGTGGCTCTGGTGGAGCAGCAGGCTGAGATACACAAAGTGGAATTTAGTCTCTAAGAGAAATTGGAAGATAATCTGAAACTTTTGTCCTGTGCTTATGAAATAATTGTGTTCTCAAACATTAGCCTTTGTTTCCTTAAGGAAGAGGGGGAGAGCTGGCCGGTAATTATCCTTTTATTGGTGATACAAATGAGGCTTAAATGGTGCATAATGACAGCTTATAGGAGACATTATAACTAAAGAAAGAGTGATAATATGTAAAGTAATGCACCAAAGGTGAAAAATGTGTCGGTTTGTGCTTTTTATCTTTAGACGGCCCCGTTGCCATGGTGGGATCTGCCGCCATGGGAGGAATTCTCCTGGCTTTAATTGAAGGAGCTGGTATTTTGTTAACGAGATTTGCCTCCACACAGTTCACGAACGGTAAGGAACCGTCGGAATCCGGTGTCACCGGGTTTTATAGAAGGGTTTTCGCAGGATGGTCACTTAGCCAAGTCAGTAGCCATTTGTGCAGATACTTGCCCATGAAAAATACATAATACCTCTGTCGGCCCACTTTATTTGGGAGGAATACAGACAAAACCACTAGTATTGAAAGGATTAGTAGTGAGCCACTAATTCCTGAGAGGCTTCCTCTCTCAGGTCTGTTCACTGACGTTCTTTGTTCAATCTAAATTACAAGAATTTCTGTTCTTAATACAGAGATATTTTAAAATTAATCTGCTTTAGAGAAAGGGTATAATCAGTCCGTTACCATTTATTATCTCGAAGACTGGTGTACAGTAATGTATTGCTTCCCTCCAGCAGAACGTCAGTAGAGGGGTCGGGAAGCTGACTCCGCGATGATTTGTTCCGTTTCAGTGATTTGCTTTATTGTCAGGCAAGTTACCATGGGCAGAGCGGCCCAGCTCACCTGAGGGGCCATGAGGTGCAGGTTTCCAGCTCCTTTAAGTGACTGAAAATGTTTCCCTCTCGCTGCTCCGATTGATTCCCGCTGCTCTGAAAGCCCTTGAGGTGCTGGAGCGAGTTCAGAGGAGGGAATGGAGCTGGGGAAGGAGGTTGGAGCTGAAAGGAGCTTGGAGCCGGGGTGGTCGGGCTCTGCTCCCCAGGAACAAGCGCCAGGAGCAGAGGAAACGGCCTCAAGTTGCGCCAGGGGAGGTTGAGGTTGGATCTGGGAACAATTTCTTCCCCAAAGGGCTGTGGGGCATTGGAACAGGCTGCCCAGGGCAGTGCTGGAGTCACCATCCCTGGAGGGTTGGACAGACGGACATGAGGTTCTCAGGACATGGGGCAGTGTTGGGGTGGGGAACGGGTAGACTCTGTGATCTTGAGGGGCTTTTCCAACCAAAACGATTCTCTGATTTCCCCATTAATAAGGGAGGTAAAAATATGGTCCGTATCGGACTGAGGCTCTTTCAGTCCATAAAGCTCTGAACTTCAAATGTAAAAAAAAATCAAAGTCTCGTTATTGGCTTCATTAATTTTTGAGGAGATTTATATTAAAACTGCGGTGAGCGTGTTCCATGCTGTTAGCATGAAGAACCTCTTGTCTCTTGGTATTTATGATCTGCCGTTTTTCCTCTCACCTTGTTGGCAGGCCCCCCGTTGTCAGACGACCCCTCGCAGCTGCCGCCCTCCCCGTTCAGCGACTACAGACAGTACCAGTGAGGTGCTCCCGCTCGCGCTGCACCTGAGCTGTGATCCAACCCGAGCTGAGATCCACCGTGCTGGAGGACCCAGGTGTGCGCGTCCTTAGCGGGGTCACCTCTCACACTGGCCGCACCCACAGGACCTCCAGTGCTTTTCGGTGTAAAGCTGCGCAGGAGAACTTTTAGAAGATGACAAATCTATTTATTCATGATAGATTCCCTTGCTGTAATGTTACACGTGTCTGAGCGAATACAAGGAGGTTTAAGACAAGGACCAAACGGAGTCTTGTTGTCCTTTGGACGTGGACTGAAGGGAAAGTCTTCGGAGTCCTCTCTGGGATGTGGTTGACCAGCCATGGTGAACACAGCTCGCGTTTGGCCTGTTCCCCATCGGATTTGGGCTGCTAGACATATTTCAGCTTAAGGAAAATAATTAATCTACACACAGTTCTACATTCCTAAAGTGATTATTATTGGGAGAATGTGCAAGCCAGGGAAAATTGCTTCCAGCAATAGGTATTTCACTGCTGTTCTTTATTTTCTTGGCCACCCCCATCCAGGCGCTGCATTTGCTGTCCCCAAAACCAGAGCATGTCCAGACAGCTCAGACACGGCCCCATAGCCCCTCCCCACAGCAGCGGGGACACAGGGAACAGGGACACAGCCACTTGTGGGCTGTGGCACCAGAGGCTCTGCAGGCGCTTCTCCCTCACCCTCTGTCAGGTATTGGTGTCGGAAGCCTGAGCCGGGCTTTGCTCAGCTCAGCTCTTCCCTGCTAATCCCCCGTGACCATCCGTGCTGGACGGTCACTCTCACATCTCAGATTTCAGGTGTTGTCCTTCACCCCCCCAGCATCTTTTGGGGTCGGTTGAGCCCTTTGCTGTGTGGATCCTGGTGGGTCCTGCTGCCCCACAGCTCATTGCCCACCAAGAGGTTTCCTCCTGTTGTCATTGCAACGTCCCAGAGTTTCCTGCATTTCATTCTGGCTGTCAGGGCCATCCCGAGTCGCTGCCACAGCAGGGGGATCCTGCAGCACAGCCGGGAGGGGACACGCTCCTGGGGACGCTCAGAGCAGCCCCTTCCCTACACCCGCCCCAAAAAACGAGGCAGACACCCCCAGCACGACACTGAACTATTGACCTTTTATTTCGATCAGCTACAGCAGCTCTACGTTCCCCGCACACACTGTCCTTCCGCCGCTACCACAGACAGCGCGGGAGCCGAGTACGCTGCGGTGGCAGCGAGTCTTCTTAAAGCTTAGTATTAAATATTAAATATTCTCTCATTTCTGTTTACATTACTTTGTCAAGGAAAACAAATGAACAAACAAACAAAAAGACAATTAAAACTTAAATTACAGGAACCTGTGCCCTGGGCAGCAGCACCGGGGGTGGCTCCGCTGTGAGGGATTCGCCAAAAATCTCTTGCCCTGGGCCTGGTCGTGCGTGGCTGTGCTGGCTCCGGCGGTGAGCGGGCGGGGGGGCTCAGTGGGGCCGGGGGCGCTCAGTGGGGCCGGAGGACCCGCGCCCTTTGCTCTCAGAAATCGGAGTGTCTGGGGAAGTGGGGGTGGCCCTGGTGCAGCTAAAATGGGCTGGGGAAGGCAAGGCCATGATCCCACCTCCCTTCAGCCCCAACCCGTGTGTGGGGAAGGGGGTGAGGATTTGGTCAACAACTTTGCTACAGAATTTTTGTTTCTCTTTTTTTTTTTCTTTAAAAAAAAAAAAACAACCAACCAACAACCCCAAAGAGTTTCGAGTCTTCCTTTGATTTTAGCAAAGACAGAGTTTAAAAAGCACTTAGGAAGCTTGTACTAAAACCTGGTGTTCTCAGAGGAGAGAGTCGTCCGTGCACCCCCCTTCCAGTCCGTAGCGGAACTCCTGCAGGTTCGACACCCCGTAGAAGTGCACAAAGGCCGCGGCCACCACCAGCACGTGGAAGATCTGATGTGACTGAAACTGCGGGGAAGCCAAAAAGACCTTTAGACCAAACCAAATGGGACAAAACTACTGGGAGCACCTGATCCTCACCACCCTCCGGGGCAACAATTCCTTCTTCATGTCCAGCCCGAATCTCCTTCCTTCAGTTTAAACCCATCACCCCTTGTCCTATTCCAACAGCCCCTGCTGAAAAGTCTGTCCCCACAAGTTTTCCTCCTCCTCGCTGCTTCTGCACCGCCCCACAACTGTGCTCAGCTCCTTTTCCCCCTGCGTTGCTCCCAGGCAGCATTTTCCCCCCACCTCCTCCAGCCGACTCACCGCAGCTCTCTGGGACGCACCAGGACCCCCCCCAACCTTTTTGGAGCTCCGCCCCCCTCCCCAATCACCCCCTGGATCTCCCCGCTCGTCCCTCACTCACCCAGATGTCAAACTTGCCCGGGAAGAAGCGCTCGGGGATGCGGGCGGCGTAGAGCCCCGCGCCCGTGATGTACATCACGGCCATGAGGAAGAACCAGCCCATCTGCCCGACCGTGGTGGCTTTGACGAAGCCCTCGGCGATGGTGAAGTGCATGGTGGGCACCACGCCGCTCAGCCCCAGCCCCAGGAAAACGCCTGCGGTGGAGACGGGGGGGTCAGCGGGGGGGAACGCGGTGCGGAGGGGCTGCTGCCCCCTCACATCCCCGTCCTGTGTGAAGGGAAGAAGCTCCGGGAGGCACCAGCAGCTTTTCCTCGCTCATCCTGGATTATCCGACCCCTGCGGCGTTTGTCCTTTACCTACAGCTCCATGTCCCAGTCAAAACCAGTGCTGGCCCCCAGTGCTCACTGGGCAGAGCGGAGAGGAGGTTCTCAGGGACACGAGTTAGTGCCAGGGATGGGTTAATGGTTGGACTTGATGATTTTAAAGGTCTTTTCCAAACAAAACCATTCTGTGATTCCCCCGGTGTTCTCCATACAGCCCCGGGGCTGCGGCAGCTCCCGTTCCTGGCTGTGAATGGCACCGTCAGAAGGTGCCAGCCCTTGGTGTCACACCGAAGCCTCATGAGCGTGGGAAGAGCCATCTCATGCCGGGATCTGCCCACATTCCTCCCCGAAACCCTCCCGGGGCGAGGACAGAGCTCCTACCTGCTCGTGTCTGCCTGTGCTTGGGGGTGGCGAACCGGTCCCACTGGGCAACGATGATGGCGGAGATGCCCAGGACGCAGACGATGGAGAGGTAGATGAGTCTTGGCTGCGGGGAGCAGTAGAACGAATAGTAGAGCCACGGGACGAAGCTCCCCATGATCAGCAGTGCAATTCCTGAATAATCCAACCTGCAGACGGGGTACAACGACAGAGAGTCACAGAGGAGCCCCCAAATCCACCCCCCAACTTGTGTCCTCTTGGTAATGGTGTCAGGATGCCCCAGCCTGTCACCAGAGTCACCGCGGCCCCACGAGTGAAGCTGAGTGTCCAGAGCCGGGAGAAGGGCTGAGCTCGGTCTCATCAACATGATTTGGGGCAGGAGAAAGGGCCTGAGCACATACACAGTGTCTGGGGCCGCCAGCAGAGCTCGGCAGGAGGATGAACAGGGCACGAGAGCAGCCACGCGCTCAAACCACGACAGGATGCGTCAGCCGCGAGCCCTCACGTGTATGGATTTGACCGTTACCCGCCCTGCAAAGTGCTTTCGATTTATCGATCCAGGAACCATTTCAACACCAAAATGCAGCTGCTCGTGTTACCCCCACTGCGGCAAGTGCCCTCCCCAGGAGGCAAAGACGCTTCTGCTGAGGGCACGGCCGCACGGTTTGTTCTGTAGACACGGTCCCGCGGGACCTCTGGGGTTTGTGCACAGGAGACTGGCAGGACTTTCAGCAAGCAGCGCCCAATAAACGCCTCTGACAGACTTTTGCGCCAGGGGAGGTTGAGGTTGAATCTCGGGAACAATTTCTTCCCGGAAAGGGAAACCTCCTCAGACCGCACAACCTTGTGCCGACTCACTTTGAAAAAGTCCGCGAGACCTTCTCCGAGTGACAGTAGACAGTGTGGAACAGCCAGGAGAAGCTGAGGCACAGCACCGCTCCCAGGAAGAACATCCCGAACACCACCTTCTCCTGGAGAGGGGCCATGAAGTACATGTTGGGCCGCAGCATGGTCAGGATCCCCAGGCACAGGAACAAGACAAAACCTGCAGGGAATACACGAAAACGGGCTGTCAGGGCGGCGAGTGAATCAGTTGAGCAAAGAACCGAGGGAAACACGGCCCTGGCTGCGCTGCAAGGCAGGTCCCGGCCGTACCCTGCGCGCGGTGCAGCGGAGGCGCTCGGTCACAGCCGGGGAAGGTCCCTTCAACTCAAACCATCTGTGATTCTATGATTCCAAGTGCCTGGTCTCCACGCACCCACGGGGCTCCAGGAGCTCCCGGCACCTCCTGACACAGCTGCCCGTGTGCATGGGGGAACGCAACCGCCAAGGGAGCCCTTGGGCATGGGGAGAACCACAACACCCAGCAAAAAGCCACCCACAGCCCCGGGGCCACCGAACACCCCTAGTCACCCAGCAAGTGCGTCCAGATGTTGCCCGTCTCGGTGTGTATCCGGAAGATGCTCTTGAAGCAGGCGCGGAAGGACGGCATGGGCGGCCGGTGTCCGTGCAGGAGGTAATCGTTGTCCTTCAGCCAGTCGGGCAGCACGTCGTATGGAATCACGCGCCAGCGCCCTTCCCACACCTGCAACACGCCGAGCTGGGCTGGTGGCCCCCAGAGCCTCGAGCCAGCCCAAAGCCTTTCACGTTTGTCACCCTGGGAGCCTCAAGTCACACGCGGAACGAGCCCAGGCAGGGCTGAAATGCCCTGTAAGGCTCCTCGCAGAGAGGATGTTCGGTTCTACAACATCAGGCACCGGTGGGAGCCTTGAAGCCACCCCAGTCCCACAGAGTGCTCCCCACATGTCCCCCCATGGAGCTGGGGGCGATTTGCACCCTCAGGTTTAACCCTTCAGCGCCCAAAGTTCCCTTTGGGGGAACTCCCTCAGTTTTGGTCAGGAATGAGGGAGCCCCAGTTGGCAGCAGAACCAGGCTGGCCCTCAGACACAGTGACACATCCCAGCCCTGGTGTGGGGCATCCGACCTCCTCCCTGCTCCACAATCAGGGCCATGGGATCACTCCAGGTTCCTGTACCTTGTACACAAACTCCTCCATCTTCTCCATGGCGTGATGAGCCTGCAGAGGCAGAGTCAGCACACGGACCACCTCCTCCTCTTCCTCGCGGGCCGCTGGGCACGGTGGGTCCTCAGCCTGGAGGGGGGAGGCCGGCAGGGAATCATTGCTGCCCTGGGGAGGGGGGACAGCACGCGGAGAGCGGCCTGTCCCTCCGGAGAGCACCTGCGGCCGCATCCTGTCCCGAGGGGACGGGCAGGACCTGCCGGTCACCAGCACTTATGCAACAACCCACTGTCTGAACTGTCTTGGGCGGGCTAATCCCAGATTTATCCTCACTGAAAGGCGGGATTAACTGGAGGGGGATTTTCAACCCTACAACCGAAGCTGGAACAGCCACTCAGTCCAGCCAGGACCCCCTGGCCCCACACGGAGCAGCAGCTCCCGGCCCCCCCAGGCTGGGAACGCTCTGTCCATCCCAGCTCAGCTCTGTTAGTGGGTTTGTGCAGGCGATTTCCAGCCCCTCGGTGCGAGCAGCAGCTCTGGTGCTGACACGACGCGTCTTGGCTGACACATCCATGCGAGGGCTCTGACAGACCCACAACAGCACAAGAGTTTGGGGCTGGTTTAGCGCACAGACCTCCCGCACCACCAGCGTCTGGGTAACGAAACATCTCACAGGCCTCTCTGCACCCACACAAAGCGATAACTGAACTTGGGGCTCTACAAAACAGCCTTTTAGGCCAGACATGAGGGAAGAATTGTTGGCCCTGAGGGTGGTGAGAGCCTGGCCCAGGTTCCCAGAGAGGTGGTGGATGAACCATCCCTGAGACATCCCAGGCCAGGCTGGACGGGGCTCTGAGCACCCTGAGCTGGTGAAGATGTCCCTGTCATGGCAGGGGGGGCACTGGGGGAGATGGGGAGGCCCCTCCACCCCAAACCATCTGTGATTCTACAGTTCTATGATCTCAGCTGTCACAGACCCACAACCCAAAATAGGAGAAGTTTTAGGGCCAGCCCAGAGCACGGAGCAGCCAAAGCATCACCGTGCTGGTGACGGAACGTCTCTCGGGCCTCTCTGCGCTGACACGAACGACAACCGGACTCGGGGCTCCGCGAACCCCCCGGGGCCGCCCCGCCCCGCCGAACCCGCCCGGCCGCGGCCCGGGGGACACTCACGGCGGCCGCGCCGGCGGCTCCTTGTTCCCCCTTCTCCTCCAGGAGCGGCCCCAGCTCCGCCAGCTCCAGGTGCGCCCGTTCCCGCCCGGCGGCGGCCAGCGCGGTGCCCGGCCCGGCGGCGGAGCCTTTGCGGGACGCCATGGCGGTGGGTGCGGGTGGCCGGTGCAGGTCCCTCCGCGTCCTTGTGCCGCCGCGCTGGGGAGGGAGCAAGAACAAGAGTCACCGGGAACCGGCGGCCGCGCAGCCCGGGCCGGGCCCCCCGCGGGCTGACGGGTCGAGGCGGCCGCTCCCGCCGCACTCACCGGCCGCTACATCCCGCGCAGGGCGGCGGCGGCGGCACCGGAAGCGACGCTGAAGGAACAGGCCGCTTCCGGCCGCGAAGCCCCGCCCCGCCCGGCAACGACGCCCCCGGGACGGCACGGCTGGGGCCGCGCGGATCTCGCTTTCTGATTGGACGAAGCAGCTGTCTGTCTGTCTCTCCCCCCGCCTCTCCTGCTGCCGACCTCTGCGATTGGGCGAGCCGCCCCACCTGACGTGCCCGCGGGAGGCGCTCTAGCCCGGGCGCGAGTCTCTGTGGCCGCGCGCTCGGCTGCCCACTACGGGCGGGGCGGGAGCTCCGGGAGTCCCGTGATGGCGGCGGGCGGGCCCGGGGGAACGCGGGGTTTCCGCTCCGGGGAGCGGGAAGAGCGGGCCCGCGCCGCCGTGAGGCCGGTGGTTACAGTGGCACCGCAGCCCGTTGCCATGGCAGCGCGGCCCAGACAGGCCCAGTTGTGTCCGCCTGTCCCTGTGTCCGTCTCCCTCCACCCCCGATGGCCGCTGGGCACCGCGGGTCCCCGCCGGGACCCACCGAGGGCAGCCCCGGGTAGCAAATGTCCGCAGCGATAACTGATGCCTGAGGTCGCCCCGGCCTGTCGGGGCAGCTCGTCTTTCCCCGCCCGGAGGTTTAATTACCTGCGCTAACCAAGGTTTAATTACCCGGAGACTCCCCGGCACAGCGGTGGCTCCTGTTCCCCATCAATCATTGATGCCCCGGGAAGGGCTTCTCGGGCTGCGGGGCTGGGAATCTCCAGCGGAGCCGGCGCTTTTTGGGGTGCGCGGGGGGCTCTGGGGGCACTTTGGGGGCTGCCGGAGCTCCAGGTGGGGTCCAGCCGGGCCAGGGCTCCGCTCCCCCTGCAGGGACAACCGCTGCCGCGGCCCCATGGGCGTCCTGAGCTGCGTCAAGTACCTGATGCTCGTCTTCAACGTGCTGGTGTTTGTGAGTCCCCCGGGGCCCAGCAGGGTGGGGGGGCCGGTGACATCCCGGGGCTGTGACATCTCACGGGTGGGTGACACCGGTCCAAGGGAAGGGACGTCAGCGGGGTCACAGCTTCTCCAGTCCCCATGCTGGGAACCATTGCCTTGCCAATGTAACAGACCCCGGCAGCATCTCTAAGCAAAGCCTGTTTTATTAACAGTTTTGCCAGCCGGGTGTTCTAGCTAAAGGTGGGCACACGGGAAAGGGCAAAGAGCCCCCACTGATATCCCCCCACACCCTGGATGTGAATCCCCTCCCCTGTTCCCCACTGGTTGGTTCTGCAGGGCTTGCAGACTAACCGGTCCCTGCCTCAGCTTGCCTGTGTCATTCATCTAATTCTAACAACCCCCTCCCCTTAGTAATGTATTTAAATGTGGATTCCTGGCTCTTTGGTTACCTTTCCCATTACCGTAACTTTTTACATACAGCAATCAGTTTGCATTCGAGATTAGTCCAAAGAGACTTTGTTTTACGTTAAGGATTCATAGTCAGATGTCTCTCAGTCCATCCCCCCCGAGCTGGGGCCAGGCGGGGGTCCCCAGTTCTGTCAAATCAACATTCCTCTTTCAATGGCTCTGTACACCCGTGAGGTGTCTGGGGCCGGTCCCTGCGCCCCCCAAACCGCGACGTGTCCCACAGGCTGGGGGGACGTGCCTGGTGTCCGTGGGGCTCTGGGTGGCCCTGGACCCGGCTGGTTTCCAGGACATCGTGGCCACCAGGGCCGTGCTGAGCGCTGGCGCGTACCTGTTGCTGGCCGTGGGCATCGCCCTGGCGCTGCTGGGCTTCCTGGGCTGCTGCGGGGCGCTGCGCCAGAGCCGCCCGCTGCTGCTGGGGGTGAGTGCGGGGACGGGGGTGCTGGGGGGTGTAGGAGCCGTGGGTGGGGGTGCTGGGGGGTGTAGGAGCCGTGGATGGGGGTGCTGAGGGATGTGGGGTGTCTGCGGAGGAGCCCAGTGTTTCCCCTCCTGGCCCCATCAGCTCTCAACGTGCCCCCCCCCCCCGCCCCAATCCAGTCCCTGCCTTGTGAATCTTCCCATTTCGAGCCCAGCGGGTTTCATGAAGCCGCCAAGTGGGGTCACATCTCTCTGAAGCCACTGCCTTGTCCCATGTGGCATTTCTGAGCTTTCCCACCCAAAGCCAGGGCTGGAAACTCCTTTCTGAGCACCGACACCCCCATTTCTTTGGCATCCCTGGACCCCGGCACCTGGCGCTTGTTTTCACCCCCCCCCCTCACAGCCATGGTGCTCAGAGATGTGGTGTCTGTCCCCGGGAGCTGCACGTGTGTCCCCCGGTCGCAGGGACACGGGGCAGGGGTGGCTGCAGGGGGGATCCCTGAGCGAGCTGCCCGCGAGGCTGGGCTGCTCTCTGACTCCTCCATCCCGCTGCCTTCCAGTTCTTCATCCTGGTGAGCCTGGTCTTCCTCACGCAGCTCGTCGGGGCTGTTCTCTTCCTGGTGCACTGGAAACAGGTACCGTCCCCGCGCCCTGACGTGGCCACCCCGTCCTCCCTCTGTCACACTCTGGGTCACATCCCCGAACCCCCCAGGGACTGCAAATGGTGCAGGGATGGCCTTTCTCACCTCCTCTTCATCACCAGCACCTTGATGCAAGCCTGAACCTGGGTGGGTGGGTGGGTTCCACGGGTCCCTTTGGAGATGGGCTGGCACGGGGGGCTCAGGGTGGGTGTGCAGCCCCCACAGCTCCCCCGGCACCGATCCCGCAGGTCCAGCCGGAGCGATTCCTGTCCGAGCTGCGTAGGAGCTACCACGGGGACGAGGGCGCCGAGGTCTTCTCCACCGCCTGGAACACCCTCATGGTCACGGTGAGCAGCTCCTGGTGGCTGCGGGGGGTGTGGGGCACCCATGGGACCTGCTGGGGGTGACCCCAAATGCAGGCGAGGGGCTTGTGGACCCCAGACAGACACCGAGCTCCACGCTGGGCTGTTTTCCTCCTTCTATCACCTCCCCAAGTGGTGTCCTCCCCGTTTTGACATCACATTGATGGCGTCTCCTTTGTGTTCCAGTTCTCGTGCTGTGGCGTTTTAGGCCCTGAAGACTTTGGGAACGGCTCCCGCTTCCAGGAGCTGCACCCGGGGACGCCGTGGCCGCGGGCGTGCTGCGCCAGGGCCGGGCTGCTGCAGGCGGGCGAGCTGCGCAGCTGGGAGCAGTGCCGGCAGCGCAGCCCCGGGTACATCCACGAGCAGGTGGGACACGGCCCCGCCGCGTCCCTGCTCTGTCCCCAGACTCGTGGGAAGTCTGGGGTGCTGCCCTCCCCCGGTTCAGCAGCCCAGTGACTCCCCAGGTCCCCACCTTGTCCTGTCTCCCCACACCCCCCGATCTCACCCTCAGGGCTCCCCGCAGCCATGGGGAGTGTGTGTGAGCCGCTCCGTCACCTCTGTCCCCCCAGGGCTGCTTCTCCAGCTTCGGCAGGACCCTGCAGAACTACATCTCCATCCCGGGGACCTGCAGCTTGGCCGTGCTGGGCATCGAGGTGCTGAGCGGGGCCGGATGGGACAGCACGGGCAGGGGTCACTGCGCACGGGCTCTCTTTTTGCCAGGGGGGTGCTCTGTGGGTGAAGGGGCCACACGTGGGCTCAGGGGGACACTCCCAAGCCACTGCCTGTCACGATGACACCCCGAACACGTGTGCAAAGTCAACGTCCTGCTGCCGATGGGTCAGGTTTAAGGACTGGGGAGGGCTCATTCTGCTCCCCTAGGCCATGGAGGGGACGTGCGACAGGCGCTCTGCAGACTGGGGACGTCCGGGTGTCCCCTGCGCAGCACAGGGACAGCGGCGTGTGGCCCCATGGGGACACAGCGGCCACAGGACGAGGCTCCTTCAGCCTTTGGTCTCCCCGGGCCCAGTGACGTGCGAGCACGGGGTGACCCGCTCCCCTGTCCTTGCAGATCTTCGCCATGTTCTTCGCCTTCTGCCTCTATTACAACTTCGACTGAGCAGGACGAAGCGCAGCAGAGGCAGCGAGGGCTTTGGGAAGAGCGGCAAACAGTGCTGCTGGGGTTCTGCTCTTGGTTTGTGCTGAGGGAGGGAGGTAAAACAGAAACGGAAACACTTGGTGCTGTTGCCATTTCTCTGAGCAAAAGCAGGGGAGCAGAAGCTGGACCAGTACTTCCAATTTTGCTTTTATTTGGAATATTCTGAAAAGTCCACACAACAAAACAGAAAAAATATACATTAAAGCTTTATATTCTATATGTATAACGGAACTTTTCAGAAAAAAACCCCTAGGAAATAGAAAACCAAAGCCTGCTACATATTAGTTAAAATAATTAGATATACCTGTGTAAAGAGAAAAGGACAGTGAAAGCAAAGGCAACAGCCACAAGAACCAAAACCGCTCAGGACTCCAGGCGAGATTTCTTCTCCTCCTTGCCGATGCTGCTCCCTTTTCTTTTCTGCGTGTTGGATTCACTGGTGGTGCTTGTTTCTCTTTGGTTTATTTTCTCTTCCAAAGGCTTGCAAGCCTGCGATCACCCAAATAAAAGTAACAGCTGTGAGTAATTGAGCTTTGCAGCCTGTAGCACAGCTGTGCAGGCACCTCAGGACACCCCGCGCTCCGCAGAATCAGGAATGACCCTTAATGATCCTGCTAGGAATTTTAGGAAAGGGGAACAACAGAGCAGGACAATGATTGTGCCCACAAGCGCCTCATACATGCGTGAGCCAGGTCGTGTAAAGGTCCCTTCACCCCAAGCCCTTTTAACGACCCTCATAATTAACTCCCTTCAGTGCGTCTCACCCCGGGCTGCGGGCCGGCGTGCTTCTGAGTCCACTCCCGGGCGTTCCGCAGGAACAGCTGCCTGTTGTACTTGTACTCCGAGGACTAAATGTAACGAGCAAGACAGAGATTGGATTGAATACAAGCATCACACTGAGAAGCCGGGACTAAGGTCTGGCTTTAGGACTCCTAGAACCAGATCAGAACAACTACAGGCATGTGGTGCGAATCACAGAGTCGTTTGGGTTCGAAAAGCCCCTCAAGATCATCGAGCCCACCCGTTCCTCAGCCCTGGCACTGCCCCATGTCCTGGGAACCTCATGTCCGTCTGTCCAGCCCTCCAGGGATGGTGACTCCAGCACTGCCCTGGGCAGCCTGTTCCAATGCCCCACAGCCCTTTGGGGAAGAAATTGTTCCCAGTTGTTCCCTTGCAGGCTCATAGACCTTTACCATCTCTTTTCCACTTCTGGCACAAACCCTGCACCACACGTCCCAGCTGCTTCAGGGAAACACCCTCAGGCCTGATCCAGATTGAGCTGGCATGTTAATCCAGAGTGAGTGAAGTGGAATCCCAGCCTAAATCTATCACACAGCTCCTTCCCAGCCTGTGCCCATGAGAGGAATGGGGGCTCACGTACAATGTCGGCCATGAGAGGGTCCTCAGGGTTGGGCTCGGCCATCAGCAGCTGGATGGAGCTCAGCAGCGCGGAGATGTTCAGGGAGGGTCTCCACGCGCCCTTTGAGGGAACAGGGTGAGAAAAACCATTAGGTGGAAAGAAACCTGCCCAGAGAAACCTCGGGACTTGCAGCATTTCCACTCAAACTGCCCACGAGCTGCCTCAGGACCTGCAGCACTTAATTCCCCACGGAAAACACCAGATTCATTAGCAACGCAAAATTGCGGCCGCTCTGCCCCGCGCGTCTCTGCTGGGTCAGGGTTGGGCACCCGTCTGCACAGACCACCTAACGCCTTCGCACTCCAGCCCTTAAGACCCTGGACACTCACAAGGAATGAGAAGCTCACGTTCTAGTCTCTAAACAAAGGAGATGCTGCTCAAACACTTTACTCCTGTGTAAATAAGTCAGTAGCCAACAGACATTCAATAAGGCTTTTACAAGGAACGGATAAGGAGCTCATTATCCCCTCCGGCTCGCTTACCCAGCCCAAGCAGCACTCTCTTACCTTCGGGGGTAACTTGAGAACATCCAGACAAATCCTTCCAGCAGAGTCGATGTTGGGATGATAGATCGGGGTCAGAAAGCGGATCTTCGGGGGCTCAAACGGGTACCTTTAAGGGATAAGTGTTAAAAAGCCACAAAACATATATTTGTGCACCAGTTGTTTCATGACCCAAGCGACGGCATCATTTCCCCCTCCCCATGGGTTTCTGGGGTGGTCGCGCTCTGTCTCCAATGCTGTGTCTGACTCTCGCTTTCCAGGGCAGCTTCCCACAAAGCAGCAAACGCAGTGGGAACCTTTCTGCTCACAAACGAGCCCCTTTCCAGGGAGCTTTGAGTCAACACGATACGGTAGAGATCTCATTGTAACACCTTTAGGTTGTTAACCACACATCTTGGGATGCCCAGTGGGAAATAAGAATAGCAGGCAGTGGGAATAATAATGACATTGTGTAAATGAAGGGTCTCACCTGATAAACCACATTCTTTGTGGGAAGGCAAAAGGAAAGACCAAAGCGGTAGCACGTATATCAAATATATCAGTTAACTCTTACATTTGAAGGAAGCACGACAGCAGCTACTTAACTAGATGTTGTTGCCCACTTACCTTTCTGGAACAACTATTTCCAGATTGAATATTCCTTTCTCATACGGTGTGTCTGTGCCTCCTAAAATTTCTTTAAAAGCAAGATTAAAACATAAGCATCACATTGAAAAATCCCTGGGGTCTGTGCACACACCTCCCACAGTTACAGAACCCTACACCACTCAGATCCAGGAATAAAACCCGTCATCTCATCACAGACCAGTTACACCCACCACAACCGAGACCACAGGCAGACTGAGCCATTGGCCAGGCTGTGCTTAAAGAAAAGCAAGAAAAAAACCCTCATTTTCCTAAAATTCCACAGTTCCATACAACTTATAAAGCACACAGCACCCAGAGAGCCCGGAGCCAGCAGCACCCTCCACTGCAGCCCTCGCTGATCAAAGTCCCCCCGAGAAGCTCGTACGTGCTCGCAGGGTGTCCAGCTGGTTTTGGTTTTGCCAGCAGGTGATGCCGGGAGGCGGCTCCGTGGACAGGAGGGCAAGTTCCCTCTTGAGTCGCGATGCTCGCTGCATGGCGCCAGAACTCTGAGAGAACACATTTGATTACTGGCAAAATCAGCTTTTCAAAAACAGCACTTAAAATTGAAGTATTTTTTGGGGTAAAGAGAAATAACCTGGGTCCCAAGTTGTTATACTGATGTGAAAACCGGAGTCTCAGGAGCCTGTTTATGGAGCTGCTCTCGCATCCAGCTGGAGAAGAAACAAATCACAGAATCGTTTGGGTTGAAAAGCCCCTCGGGATCATGGAGTCCAACCATAACCCACCCCCAGCACTGCCCCATGTCCTGAACCTCATGTCCGTCTGTCCAGCCCTCCAGGGATGGTGACTCCAGCACTGCCCTGGGCAGCCTGTTCCAATGCCCCACAGCCCTTTGGGGAAGAAATTGTTCCTAAATCCAACCTCAACCTCCCCTGGGCAACTTGAGGCCGTTTCCTCTGCTCCTGGCGCTTGTTCCTGGGGAGCAGAGCCCGACCCCCCTGGCTCCAAGCTCCTTTCAGGCAGTTCTCCCCTCAGCTCCTGTTCCCCAGGCTGAACCCCCCGCTCCCCCGGGCTAATTATCCTCCTCTTGCTCTAATTATCCTCCTCTTGCTCTAATTACCCCCCTCTTGCTGTAATTACCCCCCGGTTCTCTCACACGGCGGCAGCGGCGCGGGCTCCAAATGACGCGCGGCGGCGGGACTTCCTCCGTCGCCTAGCAACGAGGGAGGACGCCTCGGGGTCAGCCCCGCAACACCGGCGCTGATTGGGTACCTCCCAGCCCCGCCCCCTCAGCGGCGGCAGTTCGAATTGGAAGCGGAGGAGCGCTGCTATTGGGTGAACCCTGAAGGCGGGAGCGTAAGCCCCGCCCCCTAATAAAATCCCGCGGTGTGGGCGTGGCTTGCGGAGTCGCGGCCGAACCGCGGGCGCTGACGGGCCGCCGGGGGAGCGGGGCCTGGGGGCCCGAGGCCGCCCCGCCGCTATCGGACACCCCGGGCACAGCCGGTCCCGAACCGTTCCCCCGCTGCCCACCGGCCCTTGCACAACCGCGACGGCCCGGCCCGGCCCCTCCTCCCCGGCCGGCGTTGTGTAACAGGGCACCGCGGGGCGAGGGAGCAGCCGAGCGCCGGGCCCGCTGCGCCCCCAGGTAAAGGCGGAGCGCGGGTGCCGGGAGCCGCTTAGTGGGGCTGCAAAGCCCTGGGTTCGGGGTGGCCCTGCAGACTGCGAGGGGCCACAGCGCTTGGGGTGTCCCTAGGGGCTGCGGGGGTCCCGGAGCCCCAGCTCCCGGCCGGCTGTGCAGGTCCTGTGCTCCTGCTGTGGGGCAATGGGGCTCTCCCAGCACTGTGGTTTGTTACCCAAAAGTGCCAGCCGGGTTCTCCCCGAGCAGCGGGAGAGCGGCCTTGTTGTTCCTGTTCTCCTGGGACGGGCGGGCAGGCGGTGCCCGAGCTGGGGTGCGGGGCAGAGCACCCACACACCTCAAAACCCGCTCGGCCGGGGGTGCAGAGCACCCACACACCCCAAAACCCGCTCAGCCGGGGGTGCAGAGCACCCACACACCCCCCACAGCCCGAAACCCCACTCGGTGCTGCCCAGCGCCCGTGGGTTTGCAGGGTTTGCTTTTGGGGGGGTCATGATGTGCCATGTCACTTCCTGGCAGCACTGGGCTTGTCTCGGTGATGCCAACAAGTGTTTTTGGGAACGGGGTGACTCAGATCAGCTTTATGGGGCTGGTGAAGCTGCTGGTTGTGGTTGAGCGGGGACAAGGGGCCGAGTCACCTATTGCAGCCGCCGGGGAGGGGGCGAGCGGAGCAGTTTGGCTGGAAGAACTGGGCTGGATTAGAGATTAACTGTGTGGTTCTTTGCTAATCCCTCAGCTCGTGATGCTCGGGTCAGAAGCCGTTGTGGTCCCAGCTGGGAAGGGGGTGCTGAGCTTCCCCTGTTCTGCGTGGGAGGGAGCGCGGTGGGGACACGTCGCTGGGTTTGGGACAAACGGACTCTGTCTGGGGCTGAGTCCGTCACCCTCCAGCAGAGCAAACAGCAGCTCTGGGGATCAACCCCTGCCCGTCCCCAGCTGGAGCCGCTCAAAGAATAATGAATCTGTGCTGATCCACATCAGCCCCAGCTTTGAAAAGCAGCGGTTTTGCACAGTTATCACCCTCAGCTCTGCTCTGGGGACAGAAGTGTTTCTCTTCTGGCACTTAGAAGCACCCCGAGGCCTCCCGGGGCTGGGAAAGATGGATAAAAACCGTGCCAACCCGATGAATCGAGATCTCACGCTCTCGTATCGGCGTTGGCCGGGCTGTGCTTTGCTTTCCCTTGTTTCACCTTGAAGCTTTAACAGCCTTATTAGTGGGGAGCCACGCTGTGTCCTTCAGAGCTCTCTGCTGAAACCCAGAAGGGCTTTTCACTGCCCGAGCGGGGGTTTCATCAGGTGTGGGCTGAGCCGAGGGCTCCTGCAGAGCTTTCTCCCCGTGGCCCATTGTGTGCGAACGGCAGAGCTCCCCAGATCATCTTCTCGCTGTTGGTGTACGGAGGGTTTGCCGACGGCCGCGTCTGCGGGGTTATAGAGATGTTTGTGCAGTAAATGGAGCTCTGGCAGCTCTATCTGTTTGGTTCTTTCCTTCTGGGGAGCACCACTGGGATGTAATTAAATTTACGGATTTAATTGAAGGACTCATTGGGGAAGAAGCTGTTCTCTGTGGAGCAGGGTGTGATACAGCTGCTGGATGGGGGGACGTGGCTGAGGAGAGCGGCTTGGTCCTATTGCCGCTTTTCTCTCTCACAAAAACTTATCAAAAAGCAGAAGAGATTTGCGGTAAAAAGCTGAGAGCCATTTGGAGCTCAGTTTCTAATTGTTAATTGACTTTGTGTATCCCCGAACCCAAGGGTTCCCTTCCCCGGAGTGGCCAGGATGCCGCATCGCACCATTCATCTCTTCCGCAAGGGACTTCGGCTTCATGACAACCCGACGCTGCTGGCGGCTCTGGAGTCCTCGGAGACCATCTACCCCGTCTACATCCTGGACCGGCGGTTCCTCACGTCCGCCATGCACATCGGGGCCCTGCGCTGGCATTTCCTGCTGCAGTCCCTGGAGGATCTCCACAAAAACTTGTCCCACCTGGGCTCTCGCCTGCTGGTTATTCAAGGAGAGTACGAGTGTGTTCTCAGAGATCACGTCCAGAAGTGGAATATCACGCAAGTCACCCTGGACGCAGAGATGGAGCCGTTTTACAAGGAGATGGAGGCCAAGATACGGCGCCTGGGAGCAGAGCTGGGGTTCGAGGTGCTTTCTCGGGTGGGCCACAGCCTCTACGACACCAAATGGTAGGTTTATTGTGGATTTAGCAGTGTCAACACCAAGTATTTCTGTCTTTCTGGATCCTAATGTGCTCTGTGCTGCCCAGTTGAAGCCATCGTTGGGGTCTCAGTCCCACTTTTGTTGTCTCAGGTCCTGGGAAGCTGCTCTTGGGGTGGATGGATGTTCATGCAGGGAAATTTTACTTGTGGAAATCTGTAATTTCCATGTTCAGCTGCGCGAACCGGGGCTGTTCCAGCCTGTGCTGTCACCTCCTGATCCACTGGCAGCTCCGGCCTCCTCCTTGGTTTGTATTACGGTTAAAAATGATTTTGTTTGTTTGTTTGTCTTAGGATTTTGGACCTGAATGGTGGGAGTCCCCCGTTAACGTACAAGAGGTTCCTTCACATTCTGTCCCAGCTGGGTGACCCCGAGCTGCCCGTGCGGAACCTCACGGCTGAGGACTTCCAGTGAGTAACCCCAGCCAGCGGGAAGCTGCAGGTTCTTTTTCTCGTTTATTTGCACTTTTTAAATGAACGATGACAAGAGAGAAGTGGTTCGAGTGCTTCCCAGCGCGCCTGTGTTATGTCAGTGCCCTGGGAACTGCACTGGCCCCGTTCTGTAAGTGTCTGCAACGGAGCTGAGCTCATTGTTTCCCAGCTAAGTAGGAAGGTCTCTGTTGATATCCGAGTTCATTCGTGGTTTTTGGGAGGTCTGCAGACCACCAACACCTCCTCCAACCTCCTCTGTGTTTTATGGGGCGGGGGGCGGGAAAAGACGTCCCGCTGTGCTCTGGCTGTGCCGCAACGCAGGAGCTCTTGGTATGTTCAGTGGGCTGGGATCTTCCTCCCTCTCCTGGCTCCTCTTTGTAAGAGGCTCCTCTTCCCCTTAGGAGATGTAAGTCCCCCGAGCCAGGCCCGGCTGAGCGCTACCGGCTGCCTGTCCCCGCGGATTTGGAGATCGCCCCGCAGAGCCCCTCTCCCTGGAGAGGAGGGGAGACCGAAGGGCTGCGGCGCCTGGAGCAGCACTTGAGCGACCAGGTCAGCCCTGATTTCACGTGGGTGACGCTGGTGGCTGCAGGTGGGCTGAGGCTGGTGTCCCCATGGCTCCCGGTACGTGCGGTTGTGTCTGGACCTCGAGAAGCCGCTCGGCCGTGGAGCCCCGGTGGCTGAGATGTTCCCTGCCGGCGCTCAGCTCTTGGCAGCCCGGCCTCGCCTTGCTCTGGCTGCTTGTAAGCAGATATTTTCCTGCTCCCAATTTCATAAAGTGGACAAGATCTTCAGCTGTTGGACCGAGCGAGATGTTCCCATGTTCCAGAACCACCCGGGGCTCTGGGGAGAGTGGAGCTTCACCCATGGGTGGGACGTGGCCTTGACCTTGGGCTTGGAGGAGTCTGTGTGTTCGGAGATCTGGGAGGAGGGTGACAGAGGGGCTCGAGATGCTCTTGTCCTTGATGGTGGCATCTGTGGGTGGTGGGAGCATTTTCCAGGCGTGACGTTGAACAGAATTGCAAGAGTTTATTTTTCTCCCGTTTCATGAGCTGGACACGTGTCACCTTGTACTGCCTGAACCTGGGTTTCTGTTTTCATTTTAGGGCTGGGTGGCAAATTTTACTAAGCCAAGAACAATCCCAAATTCGCTGCTTCCAAGCACCACAGGCCTGAGCCCGTATTTCAGTATGGGCTGTCTGTCCGTTCGCACCTTTTTTCACAGGCTGTCAAACATTTATGCTCAGGTAAGAATATCAGGGATCATAGTTAAGAAAATGCAGCACTCCCAGGTTTCTGGCATGTGAGGCTTGGATTTAATGCTTGGATCATCTTGGTAGAGACCTGGTGCATCAAAAATTGCTACTTTGCTAATGTCTTCTCACAGTGTCCTATGAAGTGGGTTTATATGTCGTGTATCACCTGTAAATGTACGTGGCTTTTCCCAGTTAAGTTTCAGAATTACGATTGTCATAGGACAGGGAGCAGTTAGTATGTTAATAAACGTGTGCTTGGTTTAAGAAATCCCAGCGTGACACCACTTTGGAAGGTAGATGGAGAATGTCTGAGGTGACACTGAGGTCTAACAGAGCTCAGCTTTGCTTTTGGGCTTATAGCATTGCTTCAGATCTTTGATTTCTTTGGCTTTCGCGGTAAAGTGCCATGAAGCCCGTAGCATCGTTAGATTAATCTCTATTTTATGGGCTTGACAGCCACAGAATCGGTGAGACTGCAGGACACAGGAGCTGAAACATTGACCTCGTGTGTTTTGCAGGCCAAGCACCACTCGCTGCCTCCGGTGTCGCTCCAAGGGCAGCTTCTGTGGAGGGAATTCTTCTACACGGTGGCATCGGCGACACAAAACTTCACCCAAATGGCTGGGAACCCCATCTGCCTTCAGATCCATTGGTACGAGGACGCAGAGAGGCTCCACAAATGGAAAACGGTAACGGGATTCATTGCCACGACCGTCAGGCTTCGGTTTGGAGTTTGTTCCCTGCAGTGCATGGGAAGGATGCGTCGGGAACCTCTGTGGGGGCTGATGGTTCATTTCTGCTGCAGGCACAGACGGGGTTCCCGTGGATCGACGCCATCATGACCCAGCTGCGGCAGGAAGGCTGGATCCATCACCTGGCCCGGCACGCCGTCGCCTGCTTCCTCACGCGGGGGGACCTGTGGATCAGCTGGGAAGAGGGAATGAAGGTTCGTCGTGGTTTAACCCCAGAGGACTCTTGCCCAAGTCTGAGCTGTGCTGCGCTCGCTGCAGCGGTGCCAGCTCATTCCCATCCCAAGGCCTGATGATTTTTGGATGATGTGGATATTGGGGAGCTGCTCAGTGTGCAGCTGACCTCAACGCCAGACCCTTTGCATTTCGGATTGCTCTGTCCCCGGCTCCTGCTCTGGCTTCTTTCTGGCAAACTGTCACACCAAAGAGCCTTCCCTGAGCGTGCTGTGAGCAGGGCAGCCAGGACCAGCCTGCGCTGCGCTTTCCGCAGCGACCATCACCATCGCAGCCCGTTCCTGTTTATTTCTCGCACCTTAGGCATTTCAAGGGTGTTTCTCTCTTTGTGTTCCCGTCCCCGAAGCGCAGGTGTTTGAAGAGCTGCTCTTAGACGCTGACTACAGCATCAACGCGGGGAACTGGATGTGGCTGTCGGCCAGCGCGTTCTTCCACCACTACACGCGCATCTTCTGCCCCGTCCGCTTTGGGAAGCGCACGGACCCCGAGGGCCAGTACATCAGGTGGGGTGATGCTCTGTGAGCGCTTCCCTGGCTCAGACTCAGCCTGTTTGAAACGCACGCCCCTGGGAAACGGGTCAGAGCAACCATTTTGGTTAACGCATAAGGAAACAGAGGCACAGAGAAGCAAAGGGGCACACCCACGGTTGCACGGGTGATGACTGAGCCGGGCATCGCCTGTCGGCTCCAGCGCTGCATTTGATCACAGCCTGACTCCTCTTTCTAAAGGAGTTGAGTATAACTTCCCACAGCTCCTCCCGCTCCACTCTGTGCCGTGTTTCTTGGTTTCGTGGGCGATCTGATTAATTTTGGATGCTTAGATTTTATTTTCCACTCTGAAGTAACGTTTAAATCGATGCATTTATTCTATCCTGTGAAGTCACCTTTGGGAAGGTATCGCCTTATAGTTCAGAACGTAAAGCCAGTTGTTTTGTGCAAAAGGATCAGAACTCTCCCATGGATTATAGTATCAATCCAGTCATCAAGAATTAACGTGGCATAGGTTGGTTTACACTTCTCTTAAATGTATGAGTGTCTTCAGGATTATAAAACCCCACATTACTCCTGTTTTGTAGGAAATACTTGCCTGTCCTAAAGAACTTTCCCACCAAGTACATCTACGAGCCCTGGACGGCATCTGAAGAGGAGCAGAGGCAAGCGGGGTGTATCATAGGTAATGAATTTGGATATCTTGCTCAGGTTTTTGCTGCTGCGTTACATTTCCAACACAAGTCATGCACTTATCTTCTGAAAACAGATTAATCCAGCAATCTGCTGTCAATTCACCTTTAAAGCTTTTTATTGGGGTCTAATCTCAGGGTACTTATTTTTGCCTCAACTTCATGTCCTAGAACTGTTGGATCACTCTAACCTGCTGCCTTTGCGTGGATCTCTCTGGGTGGTTTGGCTGCCTTTAAATAGTATCTGAACATCTGGTGCTTTTAGTCTTGCTCTGGCGTGTCTTTGAGGTCTCTTATAGAAACTGGCACTTCTGAAGAGTGGCTCGCGTGGTCTGTTGTAGACACTACTCATTTTAGGAAAAGCATTTTCCCTGGTGCAACGTCCTTGATCAGTTCTGCAGAGGCTCCTGTGTCCGTGTCGCCCCAGGTCGCGATTACCCCTTCCCAATGGTGAACCACAAGGAAGCCAGCGACCGCAACCTGCAGCTGATGCGGCGGGTGCGGGAGGAGCAGCGCGGGACGGCCCAGCTCACCAGAGGTACGAGGAGCCGCGCTGGGGCCGTCGCCAGCGTTGGGGGCTGCTTTGGGGTTGGATTCCAGGACTCCGTTCCTCTAATTACAAACAGCGCAGGCTGAGGGGAGTCTGAAGTGTTCCTGCCTCAATTGCTGCAACCGGATGAGTTAATTGTTCTGTTAGCAAACAGGACACATAACCACAGACGTAGTTATATGCGGTGCTTTTACTTCAGCGCTAGGAAACCAGGGGTTCGCACCCAAAGCTTCGACCACTGATTCGAACTCCACTACATTTATACAATTTGGTTACCTACATATTCATTAGGGTTACAACGTATGTATTGCGTATTCATCAGATTACATCATTATTTCACAATATCAGTTGCAACCCCTTGGAACTACTCTAAGCAGGCGCAGTGTCCTCTGGTGGTCGTTCAGGGGGTCTGCAGGATGAAGTAAGGAGTCTTCTTCACTCGTCAACTTTTCACCTTTTGTCACTGCACATGCGCACTATTCCTATACTCATTATAAAATCATGTAAAATACTCAGGTTTCTTACATGTGCATCCTCAGCACATCCTATCCGTTCAAGATAAGATAAGGACTTAGTGAGAACTAACAGAACTAATTTTCAGTTCTCTACTCTCAAACTAAGAGATAAAAACTTGTATACCACCTGTATATACCACCTTGTATACCACTTGTATACCACCTGTGAAATTTCAAGATAAGGTGAGAATCTTGGATACAGTTTACAAAAGCAAAATACAGCTAACTATAACAATTCCAATCCTGTGCATACTGACGGATCCAAGCCGTTGCACGTTGGTACTTTCCAGATATAACCAGTTTATGTGGACAGTTCTAGAAACGCTGCGGTGCAGGGGGGTAAAAGCTGCGATTGCTGCTGGGGATGTGGAAAATCTGAGGACCAGAGTCCCCTCCCAGCGTTGTCCTCGCTGCCTGCACACAGGAGCGTTTTCTGGCGGGTTCTGCGCCTCCCCCGCTGCCGCCACCGCGGGCCGGTTGCGCTCCAGCTGGGGAAAGACTCGCAAACTTTAATTCTTCCCCCTTTTTCACCGTAGACGATACAGACGACCCGATGGAAATGAAGCGTGAGCGCTCTGAGGAGAACACAGCGAGAGGAAAAGCGGCCAGGATGAGGGAATAAACCGAGATCCCCTCGGCAGAGGAAGAGGGGGGTGAGATATGGGGATTTAACCTCTCACTGTAGTACAACAGACTTTAGGCAAACCTGCCAATTCAGCTACATCATAAACATGCAGCTCTCGACCCGCTGTGCGCCGGACGACACCAACTCTGCTCACACCAAAGTTTTTGAGGGCGCTTGAGCCTCCGTGTTCACTCACGCTGTCTTTCACTTTCGTTTTTCTGTTTCTTTTCTCTTTATTTTGTTAAGCATCGCAGGCTGTATGTACCAAGTAGTTCAGACGACGGGACCAGATGGAAAAAACCTTCTGAAACAGCCGCGGGAGCGGGAGAAGGGGGCGGCAGGGGCGGCCGAACGGGACGACGCGCTGAGCGCCGGGTCCCCATGGACGCTGTTAGTGCGGAGGTCCCGGTGGCGCTGCCCGCGTGCGGGCGGCTCCTGAGCCGTTCGCGGCCATGGGGTGAGCTCCGGCGGCGCCAGCTCTGAGCGGGCACGGCGCTGCGGGCCGCCCAAACCCGCCCCATCTTCCTGCAGCTGTGTACATCGGTTTAGTGATAAACGCGAGTCTGTCCCCCGTCAGCTGCAGGACATGTGCGCGCTGACGCGCTTGCACGCGGTTGTTAAGAGCTCCATTTGCGGCTCCTTCCCGCCCCCAAAGCGGCCGTTTCCCACCCCAAACCCGGCCCCTTCCCGCCCCGGGAAGCGGCTCCTCAGCGCATCCACCTACTTCCGGAAGCGCCGCCGCCGCTTGGCGCGCCATTGGCGGCCGCCGGGGCAGAGGTGACCGCTGATTGGTGGCGCGGCGCCGAGGGGGCGGGGCAGAGGGCGAGCGGAGGTGACGCGTGCGCCCCACCCAGCAGCCCCGCCCTGCGCGGCCATTGTCGCCGCCGCTCCCGGTCCCGGCGGGCGGTCCCGGCGCTCCCGTCATGTCCAGCCGCCCGCCGCGGGCCCCGAGGAGCCGAGCCGAGCGGCCGGGCAGCGCCCCGCGGTTGTGAGTACCGGGCCTGGGGGGCGGCGCGGGCCGGCCCGGCGCTCGCCCCCTCCCGGCGTCGGGCTGAGGTGGCGTCGCCGCCGCTGTTCGCTCGGGAGCGCCCGAGCAGGGATGGAGCCGCCAGGTACAGCGGGGCGAGGGGGCGAGGGGGCGGGCCCGGCCGCGCAGCTGCCCCGCCCCGGGCGGGGGGTCCCGCGCTGGGGGTGGCGGGAGGAGCGGCCCCGGGACGGGGTGGGGGGGCGGGTGAGCCCCGGTTCCCTGCCCGGTTCCCTCCCCGGTCCTCCTCGGCCGCCCCCCCCGGCTCGTCACACCCCGGGCACGCGGTGCGGTGGCTCGTAGGGTCACAGACGGTTTGGGGTGGAGGGACCTTCCCGGCCCCTCAGTGCCCCCCCTGCCATGACAGGGACATCTTCACCAGCTCAGGGTGCTCAGACCCCGTCCAGCCTGGCCTGGGATGTCTCCAGGGATGGTTCATCCACCACCTCCCTGGGCAGCCCCTTCCAGGGTTTCACGTCGCCCGGCACAACGTCGGTGGCTCCTTCGCTGTCCGGGGTGTGTGTGTTTGCGTGAGGCCGGTGAGGTCACAGTGAGGTTCTGGTTCTGCGTGTGCCCAAGGCAGCCGAGAATTCAGGCAGAGGGAGAGCGGGGTGAGATATGGGGATTTAACCTCTCACTGGAGTACAACAGGCTTTAGGCAAACCTGCCAATTCAACTACATTATAAACATACAGCTCTCGACCCGCTGTGCGCCAGACGACACCGACTCCGCTCACACCAAGGAAGTTTTCGAGGCCGCTTGAGCCTCCGTGTTCACTCACGCTGTCTTTCACTTTCGTTTTTCTTTTTCTTTTCTCTTTATTTTGTTAAGCATCGCAGGCTGTATGTACCAAGTAGTTCAGACGACGGGACCAGATGGAAAAAACCTTCTGAAATTGCTTCCGATTTCTAAATCTTCTAGCAGCTTTGTGCCCATAGTTCAGTCTTCAGCCATGCAAAATAATTCCAAAGCAAATATTTCCAGTCCGGTCCATCTTACTTTTAAGACACAGCTCGTCAATACTACTGCACCTCCGTCTGGCCAGATATCCGTTTTTCAGTCTCCTAATCCTGGAAGGATAATTCTCACAAGGACGTTAGACAAACAGGAAGGTGTTAGGGCAGATTCTGGCAAAGAAACCCCCAAACCAGCCGCTGACGCCCCGAGCGTTTCTGCGGACGGGTTGTCCTTGCAGGACGTTGCTGTCACAAGTTCGTCCCACCAGAGCAGCACTACGTTCATGGTGGTGAACACTAAAAGCCCTCCCGGTTCTGCGCCGGCTCCAGTGCTGCCCGCCGGCCACCACCTCCAGATCCCGGCGGACGCTGAAGTGATATCTGTCCCGGCTTCGTCCTTACCCCCCGCCATCCAGCAGAAAATACTCGCGGCTGCGGCGATAGGAGGAGCCGAGAGTACAAAAATGCCGACGGTTATTTATGTGTCGCCGGTGAACACGGTGAAAATGGTGCTTCCCAAGCGTTTGCAAGCCCTTTGCCCAAAACCTGCCGCTGAAGTTTCAAAAAACTTAATAATGACAGCTGCACAAAGGGGAAATAGTTCTGAGACGGTATCAGACGGCGCGCAGGGCGAGCGAACGCCCATGAAGTGGGTTGTGCAGGAGAGTCCGCAGATCTCAGCGTCGTGTCTCATTCCTGTGAAGTCATCGAATAACGTGGCTTCCAAGATCTTGAAAACCTTGTCGGACATGAAGAACGTGGACGCCAACTCTGCAAATATTTTACCGCTGTGTTCCAGCGGTCCTGGCGGCAGCCAAATGAAACTCGCGCCTATCAAAGAGAACGCTCTGGTCATGTACAAGGGGAAAGTCTATTTGTTGACCAAGAGAGGCTCTGATGTTCTGTCCACTCAAGCGGACAAACAAGTGTCGTCTTCTCCTGATGCTTCTCAAAAGGAGATGTCCAAGCCACCCGATTCCCCTCCAGCCGATAAAATACCCCATGAAACAGTGAATCTGATGTCACCAAAGAGCAAGGGAGTGGTGATGTCTCCAAAAGATCCCAGAACGGGTACAGACTCAAAAAACTCTTCACCAACCGGCTTAAGAAATGACTTAAAACCTGCACCGGCAGCTGCGGTGGCAGCGAGTGCTGCCCAGCAGAGTCCCCCTGCGAACCAGAGCGGGAGTTTGCCCGTCACCGAGAGCGTTTCCAGCGGAGCGGCCGCTGCGACGGCCCCGGGGCCGCAGGAGAGCCAGGAGAACGGAGAGAAGAGTCGTTCCCCCGACACAGCGAGTGCTGTTTCACCGCAGCCTGAGCACGCGTGCGCGCTCCGCGGAGACGGGGAAAAGGTAACGCCATAAACGTGCCCATCGCAGCCTCTGCTAAACTGTTATACAGTCCTGGTTCTGTCTGAATAAAACAGTGGTTCATAAATTCCCAAGTTTGTATAACCAGGTATCCTGTCACTGCAAATACTGGTTTAGAGTGTGGTTCTGATTTTTTTCAATAAGATGCACTATGCAAGTGAGAAAATGTATAAAGAAAAGAAAGAGGCAGGGAAAAGATTATTTCTTTTGGTTTTTTTACTATGTTTCCTTCCTTTCTCGCCCTGTTGGGGCGGATCCGCCTCCTTTGACTCATAGTTTTGCGTCAGGCAGAGGAAACTCTTGAGATCATTAAGGGTTTTCCCCCTTCAGGCTGGACCTACAAGTTCTTTTAACATCAGAACAACAAAAACAGGTTAAAATTCCTCAGCCTCCAGTTTCACAAGCTGCCCATGGAGGACTATAGATTGTTTGCTGTTGCTCAAGAGCCCAGAGTGAATTTGCCTCCAGATAAACAAAATCACTCTGAAGTGAGTCAATAGTTGCTTGCGTTCACCAGGCAGAAATGGCACCTGAGCATATTTGTCCAAACTTTAGACATTTAATCATTGCAACAGGCTCTTTTTTGATTGTTCACTGTCTGATTTTCTGTCCTTTTGTTACCTTGAGACTACGTGATTCTCTTGTTGCTTCTTTAACTGACACAGTTTACTCGTTGGACTGTGAATCTCCTGGGTGTTCCACAAGTACTTGGAGTTTTAAATAACTAATGAGAATGTTAGACTGATGATCATATGGATATAATTTCTCAGAACTTGTTACCTGTGTTAAGTGTAACTCTTGGAGAACGGCAGACGAGGCAAATGTCCGTCTGTCTGTTTAGGAACTGGTTTTTAGTTTATGGAGTGAGTGCGATTGACGCCCCTCTCACTGTTTCCATATTTCAGATCCAGTGTGAAAAGGTGGATTCACCAGAAAGGGTTATTGAAATCAAACACCAAGAGAAGCCGCATTGGAAACAATACTTGGAATTAAGGAAGCAATTTGGTCTCTGTAAGGAGGAGCGAGTGTACCTGAGGAGGATCCCGCTGAGGACGTCCTGCGAGCAGCCGGAGACGGGAGATGGGCCCGGTAACGGCTTGAAAAGGAAGAACAATTCGTGCAATTCGTCATCGTTAGATGTGGAAGTAACAAATCAACACCAGGAATGTGTTGAAGAGGAAAAGGTATCGTGATGTTTTTTGGTGCTAAACTGCGAGCAGTGTGTGTGTGCTCAGTACGGAGCTGGTGTTGCTTTGCACCCTCCCAGCTTGGGACTCATCAGGCAAGTCAGGAATTGAGGTCCCTGTGGGAATCGTTCTAGAGCTGGTTCGTGTAAAGTAAGAACTGTGTGATTTCAGCACAACCTGGAATCACAGGGTCGTTTGGGTCGGAAAAGACCTTTAAGGTCATTGAATCCAACCATAACCCAGTGCTGGCATGGCCCCCTGTCCCTGAGAACCTCATGTCCCCTGGCCAACCCTCCACTGCCCCGGCAGCCTGTTCCGTAGTACCCGCTGAGAACCTGTATCCGCTTTTCTGGGTTCCACCGGAGGAAATTTGAGGAGCAAATGAACTTCCATATAGTAATTTTAAGAAGCTTGCAAGAAGTAACTTGTAATTTGTGATGTGATGTGATAATGTAGAATGACACTCAGTTTAACAAGTATATTTTGTGTGTTTTTTGACTGGACAGATAATTGTGGATCTGGAAGAGGATTTGACTAAGAGAAGAAAAATAAACTCCTCACCACAGCCGGACAGTGAAAGGAGAAGGAAAACACCGCTCAAATCAGCAAGTTTGGAAAATAGCAGCTCGAGTTGCAGTTTACCAGACAGAAGCGTTTCCCCTCCGGTCTTACCGCAGCAAATCATTTCCACAGACCCCGCAGCATCGGCTCCGGGGAGGGACCCTGAGCAAGACCCCTACGCGCAGGACAGCGACGGTGCCTACTCGAGCGTTCCCGTCCTGGTGTCTTGTGAAGATGATGCTTCGGTTCTTGAGGGTTCTTTCAGAAACGATGTTTTCCCTTTGACTCCCCCGGACTTGGATGAAACGATACGGGATGAGAAGATAAAACGACTGAAACAGCTCTTGAGGGAGCGGGAGGCGGCGCTTGAGGAGATGCGCAGGAAGATGCAGCAAAGCTGAAGCACTGAACCTGCTGTTCTGGACCATGTTTGTCTCCCATTTCAGCGGCTTCAAGAAGAAATTCCTTGTTTAAATGAACACGACTGTTTCTGGTGGATAGAAGATCTTAATGGGATTTACAGTATGAGTTTATTTAGGAAAGTATAGGTGTCTTCTTAAATACCAGAAATAAAAGACTTGGACCCTCAAGTTCTGCTTCTGGGACATCCTGTGTATCAAAGACTGAAGAAGGAAGGCTTTCTTACGAGTATGTTCTCTACATTTTGAATTGAGGGGTTTCTGTATTAGTGTTAGCGAATAAACTTTCCCACTTTGGAATTCCATGGCTTCTCTTAGAAACCGAATGTAAATTGCAAACCCCAGTGGTAGCTATTTTTTTTTGTTTTCCTACCATTTGACAACTTTTGTGAATTCCTGAGGCCTGTCAGTTGCAACAGGTCAATGGTCAGTGTTTAGTAAATGCTATTTAAGTCCTTTGGAATTAGACTTTAGGCTGTAATAATGCAAATATTTATACAAAACCTCTTCCAACTGGGAAGGGGAAGCAGCACCAGGCTGTGCTGACACTTCTGCAGCTCCCGTCCTGCCCTGTGGTTATTGTGAGCCTTTATAAGGCCTTTGCCCACTGTGCGATGTTCACCTGCAGCTGGGGATTGATTGGGTTTGGAGGGACATGTATTTTTTCTAAATGGACTTATGTTGAATAATAATTTGTTGAAGCAAAAAAACGAAAGGCGCATTTCTTTATCCAGGGTTGGTGTCTTCAGTAATTCTTGATGAGTATCTTCTCCCCTCATTCGCTCAGTTATTTGCACGTTTCTCCTGCTGTTTCCAGTAGCGCTGCCTTAGTTTGGTGTTGTGGGCGGGAGCGTGCGCTCAGCCTGGCTCTGCCGCCGCGGTTATGGAGCTTTGTGGTGTGTTTCCCCAGCGTATCCTGTCGTGCAGACGCTTCTCACCGCCCTCCGTTGTCACTGACTGCGCGGCCCCGCTGCATTTCTCGGGATTTATTGTTGCCGTGAACAACTCTTTGCCAACGGAATCTGTCATTGGTTTTTTGTGTGTTTGTGGTTATGTCCAACATTCCCTGTAGAGCTCCATTGCCGCTTTCTGTTCATGGGACCCTATTTGCTACGACCCTTATTTTCTGTATCTTAATCAAATTGTCCCCTGCGATATTGTTCTCTATCACATGGAGGCCTGGTGTATGTGCAGGGTTTTGGTGAAGGGTGTTGCTATGGAGACGTATCTTTTGAGGCTGTATCAGCCTCTTTCCCCCTTAATATTAAGCGTGACCCCTCAGATCATCGAGTCCAACCACAAACCCACCGGTGCCACATCAGCCGGTGTAAATCTCACCCAGTGCTCACCTGCGAATTGCAGCGGACTTGGTTGCTTAATATGAAGAATAATGCACATTGCTTCTGCTTTCTGTTGTTTCATGAAGGAATTGTTAGTACAGGGCACACGTACACAAGCATCACTTAGCGCAGAGCCTGGGAAAACCTGCTTGTGAGCCTGAAGTGAACACCGTGAACCTATTCTATGCGCTCCACCACTAGATTGCAGCAAAACACCGATTTCCACTGCCAGCGCACTTGCTGGCGGGGAGAAAAGAGCAAACAGAACAGTGAGCAGCGCTGGAACACCTCACAACCGCCCCAGCAGAAATCTGGGTGAGAAAACCGCTGCCTCTGGTGCACGCAGCCATGGCGAGGTCTCACCCGCTGGCATCCCCTGCGTGTACAGCATCGTGCTGCATCTCACCCCGTGGCTTTGCAGGGTTTCAAGCCAGTCCTGGTGAAACGACCAACGTCTGTTACTGAGTTTGCACAAACATTGGAAACTTGAACTGTGAATTCTGCAAGGAAAAGGTGACCCAGAAGAAACCGATGAGCTGACAAAGACAACGTGTCCCTGGAGCCGGAGGGAGCGGCTGGCAGCGCTGGCTGTCACCAGGCTGGTCCTCTGTGTCCTCTTCGTAGAGCAAAGTCAAGAGGATTGTTACACACTGAGCACTCTTGAACTTCAACCCACTGAGTCCTTGAGCTGGGATCAACATTTAGAGCTGAGCTTTGGGTTCTTAACTTGGGCAGATGTTGAACTCAGGCTCCAAAGTTCAAGTTCTCCCTTGTGTTCTGTGTGCACTTGACCCCACGCCACTGCCTGCAGCCCCTGGTTTGCAGCTCTGTCACTGGGAGCAGGAACAAAAGGGGCTCCCTGTAGTAGGTAAATATGGCCGAGCACATCCAAAGAGCAAACCCATCAGCAAAGCCGACCTCCCTACTGCGGGCTGGGCTGCGTATTAATCAAGATCTGCTGCATTTCCACTGGAGCCCCAGAAGGACCTTGGAATTTCACTGCTCTCACTAGCCTGGCAGATTTCTCACAATTAGAGCAAATGATTTTTACAGGGCTGTCTGGAAGGAAGACATTTAAATGTGCAAAGCATTCATTAATCATGAATAATTAATAATTAACAATTATTATTTAAAATACCAGGGCAGGAAAAAAATCCCGGTGTGGATATTTTTGATTTGTAAATGCCAGGCTTTTAATTAAAAGAGAAGGCACATAATCATCAGTCAACTGTTGTTAAGAATTGGCGTTGTGGGTTTTGGCTGCCGGGTGCTCTGGTGGGAACAGAGCAGGGGGAGGATTTGGGTGTGATGGGTGTTCCCGGACAGAACCGTCTGGTCCTGCTGCTCCGGGAGACCCGGTCAGCGGGGACCCCGTGTTACAACAGGGTCCAGAGGCTTCTCTGTGCACCCCCTTTGTTGAGGACCCACATCTATTGACGGGGTCCCATCCCTCCCGCCCAGTGAGTGACCATGAGCAGCCCTGGGAGGGACACGGGGGGCACAAAAGCTGCTGGAGGGCCATCAGCTGCCCTATTGAAATCTCCAGATCCCTGATTAATCTATTAACACCTACCACTCATCAACCCCACAACATTAGCCCTGTTCAACAGTCAAAGCCCAGATTTTTATCCACAACACCCGTCTCCCTCCGGCACCACCGATCCACCTCCCAGCTCCTCTTTTTTCCCTGGTACTGACACCTCCCGGCCTTTCAAACAGCCTCTCCAGGCAAGAGGCCAATAAAGCTGAGCCTGAGGGTGCTTGACTTGCTCCCTGTTCTGCGTGACTGGAGGCGACACAAGCACGCAGCCTGCACCAAAGCCTCCGGATGGGTTATTGGTTCATTAATCAATAGGCTTGATCCTTTTCAGGCACTTACAGAAACTTGCCTAAGCAGAGCAATTAGTATCAGGTGGGTTCCTGGTGCCTGTATTCCCACCTAAATTATCTGCGATGGAGAAGCAGCTGCGGGCTGAGTGTCCTCAGCACGGAACACCTTGTAAAAGAAAGGTCGCAGATCCATAATGCTTGTTTTGCAGGGGAACAGCAGCATCCTATACCGAAAGGTAATAGAGGTCTTTTGTACAAAGAATTCCCACCTGAAATCCTAGAAATCATTTAAGTAGACTGCATTAGCTACACATCATAAATATTGATGCTGTTGCTGAGGGGAAGGAGGGTTGGGTTCAATGTTAATGGACTGATGCTGGTGTGCTGAGAGCCCTCTAGGGAGCACAAGGGACAAAGTGCCGCTGTCACACAGATAGCTGAGCGTGTCCCCCGCGGCCCTGGGCGCACACGGGTTATTTGTGCACGGGTCCCTCCTCCCGCCCCTCTTCCCGTTTGGGGTCAGTTCTGTGCCCTTGTGCAGTGGCTGTTTGGGGCTGGAGAGAACCCCGAGATCTGTCGCTGCCCCCCAGGCTGTGCGCCCTGGGGTGGAACAGGAAGACTCGTTTAAAAGGGAAGCTGCTCCACACAAAATAAGGTGATGGAGCAGCCCAGGCTGTCCGGGCAGAGCAATTCCCTCTCAGCTCCTCTTTCACAGCCCGCTGAACCAGCGCCTGCAGCTCTCCAGACCTGAAGAGCTCTTAATGGCTTAGGTACCGAAGAAAATGATGCTGACAATCAGCGGCTGGAATTCCCCTCCCTCCTTTTCCCCTCTTTCCAGTCCCTGCCTTAACCGACTAATGCAGTCCCTGATGGCTTCCAAATTTCAAGCGCACGAGGTATTACACAGGCCAAGCTTCCGTGGCTGCTTATTATTCACAACAGAACAAGACCTAGACAGCAAATTGCTTTGTTGATCCTGTGAAGGGAATCGATCCTTGCAGGCTTAGTGCCTCTGACATGTTTATCGCTGCCCGGGATGCTCACGGTGGGGCTGGGGGGGGACGAGCTCCCTGAGCTCCGGTGTGGACCAAGCGTGAAGGGCTGGGATTAACTGATGGGTTTCTGAGGCCGGGAGGCACCGTTCTGCTTGTCTGGTCACCTGCACAGGTATTAACTCCGGTATCCCGTCTGCAGACAGCGAGCAATGAGGGTGGGAGTGGGAATTAAAAGGCGGGGGGTCCATCTGAGCATGGGGGTGATCCTGAGGAACTGGGGGTTTCTTGCAGGCAGTGGTGTGGGGTCAAGTGCACACAGAACACAAGGGAGAACTTGAACTTTGGAGCTTGAGTTCAACATATGCCCAAGGTAAGAACCCAAAGCTCAGCTCTAAATGTTGATCCCAGCTCAAGGACTCAGTGGGTTGAAGTTCAAGAGTGCTCAGTGTGTAACAATCCTCTTGACTTTGCTCTACGAAGAGGACACAGAGGACCAGCCTGGTGACAGCCGGCGCTGCAAGAAGTGAGCAGGACCTCTGGGAAGGACTGAGGTGTTATTGCTTTTCTCGTGCCTTAGTCGTTACATCTTGGGCTTCGTGGTGCTGAACCTGCCCACCCTGAAACCCACGAGAAAACCGGGTTCTCCAGAGAGAACAACAGACCGCGAAGCCGCGGGACACGCGGGGCAGCAGCGCCGAGCCCACGCAGCCCAAAACACTGCCCGGCACCGCGGCGCAACACGAGTAACCGGCAAAAGGTGCAAAGCGTAAGCAAATGCCACAGGAAAACAGCCATTTGTGGGCTCCGGTACCCACACACGGGGCTCAACCATCGCAAACGGGCGGCGCCGGCTCAGCCACCCTCGCGTGAAGTCGGTAAATCAAACAATTCTCCAGCCTGCACGTGTCTCAAAGACCATTGACGGCGCTCGGTGGTGCCTGATTTGAGTCGTGCTTTTCCTTTTGCTGAGGCAGACCCAGCGCTTTGCCGCTCCAGCATCTCTCCCCCGACAGTTCATCGATTATCAGGCTGGAAGGGACAACAGTCATAAATTCATTTGATCTTGTTTATAGTGTTTGTCTGTCAGGCTTCCCTGGATCGATTCCCATCTGAACTAGAATATTTCTCGCAGGAAAAACAACATCCAAGCACGGCAGAAAACTCCCGCGGCCCCGGCCCCGTGCTCCTTCCCTTCCCCAAGGACTCCAGGCAATTAACGCTGCACCCCTCGGCTGCTGTAATTGAGGGCTATATTGCTCTAAACAGTAACAACAAGAGGTTGCTGGGACGAGCGACTTGAAAAATCCATTAAAGGATTTACTATTATTTTTTATTTTACCCAATACCTTGGGGGTTTGAAAGCTCATCTGCGTTTTACTGCTCCGAATGGAAAACCAGAATAAATGCATATTTGAGGTAATAAAAGCCCTTTCGTACTAAATCTGAGTACAAATTAACAATTACTAGTGCCGTCTAATGCCTTTCTGCCTCAACATTTTCATTTAACAGCCGCTCTTTTATCTTCAATGCTCCAGTTATTCTTTTTCCTCCTAGATACTCATTGTCAGGTTGGGGAGGGTTTTGTTTTGTTCGGGTTTTTTTTTTCCTCCTTTCTTTCCAATTTATCAGCAGGAAGAGAGGATTTTATTTGCTGTTCAGGCAAGAATAAAGGAAAAAGAGCAAGAAGGGAGTGAGATGCGCTGGGGCTGCTGGTGCGGAGCCCCCTGTGCGTGGGTACCAGGGGATGCTGGTTGCAGGGGCTGGACCAGCGTCTTCCTGAGCATCCTGTAGGGAGGTGGGGATGCTGGTGGGCACCGTGGTGCTGCTGGGGGTCCCTCCCCACCCCGGGTGTTTGCAGAGAGCAGGTAAAACGCTGCACCGTGTCGCTTTGACATGTGCGAGTGCCACACGCTGATGGCTGCGGCCTCCTCGCCCTGGGACGGGGCAAAGAGACCTTGGGAACAAGGAGGTTTGGGGTGGTTTGCTCAGGAAGGAGCAGACTTGGAAGGGTCTCCTAGGAGGAGAAAAGACAAGAAAAAATGCCAGTTTGGAGCCTTCGCCCACCAGCAGCATCGCAGGGATGCGGTGGGGAAAGGAGGCGCCAGGTAAAGCCCTCGAGAAAGGCAACGGGGTCTCAAAGCGGCAATGGGAGAACAAGTGGAGGAATCGGCAGCGGGGTGAACCGAGGGCACGGAGACAGAAGGTTACCCCCGAGCCCTGCGCGTGGTTTCTCTTCACACGCCATTAAGTTTATGGGGAAGCACAGGGCGCAGCTGGGCTCCGAACAGCAGCGGGAGCGCTCGGCAGACGGATGCGGGCACAGTGGCGGCACAAAGGACGGCCCATGGGAAACCCCTCAGAGTCCAGAAAGGGCTGCTCTCCCATTTCCAGCTGTCCCCACGGTGGGCTGTGGGTCATGGGAGGGTTTTAGTTTGAGATATTGAGAGAACCACGACATGAACCTCATCCTGCATGGGGCACGGCAGGGAACCGGCTGCCAGCATCAGCACCGACGTGTGAGCGTCACCCTCATGTGCAACAAGAAGAAAAAGGGATCCTGAGAAAACTCAAGCACTAAACACTCCCACTTGCCCTAAACTTTTGGAGAAGGGCATGAAAATTATCTTTAGAAGAAGAAACCTATTTGCATATTTTGCATAACCCAGGCAGGAGACATTGGGAGGTTTTGCTCTCCCCCAGGACCCGCGTCTCGCTTTGCTTTGATCCCGCAGCCTCTCCTGCTCTGCTGCTGGTTCATTAAGCGACCTCGTTACTGCGCTTCCTGCACGCACGCTGCGATGGGGACGGTGGGGACAGCGGGGACAGGGATGCTCCTTGGGCTATAACACGCTCCGAGGTCTTGGGCAGCAGCAGAAGGGCTCCCTGGCCCCTTGCTGGTGGTTTCCATTTGGTTATTTGGCCCTTTTTTAAATGCAGCTCCTACGAGCTGCCTCTGGTCCTCACCAGGGAGCACAACGTGCTCTTAGCCAGGCCGTATCACGCTTTGAAATTCAATTCCTTGCAATCAGCAGCAGCAGCTCTGAGGGCAAACGGAGAAAGCCAAGAACGTGGGCTCAGTTAATAAGATAACAATTTAACATGTGGCCGGGTTCTTTCCCTTCCTCTGCCCCCGCTCAAACAGACCAGCAGACACTTGGAGTCGCCTCTAAGTAATTTAGTAGAAAGGCTGCTATGATTTCAATCCTCCATCCACCCTGTTACTACCCAGCAATGCTTCTTGTCACCAGCTAATGGCATTTAAAATATTTACAGCCTTGTCTTTTCCCTGGGGAAGGATCAGAATAAATCATCTCAGCGGGTGATAAATCAAAAATTAATCTCCCAAAAGCGCGAGGCCTGTCCGATCCCTCAAATAACAAGCAGCAGAATTTATCAAGTGAATTGGTCCTGGTGTCTGCATGGCGTTGCTGGGGTGTAATGGATGGGGGGCTCAAACGGGGGAAAAGCATGGGGTAGGACGCTGTGTCATTGAATGTCACCGTCCCTTGTCACCTACACGTTGCTGCCATCAGGAGGCAAGAGCTCCTGCACACCCCAGGCAGCAAACACCCCATTCCCAGCACAGCACCCGGGATCAGGTTTTCCCATGCAGAGTGTTTGTTGTCTCAGGACCGCGCTCAGCAGCGTGTGAACCCGCACGGCGAGCCGGCCGCATCCTGCTCCTCACCGCCCCAAAGCTCCCCCAGCCCTGCTCTGCCCGCACAGCCACCATCCATCTGCAGCCCTGTCTATTACTGCTCTTTAAGAAGCTGATTTATCTGAATACCAAAATAGCTCTTCACAGCCCTTCTATCTGCTTTTCCTGCAGAGGATGTAAAATTTCCTTTTGATCTTTTTCCCCCCTCCCCACTCTGCAACAAATTAAGACTAAACTCATCTGTACTAATTGCTCCCAACAGACTTTCTGTGGGCACCTCCTCTCTTTCCGCTGCAGCTCAGGGTCTGGGTGTTTAGTCAATCTTAGAAAAGAGAAGAGACAGGTGAAGGGATTGGAGGAATTGATAGAGATGACCCCAGCTGCAAACAGGCAGCGCAAATATTTAGCTGGAGATTCTTGCTGGGACATGCACCGGAGTCCCTGCTGCACCGGGGACGGCTCTGGCACTTCTCCCTTAAACTCGCTTTTTCTTACAGCTTCTTGTCACGTTTGCAGCCTCTGAGCTGCGGAGAGCATGTGGATTTTTGGGGATGTTACTAATACGTGTATGCAAACATCGGTTTTTAAGAAACATGATGGATAAGGTGTTGCAGCCATAAGGTGGGCGAACCTGGGCCACAAATTAACCGGGGAAGTGCCAGGGTGCATTAGTTTGAGTGACGAGCAAACCGCCTGAACCGGGTCAGCAGGTTTGTTAGGTGCCTTAGCGTGCTGCTTAATGGAATCAGAGAGATCTCCTTAATGATAAATTAATCTCTGCCAATAGCACGCGTAATAGGGTTTTCCTGACAGACGGCTTCCCCATGTGAGGCTCCTGCGCGCTCCCCTCCAGCGCCATTCGCAGGGACGCTGGTGGCAGCAGAGCCCCAGGTCCCCTACAGGCACTGGCCGGGTACCCGGGGGCGCTGGCAGGACACCCTGTGCTGCACATCTGGGCTTTGGGGAGGATTCAGGAGCCCCATCCATCCCATCCCTCTGCGCAAGGCGGCATGATGCCAGCTCAGGAATGGAGATTGCACAGAGGGGTGATGGCGATGGGATCCTCCCAACCCCCAAAACACAGCGTTTTGAAGCACGTCCCTGTCGCCTCTCGAGCTGCCGCACGAGGGGGTGGGCTTCACAGCTCCCGAGTTCTTCCTCAGTGCTAAACAGCAAGACAGCAAAGTTCTTGTTTGTAAAGTTATTCTGAGGCTCTAACAGGATTCTTCAAAATTTGCCGAGTGTGTACACACATGGGTGTGCGTTGACTTGAGTGTTTTTCTTGGTTCAAAGGAAAAGTCTCCTATCTTGACACCCCTTTCTCCATCTCCCCAGCCCTCAATCATATTTCTGTGGCACATTACAATGTCATTATCTACCCAGGATATTTTATGGCTTGGCTTTCCATTCACATCTCTATTTATCGTTCTCCACATGCACACTGGTGTTTGCCACTAAGTCTCAGGTAGACCAGGAGCTAAACTCGAGTTTAAGCCCAGCTTTTCATTTGTGCTGGTAGGCTCTTACTCTCATCACATCCTGGTTTTATGTGGCATTCCACCCACTCTTTTTGTCTCTTTACAGATGGACGTGCCAGAGCGGGAAGTTTGGACCTTAGGGCTGATTGCAGGAGGAGCAGCTCAACACACCAAATCCAGGTCTCCAGCAGCCCTGCCCAAAGCCTTGGCCAGAACTTCTCCTCAGAACAGCAGCAAGTTGTTTACAGGTATCCAAAGAGGTTCTATTTACCACAACTGCTACCAAGAACACATAGAAAAAATACAAGGGGAAAAAAATCACTAGACTGCATTTTCCTGCTCAAAATCAAGGCTGCTCTCTCCTCAGACTTCGGTCTTCTCACACTATGCCAAACAATTTGCTTCTTCCCTGGGAGAAGGGAAGGTCTGGCCCCGCTGGGATGTCACTGGTGTTCACCAGGATGGTGTTTCAGGGCCACCAGAGGAGGGGACGAGCTGGAGCAGGGACACCGAGCAGGGACACCGAGCAGGGACACCGAGCAGGGACACCGAGCAGGGACACCGAGCAGGGACACCGAGCAGGGACACCGAGCAGGGACACCGAGCAGGGACACCGAGCAGGGACGTGCTCGCTGGCTGCCGCTGGAGATGGAGGCAGAGCGGGGAGGACCGAGCACGTTCCTTCTGAGCATCTGAGCTTGTCAGAGTGCGAGCAGCTAAAACTGATGCCTACCTGACATGCCAAAAGGAACCCGAGGCTGCTGCACCACTACTCTCCCAATACAGTGATGTTTATCCCGCAGCAGTTATGATTATGGTGCCAGTGCCTGACAGCCCCATATCAGCCACTGCAGGAGCCCCTCTGCCCCCTGGTGCTGCTCTCCAGCTCTCTGACTATGGCCATGACTTTCAACAAGAGATCCCAGGTCAGGAAAGCTGAATTTGGACAAGTTGCAGCTCAGGCACCTCCAGCCGCTCCAGGATGGGCAGCAGCACCAAGCAGCAACATTTGCAATTCGCAGCTGTGTTTGACTTCAGGCAACCATGCAGGCTGGAAAGTGACGGATGCATCTCCTCAGCTCTGCACTGAAAGGATGGGGAGCTGGGAAGGCTTTGTGCTCCGCAGGCATCACAACCCAGGCCCATAGCTTCCCCTAGAACTCTGTTCTCTGCTGGATGGATTACATTTTAAATTGCCTTGCTTCTTCTGAAACCTCATGGGGGACTTTCCCATAAGGCTCATCTGAAGTTTTCCATCTCGACTTTCAACTCAATGAAAATTTTCATGGAATTTGCCCTCTTTGGGGAAAAAAAAAAACAAAACAAGAAACCACTCCCCCCCATTTTTCATTAGAACAACCAAAATAATCAAAGTTTGAATTTCCAGATGAAATGTTTCATTTTGTACATGCCAATCAACTTCTGGCTTTTCTTTTTCAGGCTGTTGATGAGAACCGTGTGTACAAAGTGAAACCCAAAGCCCCAAACCACACGGTCCCCTGGGGATGCTCCCTGTGCAACCTGCCCGGGTCCTGCTCTGCTCCCCATGCCGTGATGCAGAAACCCTCTCCTGCAGCCCCACACATTGCTGACAGCATTCCTGCACCCCAAATCTCCACTGAAAACATTGCACATGGCTTTTCCCTTCCCCTCCCAATCATTATTGATGTGTGGCCATGCTGGACCTCTGCAGAGCATCCTTCTGTCCAGGGCGGGCACTGTGCACGCAGCCCAGCTCCAGGGCTTGCTTTTCGGAGGTGAGGAAGCCCGAACAATCTCCAGTGGTGCTGCCAAGTCATCTGTTCTCCTGGTTCTTAATTGGAAAGCCGGGCTCCCCCCCTTTGCTCCAGGGAAGCCATCTGGAGGAGTCTGGTGAGAGACGGAGGAGAAATGCAAGGGACAGATGTGATCTTGTCTTGAACACGCTCCCGGAGAGGCTGCTCCGTGCTTATTTTGATCAGGACAGTGGGTAGCTAGACAGCCGGTTGGGGAATGTAAATAACCTCCTTCAGCTGAGTTTTTAAATTAACTCACTTTGCTGAATTCTGCGCTGTTTGCTCTCCGCCTGTAAGCCCAGGATGAGGCGCATCCATGGGACCCACGGGCCGGATCCTGCCCACGCTGCTGTCCCCAGCTCACCGGTGCAAACTGGCACCAGTCAAAAATAAAGACCCCCGAGGGTCTCAGCGCCACCAATGAGACAGGGCTGCCCGGGTGGTTTGTGCGGGGAGGTGATTTAGGAGGACACTTCCAGGCTTTAGTCCAGCATTCAAAGTGCAGATCAGCAGGGATTTCAATTTCCAGCTCCCTATTGTCCACGTGCCATCAGCAGGAGCCGTGGGGGTCGCAGATTCAGAGCCAGGGGGAGCACAGGGGGTCCCCAAAATCCTGTCCTACCCCTCACCACCCCGGGATGCTCAGCAGGGCGGGCTGTGGTACCAGGGGAGGAACAGGGCTCCTGTGCTGGGCTTGACATCGCCTTGGTGGGTCCATCCTTCCAGAAATCATCCCAAACATGCCCTGCAGTTCAGTGAGTGTTAATGAGCCTTAATGAGCCCCGGTCTGCAGGGATCATTTGGGATGGTGGAGCCACACACTTTTTCAGGCAATGGGTTCTGACAGTGTGACATAATGGAAGAAAATAACACAGCAAAGCCTGGGGGATGCGGTAATGGAGGTTTTATCACCCTTGACTGCCTCTTCTTCTAACCCCAGCAGCTTGGTAGATAATTGGGTTTCCACAGTTGGAGAAATAATTGGGATTAGGACCAGCCAGCACACGGGGGACGGCTGCACGGGAACGGGGCACTGCCCACCGCCTGGTGATTGTGGATAGTGGGTGAAGGAGCCAGCCCTTTGGTTTGGACACCGCTACACGATTTATACAGCGGCAGCGTCTCCGTTTGCTCGGAGGACTTGGGCATGTTTGCACAAGTTTACTTACTGAAAAGCAAAAATAAATATTGCATGGTGAGCAAATGGCAGAAGGAAACAAAAGGAGCTCATGGTCCTTCAGGGCTCAATCCAGAGCCAGGGTCATTGCAAAGGCTGGGGGGAGGCAGCACCCCCAGGCACATCTTGGAGGGAGCAGGGATGTGCTCTGCCCAGGCGGGCGGGAAGCTGCTGATTTACACCAGAGAGGGACCAACGCAGCTCCCGCTGCTGATAAATGGCCCGGCAGTCACAGCCTGGCCTGCGCACGGCATTAATTCAGGTCCAGCCCGGCGCGGACGCTGCAGAGCACGCGGCGAGGGACCGGGCTCACCGTCATTACTATTCATGCAGGAGAGGATACTTTATTCCCACGTCAATGGCAGAGACGCTGAGCAAGTTGTACAGAGTGTACATACATAACTAACTGCCTCATTATTTATAATAACCCAGTTTATTCTATACTCAGTCCCATATACAAAATTATTTCTGAGGTAGTTGTCAGATGAGGATTAAGAGCAAGTTCTTGCACTGAACTGGGAAGTGAGTCCTGTTAGAAACCTCCCGGTCCTGAGCACACACACACACACAGACCTGACCTGGGTATTTCGATCAAGCTGTGGAAATGCCCACTTTAAATCTCTTGGACCAGTCCACAGGTTCCCACCTGCACACGTCCAGACCCACGCCTGGGCAGCACTCAGGAGCATTCAGCTCGTACCTAATGGTATTTAAAAGATACACCCAGTGTACAGGCTCCCATGTGTAGTGAACTCGCTGATATTGCCCAGTGTGGACCCACAAGGTGCTGCCAGGGATCGCACAGACACCGCAGCTCCTACACACGGTTGTAAGTTGTTGCACAGCTGCACACCCGGCACCAACACACACCTTCACATATATACAGCTACTCCTATAGGCAAGCATTTTGTGCCCAGGGTTTGAATGACAACATAATGCCTAACATTTAGCACTTGCTTAGCATGGCACATTCTTTTGCTGTATGCACAAACGTGAACTAATTAGTACACTTAATTAGTGTGATGCTGTAAAGTGAAGAAAAATAAAGGAGGGACACAGAAGGGAGAAAAGACAGAGCAGAGGAGGAAGGATAAGGAAGAAACAGGGAATACAAAAGACCAGGATGGTTAGAAAGACAGATAGATAAAAGGTCTGTATAAAAATAGAAGCCAACTTGTTCTCCTGTATTTACGCACAGCGTGGCTCTGCATATCAACAGCTCGAGAAAGGATCCCCACCCAGGGCTCCCAGAGCTCTCCAGGGAAACATCCACTGCCAGGAAGGACTGACAGACAAATCCTTCCTCTCCTCCTTCCCCATGAAACTGGGTGTCCCAGGATCACGTCTCCATTCTCCGGGCATCACTTGGGGCTTTTACCCTAGCCCCTGTGGTTTTGGCTGAGAAGGGCTCGAGGAGAGGCTGAACAGGAGATTTGAAAAGCAAATGCGGGCTAAAAATACTGCAAGACAGACAGATGTGCCAGACACAGTGCAGGAGCCAAACCACCATTTCTTTCACAGCTGGGGTTTGAGGCTGTTCTAAGTCCTGGCCACGCAGCCGGAATATGCACTTATGTACATTGAATGTGCATTAGGACTCATAAAAGCCCGCAGCACGAACGTGCCGACGCGCACATCCATCCCCGCTCCCCAGCGCCTCCTGCCATGGGGGTTCAGTTACAAAGCACTCGCTCCCCGTCCTTCCCTGTGCTAATCCACTTCTCACCGGGAAACAGAGCACATGGGGGGGAATAGCAGCACTCAGTCTCACTTCTCTCCCCCAGGGAGAAGCCATTTACTTCAACCAGCAGCACAGTTTGGGTTTCCATCCTCCCCACTACTCGTCCAGGAGATGAAAGAGCGTGAGGGTTTCTCGCTGCCCCCGCTCCGCACTGGCCGGTACCACACACCGCGGATGAGAACACATTAAGGCTCTCAAACTGAGAGTTTCTCAAGGCAATATTGACTAAAAGGTTTCCTTAAACGTCCCCGATCAGCAGCATTTGGCGGGGTTTGAAGGCAGTGGCGAGCTGAGGATTTAGATGTGCTCTCCATGCCCCGCAGGCATCGCAAACACCCCTTTAATTACAAGTAACCCTCAAACTGAAGCACAACAACATTTTAAAACAATGAGCTTGTCCCCAAATGTCCCAACATGGCTTTAGGAAAGCAGACCTATAGATAGATATCCCTGGACTATTTTGCCATCAGCACCTGCAGGTAGGGCTGAAAGCCGGCTGTTGTCAGCCCCGCTCCACTAAACCTGATGCATTTTAAATGTTATCTGGCCTGTGCAAGAAAAGCCCCTCGTGTAATAACCACAATAACTTCCACACGCCTCCCAGACCCCCCTTTCAGTCCATCTTTAATTAAATTCCTCCCGGTGTCCCATTGATCAGCTGAGGGGCTGTGGAATCGCACCCCATGGCTTTTTGTTATTGCTCTGAGCAGCACCTGCGCTGCAGCTCCAGCCTCCCTCCAGGTAACTCAGCATCGCCAGACCCCGCCACAGGGCTCAGCAAACTCTGCAATGAGTTTCCATGAGAAGAATATATATATAGTCTACATATACACAAATTGAGCTGTAAAACCAGAAGAGAATAGTGATAACAAGCTGAAAACAGAGTCCCAACAGGCCCAGTTCACAGAGGATGCCCACGAGTGCCAGAGGCACTGGGGACAAAGCCCCCAGCTCAGTGGGTCTGGGCTGCAAAGAGCTTGGTCTGCCTTGGCTCGCAAAACACACAAGCACAAAGTCACTCAAAAAGCAAAGCTGAGGAGAGGGATCTGCTAAGCTTGAGTGTCGTAGCCAGAACAAAGACAACACTAAGAAGAAAAATCCTATTTCAAAAGTCTTCCTTAATAACACAGCCTGGAAGCAAACTGCAGAGCCAGGGCTACACATGGGCTGGATAAATTCTGGTTGTAGGATGGCACAGTGCAGCTGCTTTGTTCCAGGTGAGGCTCCACGAGCTGTTTTAGCTGGGTGCCTGTGTGATATCGTTATTTTCAGTGTATCATCGTGCTGCACTCCCACCCAAAAATGCAGCTACAGGTGCCTGTGCTGCTTGGAGTCTGCACAGGGACTTCAAACTGGGGACCCAGCTCAGCACCTCAACCCCGAACCTCCACACACAGTCTGATGAGCTCGGGAGCCGCTGGCAAGACCGATCAGGAGGAAGATGGATGTTATCACAAGCGGCTGCTGCCCAGGGAGCTGGTTTAATCTCTCTCTGGTCTGGCACATTTGGGAAGCTGAAAATATTGCTCAGCTGGAGCCTGTGCATCAGCCTTTGAGCATCTCAGCAGGCACGTCCCATCCTGCCCGGCTCAGCGCCCGGCCCAGCGCAGGAGCTCTTTAGGAGAACAAGGCTATTAAACACTCCATTTTCACCAGCAGGTGTTGGCATGGGAGCGGATCAGTCCTGCGCAAGCAGGAGCGGTGCTGGAGCAGCCTGCCAGCCCGCCCGGTTCGCCGGCAGAAAGCTCCATTTGGAGCCAGTCCTGCTCAAAAAGCATGAACGCAGCGCTGAAAGCTTTACCCAGCCTCCAAAGTGCCTCACAGGCATTAATTAATCTGCAATCTTGTGTGGGAGAAGAGAGGAGCTGTGATTCCTTGGAAGGCGGCACCGGGTCCCTGCAGCTCGGGGTGGTGGGAGTGGATGGACCCAACCCAGCGCTCAGCACCAACCCACACCAGACACAGCCCCAGCACCACGAGGATCCCAATGATTTACACAGAAGCAGAGGCCTGAAACTGATTATTTTTTGCTGTTTCTCCCTTAAAACTCAAGTATCCCATTCTCCAGCACAAAGAGAAGCCTCTCCCACCCTCCAAGTATTGCACTGGCCATTAAACTCCTCTGTGCAAAGCACTTGTGTGTTACAATCCCTAAGGTCAGTAGAATGTTTAAGACCCACCAAGGAGAGTGTTTCTCACCCCCCAGACATCCCGAGCAGCAACATGCAGTACAGCCACATCCAGCCAGCGCTCCACCACTGCCCTGCCACTCGCTGAAGAAAACCACACAACGGGAGGTTTGCTGGGGAAATGTGGGGCTGAGGAGAGATTCCTGGGGGGCCCGGTCTCCCCTCTATGTGCACAAACCACCAAAGAACAGGCTCCGCCATCTGTCCAGGACGAGCTCCCCCCAGGATTACAACAGCTTCCCAAACCCCGCGTGTATTCATTTCCCACCTTCTCCTATCAGCCACCCTTATCTGATAAATTTGCAGTTGGAAACAGCTGATTAATGATAACAGGAAAGAGCTGACACCTCACCAGAGAATTTACAAGGAGCACGAGAGATAAGCAGGACCCTGGGTACACAGAGATAACGCGGGTCTGTTCCACTGCTCGCGCTGCCACCCTCACATGGGGACATCGGCACTTCAGCACCCGGACACACGTGTTTATCCTGACAGATGAATACACAAGCTTCAGTGGAAGAAGCCACGTCAGTCAGCAATGCTTTCTTCTCCACTAATTACAGGGGAAGTCTATACATATCTCCCCTTTAAACTCCCTGGGAGGCAGCGGGGTGAGACCCTCAGCTCCAGCAGACCTGGATCGTACAGCACGAACACCCGGTGCTGGGTGAAACCCCCTCCAGAGGGGACAAGACTTAGTGCCCCTGTGCCACACGCTGATTTATTTGCGCTGCAGGGAGATACGGAGCTTGACTGATCCACGGCTCGGGCTGCCGCAGCAAATCCTAAACCTGTGGATAAACACAAGACAAATCGGAGACTCGGGCTGGGGAGTTTTGTGGCTGCAGTTAATGTGCTGCCCTATCTGTGTGCAGGAGCGGCTCAGACAGAGACATAGAAATGACAAATTGCGCACCCTCCTGCAATTATGATCACAACATGGAGGATGTATTTTTGACCTGGCAGCTCTAGCCGAGCCCCCTTTGAACGCATAAAAGTCTCTCTCTTTGTTTATTGTGCGACACATCTGATGGCACCAGGCACATCAGAGTGGCTAATTGCCTGCAGTATTCCAATGGGTGCTACTCAGACCGTCATAAACTGTCAGCGAAGGAAAATTACTGATAAACACACTATCTTGCCTCATCATATAAATAATTGGTAGTATTATGAATGCATGAGCCAGCACAATTAGAACCTGAAGGTTGTGCCATATGTCACAAAATAGCAAAGCTAATTTCTCCGAGGTTTGCAATGAGGCTTATTACTCAATGTCACGAGCTTACTTAGAAGTGGATTCTGGCTTGATGTAAATCAGTGTAACTGTGTTAGAGAATGGGGCAGCTCTGATTTATGCCAGGTGACGAACTGGTCCACAATGTCCATATGGGTCTACAATTGTCCATATGGATACAGATATGGACATTCCACACCAAACCACTACTGCGCCTGTTACAGTTGTGATTCAAGACAATAAAAAAGGCTAATGATGTGTTACACGCCCATCAAAAGTCCCAGACTAGCAGGAGAGTAAGATTTCCCAATCTCTACCAGCCCTAAGAAGACAAAATAATGCCCATTTTGTCCTGTAGGCTGGCTGAAGTGGAATTACTGAGAGAGACTAACTTAATAAAAACACTCCAACACCGGCAATGTCGCAGGTATGGTCACCTTAGATTAAGGCTAGAACAGGCTTTGCAAAGCATGGCTTAACTTGCCTGAGCAGCGCAGGATGCAAAGGACGAGCACGAACCTCTGGAAATCCCAGGGCTCACACTATACTGAGCAGGTTTAAGATGCATTTAGTGTAAACCGAGCACAGAGAGCAAGACAGGGACAGGGCCCTTCTGCCTGTGTTGTGCAGATTAGCAAGCAAAGGAGCTTCATCTACCCAGGGATCCCAAAGCCAGCGGGGTTGCTCCATCCCTGCTGCCCACAGGGGTTTGCGGCACACTCAGGCTGGTGTCCCCCAGGGCTCACAGGCTGTGCCACAGAAACCGGCTCTTTTCCTGCCTCTGCTGAAGCCACATGTACCACCAGCAGGACCAAACAGCCTGTTTTATTCAGAACAGGAGAGCAGAGCTAACAAGCAGCAGCAAAGCAAGCATTAATAAGGTACTATAAATACCAGTGTCCCTCTCAGAAGCAGCGAGGGGGGCTCAGCTCTCAGCTATATGCCTTGCAGCAAACCCGAGGCTTGAACCTACACAGAAATCCCCTCTGATCCGTTATGGGCTCACATTATCCACAGCACTAGCTCTTTTAATTTGACATTTTCCTCCAGCTTTCCCAGCCTGATTCAAACTCCAGCCACCGAAAGACAGAATTTACATTTCCAATTCATAGCCAATACAGTCCATTAGGTTTAACAAGTGAATGAACTTCACGTGTAACCTACAGCAAGCACCAGCTCTGTGGCTATTCATTTTAACTGATTACCTCGTTTGCTATATCTAGGAGCCCCTGGCGTGGCCATGGCAACTGGTTTTGCTTAAATGCAGCTGAACAGCAAAGTTAATTTTAGATTAGGTGAGGAGGAAACTGGTGCACCGAGGAGAGCTCAGCTCTAGGTTTCTCAGCATCTCTAATGGAAGCAGCTCTGCCCATCAGCTCCTCTGCAGTTGGCTGGACCCTTGGGCAGCCCTGCTGGGGATGCTGGGCTGGAGGCATCCCCGCACCAGCCCGAGCTCATCACTCACCCATAAACCCTCCAAACCACCCATTTGCCCACTCAGACTCTGCTGGTGGGATCCCCCTCCTCAATCTTCGGGCTCAGCTCCGTCTGCAGTCAGTGCAGAACAGCAGATGGTGACGATTCTCACATTCCCGAGCGGGTCTCTAACCCAGGTGGGATGCTCTGCCCTCTCCCTTCCACACTGCATACATCACCCAGATTATTTCCTCTTGGTATATTATGGAGGTGTCAAAAATGCCTTTAGAAACCCAGGCCTGGGGATAGTCACATCCCAGCTCAGTACACTCATCTCTATATATTGATGTGAGTATTCATACCTTAGCGAGAAAACCCCATAAATAAGGTAGTAGTGACCTTAACCATAATTAGCACTTTGGACCTAAGAGGTATATTTTGGTTGTCAGGATGAAAATGTGAAGTAAGTGCTAAACGGGCATTTCTTTGGAGCAAACCTGTGTATGTGTTACTGGAGCCCTCCCTGCAGGCAGCGAGCAGCACAGAGCGGCTGCAGAGCCCACTTCCCAAGTCTTGTTCCAGCCAACACTCCCCTTGGAAAGCTTCCTACAGGGCTGGGTTAGCAGGGATTCCTTTGCTCTCATATTTTTTCCTGCTATCTTTCCTACCTGCTGCTGTTTCTGGCTCCCTGTGCCCCCCAAGGAGCACCCTGGTGCATGAACATCTCTTTTCCCTGCCAGCTGGAGCTGCTCCTCTCATTATTTCAGCTCTTTTACCCCAGCTGGAGCTTAACCACCTTTTACACATCACCTGCAGGAAGGGCAGCGACTACACACACCGGGCTGGACTCAGTCCCAGCAGGACAGCGGGTTCTGAACGCACCACCCAGCACACGTGGGCACTCGCGGTGCTGGTCCAGCCCACAGCACCCACTCCATGACCTGGTTTAATGACAGAAAGCAAATTCACCCCCCTGGCAGACACCCTGCCAGCCCATGGGAGGGCAAATGGGCCAAACCAAGCCAGTGGTGTGCAGTATATAGCTATACATACACATAGATAGAGTCAGGTTACATATCCATGCACTGTATGCAAACCATCACCAACTATTAATACATATATGCATATGTTCACATAAGGAGGTAATACAGAAATAAAAACAAGACCAAAGCATTCCTCGCTTGGCTCCAAACTGTTGCGTAGCATAAAAAAATGCCTGCCTGCATTTAAAATGTATATTTACTGATAACATTCTCTTCTTCCTTGGGCAGCAGCTCTGGTAGCTCGCTGCAACGCTGAGTCCCTGCAATGCCCATTGCAAACCGTGGCCATTCCAACCAGTTCTGGTGCAAATCCCAAAGCCTTTCCCAGCTCTGGGGCTCCGAGATGGGCTGAACCAAGGCTTGTGCCAAGATGAGCCCCTTACACAGTCCCTTCTATCTATTTCTTGTTGGGGTGCTCACAGACCTCTATCCATCCAACCCGGGACTCCAGAAGAGGAAAATAACCAGGATCTCTCCAGCAATTCCAGCTAAGGCCAAAAACAGAGCAGAAAAGCATCAGCTGCTACAGTCTTTTCCAGGAGATAGTTAAAGAACTTTATACAGAGAAACCTATTGAGATTGATTAACCAACGTTGTGATTTGTAATTTTGCTTAATGCTATTAAAGAAAAGCATTGACCATTTGTTCCAGAGGAAGACTGGCGGGGCGCCAAGATTTTGCATAATGAATTCAGAGGATTAATCCTATTAGTCTCCCTCCCTTCCCCCAGCCCCTCAACTTCTCCAGGATGAATCGGGGACGCAAAAACCAACCAAACAGCCAGATATTGGCTGAGCTGCATCTGATATCGCCGAGACCTTTGTGCTTGCCCTGCGAGAGAGCAGAATGACTCAGAGAAGCAGTGGTAGGTGAGGAGAACAATGGTGATGTTATCAGAGAGGCTGGAGATGCTTTCAAAGCTCCAGCAGCTGAAATACGCACAATAGGAGAGGAAAAATAAATTGTGTGGTGAGGAGGAGCACGGGGATATTATTAGCAGGTTACAAACGGCATGTGCGAGGGGGTGCGTGGGAGGGGACTGCACCCCCTGGCGCGGGGACACCTGCATCGGCGCTCTGGGGGTTCAGCGTCACTGCGGGGGCACCTGCAGCCCGGTGCTGTCTGTGGAGGGTGTCACTGTCCAGAGGTCGCCCTGAGCCAGGCTTGCAAGCACTGGTGATGGGGACATGCTGGGGGGTCACCTTGGCCCTTCTCACCTTCCCTTCCACCAATACCAGCGTGGAACAGGGTGCAACCACCCCAGCCCCCCCAGACTTGGGGACACAGCTCAGACAGACCTTTCTGCTGTCACTGAGCCAGCAGTGACCCAGAGACACCATTGGGGACAATCCTGGGGGGCAGTGCCCAGGATGTCCCCCTCTCAGGACAGGCGCACTGCGGGGATTGCACATCAACTCCCATCTTAGAGACATCAGAAAGGCTGAACTAATCTCCTGACCTTCCCCTCCCTTTAAGCAGCACATTGGGGCAGAAATCACTCTTTCACACTCAGCTCCGCGTCCTCCAGCTACTCGTAAAGCATCACTAACGCACTTTCCCCCAGAGCAGAGCGGGGCATCAGCTGCTTTCCTTTGGTGCGGCATGTCACCTATAGACAACATCACGTTAGCTTCACATCATTACATGTGACAAACCTCTGCATTAGGACCCATAAATATTTATATAGCATGAACGCAGACAATGGAGCCGACACCTCACACTGCGAAGGGATTCAAGCATGGAATGTTATTTACAACTTCTTCAGCAACACTCGTGTGTCTCCTGTTGAGTGCTTCCCCCCACCCCACATTATTCCTTCCAGGAAAGGATGAACATCCATCTCCAGGCACTGAGGGTGACATTTCTCAGCTAGAACTAACTGTGCAGCCCTTTCCTTCCCCACCGAGGCCATCCCACGCACGCAGGCAAAGCTGAGGAAACCAGAGCTACAGACGCACCAAACCCAACGTGCTGCCGGCAGGGCCTGATTTACCGGCTGTTTTCAACCACCAGGATGATAACCTGCTCACTGCTTCACTTTCCTCAAGAGCCTCCCAAAGCCAGACCTGGCGCCACCAAACTCTGCCAGTCAACACCTTCCATTTTGGGGAGGGTTCAGCAGGTTGAACCATTCCAGCATTCCCAATGGCTGCCCTGCCAAACCCAAGCACCCACCACAAGCCGGGCACTGGTGAGATGAACCTCCCACCTGCTCCCCTTCCTCCCACCCAGAACGTTTCCTTCTTTCCTTACCTTGTCACACGTGTCCACAGGACAGCCCGGGATCACTCCACATCCCATCCCTGGTTTCTGCAAGAGCTGTGAGCAAGTGCCACCAAGAATACCTGGTTAGAGCCACTGCCACCTTCATGGGACAGGGACACAGCACCAAACACGTCCCTGGTGCTGTGGGAAGGCACTGGGGGCCCAGTAGCACCCAAAGGAGCCAGCCCCTCCCGCTCAGCACTTTTATGTGCAGAGCAGCTCCCACACAGGTGCTCCGCGTCTGCAATTTGCAGCACTTCTCAGGTGTTGGGCATCAGTCTTGATGAGAGGAGCCAACTGCCAAGTGTCTCTTTGGTGAGCTCCTTGACGAGCACTCAGACTTTGTGTTCTTTTCCATTAATAGTTTACTAATGAATTTCTTGGCACTGTGCGTTTGAGCAAACAGCCAAATGCAAAGCGACTTTTAGAGATGTTTCCAGAAAGCGCATTCGGAGCTCGCTCAAAGAGCCGTCCCACCGCGCGGCTGAGTCACAGGAGCACTGACCGAGCCCACCGAGGCAGTTCCGAACATCTCCTGTCCGCCGCTTGTGCATTAAGCCACCATTTGAGCAGCTGGTGCAGAAGCCATTCCACGATTGATTTTTAAAAGATCTGGCCAAGAAACTCATAAGCTGCTCACAAGCCACTTTCAAGCCAAGATTTGTCCAGAAAATTATTATCTGGGAGGCGTTTACTCAGTTCCAGCCTTGGCCTGACTAATCCGATACGCTGCCCACGATGCTCCAGCATCACCAGCTGTGAATTTCCTGCATCCTACACTTCTGGTTTGTGACTGAGCGGGAGCATCCCCCCAAAGCTCCTGCATGGGCAGCCACGTGGGCTCCATCCATGTGTCCTGAGCTTCCCGGGCGCCCGGAGCAGCGTCACACGTGGGGTTGTCCCCTCTGCACAATGAGCTCTCGTTAATCCGCAGGCTCACTGGCTGGGTCCTGCCACCCCAGCGCGGAGGGCAGAGACCTGATGGTGGTTTGTGGTACCCTCGCCACCCGTCCATCCCATCACCGAGCTGCCGAGCACCTTAAGCAACAAACATCGTGTCTTATGCCCGCCTGATGGCTATTTACACAGCTCCAATTGATTTGTTGTAACCTGTAATTATTTTAGTTGTTTGGGTTTGGTTTTTGTTTTAATTTCATGCTCTGTTTGTTTTCATTCTCAGGGAGACGGACAAACAGTATTTCTCGGTGTAGAAGGGCTGGGGGTCTGGCGGAGCAGCAGGTCACACGAGCGATGGTCACTCACGTTTCCAGCGGCGCTCGCTCCCCTGCGCTGCCTGCGGGGCAGCGGGGCTGTGTCCTCGGTGGCTGCCCTGAGCCTTCCTCCTGTTTATCTCACATCTATTATTATTCTACTGATTTTTTGCTTTCTTCCATCTTCCACGCCACCCTCACAGCAATAAAGCGGCACATTTGCACGGGAAATCGGTGCTTTCTGCATCGCGTGAAGCCGGTACAGCCCAGAGCAAGCCCCAGGCTCCTGAGGATGGAGCCCGAATGCATCCCCAGGACCAGCCCCAGTTGTTTGTAATTCAGGCTCCATTAGTGGGCAGAGACCCCCCTGTGCTTGCACAGCCCCTGCCGGAGCGGTGGGGAAATCCTGATCCTCTCGTCCTGGTTTGGGGAAGCTAAACATCGGATTTATTCGTTTCCCCGACGCACTTAGTGGGTCACCCTTCTAATTTACCTTGTCTGTTACCTCTCGGTTTCCTGGGAATGCTCCGCTGCTGTTGCAAAGGAATTATTATTCAGAAAAGATGTGGGAGAGATGCTATAAATGTAAAGCGCAAGAGCAACCCTTAATCATCCTCATCATTAGTTAATTGCCGCAGCCCGAGTCCATTCCAAGGAGAGCACAGAGTGTTAAATATAGATGTAGAAATGGGATCTATTTTTGTGATTTTGCGCTCTCTCTGAAGCGGGTGCTGCTGCTCCCGAGGGTGGCGGCGGCGGGACCGGCGGGACAGCGGCAGCGGGACACGGGCTCCCCCCCCGCGCCTTTGGGAGCCTGTTTAGCTCCAGCAACGCCTGACAAATGAATGCAATTAGGATCCTGCTATATTTTGCACTCGGCTTTGGGGGAAAATCCTGTTGAATACCTGGTTCCAACAGTGCCTCGTTCACAGTCATGTCAGCGAGTCGGTGGCAGAGCCAGGGGCTGTGTCAGGGTTGGCTGAATCCTGCCTGGCGTTTCAGCCACAAAGCAGTTGGTTTCCTCTGCATGAGGAACCATTTGCATTTATTTCTCGGGCCTTGAACCAGCAGAAGCCCTTGCTCTCCTCATTGCATGCTCCCCATTTTCAGAGCCCTTCTTTTCTCCTGTGTGCCCCTTGGTTCCGTGCCCTCTCTGCATTTTCTCCCTCCCTCCTTCCTCCCCTTCAATCCACTCCACTAAACATTTCCTCCCCGATTAAGCGGGTGGCACCCATGCAGAGCAGCTGGCGTGGAGCAGAGAATGGAACGCGTGGAGTGGCTCTGTCCTCAATTACCCATCCGGAGGTTTCTCATAAAGCCGCTTTGCCGTTAACTCCTTTGCAGCGGCGCTGGGGATGGAGCCAGGCGCTTCTGCTCCATTCCTGTGTGTGGTGGGGAGAGCAGAGCCCTGAGCCGCACTCCAGGTCAGAGGAGCTGCGGAGATGAGCCCCGGGTGGCAGCGGCAGCGGGGACGGTGGCGCCCAGAGATAAAGCCCCAGTTAATGGTTTTTCCCAGGGCAGGTGGGTGCTGGGCGCCCCGCGGCTCAATGCCTTGGACATGGCAGCGCTACCCTTCCCCTGCCACCCTGCTGGGCTCAGCCGCGGGTGCTTCATTGTTTGGGGATGTTTGGGGACATTTGGGGACAGAGGAGCGAGCGCTGCCTGCGTTTGGGTGTAAGGGAGAGGGACAGTGCAGGAGCCAGGGGACGTGCCCATCCTGGCTGGGACACTGTGGGGTCCAGGGTGGGTGTGTGAGTCCCTGAGCACCTTAGCACATCCCCGATGGTGTTGGAATTGTGTGTTCAGGTTACAAACCACATGTGACAAGATGCGGGTGACACGAGCCACGGTCACACCGCGGCACAGCCGGAGCCAGGGGATGTGTGTTCTTTGTCCCCGTGCAAATGTGCTGATGGGCAAGAGTGGACGAGCGTGAGTGTGCGGTTGAGCGGGGGTGTCTGAGCGTGTCTGGGTTTGCACGTCCTTGAGCAGAGGCTGGGGAACGGGGATTAAGCGCCGAGTGCTCTGCTGAAGGCTGATGCCTGATGCAGGGACCTGCTGGCAGACACCTGGGCTTAGCGGCTTTTCTGCTCTCCAGCACCATTTGTGCAGCGTTTCATCCCTAAAAACACCACTGAGCTGAGCTTAATTGTGTCCCGGGGCTGAGACCGCAGATTCTAGGGACATGGCTTAGAGGTGGACTTGGCAGTGCTCGGTTAATGGTTGGACTCGGTGATCTTAAAGGTCTTTTTCCAACCAAAACGACTCTACAATTCAGTGATTCTGTCGCCAGCAGCAGCACCTCACCAGGACGTGGGGCTGTGCTCGCCCCATCTGCTCAACACGCGTTTCTCCACATGTTCCCTTTTATTGGGGGTTTGTTCCCAAAACCCCCAGCACAGCCTCGGTCCCTGTGTTTGGATGCTGATGCTCCCAGGAAAGCAGCTGGAGAGACCGGGAGAGACAGGGCAGAGCATCTCGAAGGGGATAGAAAGCGAAAGTCAAAACTTAATAAGACATTAAGACAACAGATTCATTAAAAAGTCATTAGTCTCTGTCAGGGGCGGCTTTAATTAACAAATGCCAGGAACTGCAGCACTGCCTTGTTGCTGCCACTGCGCCTCAGCAGTATTGTGACCACCTGAATGCCGCTAATTAAATGCCATTTAAAGCTCCCCCAAACCTGGCAGCGGATTTTCAACACTCTGCCAATTTTTCTCTGCAGCCTCCAAATCCAGCTCGTTTGTCATTGTCCTCCCCACAAGGAGGGTGGCGTTTCTTGGAAAACCTTCCCTCCTGTCCTCCCTTCCCAAGAAGCGCTTTCTAAAGGCTGATTCCATCTCCCAGCCATGTACAAGGGTTCCTCCCAAACCCCCGTATCTCCGGGGCTCTGACCACCTTTCCTTCACTCCCTCCCATCATTTCCTCTCCCGTCTATTCCTTGAGTAATGAGATTTCTTCGCACAATTTCAGGACCCTTGGTACTTCACACTGACCTCTATTGGCAAAATCAAATCCAATCAATGTAACCACAGGGTTCTGATTTCCTTGAGTTATTCTTGCCTCATATTGTCCTTAATGTTCCTCGTGATTCTTTGATCTGACAACCAAAGGTGTCTCTTTAGCTGCATACACACTCGAGGATGTCAGCAAACACACGATCCATAAAATATACAGCATCCTCACACTGGGATTTACATAACAGTGACACCGAACGCATCAAAAAGAATCGGTTAGTAGACTTAGGAGCAATTACAGCAACAGCTCCGGTGAAGGGGGAGGAGGCAGGGAGGTGACAGCAGGTGACACAGGCTGGTAAACGCTTGGGTCTCTCCCAGCTCTACAAGTGACGCTTGTTCTGTTTAACACCTCACGGAGAAGTTCCCAGCTACCGGCAGCTCCACGTGTCCCCATGGTCCCCTCGTTTTGCATCGCCCGAGTGACAGCAGATGTGCAGAGACACATCTGGAAGGCGCTGGGGCTGCCCCTGCCCGCAGGCCCCCGCTGTCCGTCGCCCAGGAGCAAGCCTGGCTCTCCACCCCGCCAAAGAAAACCCGAAGATAAATAAGCCGAGAATTTGAAGATGCTTGATCGTCATGGCAACCCCGCAGCCTCCTCCTCCCCAGCCGGCTGGCGCTCCAGCGGGAGCGCTTCCCCAGCTCCATCTGCTCCACAGGGCTGCCATCCCCCCGTTGTCCCGGATCAGCTCCAGCTCCCACTGGATTTGTCCCAGTGGTCTGGCCCGACCTGGGTAGATCTCATCCCCCTGAGATATGTTGAAGAGGAATGAATATGTTTTAGTGCACCAAAAAACCCCAGATCCCATGTTTTGTCTCCCTGCTTTGCACATGCAGAATGTGCATTATCCTCCCTGCTCCATCCTCTTAATTCTGATGGGTTTTGCCTTCCAGCAACACAGCACTTAAGCCAGCTCGCAACACAGAGCGAGCGATTGCTCCCACCCCAGTTCACTGACATTAATGGGAACTGAGATCAAAGAAATTCGGGGATTGAGCCCTGGGGGAGCTGGGGTGCAGTTCAAGATCACACACGGGTCCAATCCTGTCTCTGGTGAGGGCAGCCAGGGCTGTGCATGGGCTGCGGAGGGAGCTGAAGCAAGATCAGACCCTGCAAAATGTCTTGCTCCCCATGAGGGTCTGAGCCAGCTGCGGCTTTGCTGTGGCATCGCCGCCTCTGGGAAGAGATGCTTGGAAACCCTCCTCAAAGGCAGCGCCGGCACTCGGGGATTTAATTGCACGCTTGGTATTCTGTTCAGTTCGAGACCAGGTATTATTTATAAAAATAGAAAGGAAGAGAAACGGGGAGAGCGGAAAAATATCAAAGGGCTCTTGAATTTTCATGCTGCGTGTGAGCAAGCAGCCTTTCGGATCAGATCACAGCCCCTGGGAGGATGCAGAGCTCGGGCGCGGGGAGCTCAGCCCCCTCGGCACTGCGCTAACGGGGGGTCCAAGGGCCAAATCCTGGAGCAGCCCAGGTGCTTGAGCCAGACTTATTGCACTTTGCAGAGCAGCTGAGGCTTAAACTGCCCCCAGGTCACTGCAGGCAGGGCTGCCGCTGGGAAACCGGGAGGAAACGGGCTGAGAAACAGAGAGAGGGGACAAAGTGGTGGCTTTTGGCTGTGCTGCCGGGTACCTGCTGACGCGGCTGTGACAGGGCTGGGTGGCCCCATCCTGCGAGGACTCAGCCCCCACGCCATGGCCAGGACAGGGCTGCTCACGGATGGGTCATTGGCGGTGATGGAAAAGGGCTCCGCTTCTCTTCTGAAGTAGCTGTGGAAGGATGCCAGCGAGCACAACCCCTGCGACGGCCGGAGGAATCGTTCTGGGGAGGAATTAGCAGCACAATATTAGTTGTGGGCAAAGAATTTAATTAGCAGATTCAGCAGAGATTCCAACTAAAAACAAAAATACAACCAAGATGGGAAGAAAGCCCCGTGCTCGCCTCCCGCTCTCGTGGGGACGCGGTGGTGCAGACGGGACGTCACCCCTGCACCCGGCTCCTGGAAAAGCTCTGATAAGAGACCCCAGCGAGCTGGGAGGGGGATGGTGGGGGAATGGGGAGGCTGGGGAGCTGTGGCTGGAGCCCGGGGTGAGGATGGCTGGTGAGGGACCCGTTTTGGTGGAGGCGGCAGCGCTGCGGGGTCACACAGGGCAAGGCTGGGCTGCCCGGAGAGCACCCAGCTTAACACCCCTAAACACTCATCTCCCAGCACACACTGCCCGCCACAGCAGGACCCTGGTAGCCAGAGCTGCCCCGAGTAATGACTTCTTCTGCTGGAACCTGTGCCAGCAAAATAAAGGATTAATTTATTTTATTTTTAATGCCAATAATGAGCAGACAAACAAATAAATGCTCCATCTCGTAACCGCTGCCTTCACCTTTGCAGTGTTATTTTGTTGGTGTTCAGCTTCTTGTGTGGCCACGAGCAGCAGCGGCTGTTGGTGCTCGGCAGGAGCCAGCAAAGCCTGGAGCCCTGCAGAGCCTGGGCTGCAACAGGAGATGGAGAGAAGCTCTGGGGGTGTGTTTGCGTGTGTGTGAGAGTGCATGTGCACACGTGCACATGAGTGTGTGTGCACGTGGATGTGCATGCACGCGTGCAGGTATGTGAGTGCACGAGCACATGTGCATGCAGTTTATGGTCCGTGTGTGTGTGTGCGCGCACCGAGCAGGCGTGCACGCGTGTTCCTGCAGTGCCTGCATGTGTGTATGTGCACATGCATGTTCCTGCAGTGCCTGCACGTGTGTGTGCACATACATGTTCCTGCAGTGCCTGTGCATGTGTGTGTGCACATACACGTTCCTGCAGTGCCTGCATGTGTGTGTGTGCACATGCATGTTCCTGCAGCACCTGCATGTGTGTGTGCACATACATGTTCCTGCAGTGCCTGCATGTGTGTGTGCACATACATCTTCCTGCAGTGCCCATGCATGTGTGCGTGCACATACATGTGCCTGCAGTGCCTGTGCATGTGTGCGTGCACATACATGTTCCTACAGTGCCCGTGCATGTGCACGCGCACACGTGTGTTCCCGCAGCGCCTGTGCATGTGTGTGCGCGCACAAGGGGAGAGAAGGAGGCTGGCATTGCCATGGAAACGCTGACAAATACAAATACGGCAGCTCGCTCGCTCTGCCTCGCACCCAAATTCGCTCTGAGCAGCAGCTCCAGGGCAAAGAGCATCAAAACACAGCCGGGGCGGTGGGTTCCCTGGTGACAGTGATGTCCCACGGTCCCCCACCTGCTCTGGATGCCCACATGCCTTTCTCACCCCTCTTGCTGGGAAACCCCAGCCTGGGGGATGCAGTGGGACATGGGTCCAGCAGCCGCCCCATTGCCGGGGGGGGACACATGCACCAGCACCGCAGGACCCCCCTATCCCTCCCTCCCATCCCCTTTGTTCTCCCCTCTTGCTCTTCCCCCCACATTTCTGCAGCGTTTGTCACCAGGTGGGGCTGATGTCCTCAGGCAGGGTGGCAGCTTGGACCCATGTGGGGCAGGGTGGGGAAGGGGCAGACAGGAACCCCTTGTCTTGGGAAAACAAAACAAAAGCATGCAGTTAAGTTTCCAGTGCAGAAGAGGGGAAGGAAGGCAGCCCCGCTCGCTCCTACGTCCCTGCCACCTCCTAATACCGGTGATGTATCTGCGAGGAGGGAGCAGAAGAGATAACTGGTCCTTAGAGATTAAAAGGCCCAGACACAAAAGATGTTAATGGTCCTGTCTGCTAACAAATGCAATAAGTTCAGTTGCAACTGGCTGACACTGCAGCCTTTTAATTACATTTTTCTCTGGCAATAAAAGAAACAAATTTTACTCCTAAACCAGCACGTAACGCATGAAGCATCGTAATCATTTTCTTCACTGGTTTTTCCTTTCTTTATCAGCGAACTCTGTGCTCTTTAGGAAGTTTATTTCCCCCTGGGCCAATCTTCTGCCTGTAAATTTGAGAGTGGGTGGGGGCGAAGGCAGCCAGAGAGAGCGCGGTATAAAATTTCTGCAATGCAAAGCGCATTCCATCAAAAAGGGCCACATTACTCAGCACGCCTTGCCGGCGCGTTCCTTCAATGGGGGACTCCATCAGGTTCGCTTCAACCCTGTAACGCGCTTCCCAGCGCGGCCGTAAAGATGCCAGGGAGGGGGAAAGATAAACCGAGCTGCTCCCCCCGGTTCCTGGGGCTGGCGCAGGGAGTCAGTCCCTTTTGGGCTCTAACTCTGCTTGTTCCTGTGTTTTATAGTATCACCCCTGATTTATCATCAGCTTTTATAGCAGCTGTAAAGCAGCCCCAAAGCAGAGAAATAAAGTAACCAGAAGAACGTTTCCCCTCGCACCAGCGCGGTCTGTGCGGCGGTGCCGGTACCGGGACCGGCTCTGGGAGCATCTCGGTGCAGCAACCGAGACACAGCGAGTTGGGGATGTTGTTTTGATATGAAACAGCGTGAACGGGGTTAATCAGGGCTCCGCGCTCCTGTTGGGATGAAAATATGGGGTTTCCTATTGATCTCTTGAAGGTGGCGCAGTGCTTTAAGAGGTGACCGTGCTTTAATCGGATTTAAATGGGCTCCCGTGGGAAGGGAGGACAGCCCCGTCATTCAGGACACCGGCTCGGGAAGGAGTCCTGAGTCCGATTCCTTTCGCTGCCGCACATTTCTGGTGTGACCTTGGCTCGGCCGTATAGACCCAGCGCTCCAAATGTATTTAGATCCTGAAATCGATGGGGGCTCGGAGGTGGATGCTTAAATGTGTTTATCGATCTGGCCCTCGGCCTTGCCGCACCTCGCTTCCCCGGCTCTGGCGCACGCACGGCGGAGCAGCGCGGGCGCTGCCGTCCCGCACCAGCACCCCGTCCCGCACCAGCACCCCGTCCCGCACCAGCACCCCGTCCCACACCAGCACCCCGTCCCGCACCAGCACCCCGGCACTGCCGGCTGCCGCGGCGTGGGGATCATCCCCTTGTGCTAGTGCCACTTTGCTCCCCCTTTTTGGGAGGGGACGGGGACTCTCTGGGCAGCTTTTAACATGCGTGGGCTAGTGTTGGGAGATTTGGAAATTATCCCAAAACAAGTACTAAAAGACATTGTAAAAAGATATAAAAATATGATGATGAAGGTAATAATGACAGCATGTTCCTAGTGTCTGATATCTGCAGTGGAAGCGAGGATTAAGTGCTAATCCTGAAAAAGCTCGGTGTCAGTACACGACAGCGTCAGATGATGCGAAGCCTCCCCAAACCTCCAGCCTCCCGAACTCCCCAGGAGTTAATGATGTGTCTTAAGGGTTAGGAAGGGGGATGTGAAACTCCTTACGACCCTACACGTGTAACTGGCTGCAGATAAAACATCATCCTGAGACTGCAACTGCTTCTCCAGAAAGAGCAGTTTTTAACCCCTTGCGCCAGGGGAATACGTTCCAGGTGACTTAGTGCAGGAGGGGGATGCGAACTGCTGAAGCAGCAGGGAAAATAAATTAGTGCCATCTCGGCTAAAATCCCACACAATTAAAACCTGGATCAGGCTGTACTCATCCGCCTGAAGATCGCAGCTCTGGAGTGACGTGCGTTAGTCATCGTCTGCAGCAAGACGGAGCCTGGTCATGGACAAGGTGTTAGATGGGGGGGTCCGGGCCACCCGGGGCAGTTTCGCCCTCCCCGCGTGTCTGTGCCTGGAGCAGGGAAGCGCCCGTCACCGCCATCTCGGTCCCTCGCTGGCAGGGAGGCAGCTCGGCTGGCTGGGGATGTGTTTACAGGATAACGCTTCTCCTCCCACACCTAAAGCGGGTGGGGGGAACGCTGCCAGCGCATCTCCCCTCTGTGTAAATGCCCTTTGTCACCAGGAGTGAGGTGACACTGGTGTCCCCACCCTGCAAATGGGAAGGGGGTCATTGAGTAAGGGACCTGCTTGAGGCTGAAGGGATCAGTTTCAATTAATCTTCAGACCAAACACGCACCTTTGAACCCTGCTGTAGCTGGCATGAGATGTGATTAAATGACCTGGGCTTAGCCGTGCTCTGCAGGCTGCCCCCAAGCCTCGGATAACACCCCGCGGTTCATCCGGGTTCAGCTGTTTCTATGGAGTTCGCTTGTCGGTCCAGCCCTGAGCAAGGTCTCTGCAGCGCCGGCTGCTCCCATCGATGCTGCTCCAGCAGCCGGGGAGGGACCTGCAGCCTCCCCACCTCCCCCAGACCCACATTTTGGGGCAGGGGGTGCCCTGAGAATGGTCCCCAGGAGCTGCAGGGTGTTGCAGAGGGACCAAGCGCAGGAGCAGGCAAAGCTTCCCCCGTTCCCGGCAGCCCCTCGGCAGCTCCACTGCAACACTGAGCCCTGGGGCAGGCGGGTCAAGAGCCACCATCAAGTACCGAGTGATTCCTTGTGCCCTTGGGAGCCGGGGGCTGCTCGCTGGGCTGGAGGCACCTCCTGCAGCAGGGACGGCACAGGCAGCTCTTCTCCCCAGCTCGCAGCGCTCTGTGCATGCGGTGCTGCAGCATGCGAGGATGCAGCAAACTGAGGGGTTTGCGGAGGCTTGGGATGTCCCCTGCCTGCCCAGCCCCTATGCCTTGGGGTCGATGGAGAGGAGGGTGCGAGGCACTTGCAATCGCAGCGCCGGTGCCCTCCGAGTACCCACCTCCGAGTACCCTGGCAGCAGCAGCAGGATGTGGGCACCGGCACAAAGACCATCTGGAAGGGCTCCTCCAGCTGACCGGCAGCTCTATAGACTCATGAGAGAAGTGGCTTTCAGAGGAGGCTTGTGGGGTTTTTGCAAAACGCAGGGGCACGGCGCTGTGTGCCCCAGGATCTGCCCAAAGCCCCACATTTCACCCCTTGCTATTTGAAAAGCCACAAGGGGACTTTCCAGCTGAGATCCCCCTTTGACTCCCCGTTTCTGCTGCAAAGCATTTAAGTGAGGCTAAAATTAAGCATGTGTTCCCATTAAGTATCTGCATAAATGTTTTGCTGAATGGGGGCCAACATGCCAGAACATCACCCATTTGGTTTGGACACATGGGCAGGGATTTTATGTTATTGAAGTCCTGCCAATTAAATCAGGTCACTCGGATCTCTCCTCTTCTGCCTCCCTGGCTCTCTCTCTTGTGTGCGCATCTGTTCTCATCCCCGCGCTCCAGCCCAGCGCCCCAGGCAAATGTTCTGGGAATGAGCCAGAGCCCCGGCTCAGCTCCTGAGCATGAAACGGGATTCAATGGCCACTGTCACTCCTGGGGCGTGTGTGGCATCCACAGGGCTCTGGCAGCTGCTGGATGGGGCTGGGAAGAGCGTTTCTGGGGAGCGACTGCTGGAAAGCAAACAAAAGCTGGGGCTGGTCTGCTGCACCCCCCGAATTCTGCCTTTGCCAGAGCCCCGCGTCCCTGCCTGGCTCTGGGACACTGGTCCCTGTGTCACACTGGGGTGTGTATCCCTCACCTCCTATGATGGGTGACAATCAGGGCCCCGGATCTCTCAGTGTGAGACATAGCAAAGCAGAAAGCAGCTTTTCCCTGGTGTTTTTCAAGGTTAAGAGCCTGTGAGCAGCCCCTTCCAGAGGAAGTGAGCCAGCGGCAGCGCATCCTGCCTGGGGACGCAGCCGCCACCCCCCGAGCGGCAGCGGAAGGTGCTGCAGAACCCCATGGGACATCCGCAGTGTCACCCGGGGTGCGGTGGGTGCACGGGGCTCCCAGGGCCACATGCAGCCAGATCATTCCAAAAGGCAAATAAAGCCCTTTGGGTGCTGGTGAGCAGGAAAGGACTTGGGCCACAACCCATCAAGTCACCTCCTTCCCTCCTAACGTGGGGCCACACAACAACCCCCCCTGGGCTGGGTGACCCCAGTGTCCCCCCAGGGAGGGGACCCCGGTGCTGCAGCGGGCTCAGCTGCGGCGGGAGCGGGATGCGCTGCGGATGCCGAGGGTGCGAGCAGCCGGCTCAGCCTCTGCGGGAGATGTTTCTGTTCTGTCTGGTCCTCGGGAGCATCGTCCCAAGGGGCTGAGGGTGCCGGGGCTGCCCCTGGGGCGCTCGCTAGAGCTGCAGGAGTTAAGCCTGCAGCCGGCAAGAGATGATTCAGGTGGGTGGCACGTCCTGGCGACAAGACTGGAGCGAGGAGGAGGAGGATGGAGAGAGGGAGGGGAGGAGAGAGGAGGAGGAGGAGAAGGGGGGAGCGTTTGCAGGCAGCAGGGAGCGGCGAGTGTGCGGCGGCGAGAGGAGGATGAAGGTCTCTCCCTCCTGCCTGCAGACCGGGCGCTGAGGGCAAACGTGGGGGCAGCCTGGCAGGGGGTGGCCTGTTGTCCCTGTCCCCCCACCCCTGGAGGGACAAGGACGGACCCCCCAGCTTTGGCAGGTCCAAGGCCAGCCGGCCCTTTGTCTGCGGGCGGAGACTCTGCCCCAGCCAGATGTGCGGGCAGCTGTGGCGCGGAGCGGGCAGGAGATGACAGCGACGCCGCGAGACGGGAGGAGAGTCCAAGGGTAAGTTGGGCTCCAGCTCCGATAACTGTATTGCTGGTCGGTTGTGATTTTCGGGGGGGGTCCTGTGCCTGGGGGCTCTGAAGCAGAGCTGGCCACTTGGCAGTTTGTTTGTTTGTTTGTTTTTCCCTTTCCTTCTAGAGTTTTGCTTTTGCTGATCTCTGGCAGGGAGGATAAATGATGTATTTGGAAATAAAAGGAAGAAAAGCAGGTGAAAATAGGAAACGCACGCAGCATCGGTGCTTTGCGGGTGCGTGGTCCAGGAGGGGGCAAGGGCTGCGTGAGGCGGGCGAGGGAAAGGAGGTTTCCCTGGGTGCTGGTGGTGGGAGCTGGGTTCCCGGTCCTGGGAATGGCTCTGGGATCAAGTTGATCCTCAGCCAGGCCCCGATGGGAAGGTGGGGTAACCGCGGTGAACCCCGCGGTGGTGCGCTGGGATGGTGCTGCTGAGGCTGAACTCGGGCTGGCACGGGGATGCTGGCACAGGGATGCGGTCCAGCCGGGATAGAGCTGCCCGTGCATTAACCCCTCCCGACCTGAGCCGCGAGGAAAACGCTGAAGGAGTGAAGCGTAGGAAAGAGGCCGTGCCAGATAAAACAGCCTCATCCTTTGCTCTCCCTCCCTCCTTCACATCCACCTTTGCCTGCCGGTGCCGGGCTCAGCGCCCGCAAGGGACAGAACAGACAGCCCGGGGGTGCGGGCGAAAGGTGATGGCAAAGCAAACCCACCGTGTCATTTTAATGATTTCTGTGCTGGTTCTGTGTTTACCTGAACCCTTCCTAACCCTGCTCCTCCGTGCAGGAACCTCCGCGACGCAGGAGACGCGCACCCACCTGCAGTCTCTGTGCAAAGCAGCCGTGTCCCCCCGCAGCCGCGGGGTGCGTGGCTGTGCCCTGCCAGCCTGGGGACAGGTGGGGACCGGGGGTCCCGGGGGGCTGTGTGCACAGGGATCTGCTGCAGGGACCCTTGCACCGGTCTGGGAAGGGTGCAGGGGGCTGGGAGGGACCCCATGGCTCCGTGTGGGGCTGGGACACGGGCTGTTGTCACCTCTCCCGATGCTCAGACAGGCTCCAGGCCCTCCCCACCGCCTCTTGCCTCCTGCCAGAGCCGGAAAAAAAGGGATTTGAGGGCTGTCAGCAATCAGTGGGGAGGGGGTGCCCCCCAGGGCTTGTCCCAGCCCGGCAGTGGGATCCTGGGGGGGTGGGAAAAGGGCTCTTAGAGGGTGTTTCTAGGGAGGTTTTTGCTGGAAGTTGCAGGTAGGTGCTGCCATCGCCTTTGGGCATGAGGATCTGGTTCCTCCAGCTGTGATCTGACAAGGCTGGGGGGTCAGAAGATGCTCCTCAGCCATTTTAAGCCCATTGCTCTGGGTGGGACCGCAGAGCCCGCAAAGCCCTGTGCCGCAGGGGCCGGCTGAGCAGGCAGGACCCCCACCCAGACCCTCCCCACCTCGCCGCGGTGCCGGGAAATCGCTTTCCCTACAACACTCTATATGAAGCTGTGTAATTGCCTCCCCGGGGAGCCGGGGCAGCCGCGCTGCTCGTTGCTTCAAAGGAGGTGCCGCGGAGGCTCCGGTTCCCGGCGCCGAGCGGAGCTTTGGCGGTTGGAACCAGACGCGGCTCCATCGGCTCCCCAGAGCCGAGCGGGCTCGCAGCAGCACAGGGCTCGTCCTCGCTCCTGCTGGAGCTGATCGCTGCATGCAGGGACCTGATCCTCAATTTCCCAGCTAGGACAGGGATGGAGGATGCCAGACAGGTCCAGAGCTCTTTCCAGGTGTGCACCTGAGAAGCTGGAACTTCATTGTGCTACCAGCACCTCTCCAAGTGCTGGGAAGCCCAAACACAGGCTCTCTCCTTCCTTTATTCCCAGCAGATGATGTATTTCCTAAATCACCTTCAGGATAGACCTTGGTCTCTAATACCTCTTCCTTTCTGTTCTAAAAGCTCCCCATGGGGTAGCATGCCTGTTGGCATGTGGCTGTTTTCCTACAGAGCAGAGACGCCAGCCCAGGGCCCGTGGGATCCCCTCCTTGCACACAGAAACTCGCCGCCACCCTCTCTTCTTGCTCCCGCATCCTTTTGGCCAGGGGCCGCACCAAGGGGCTGTTTCGCTGCCCTCCACCGAAAGTGAGGTGCGAGGTCCCCCTGGTAGCTCTTCCCCTGCTCAGTGTGTGTGGGAGGTACCCTGGACTTTTGTTCTTCTCCTGGAAACAGAGCTGTTGTTCTCGGGGGAGATGCCCTCTCCCCTGTGCTCTGCGCTAGGAGCTGCAGCTCTGCCCAGCCCCGGCCGGGAAAAGCCACGAGAAGCAGGAGACACCTTAAAATTAGATGAGTTTCAAACTTCTCCTTAAGCGGGGAGATGGTCTCTGTCGATAAGGCTCCACACCGGGACTTTGGGGTTGAGTTCAGGGCTTGGTTGCTGATGTTCCTGAGTTGTGAGGTCCTGGTGGAGGCAGCTCCGGAGCTGCCCATCGCCTTTAAAAGCCTATCTCAGGTGCTATTATAAAGCCGTATTTTGTGGCATTTATAACTAGTCATAAAAACATCACTCCGAGATTAAATCTGGGGTGTGAGGTGGGAGCGTGACCGGCTCTGTCCTTCCTGTTGACCAAAGCCCAGTCAAGGCTGTTTTCAGCCCAGAGTGTCCCCTCTCATCCTCCTGCCCTGGCCACCCTGGTCCCCACGTGTGTCCCTTCCAGTATCCCTCCCGCGCTGGACCGGAGCAGCTGCCGAAATGCCCGACACCGTTCTGGGGCATCAGTCAGCTCATAGGCGGGAAAATATATGTGCAGGGTGAGCGGCTGTTGATGGCAGAGGGCATTTTGTGATAAATATATTTACAGCGGGTTTTGTAAAAGGCTGTTCCGATGGGTGGGTTTTAGGAAGGCAATAAATGGCGGAGAAAATTGCTTTGCTTGCATCTCAGAGCAGGGGGGCGGCAGCCCCAGCGCCCCGCGCCTTCCCCGACCTGTACCCCGGTGGTGCTGAGCGCTTGGGCTGCTCGATTTGGGAAATGGGCTCCCACACATCCCACCATCCGTGTCCGGGAGGGATGGGGGCTGCGTAACCCCCTGGGAACGCTGGAGCCCTCGCAGCGGGTGCTCCCCACGAACTGTTTGCAAACACGCTGCAGAGCAGGAATTATGTGTCGGCTCTGTTTGGTGTGTAATTCTGAATAACAAATAAATATGGGAAAATTGGGATCCTTTCCCAGACAATTCACAAAGGGCTTAATTGGGACTTAAGTGGAGCCTAAGTCTTGCGCTGGCTCTCAGCACTGGGGGGCATTTCACCCAGGCAGCAAAAAGAGAAAAACTTAGTCAATAAATTACTTGTGATAAATTATTCACCAACTCTACTCGGCATTAATGCCAGCGTCCCCCTCCAGCAGCTTATCAGCGCTCCGGTATCTCCTGACCCAATCCAAGCTCCGGAGCTGCCCATCGCCTTTAAAAGCCTATCCCAGGTGCTATTATAAAGCTGTATTTTGTGGCATTTATAACCAGTCATAAAAACATCACTCCGAGATTAAATCTGGGGTGCGAGGTGGGAGCGTGACCGGCTCTGTCCTTCCTGTTGACCAAAGCCCAGCCGGGGCTGTTTTCAGGTTCAAGCTGAGAAAATTGTTTTGCATGAAGACAGGCCACTGTGCTTCTGTGAGGCTTAATAACGCTTGCTTTGAATGTAAAAGCCTTCATCAGTGAGGAATTTGTAATCAGCATAAAGGGGTTTTGCATTTTAACCAGCCTTCCCCAAAGGCAGAGATGCACTCACCCCAGAGCTCTCATTTTGGGGAAGAAAATGCCTTTGCCCCAAAGCCCAGGGAAGCTCTTCTTGCTCTGTCTCCCATCCCAGCAGCGGGAGATCAACAGCCTGCAAATATAGAGGGGAAAGGCAATAAAAACAAAGAAAATGAGAAAAAATACAAGTATCTCGTCACCTGAAAAGCAAAAAAGATTTTTCCTATTTGTGGAACGTTAAAAAATGAACCAACTCATTTTCTGCTGGAATAGGCGTTTCAACTGGGTGTCTGCCGCCCGTTCATAGCATGATTATTAAATTTAATTCAATGATTTGGTTGCTCAAACCGCTGTTTGGCGACGCGCAATCAAAACCGCTCGCTCGGCTCGAAAATCCCATTTGCCCTTTTGACACATTGGCCCAAAGAGGGTCCGTGACGCTCCGTCCCGACTCACAAATTGCCGCGGTCCGTCGGAAGCTGCGCTTTTCAGCAAAAGGCTTTTCGTTCCCATGGAAAATTCTGCCGAATCCTCTTCCTGAGTCACTTTCCCGGTGTTCAGGTGCTGGGGGGATGTGCCACCCCCTTGACTCACGATGGCAGAGTCAGTCCCATGGTTTGCCATGGACCAAGCGGTCCCCATCTCATTGCAAAGAGTCTCTGCTGGTGGCAAAGCCCCTCTGCCCCCTGAGGAGGGGCTCAGCACCCCCAAACCGCACAAGGGTGATGCCGGTGAAGCTGCCCCTGTCCTGCCGAGCCCTTCCTGCCCACGGTGGCTTCTCGGGGCACAGGGGTTTGTCTCCATCCCCACCGAGCTGCTCTGCACCCGAGGATGGGGGAAGCAGCCCCCAAGCTGTGCCTGGCAGTTGCTATGGCAACCGTACATTTTTCTTATGATTCCTAATGACTTATTGGCATTTGCACTAATCTACGGCTCTTTTGGCTGCCGGAGGTTGCCTCGTCTGCCCTCAGCCCAGAGGAGGAGCCGCCCCCGTGCAGGGTCCGATGGGGTCTGGGATGTGACCTCAGTGCCGTATTTCCAGCCGTGCTGGTAGGACATTGGAGCTTTTCCTCCATGAAATTCAGCACAGAGAGAAAATCAATGCACTCCTTTTAAAATCCATGTTTAATACCAAAAGTTAATACCTCGCCCAGATTTATTCGAGTGGATTAGACACTTCTTAGCTGCTGGTGAACACCCCTGAGCGATCTGAAGGCTGGAGCGGTGCCCAGGGCAGGGCTGCCCGGCTCCCTTGGGCTCAGACCTGGGCTTGGCCAGACCCGGCTTTACAAATGTCTGGGGGCCTTTTCATAGATTTGGGGAGCCTTCTTGCCCTCTCCTGGCGCAGCCCCTGGCTGTTCCCGGGCTCTGAACTGGGACAGGACCAGCACGGCTTGGCAGCCCCTGGATCTGCGCCCCATCCAGCGCCCCATCCAGTGCCCCATCCAGCGCCCCATCCAGCGCCCCATCCAGCGCCCCGGGCTGCCGTCTGTGTTCCCGCTGCCTCCCTGGGGGTCGATACCCATCAATACGTGGGATTTTGGCCCAGCTGAAGGACATGGATGTGCCCTCCCCAAGTGACCCCCCGGTCTCTGTCCCTGTTGGAGCCTGTAGCTCCGATTTGCTGCTTTTTTTTGCAGAGTGCCATGTGGCAGCAGAGCTCAAAGGCCTTTGACATTGCCCGGAGCGTCTCCTCTGCAAGGATGCTGCTCTTGGCCTTGGGGTAGAGGAAGGGGAAGGCTGGAGGGGGCTGCTCTGCAAATGAGCCAGGCTTAATGATCCCCCAGCCCCCGGGCTGTGCCGAGGGGTGTCCATTGATCGCTCCCATTTTCGTGCTGATCTGCTGGGGAAGGTCAGGGGCTGATGCGGCTCATGCTGCCAGGACAGCGGTTTGTCCATCCATCGATCTGAGGGTTTTAGAGCCAGAGATGCGCATGTGCTGGGTGGGATGGGGACCCTCGGGTGTCCGAGCAGCCAGGAGCAACACAGGGATGGACACTTTCCTCTGGGCTTTAACATCTCTGGAGAGGAAGGTTCAAACAGCCGCTGCCTGCCCGCTGCAGCTCTGGGCGTGCTACTTGTTTGTTTGATTAGAGGGCTGGAGAAATAAATGGAAGAGATGCGAGCATCCCTCTTCACTCCTGGCTCTGATGCAGTATGGGCTTGATTTTTCAAAAGGACTCAGTGTCCAGAGCTTCAGAGCTGTCTGCATCGTTTAGATGGGCACACAGGAGATGAGCCCTTTGAAAATCTTGTCCCAAATGGTTAACAAGGAGCCGCTTTTCCCCACGGGCTGGCAGCGTTTCCTCCCACTGTAACGATCTGTGGGGTCTTCCCCTGTATCCGCGCTGTACAACAGAGGGAAACATTAAGTCACGGAAATATAGATCATAATTTCCTGGCGTGCACCTGTCTCTCCGGCACACACTCTGCTGCGAGGCACAAACACACACTTGTGCGGATTATGAGCTGCTATTGCTGTCATGTTGTCGCAGCTCAACAGGCGTGTACAGCCGGAGGAGTTATCACGTCGCGCTGCCCGGCTGCTGTCAGCCTCTGGCAGCCGCCACGCTCCGCGCTCGGCGCCGACAGCCTCCCCCGGGCTGCCGGAGGTGCCGGAGCCCTTTGTGTCTCAAATCTGCGTGGGGGAAAGGAAAGGACCCCCCTGGCTCTTGGGGACCCAGCACAGAGCATCTGTGCGCGGAGAGGAGCTGCAGCCTGTGGGAGATGCTTTAGATTTGTGTTGCAGGTCGTGATGGGCTTGCGGAGATGCGGGGCTGAGTGCAGGAGAGCTGGGGACACGGGGGGAAGTCAGGCTGAGACGGCCCTGCTACCAGAGGGATACGCGTGACCCTCACAGCTAATTAGCAGCATGGGGAGATGGGGGAAAGGTCCCCCCCGCATCCCCGGGGACACAGGCTGATGTGAGCCCGGCTCTGCAGCCCCCGGTGAGCATCGTGGCTGGAGATCCTGCCAGAATCCTGGCGGGTGGGAGAGCCGGAGCGAAGGCAGATCTGGAGGTCTCCGCTTCCGCTGAAATCTGGCACCTTCCCCCTCCCTGGCAGCCCCATGAGGAGCTATAATTATACCCAAGCGTTCACAACACCCTTTCCCCAGCACCCTGGGGGTAAAAAAAAAAACAAGAAGGATGCTCTAAAGGGGTAGGCTTGATGGATGGGAGCTGGGCTTGGCACACCACGCTCAGCACCAGATGGATGACGAAGCAGTGGTGACTGCAGGACTCGCGGGAAGGCAGGGATGGGTTTGCAGGCAGGGAGGGGATTGCAGGCAGGGGGGGTTGCAGGCAGGGGGGGGTTGCAGGCAGGTGGGGGTTGCAGGCAGGGAAGGGGTTTGCAGGCAGATGCCACCATGCAGGATAAGGACAGCAGGTGCTCCTGTTGCAGAGGCAGCAGGTCCCAGCACGGCCACCCCATCCAACTCAGGTCCTTCCCACAGGGGTGACCACCCCCTGGGTGCTCTGTTCTGCTCCAGAAGCTGCAGCCGGGGGCAGCGAGGGGCTCTGGGGTCTGCCGGCCCCCCAGGACCCTGCAGCCTGGCTGGAGACCCCCAGCCACATCAGCTCCCATCCCCGGCAGCAGCTCCGCTTCCTCGGCAGGGTTCAAAGCCAACCCACCTGGGACTGCGAACAATTAATTTCCCCAATCTGCGCAACGATCAGCTTCTGAGGCGAACAATTAGCCGGTCACAAATTGTAATTGTCATCTCACTTCTGATTTTAATTTGGCCTAATGAAGGCTAAGTGATTCCCTCCCGCTCCTCCTCTCCCCGGCCCCCCGGCCCCCCGGCATCCCCGGCTGCAGTGGGGCCGTCCCGGGGGTGCGCTGGGGAAAACCATTAATCCCTATTGAGAGCTGCTTGTTTCCAGATATCATGGCCAATAAAAGTTTTATTTAAGGGAATTGGCTGCCTGTGTCCATGCATTCTGGTTTGTCACAGCCTGTTAGCCTCTCCCACTTGCGCTTTGAAGCAGGGACCGTCATTTAATCTTCATCTAAAATAATGCACTGATTTTTTTTTCCCCTTTCTGATTTTAACTCACTGCTGCTTGTACGTCTCTATCTGCACCCCCATCCCCACCTCCCCGGCACGTTATCAACTGCAGCACCTTTTGGATCTAGCTATGTTTCCTAATGAATTCGTGGCCTCACTGAATTGCCTTTCACTTTAATTTAGATTGAAGAAGGTGGTTGCTGGGTCTTGAATACCAAGTTGGTCTCTGGTGTAGCCCTGGCTGGAAGTTGCAAACTGTCCCGCTGCCGACCTGGGAGCCCTTACACGGGAGCGACAGGGGCGGGAAACGCTTTCCATTGCTCTTCCCTTCCTATCAGGGTTTTTTATTCTTATTATTGTTTTATTTTTTGATTCCCCGTTGAATGACAACTCTATCAAAGCAGCTCATTTGGAAATGTCAGGTCCGTTCTTGATAAGTCATCAGTCAGCGCGATTGGTGCTGACAGACGCCCTGCAACCGTGCTGGGGTATCTAATATACTGTGCTGCAGTCTTTTGTAATATCACATTATTTTATTTATTCAGCATGGCATGAAATCTCTCCTTCAGGAAAGGGAAATGGGGGGGGGCAACTTAACTCTCCTACTGACGCTTCCCTTCCTGGGTAGTCCACACGGGAACCAGAAACCAAGTTTTAGTGTGGAATTTGCCTTGTTTGAAGCTCCTAATGTCACCGGTGTTGAAGCAACTGCAGGATCCCAAATCATAGTCCAGTTTATGGTTGTAGCAGCTCAGCAAGAGCTGGCACCGGATTTCATGGCGCTAAGCCCTGTGTTCCAAGTAGACGCAGCCCCTCGGGGTGCTCAGCACCCTTTCCTGACGCTGCTCTATTGCTGGGATGGCAGCGAGCACCCCCACAGCTCTGCTGCCCGCCAGCCCCCCTTCAAATCCATGGCGGGAGCGGGGGTGGCGATTTAGGCTCCCCCTTCACCCCTTTGCCTTGCCTTGCACTGATGCTGTCCCCGGGATGCTCCCGGGTGTCCCCGAGGAGCAGGATGGCAAGCCCCGGTCTGGGCTGGCTGCCACCAGCGGTTCCTGCCCTGCGTCCTCTAATCGGCACGGCGGAGCCTTTGTTTGCTCTCATTAACGTGTCTGCGAAGTGCCTGATGTGTGAAATATCCTTTTTATTAGCTGGAATTGGCGGGGCCGTCTGGGACTTGCGTTCGCTCCGCTTCCAAGGCCAGGGCTCTCCCGGCAGCCCGCGCTGGTCTCGCTCAGTTTCTGGCTTGCGGCGGGCGAGGGGCTCGTGCTCAGCTCACAGACACCCCCGTCCTCCCAGAACCCACCAGTGGGACAGGCCGGGGTGTCACCCGTGGGTGCACCCACCCCTGAGGTCCTGCCGAAACCAGGACAAGAGCAAAGGAGGCAGAGCGCTCCGCCGGAGCGGGGCTGGGGCTGCTGCCTCCAGAGCGGGGGCTCCGCTGATTTCCTGCCTTCAGGGATGAGTTTTGGCTCTGGAGCCCCTCCGGATGATCCTGGAGGGCAGAGGAGCTTGGCAGCTCTGGGAAATTCCCCTGAGATGGAGGTTGGGCTGGAATGTGGGCAGTGAGAACAGCCCAGAGCAGTTCCATAGCCCACGGGGGGTCTCTCTGGCCCCCTCTTTTCCCCACCACGTTCTCCATGTGCGTTGTCACCCTCTGTCCCTCCCGCAGCCCCAGAGCAGCAGCACAATGGCAGGCAGCAGGCTCTCTTACCAAGCAGACACTGAACCCTGGATTTGTAGCCAGCCTCAGGGAGACCAAATCTGCCTCCTGGACACTCTCCCGTCAAGGAGGATGCACATGTTGGCCTGTGTCCCCATCACCACCCCTGCTCCCCCTTCCTCCTCCTCCCGTCCCTGGTACTCCCAAGGCCCCCGGGAGGTCACATCACAGAGTGTCTGTCACCAGAGCCTGCCACCGAGAACCAGAAAAGGATTCGGCTTTGAAAGCACCAGCAAGCAGGGTCCATCCCCCTCTGGGGGATTTTGTGCCAGGTTTTGTTCTCTATTGCATTGACCATTTCTGCCTCATTTGGATCTGCCACTTGTGCTTGGTGGCACCGCTGCGTGCAGCGATGCAGCTCCTGAGCTGCTCTGCACCAGGCAGGACACAGCCCAGCAACCTCCCTGCTGCTGCAAGGCGCTCATTGTGCTCTATGTATATGGTTCGGGGACTGGGGGACCAGCCAGCTGTGCCACCGCGTTTGGGGACACGCCGGTGGCCTGTGCTGCGTGCTGCTGGAAGGACTGGCTCTCCCTGCTCCCCAGCCATGGACCGCAGGTCCGTAGCGAGCTCATTAGGAAAGACCTGGAGGTGTTTTCCAGGCAGTTCAGGAGCTTGCCTGAATTATTTAACAGAGCACGGCGGGGAGGAGGAACTGGGGGAGCTCATTACTGGGTTGGGGCTGTTTGTCTCTCGAGCGCGGTGCCGGGGACAGGCTGTGCCTGCGGCACTGCTCACTGCACGGGGAGTGCAGCCGCGCTTTCTGCCTCCGACCAGGCAGGATGGGGCTGAGCTTGCCAGGAAGGTCCTGGAGCAAGGACGCGATGCCTGCGAGCTGGGGTCACTGCGGAAGGGAAGGAGGAGGGTTTTGAATGGGCTCGGGATGCTCAGAGCATCCTGGGACCTCCGCAGGTGCTGGGCTTGGGGCATACGGTCCACCAGCTCCCCACTCGCAGGGACTGGGAGCTGTGTTGGTCACACACCGTATATTCTAAAGGTTCCGTGTGATGAAGGAGGCAGATGCCATTTGAAACCCTGCGCCAGGCTCTCAGAGGCTCTGCGATGGCTTTTCCGGGCTGAAGGGCTCTAAATTAGCTCTTGCCACTCAGGAAGAAGATCCTGGAGATGGCTCTGGAAACAGTGACACAGTGCAGCGACAGGCGGAAAGGGCAAATGGCAGATGGGGGATTATTAGGGGATAAATAAAGCAGAGAGCAGAGCCAGGGCCAGAGCTGCAGTGCGAGCAGCCCTGGCAGCCGCTCCTCCCCGGCCGGGAAGGGTCTGGCAGGGGCCGGCGATGGCCAGAGCTGGGAAACGGGCCCTGTATGGCCAGCAAAATGCACCAGAGCGCTTCGGCTTGTAAAAGAGGGGCTTGCAGGGGAAGGAAACAGGTCCCTACCGATTGGAAATTGAACTTTGGCATTTGAAAGGGGGTCACAATGGTGCTGGGGAGGGGGAATCTGAGGGCACAGTATGGAGTTCAGCTCCTGCTGCAGCCCGGGGGTGCTGCCAGGTGTCAGAGATGCTTCCAAACATGCAGCGAGCTGCAGTGAGCTGCAGCACGGGTTTTGTTAAACGAGGCAGATTTTACAGAGTAAAGGACAACTCAGCTACAAGCTGAGGCCAGGACTTCATCTTCCCAGCCTCTTATTTCTCCAGGCAACCCGGAGCAGAGATCAGCCAGCTTTTCTACTTTGTTTTTGCAAGATATTTATAAATGCACCAGTTAACCCCTCAGCCTGGAGACCAGCCCTGTGATTCTCAGCGATGAAATGAGACGGCCCCAAGGCTGCCCAGCCAAAAAGTTAATGGGTCTGAGGCTTCCCATGGACGTGAGCACGCATGAGCATCCCGGGGAGGAAACCTGCTTCCTCCAGAGCTCGTGCCACTGGCTTGGCAGCTCAAAAGCCGCCTTCCCAAGCAGGCAGGACATTGCAGATGAGTTTAGTTCCTGACATCACAGGTGGGTTTAACTCCTGGCCCCACTAATCAGCCTGTCCATGGTTCTGGGTGCCATGGGGAGAGACGGTGCCATCTCAGCATCCTCCCCTCCACGGTCTCATGGCCTCAACTTTTGCAAGCAGAGAGGAGGAGGGAAATGGAGGGCAGGGAAGGGCCCTCGTGATGATCTCCAAGAGGAATAAACCCTTCAAGAAGCCTGAACGCGGCTGAGCCGTGTTTTGGAAGAGCTGCTCTGCAGGAACCCCCAGCCCGGGCACCTCAGCTGCCCCCTGAGCATCCCCGGCCACCGAGGCAGCCGGTCCCTTGGTGTCCTGGTGGGATGGGACCGTGTTTATCCCCAGGCAGTGAGTGCGGGACCAAAAGCAGCTCTGCGATGTGCTGTGTGGGCAGCTGTGGCAGAGCAGCGCCACATCCTCCGTGCTCCAGGCAGGACACTGTGCCCGCAGCTGCCAGCACCAGCCCCGGGAAGCCACAGGGACCTGTGCGAGCGTTTTGGAGGCAAGTGCAGCCACCGCAACCTTTCCAGAGCCCGAAAGCAAAAGCAGAACAACAACAGGCTTATTTCCCAGCCCTCCTCATTAAAAACCACCCCGAGTGGAGGGAGAGAAGCATCCAGATAAGAAGCGGGCAGCGCTCCTGCCCGCCGGCTCCTGACGGATCGGTGCGATAGCGAGTGCAGGCAGCCGCGCCGTTTGCTTTGCACGCTCCCGGCAGCTTTTTATCTCCTGTCTTCCTCCTAGACAAGCAGAAATAAAGCTATCACCCTCCCTGCTGGGAGAGATGCGGGAGAAGGCCCGCAGACAAAATCCCTGGGTCTCTCTGCACAAAACAAGGCTTAACCGAGGAGAGAAACCACCAGAAAAGCCGGCGGAGCTGCAGCGCAGTGCTGCTGGTTCTGGAGGGGTCTGTTCACTGTTGCGAGTAAATGCTTTTTGGGAGATAACTAGCACAGATTGCACCCTGTGCGTGGGTGCAGAGGACACACAGGTGGGATGCAGGGGGTTCCTCACCGCCCCACACACCCTGGGTTGGTTTGTTTGCTTTATCCGGGGTGAAGCTGCAGAAAAGCTGGGGCGGGAGCATCCTCCCATCCCTCGAACCAGCCAGCGGAGACGCAGAGCCGCATAATACGCTGGAATTTAATAAAAACGCCTCAAACAGACAAAGTTTTTCCTTTTGCCAGCTGCTTAATTAAATTGCCTAATGCTGTTTGCGGTGGCAGCACAAACTCCTGTGTTTAAAGCCCAGGGTGTTGCCATGGTGCTCACCCGGCGGATGGCGGGGCCGTGATGGAGAATACAGATGAGCGAGGCTGCCGGGGACGCGGGGGGAGCGGTTGCCACGTTACGGGGGGTGCAGGGGGAGGTTCGGTGTCTTTTCTTTATTTATATGTTTGTTTTCTGGTGCGGCGGTAACTCCCTGCCAAGGTTTGCCTTGGGATCTTTGCTCTGAGCAGAGCAGCTGCTTTTCCACCCCAGGGCTTCGGAGCCGCTTGCTTGGAGACATGAGCTGCCCGGCTGCTCTGCTGAGACATCCCAGCCTCCTTTTATCATCGGGAGGGGATGGATTTGGCTTCCAGAGATTCCAAGCCCTTGCTTTGCCATTGTGTGACACAGTACTTGGGAAGAACAAGCCTGAACTGGTTTTCCCAGTCCCAACTCTGGTCTGAGATGGAGACTGAGCCCAGAAACCCTGACCCACAGTGCTGGGGTTCCCCCGTATGTGTCTTTGCGTGAAGGAGTTTCCCATCAGAAACAGAAGCAAATTAAAGCCCCTGAAGGAGATATTTCCTTTTCCCAATATCCAGAGTTCCGTCTCCACCTCATCCCTGGCAGCCTTAGCTCCAGATAATGGTTTGACCTCCGCAGCTTAACTGAGGTTTAATACGTCAGTTATTGTATGTTTAACAGAGCATCATTAAAAACATTTATTCAAGATTAACAGCTATCTCATAGATACCATTAGTATCACAGTTGTATAAGTGGCTAATCCAGAATGCATGGGATTTAATGATCCCTTGGGATGTACTTGCTGTATTGTAACTGTGCTTTTAGATCTAGACTCAGGCGGGCCCAATCCTGAGCTCCGTAGGGGTCCAGGCGGTGATGGGGACCCAGGGCAGGGCACAAGGTCCATGGATCCACAAAGTGCCTGCGCTGGGAGGGCAAGATTCATTTTGCATTTGCACTAAGGCTTTTACCATGATAAAAATGCCATCAGTAAGTCACGCTCCCAGGTGGCATCACTGGCAGGGCTGGCATGCGGTCCCTCTCTGTCCCCAGCCTGGATTTCGATGCTGTGGGTGCTCAGCACTGCTGAAAACAGGAGGTCCCAAGGTGTTTTTATCTGGGGGGATGGTGACAGCCCTGGAGACAGCAAGACCCCAGAGCCAACCTCATAAAAGTGGCCATGACAGCAAAGCCCTGCAGGATTTAATGCAGTGTCTCCTTCCAGATAAGAAAAGTGCTATAGGAGTGTTTCGGGTAACAGCAGACTGCCCTATTTCAAAGTTTTACAAGTAATTGATCCAGAATCCTATTTAATTCCTGTTGGTTTTATCACAAATAAAAGCAAAGCTTTTACACAGAGTTTTAAACAGGGGAGACGTGACCTCAGGGAAGGTTGAACTCAGAGCATTGGTCAAGTCCATCTGCTCCCCAAGTGCAAGGGGGCCTTCTTCTTCCTCACGGCCCATTTCCACCCAAATTCCCAGGCTTCCCATTCTGTGACTCTGTGGATCCTGTGCCCAGCAAAGCCACCGGCTGCTCGCTGCCACGTCTTCTCCCGCGGGCTGGCTGCAGATCGGGGCCGCGCCACCGAAAAGAGCAGAAGCAGCGGGGAGGAAGGATTTTCCCACAGCATCCAACTGCCACTTCTCATCTGCCTCTGCCGGGAGCTGGCAGGGCCGGTGACAGGGACATGAAGGCTGAGCAGCCGCCAAAGCGTGGCGGCCACGGGGAGCTTGGAGAGCGACGGCCGTGTCGCAGGCTTGCTTAAAACCATCACCCAGAACAGACAGGGCTTGGCAGGAGCTCACGGCCCCCGGGGAGATGCGGGGTGGGCTGGGACCTCTGCCTGGGGACATCGCTGCGGGAGGGACGCTGCGGCGGAGAGGAGCCGGGGTCCCAGCCGAGGGACCCCGCGGCGGTCGGGGTCCCCTCGGGGTGTAGGGGTGTCCATGGCATCCTGCACAGCAGCGTGTTTTGGGAAGCGGGAGGCTCTGCTGGCTGCGGGGAGAGAGAGCGACAGGCGGCAGATCCAGGGCTCAGCTGCAGCCATTTATCTCCGGCAGCCGCGCGATGAGACAGATGACAGAGGGAGAGAGGCAGCCGGTGCAGGCACCGAGACCAAGGCTCCTTCCACTGCGTGATTTATCTCCCGGCTTCATCCAGCAAACTTGCTGATGAAAAGACTCTTCCCTTCTATGTGCCTCATCAATTCTCATTCTCACTGCTCTTCTATTTTTTTCCCCCTTTCCCTGGCTTTCTGCTGCTGGCGCACCCACGCACTGCGCACCCCGTCCCTCCTGCGCTTCCCGACTCGTCTCCCCCTCCTGATCTCACTCTCCGATGGTCCCTTTGTCCCTTTCTTTCTCCTTTTCACCTCTGGTCCTCCTTCTTTATCTCCTTCTGGTGCTCCCACTGCCCCTTATTCCTTCTCCTTCTGTATTTCTCTGCTGTATCGCCCTCTCCATGCCTGAGCACACCTGGCTGGGATGGAAACAGAGTTCTTGAGCCCCCTGGTCCCCTCAGACCTCCCAGCTCCTCCTTGCTGTCCCTCTGTCCCTCTTGGATTTTACTGAGGCTCCCGTTATCCCGGGCAGCACCTTCCCCTGCCTGCAAAGGCAGCAAATCCGCCTGGCTGGGAGATGAGATGAGATCTGGGCTCCCTGGGAGACACCACTTGGCCTCGCAACCCCGGCCGCATCTCCAGCCTGAGCTCTCTATTTGTCAGCGCAGATCCCGGCTCCCTCCGCTTTTCTGTCTTATTCTGTGCCCTGAGTGTGTTTGGGGGGAAAACAAGGGGTTTTGGGGCATAGGGGGGGAAATTTTTGAACCCAAATGGTGAAATGATAAACGCGAACCCGTGGCTGTGGGAGCTGCGGAGTCCGTCCCACCATCCATCTCTGGTGCAGTGCAGTGAAAAGCTAAACGAGTTTGCATGCATCCTGCGGGCTCCTTCGGTGCCTAATTAAGAAATAATGAGCCTGACTTGGTTGGGTAAGGGATTCAGGACGAGCAGAGGGCTCCTGCCCTCTCCTCCCCGTCTCCCTGTGCCCCACGGCTGAACCACAGGAATTCAGGGTGCAGGTCCCCGGGGTGTCACTGCTGTCACCTCCCCGTTCAATTTGTTCCATGTCATTTGAAACCATGAAATGTGAAGTTTAGTACCCAGAGTTTGCAAAAAACTACATTTTTCTGCAGGCTGGGATCGTGTTGCTTGTACAAACACCCAGGCTGTTACAGCATCATCTTGTGTGCAGATCTTTGCACAGCCAGCAGAGCTGCAGCCCCGTCCTGTGCTGGGCAAAAGCGATTGAACCCAGTTACAGACACAACCCATGGAGAAACAGCCCAACAGCAGCGCTGGAAAACGGAGTTTGGAACAAGGTGCTTTTTCTGGGCTCTTCCTCACAGCCTTAAGGAAATAAAAAAATAATCCTCCATATTATTTTTTTAAGGGGAAAAGATTCTATAATATTTTAATGGCCGGAGAGATTTATAGTTGTAGAAATGCCTGTGCGCTTAAAAAGAAAGATGAGGGTCCATCAGAAGGATGCAGAAATCAATACAGCCTTCCTGCTCTTTAATGCTGTTTCTCCGGGAGATGGTTTAAAAGCCGCTGCCCTCGCGGCGGGAGAGAAGGGAGGAGCGGGATCGATTCTGGAGCAAGGCTTGGACCAGTCGGTGCGGAATGGACTTCGGCTGGGAGCCCTTTACGGGGAGAACAAGGGGGTGATAAAATAGAGCTGCTTGGAGAGAAACTTTCTCTTCCCCACTCCAGCTGCTTTTTAATGCTTTTCCTGCTGCGTGAGAGTCTTTTAAGGCGGGGGAAGCTCTGGGGCTTGGTTTGATTTGTGTCCGCGTGGGTCGGGAGAGCTGGAGCAAATCAAATAGTGAAAGGTGGGGTGATGGCCGGGTCTGGAGCCCCACGGCCAGGGGGACAGGGAGCTGCCGGGGTCATCCCAGCCCCCCTGAGCACCCCCCTGAGGAACCCCTGGCCCCTTTTGCCCAGGTGCAAGGGGAGGGTGGCACCCAGCATGGAGGGGGTTAAGGGGCTTCTGCACCCCCAGGAGCTTCTAATGAGCCCAATTAGGGGCTTTAAAAGGAGCTGGGGGTACATGGAGGGGAGAGGAGGGGTGTCCAGGGCGTGGCTGTGAATGAGGGCGTGGCTGTGAATGTGGGTGTGAATGATGTGGGCGTGGCTGTGAATGGGGGTGTGAATGATGTGGGCGTGGCTGTGAATGTGGGTGTGAATGATGTGGGCGTGGCTGTGAATGGGGGTGTGAATGATGTGGGCGTGGCTGTGAATGTGGGCGTGAATGATGTGGGCGTCACCGGCATGTGGGTGTGGTCACCGTGGGCGTGACCGGGATGTGGGCGTGGCTGCTCAGGGTGCCGCAGCCCGATCCCGCAGGGGTTGTGTTCACCCATGTCCTGCCCTTTCTCCAAACCCTTGTCCTCCTGCTCAGCACCACCCCCTGGGACAACAGTTCTCCCAGTATTGGCCACTTTAAGCCTTGAGGCCCCTGTTTGTGAGGAGGTGGGAGTGCTGGCTGCTTTGCTGGTGTAGAAATAGAAGCAGTGAGGTGGATTTGGGGTGACCTGATTTGGTGCGAAGTGACCGGAGCTCTGAGCCTGCGCTCCCTGCAGGGCCCTGCGAGAGACGGAGAAACGGGTCTGTGCTTGGGGACACGTCTCCTCCAGAAGCCCGGGTGGGGACAGGCACCTGAGGGGGCTGCACGTGGGGCTGGGAGCGCCTGGGTGGGGGCACTTGGTGCTGGGGAGGACAATGGGCAGAAAGCAGAGGAGTCCTGAGAGCCGGCAGGAAAAACAGCCACGTGGAGAATTTATCTGCAGCTCCAGGTTTGGACAAGCCCATGAGCCCAAGGGCCATGGGCTGCTGGTGGGCTAGGGACACTGCAAACCTCTTGTCCTGGGAGGGAACCATTAATGTTATGGGTATAAACCAGATTAAACTCTGACATGCTTGTTCACCACATGAGGTCTCCTCTAACACAACTTGTCCTCTTTCAGGAATGACCTCGAGGATCTCAAAAGATGCAAACAGGAGCAAAAATGAACCATATGGAGAGGAAGAAAAGGTGAAGCTCTGACTGAAGGCACCGGCCCTGCTCAGGGTGCTGCGTGTTCTCGGCGGGGTGGCCGGCAGCAGGGGCTGAGCGGTGCCCGGGGCTCGCATGGAGCATCTTCTCCCGTGGCTGCTGTCCCCACACGGCTGTCACCGCATCCCTCGCTCCAGATGTGCCCCGTGAGCCTTTCCTGCCTGGGAGGAAGCCGGTCCCACCAGCCGAAAATGCGACGCTTGCAAACCAGCTCCCTTCTGCTCTGCGTGGTGGCCGCCACCGCCATCCCCACCGTGCCCTGGAAGGTCCAGTGTCCCCCGCAGTGCGTCTGCCAGATCAGGCCCTGGTACACCCCCCGCTCGGTCTACCGGGAGGCTGCCACCGTGGACTGCAATGACTTGTTCATCTCTGCCGTGCCCCAGGACCTGCCGGAGGGGACCCAGACCCTGCTCTTGCAAAGCAACAACATCGGCAGGCTGGAGCAGAGCGAGCTGGACTATCTCAGAAACCTCTCGGAGCTGGACCTGTCGCAGAACAGCTTCTCGCACGTCTGGGACCTGGGGCTGAGGAGCATGCCCCAGCTGCTCAGCCTGCATCTAGAGGAGAACCAGCTGTCGGAGCTGCCCGACGGCAGCTTCCCCGGGCTGGGCAACCTGCAGGAGCTCTACCTGAACCACAACCAGCTCCGCAGGATCGCCCCCCGCGCCTTCTCCGGGCTCAGCAGCCTCCTGCGCCTGCACCTCAACTCCAACCTGCTGAGGACGGTCGACAGCCGCTGGTTCCAGATGCTCCCCAGCCTGGAGATCCTCATGATCGGAGGCAACAGGGTGGATGTGATCTTGGACATGAATTTCAGGCCCCTGTCGAAGCTGCGGAGTTTGGTTTTGGCTGGGATGAACTTGAGGGAGATCTCGGACTACGCGCTGGAAGGGCTGCGGAGCCTGGAGAGCCTCTCTTTCTACGACAACAAACTCGTGAACGTCCCCAAGCGGGCCCTGCAGCAAGTCCCTGGCCTCAAGTTCCTGGATCTGAACAAAAACCCGTTGCAGAGGGTCAGGCAAAGCGACTTCACCAACATGCTGCACCTCAAAGAGCTGGGGCTCAACAACATGGAGGAGCTGGTGTCCATAGACCAGTTCGCCTTGATCAACCTCCCCGAGCTGACCAAGCTGGACGTGACCAACAACCCCAAGCTGTCCTTCATCCACCCCAAAGCCTTCCACCACCTCCCCCAGCTGGAAACCCTCATGCTCAACAACAACGCCCTAAGTGCCTTGCATAAGCAGACGGTGGAGTCGCTGCCCAACCTGCAGGAGATCAGCATCCACAGCAACCCCATCCGCTGCGACTGCGTCATCCGCTGGGTCAACAGCACGGAGAACCGCATCCGCTTCATCGAGCCGCAGTCCACGCTCTGCGCCGAGCCCCCCGACCTCAAGAGGAGGCACATTCGGGATGTGCCCTTCCGGGAGATGACCGACCGCTGCCTGCCTCTCATCTCCACCAAGAGCTTTCCCTCCCGCTTAGAGGTGGCAGATGGCGACAACGTCTCCTTGCATTGCCGAGCTCTGGCGGAGCCGGACCCGGAGATCTACTGGGTCACCCCTTTGGGGGTGAAGCTGATCCCCTACACGGAAGACGGGCGGTACAAGGTGCACCCCGAAGGGACGCTGGAGATCCGGGGGGTCTCGGCTCGGGAGGCCGGGCTGTACACCTGCGTGGCTCACAACCTCCTCGGGGCAGACACCAAGAGCATCAGCCTGACGGTCAACCACTCCTTCCCGCTCAGCCGGGACAGCCTGGAGCTGGTGGTGGTGGACGTGCAGTCCTACCACATCCTGCTTGCCTGGAAGCCGCATCTCAACACCGTCTCCTCCAACCTCACTTGGTCCAGCTTACTGCTCAGCCCCAACGTGGACACGACCAACGTGGCCCGGATCCCCACGGGGACCCACACGTACAACATCACGCGGCTGCACCAGGACACGGAGTACTGGGCTTGCCTCCACGTGGCCTTCGTAGACTTGCAGGCCAAGGCGGCTTGTGTGAGCGCCAGGACTAAGGAGGCCGCGCGGCGCTCCTGGCTGCCGCAGGGCGGGCAGGGCCTCCCGCTGCTGCTCCTGGGGCTCCTGCTCCTCGCCGCCGTCCTCGCCGCTCGCTGCGGCGTCGGGACGGAGCGCCGGGGGTGCCGGGAGCCGCCCGGCGGAGCCGCGGCCGTGCGGGTGGTGTACCCGGGGCCGCGCGGGGGGCAGCTGCTGGCCGTGCAGGTGCAGGCGGCTGCCATGGACTGCTGAGGAACACGGCTGCTGGGGCGGGGGGAGAGGGAGAAACTATTTTTTACCAAAAAACCAACAAACCACCACACAAAACTGAGCAAAATAAGGATTTCCTGGACTTGGCCATGAGTCAGGGCGGGGGGAGGGGAGCGGAGCTGGCCGCGGGGCCGGCAAGGCCTCTTGGTGGTCCCGGCGGGGTCTGGATCAGTGTGGAGGGTCCGATCTGTGCTCGGCTCCCAAAAGCAGCGGGGGGGCTCCGAGGGGCCCCATCCTGAGGGGGATGATGCCCCGAGCGGTCAAAGAGCCATAGGGATGATCAGAAGGTCACCCCGTGTCCCCGGGCACCGACAGGCACCCCAGCGGTGCCACCTCCTTCGCTGGACAGTCCCTCATTTGGGAATACAAACAACGAGAAAGCCTTTCCCTTTGGGGTACAGGGGGGTTTTGTTTCCTTTTATTTGTTTCTTTTTGGTTTTTTGAGCACTCGGATAATGAGCCACAAACGTGGCCCCGCTGCCCCGCTGTTCGCTCGCTGCCCGGCCGGAGGGGAACGGGGCACTTGGGCAAAATAAACAGGAATGGTGATGGTGACACATCTCTCAGTCGGCATCCCTGCGGGGCTGGGGTTGGTGCGATCCTGTGTTGTCAAGGCTGTTTTGTAAACTTTTGTGGATAATGTTGAAAAGAGGAAAAATGGAAAGAAAAGGGGAGGGAGGGAGGAAGCTCTCGCTTTTTTGGTTTTGTATAAAAAAAGAAAACAAACAAAAAAAAAGAAGGAAATCCTTTGTGTGCTGATGTGCAGCTGGAGGGGTCCGGAACCAAATCGTTGCGTCCGGAACCAAACCGGTGTGTCAGAACCAAACCGGTGTGTCTGGAACCAAACCAGCCCCTCGCCTGGGGATCCTCCCATGGGAAAGAACAAGAACACCCATCCCAGCCGGAGCCGGGGCTGGGAGGTGTCCCAGGGTGTGGGTACCCAGGATGTTGTGTCTCTGGGGATGCGATGCACTCCGGGCTGTGCCAGCGCGGTCACTGTGCCCACGGGGCTTTGGAGGGACCAGAAAAGCCTTGATATGGTAAAAAGCTGCTTGAACTTCTCATTCATCTTCCTGCCCAGCAAGATGGGTCCCTGCTGGATCGGTGCTGCTCAGCCAGGCAGGCGAAATGGCTCCGGCGCCGGCGCTCCGTAATTATTTCAGAGGTAACGACCCTCCCCGGTCCCCGCTCAGCGCAGCACTTTGTGTGCTGGGGACCCAGCAAGGGCTCCAGGGCTCTAAGCGCAGGCTGGAAGTGCAGGCTTAAATACTTTGCTGAATTAGAGTCATGATCTGCTTTAAATACTGCCTGCGGAGCCCCAGCCCCGCTCAGGTGCGCAGCCATCGGTGTCTGCGCACACAAACAGCCTTTCTTGTACAGCGGGGAAAGTTCAACGCAAAATATATTCCCCATAGTCCAGCTAAATTGGTGCTGGAACATGTGGAAATAGTTGCTGAGAACTCACCCTGGTGTAAACACGACCCTGATTTAATGCTGCGCGTCCCCGCGGTGCCCCCGGCAGCACCTGCATCTCCCACCCCAGCCCCATGGAACATCAGCAGCTCCTGAACAAGCACGGCCCCGGCCCCTTAGGGCTGGAATTTGGGAGGTGTAGGGGAAAAGCCTCTTTGATCCCACACTGGGTTGGGATGAGAAGGCTCAGCCGCTGCCCGAGTTGTCTGCTCTCACCTACCAGCGATGCCTGCAGACCAGAGATTAAAACACAAGTTATGTGCAATTAATTTGATTCCCTTTGGAACCGGCGTGACCCGAGGAGCAGCACGTGCAGGGATGCAGCTCTTGGATGCTCTGGTGAACGGGCTCCCAAATTTCTCAAGCTCAACAGACCGTCACCAGCAGCCGACGTCCCTGCTGGCTGCTCCAGCCCAGCCGGGGGCGCTGGGGATCCGGGGGGGCGACACGAGAGGGGTGGCTCCATCACCTCCCCTCCATCCACCTGCGCTGGCAAAGGCTTGTTTGGGAAACACTTCTCCAGCCCGTCCCACCAGCTCTCACTGGTTTCTCTCCTATAAACCATTCTTCCTTATCTGCTTCACACCTTCCATTTCTCTCTTTTTTGGTTTGTTTTTCCCTTTTTTAAATTATCGTCACTTTGAGAAGGGCAGTGAAGTCCCATTGCTGCCGCTTCTGCCCTCGACCCCTCCTTCTCAGTGCCAACAGCACCGTGGATCTCGTATGCGGCGGAGCTGCTCCCGGCCGAGAACACAACGTGCCAGGCTCTATTTTAAGCACCTAATAAAGCCGGTTTTTGGAACGGCTCCATCACTGTGTCCTTCTGCAGAGCCCCCGCACCTGCCGAGGGCAGAGACGGGTGTTCTCGGCACCTGCCGAGGGCAGAGACGGGTGTTCTCAGCGCCCGCCGCCGGGTGCCCGGGCTGGCTACCGGCCCGGCTACTGGCCCTCCTGGCCGCACCAAAGGCCTCCAGGCACCGGGAGGAGCGTGATGGGCGCGTATATGTTATTATAGGCACTTAAAGAATCCGAGCAGCCTCTCCTCCTCTCCCCAGCACTTCCTCAAGAATGATTTCAATTAAAACACCCAACCTCCTTGGGAAATGTCAGCGCTATTATCTGTGTGCGTGATGCTGGTATGATGAAGCAGGTGCAGCTTCCAGAACCTTTAGAAAAATCCTCCATGGCCAGCAAATGTCTCATCACTTCTCCCCGTGTCCCTTTATCACTGACCCACAGGTGGGGAAACTGAGGCAGGGAGCTGCTTATGGCCTTCATCCCCATCCACAGGCTGGCTCAGGAGACGGGCAGTTCTGTGCACTGCACACCCTGAAGCCACCAAAGAAAGGGACATTCAGGAGTCACAGAAACACTTGCAGCTCATTGATTTTCTGTGCCCTTTCCCAGCCCTTCAGAGCTGCAACAGCTCCTGCCCCCACCAGCACAGCACAGCCCAGCCCACCCCCTAAATGGCTTCAGCTGTGTTCAAGTGGGTAATTTAAGCTCAGCTCAGGCTGATAGAGAGCAGCAGGGCAGCTTGGAGCTGTTGAGACTAGAAGAGTGTTGGCCTCTCCATGGCTGGGGCAATGAGCTGCTCTGTTCCCAGCTCTTGCTTTCCTCTCTGCTGGCACTTTGGGGAGCTCAGCACCCTCCTGGTGCTGGATCCTCTCCTCATGGGCTGTGGGGGATGAGGCTGCAGCTTTGATTTGTCCCGTGGAGCAAAACATCTCTGGAGGAGCGAGGACTTGGGGACACATGGCAGCATCGCAGGAGACACTGGTGGGTGCTGGTGCGAGATGGGCGCTGCTGCTGGGCCACGGCTCTGTGTGTGATGCCCGTAATTAGAAGCTCTCATGCACCTGGGTGGCATTTTGGGGTGTCTGGGGTCTGACCCTGTGGTGCGGGAGGTGTGGGGGCAGAGCACCATGGTCCCATCCCAAGGATGTGTGGGGTGCCCTGGTACCCTCAGTGCTACCGAGTCATCCTGGAGCTCTATTAAATCTTGATTAGGTGGGGAAAGGGGAGGAATTGATTTTAGGTTTGCCTGTGGCTAAATGGGAAGAGAGCCGGGAGCGGGGAAGGCGGGCAGGGCTCACGCTGATGGGGAGTGGATTTTAATAGGGAATAAGGAGCCAGAGCCCAGCTCGGTGGGGACGTTATGGGGTGAGAAGGGACCTTTTCCAAGTGGTTTGTGGCCCCAAGGAATATGAAACTCTGGCAGTGACTCGGGAGACATGGAGGGGAGGAAAAGCTCCGGCTTTGCAATGGGAGCCTGCAAACCGGGCAAAAGCAGCAGCAGAAATAACCAACACCAAGCGGGGGGTCAGCGGCATCACCTGCGCGTTGGGGCTCTGCAGAAAAGCGCCGGGGCTGGGGATTCCTGGTGAATACCAAACAGCTTTGATCTCGCCAATCCTTTCTAAATCTCGAGCAGTGTCTTGTAAATCTTTAATTACAAGAAAACTGCAACCTTAACAGTGAACACACAAACCGCGGTGATAAATATTTAAAATCGCCACAGCGACAGATCTGAGGGAATTTAAGAAAAGATCTATTGGAGTGACAGTTATTAAAAACTAGATCCCAGTAAACGTTACCGAGCAGATAAATAATGCAGGTCCCGGGAAACGGCTGCGCTGGGGATGGGAGCCCCAGGCTCTGCACAAAAAGCCCAAGGCGGTGGGGAGAAAATGGGGGTAAGAAGTGTTTTAAAAGCACTTTGTCTCCTGCTCGGGAGTAAGAAGCAGCGAGTGCTGCAGCGCTGCCGGGAGCTCGGGGGCTCTGAACCCCGCGGTTCAACATTTTGCATGGAAATCCGGCTGGTTTGTCACTTTATGACCAAACAGTTGTGCAGTGGTTGGTCGGTACCAGGTTGTGCGGCCCACGTCCCTCTTGCTAAACCCCCCAGCCCAGGCTTTGCCTGCTCTGCCGCTTTGTTCCCACTGCTTGGCCCCATCTGCTTCTTTCACCTTTTTCTCTCAGTTTTGAGGTCACCGACTAAATTTCCATTATTAAATTTCCAGCGAGCATTAAGAATTTATTAGTTCGCTAAAGGTAACTAGCAAAAAGTTCATTATTGCTAATAGCGCAGGGCTTCGCTGACACGGAGGGAAGATGCTCGAAGCGAGAATTACCCCAGCAACCTTCCCGATAAAATATTGATCTGAAAAGTTGGTTAATTATAAATATTACAGCAGAGTGGTGCAGAAAGTCCCTCAGTTCTGCCTGTTTTGCTGTTAAGCTGCCCTGTCCTAAGGTGGCCTGATGGGGACCAGCTCCGCCTGGCTGAGCTCCATCCCCAGCTCAGCTAGACCAGGCTGGCCCAGCTCAGCCCAGCGTCGCCGTGTCCCCAGACCTCGTTTTGGGCTGAGCGAGGCTGCGGGTGAGGACGTGCGTGCTGCTGCGTTCTCCATCTCATTTACGGTGTGCTCTGCTGAACTATGATAACGAAGCACTTAAAAACCCTAACGAGGGGGGGCCTGCCTTGTTGGCCTTGCAGAAGTGCTGATGCCCTCCTAGTAAATCCTTTAATTGAGGTGGAAGGGAATGGGCGGCTCACTGGTATGGAGAAACCGGTAAATATTTAATTTGGGCACAGTGATTACACAAACAAGGTTGAGGAAAGGATGGAGGAGACAGATAAAAGTGGCACCTATAGAACATTAAGTCTGGATAAAGTCACCAAGGGGATAAATAAAATATCCGCTTCCAGGAATAGAGCGCGGCAGCGCTGGGCTGCGCTCGGGGCTCCCGCAAGGGCTGAGAACTAAAAATGATCTAAAAAAGGTGAAAACCCCCCAAGGAACGCGGCTGGAGCTGTGCTGAGCTGGGGGGGACCCGTGGCTGGTGGGTGCCCCTGGTGAGGTGCAGGAGCCGGGCAGGTCAGGGCGCAGGGGGGGCCCTTTGAGGCCATCCCACCACAAACAACAGCTGGAGGTGCTGCCAGAAGCAAATAAAGGAACGGTTTGGGTTGGCAAGGACCCTTAAAATCATCCAGTTCCAGCCCCTGCCATGGGTGGGCACGTCCTGGGGGGCGGGAGGTCTGTCCCTCCTGGAAACACGGACACAGCAGCATCACCGTCTGTTTTACTGGAAAATGCTTTTATTTAAAGGTTTTTCCCGGAAACGGGGTACAAATTAAAAAATAAACCTACGTTAGGGTAGAATGCACTCGATTTAATTCAATTCATTATGCGCAGGACACAAACCCAGGTCCTTGATACCGTGGTACGTGCCTTTTTTAAATAGTGCAAACACACAGGTGTTGTTTAGCAGGCGCTGCTGCAGTGGCTGTGGTGGGTGTATACAGAAAGGCCCGAGGTTCTTCTCAACAACAACACAAAAATATATCTCTATATATATAGGAACAAGAGGCTGCAGGGAAGGGAGATCCAGCAGGTGTTTTCTCTTTCTGGAAAAGCAAGACT